>NW_024423786.1:49687746-49694131 GCF_017311325.1 Ursus maritimus | reverse complement strand
CCCCCGCTTGCGAGAAGAGACGGAGCGAATTGTCACTACCTACATCCGGGAACGGGAGGGGAGAACCAAGGACCAGGTAATTGGCTTTTTGTATTATTTTTCAGGTATGATTTATGTGCATATGTCTTTTTTTTTTTTAATGTGCTTAAATCTTGAGCATACATTGCCTTGAAAAATGACAAACGCATAAAGCAAGGTGACCCCCACCTCTGTCAAAGTACAGAACCCTTCTGTGACCCTCAAAATTCCTGTCCTTTGCCCCCCCCAACCCCTGAGGCCCTGGCAACCAGTCTGCTCCCTTGTCCAGAATGTCACTCAAAGGGACCCCTGTAGTACGTAGCCTCTTGATTCGCCCTCCCTCACCCAGCACAGAGCATTCGGTACTCAACCCCGTTGTTCGTGGTGTTGGTGAAGGTTGTTGCTGTTTCCCTCTGCGGTGGCCATGGTGTGTGTGGACCACAGCTTATTTATGCATTCTCCCAGCAGACGATGTTTGAGTGCTTTTTAGGTTTTAACAGTTTCCATGTGGAGACTGTCCAGGTGCACACAAGGATGGTCCCCACACCACTGCGGCAAGGGTCTCACCTGTCACATGCCAAGTGAGCCCGTGGCTGTCCTTTTGTCTCCGTAGGGCCTATGTCTAGTCTCAGTCTCTACCCCTAGTCGTCCGCCACGGTCTCTTGGCGGGTGTGCGTTCAAACCAGAACCAGAAAAGGCCTCCGTGTTGTATTCAGTTGTGATGCCATCTCGTGTTGCCCATCAGTGGAGGAGAACCTGGCTCATTTGTCCTTCAGAGGGTCCCCCAGTCAACCTGCGCCCCAGCCCATGTGGCTTCTGTAGCCCAGAAGTTGTATCAAAAGCTTAAAAGATTGCAGTTCATTTTGTTGTCATTGTTGTCAAGAACGTGGCTGTCCCTTCCCCACACCATACTGCCTGGTTGTCCCACCACCAGCACTTCTGGGCTCCGGCCCGTGGTGCTCAGGCCTTATAAAACCAGCAACAGTGGCTCCCATGAACAGAGCACCCCAGCATTTTCCAGCAACCCCACAAGATCCAAGTGCCTGGCATGTTTCATGCTTGAGTGCTCAGAGGCACGGTGAAATGACAGGAAGGGGCAGGGTGTTGTGTAAAGGCCTGTCCCTTAGCTGAGATGGCATCCTGACCGGCTCCTAGGTGCCTGTGTTTGTGTGTACTGTTCTCATGCCCTCGCCTGGCAAAATTGCCTTTGCTGTTTTAATGCGGCACTTGCAACATGCCAGGTGCTGTTCTAAACACTTTACGTGCTGTGAATTATTTAACCCTATGCAGTGCCCCTTTCCACTGTTTGGTAACCTGAGGGCAAGGGTCACTCCGCCAGGCGGGGGCCGAGTGAGACTGCAGCGCGGATGGTCAGCCCCAGAGGCCGTGCCTGCATCCGCCACACGACTGCCTCACTCCGCTCTGTTGGCCCAGTCTTTCTTGTGAGGCCTTGAAGGTTCAAAGTACCCATGCCCCCTTCCCCCTGCAGATGGACCCCAAGGTGTGTGTTGGAGGGATGTATATGTATGTGTGTTCCCAGGTCTGCCGCCTGGGAAGCAGTATGGTTCCAGCCCCCCCTGCTGGCGGGTGTGGGAAGGGCTCTGGCCACTGCCATCCTGGCCAAGCTCAGCTCTATGCTCATAGTTAACCCTGCTTTCTTCCAGATTCTTCTTCTGATTGACATCGAGCAGTCCTATATCAACACAAACCATGAGGACTTTATTGGATTTGCCAAGTATGTACTTTTCAGGACAGCGGCTGGTGGGTGATACCAGTGCCTGCCCTCAGAGCCAGGCCCCGAGGGAAGTGGTCGAGTTGGCTTCCCTCAGCTGACTGGGGCAAGAGGGTCTTTCTGTCAGGGCCTGGGGTGAAGCATGGAGCCACCTGAGAGTATCTGGAAGCTTTCCTGGGCTAACAGTAGCCCCCATCCTTACTGTCCTCAGTGTGCCTCCTTTGGGGCAGACCTGTGCTCAGCCACCTCGGGAAGGGGGGAGGCTGGGAGCATGCAGTGCTTTCCTTTCTGCGTGACTTCTCAGAGCCTTTCATGAACTGTGCAGCTTTCCCCAGATACCCCCCATCTGCACTTGGCCCTTTCACAGAGTGTCTCATGGGCTCGGGGCTCTGGGGGCTACTCTCTGGGAAGTACTATCCAGGCCCTCCGTGGCTTCCATCCATGCACCATAGATTAAAAACCAGAACCTTCCATGGCACCTGGCCAAGGGGCCAGAGCAAGGATCTCTGATTTTGGCATGATATGGATGTAAATGCTGGCGGCCTCAAGCATCGCTCAGTGATTCCCTCAGCCCGTGAGGCCACCCTCAGCCAGCTTGGGCATCACACGGATTGTTCTGGTGGCCCCGGAAGGTCTTCTTGCCCGAGCCCAACAGAATCCCAAAATCATCAGTAGGCAGCTTCCTTGCATTCACTTAGCAGGTATTCCTGCTGTGTGTTCTCTGTGCCAGGCTCTGTGATACAGCAGTGAGCAAGCACAGACCCAGGTCCCCACCCTCAAAGGAAGGTCCCGTGCCAGAGACAGACCTGCACCAAACCAGTTAAGACACAGCGTCTTCACTGCTGGGGTCAGGGCTGTGTGAGGCTTGTGTTGAGTACGGAGGGCCGCCTTCTGGCCTGGCCGTGGGGTTGCAGGGAGGCTTTCTTGTGACGTGTCTGTTAGAGCCCAGGGTTGGGCTAGCAGGCTGGACGAGAGGGTCTTTCGCTCAGGGGTCTCTGTGCCAGGCTGAGCACTTACTGGGTGGGACATTCACAGTTGCTCTCACCGCAGTTGGTCAGCTGATCTTTGCTGGGCGTGTGGTAGGTGAGTGGAAGGAAGGAATGAATGAACAAGTGAGAGCATGATCAGAAGCCGCTCCCCACGCCGGGTGTGTGTGGGCTGAAATGCTGGTCCCCCTCTTTGGTTTGCTGCTGTTTTCCTCACTTTGATGTCTCTGCTTCTCACACTTCATCCACAGTTCCTTCTCACAATCTCTCCTGTTTTTCCTTTGACCACTCCACTCTTTCCTCTGGATTCCTGGGCCTTCCCACTTCCCCCAGCTGTTATTATACTGAGCAGCTGGTGACCGGGTGGGTATTGCCTGCTGTGTGCCTTTTTCCTGGTGTGTGAACGGGGTCGCCCTGGCTGGGGGCGGGGCCCAGGGTGCCAGGCTCCGCCCAGCCCAGGCACAAGCCAGGGCCCAGCCTTAGGGGGGATGTCCCCGGGGGCCCACTGGATAGCCATGGAGCACTGTCTCAAAGCCAGGCCTGGTGCTGGGCCTTTGGAGCAGGACGGTGAACAAGCCAGATTTGGGCCTTGCCCTTTCAGACCCCACAGGCTGGACATGTGTTATTGAGCACGTTGTCACAAGGCAGACAAGAGTTGGAAAGGAGAGTAGGTGAGGGGCTGTAGGAAAGTGGAGCAAGGGATGTGGCCTGGAGAGACCACCAGGTGACAGGCAGGGAACCCAAACACTGTTGGAGATGGGGAAGGAAGGCCAGGAAGCAGGGAGGCTTGGGGAGACCAAAGCAAGGTGGAAGTAAGAGACCAGACCCCATTGCCAGGAGGGCTCTGCAGGCTGAGGGGAGGACTTTGGACTCCTTCCCCCCACCATTCCCCCCTCCCTCCCACACCCCCATTCCCAACAGCAAGACATTCCTGAGTGGGTAGAGGCAAGGGAAAGGGGCAGCTACTCAGGCTGCCGGGGGAAGGTGGGAGCCAGGAAGCCCCTCGGAAGCAGCACATCCGGAACCTCACTAGCATCCAGCCATCACTGTGTGTGGCTTAATCAGTCCTGTCTCCTTCAGACCCTGTTGACCGAACTCCTTCCTGTGCTTAGATATTCTGGGGTACTTTCTCACTGCCCTCTAAACACGAAAACCAGGGCCCAGAGAAAAAGCTCTATGATGAACTCATTGAATGTTAGGAAAATTGTTGGATAATGTTCTTAATGTTCCAACCTTTAATGATCTAGGAATAGAAGCCTATTTCCTTAACTGTTTCTCCCCTCTCTCCTTCTCTCTCTCTCTCTTTCTCTCTCTCTCTTCTTTCCTTTATACCAACAGCCAGCTTGAACTTTAAGGTACAGCCCCAGAGGCAGCGAGTAAAGGAATGAAACAAGGTGGTTTGCCTTGTCATATTCTGAAAGTTTCAAAAGCAATACGACAGGAAAAGAAAATAGGATGTCTACGTTATAGGAGATATCAGTTGTATGCAGGTGGCGCTGTGATTGTCCCAGTGGAAAACAGGATGAACAACGGAGCTGAATAGGTTCCCCCATACAAGATATGTGACCGTCTTCTGCGTGGCACAGACTAGCCAGGAAAAAGGATAGCTGAAGAAGAAAAGAGATCAGGGACTGTAGACGAGTAAGGGACCGTATAGAAACACGCCCTGTGGACCTTATCTCTCCTCTGGAATGGGCCAGGAGCCATCCAAGATGTTTTCATGGTGGGCAGCCGTCCCATGTCTGATCTCCCAGGCTGGCCAGCTCTGTGGTTAGAGCCATTGAAGACCTGGTGCTGGGATCAGGGATGGGAAGAGAGAGTGGGAAGAAGCCTCAAGTTTGACCCCCAGGCAGCCTGGTGCTCAGGTTACTCTGAAGCCACTGTGGCTTCTTCCCAGCAACCTGGGAGTCCAGCTTCTCAGGCCTTGGAGGCTCTGGGGCCCTTGACTCCTGGAAATAGCTGGTGCTGTTAGGAGTGGCTGAGGTCAGGGCCTCAAAGCCTCAGTTTAACTAAATCCATTTTCTCATTGCATGAGCCCAACTCTTTGCCTTGGGCAGCCCCTTGTGTGTAAGGGGCTTCTCTCTGCCTCTGCCCTTAGCTGGCCACTTGGCCCCACCAAGGGAGAGAACCCCACCACGTCTCTCCTGCATGTCGCCACATGAGTCCTCTCTCTGCTTTGTTTTCAGCGCCCAGCAGAGGAGCACACAGCTGAACAAGAAGAGAGCCATCCCCAACCAGGTAGCCCACCCCTCCGCAACCCATAGCTCTACCCTTGGGGGTGGATGGGCACTTAGGGACCACTGAGCCCAATGATGGTGCCTGGCTTGTGGCATGTCCCACCGGACCCTTTACCCCACTCCCCAGCCTCTTGAGTCTGTCCAGGTTTTGATGTTTCAGGAAACCTGTCTTTGAGCTGAAGCTCTGACACAGGCTGGGGGGCAAATTTGTACACCCACAAGCCCTGTCTGACATCCAAGGCTATGCTTAGAACTTGACCCTTGAAAGAGGGGCAGCCCAGTCACCCATGGGTGTCTGCAGCCAAATTGGTTTCCCAGCCTAGCCACAGAGATTCAGAATCTGTGGGAGGGCCTGGGTGGGAGGCTGCATTGTGATAAGCAGTTCTGGGGAGCCTGAGGGTGCTTTGAGCCCCATACCCAGAGAAGCCCAGAGCCACGGGAAGGATTTTCTACCTCGATGTCATGCCCCAGCCAGAGGCCTTGGGCATGAACAATATGAACAGCTTCATATATGCCAGTATCAGGTGCCTCTTTTTTCTTTAAGAAAACACATCATCTTCACAAAAATTTCTGCCAGTGCCCACCCTGCTTCTCCCCATTAGATGGGGTGGGGGTGGGGGCGGGGTGGGGGCTCTGCTATCCTGCACGATTACAGAGCCCTCTGGAAAAGAAGGATGTAACCACTGCATGATGTTTTTGCGCTTGCCGTAGGTAATACATATGTTGTGCTTTTTTGTTTCGGGAGATGATAATGAATTAAATATTAACACCATGAATATAATTAATAGCATGTAATTTTTTTTCTTTTGCTGTTTTTTTTCCCTGCTCTTCTCTCCTCCCATTTTTGTGCTTTTCCTGCTTTTTCTCTGTCCCCTCATGTCCCTTACGTTTCTTTTCTTCTGCCTGCTCCTCTTTGATTTACCCACAATCCTAACTTTGCATTTTCAAAGGGGGAGATCTTGGTAAGTACCCACTTAGTGTGGTAGCAAACATTAGAGAACCTAAGAGTGGTGGAGACCCCGCCACCCCGTAATGTCCCTTCCCCCCAGAATAACAGAACAACTAAAAATCAAGCTAACCTAAAAACCGCCTGCCATGGCCAACGCCCGCCGGACTCCGTGTTGCCCTGGGCATAAGCCGACTCACACAGACACTAACCTGACCACCATCCTTGGAGGAGGCCCACCCCTCCAGCCTGTTCCTGACACATTTAGCTAGTTTCCTATAGGTCAGGGATGGCAAATACTCAGCTAACAACCCCCACGCTTGCCTCCCCTCACATCCCTGGCCAGGGAAGAGTTTGCTTAAGGGCTGCTGGAACTCTTTCTTGCTGCTGCCACCACTCCAGTGCAGACATCATCATGCTGGAATTTCCTCCTCCTGCACTCATGGCAGACATTACTAATGGATCC
>NW_024423786.1:49671531-49687738 GCF_017311325.1 Ursus maritimus | reverse complement strand
TCTTTCCTTTGTGTCTCTCCCCAGCCCTATGCCAGGGACAGGCATAGCTAATCAATCCTGGCATTCTTTCCTGAGCATGCCACCACTCCCCATTCTGTGGCAGATGTGACTAACTGGTCAAAGAATTTTTTTTCCTGTATGATAACTTTGCACATGACATCCCTCTGACACCCATGAGAGACATGACTGATTGATCAGGGAACTCTCTCCTGGATGCTGCCACTATCCTTCTGTCCCCATGGCAGATACGATGATTGATCAGACTGTTCTGTTCCACTTGCTCCCTTCCTTGTATTTTGCCTGCGGCAGTCATCACTAATTGATCCTAGCACCCTTTCCGGCTGCGCCCTGAATGCTCACTTGGAATTCTCACTAAGGTGGCAGCTGCTGCCCACTGATCAGTGTGGCCTCCCACGATGAATGGTATTTGCCATCCCTGTTATAGGGAACACCTCCTCTCCATGTGTGGCCCAGCCCAGGCCAGCCCAGTGGGGAGCAGGTGCTGCTCCCATCTGAGAGGTGAGCTGTTTTCAAGGTGCTCACCTCCAGACAGCTGGCTCCAGCCCCAGCTCTCCACCTCAGAGAGCAAGGCCTGGGCCTCCTTCTCCAGGATGTTCTCCCACTGCCGGCACCTGAGGCGCCGGGCGGCCCAGCCGCTGCCCTCTGGCAGGGAACTTCTGGTGAGCCCCGGGGGACTTCACAGTAGCTGAGGCGATCCTGTGCCAGGGCTGTGCTGCACCTGGGGTCTGGAAGGTGCAGAGAGAACCAATGTTCGGCAGGGTCGGGTGGGGGCAGTGGCAGGAGGAATGGCTGGTCCTTAGGCCTGTAGTTCCCGCTTTTCCCCATGTCACCCCTCCCCCCCCCCCCCCCCCCCCCCCGGTCCTCNNNGAACTCAGAACCGTTTCTTCCCTCCAGACAGCCCTGGGGCCTGCTTCTCCTCGCACCCCAAGAGGTTTAGTCATTCTTTTCCTGCCAGATTCCCTGGCCCCAGCCACAAAGCCCAGCCCTGCCACGTCAGTCAAGGCCGTGGGCCCCTGGGTCTCCGAGCCATGGTTTCCATTCCTGCCCCAGGCGACTCAGGCCGAGACCATCACCCAGGAGTAGGCTGACCCACCCTGCCAGCGGGCCCCAGCTTGCTGCTTCCTGCCTGCTGCCCATGCTGCCCCTGGCGGCCCTTCCTCCTGTCCCTGGCGGGCCTGCATGCCTGTCGCTGTGCACCCTGGAGCGTGGGAGCCTGCCTGCCTCTTCTGTCCCCCCATGCCCTCCTTCTAAGCCAGGTCCCTGGGGCACAAGTCTGGCTTTTGGATGAGGAGGCTAAACTCCCTCTCCTCTAGACTCCGCACGTGTGTCTGCAGCCCACGGCTTGCACCTCCCCGGGGTGGGATTGTGTCTCTGACCCCACTTGGCTCCCACACGGACAGCTCTCTGGGCAGCTCGAGGGAAAGGGGACCTTGGAGGCTTCTCCAAGTCTACCCAGCAGCCTCCTGCCTCGAGGCTCAGATGTGCCATTCCGGGCACGGCCCCGGCAGTGCCTCTGCTCCGAGGTCCCCTCCACCCCGAGGCCACACACCCCACAGCATGGCCGGGGCCCTGTTTGCCAACTCAGCCTGCTTCTCACTGAGGGTGGAGGCAGGTGAGCCAGGCCCCTGAGGAGCAGGTGGGGGAACGTCTGCCCCCTTGGGAGCTGGACTGGGCCCCAGAGTAGAGAGAGCCCACCGTGTAAACATTTCTCTCCTGGGGAGCACCAATCACCGGCGTTCTCCACCTCCTCCCCCTCCCCTGGTGGTTATTGACTTAAGTTTAGGAGTACCTACTCTGCCTGGCCTGGGCTAGGACTAGGCAGGCCCTGCCCTGCCCCCCCTGGGGTAGGGAAGGGAGGAGCTGGTCTGAACACAGAGCGCGGCACCACTCTGGGGCGGGGTGTGGTTGCTGGAGCCAGGGACTCCTTCCCCAGGTCATAGGCAGGATGGCCTCGGGCCTGAGTCTGAAGACCAGCCTTGCCCCCAGGGTGACCAGACATCCCCCTTTGCCTGGGCCTGGGGGGTGTTCCCAGGACTCCAGATTCTCAGTGGTAAATCAGGGTGCCTTGGGAGGATGACCTTATTGGGGCTGGTGGCCACAGGTCTCCCCAGTGCTCTCATCATCACTAGGAAACCTTGAGAAGGGCTGCCTGGTGGGATCCCATGCTGTCCCCAGCCTGGGCAAAGGCTTCTGGGTAGTGCAGAGGTGCTTGGATATACTCTGGTCACCTCCAACCTTCATGGCCTCTGAGGCTTATTCCAGCCATCGGGGGCAGGTGGCCCTGTGAAGATTTAACAGGCTTGGGGGCAGGTCAGAGGGCAGGGGATGAAGTCTCTCTTGAGACCCACCCATTAGGAAGACATGTAGGCCCCAGAGTCATCCCTGGAGCCCCATCTCTGGTGCTTTTGCGACACTCCACCGTGGGGGGGGCTCCACACCAGTCCATCGCAGCTGTCGTTGGCCGCACCTCTGTAGCTTGGCCCAGTCTGTTGCTGCCTGGGCCCCAGGTGGCCCTGCCTGTGCCTCCATGTGCTTCCCGCTGCCCTGGGTTCCCCAGTCCAGAGTGATGGGTAGCTCCGGCCCACACATGCCTCCATGACCCAGGGAGCATAGGACCCTGGCCCCCCAGGCTGCCTACATGTAGCTGTCAGGTGAGTCCTCTGCGTAGGTCTGGGTTCTGGCTCCTACTCAGATGATCTCTGCAGCCAGACGATCCCCATCTGGGGATCTTCCAGCCAGAACTTTAACGTGTCAGAGAAAAGTAGGTCTGCCTCCAGGTTTGAAGCCAGCGTGGGGCGTGATGCCCTGCAGGTTGCCCAGGCCCAGACCTTTGGCCCCAGCCCCCTGGGTGGAAGCATCCCTTCCTCCTATACTCTGGAAGGAGCCTGTGGGGAACGGAGCCTCAGGACAGAGACTGGCCACGATTCCTGTTCAGAGCAGGTCCCTTTGCCCACCGAGTGTTCCCCCGAGTGAGCTGGGCAGGTGAGCCACCAGAAGGGGCAGCAGAGTTGACGCTGCGCATTGAGCCTCTGCTGGTCAGCCATGAAAGGAGAGAAAGAAGCACTCTTTTGCGGCAGTTCCTCAGCCTTCCAACAGCCGTTTTCCTGAGGGTGCAAGGGGCAGGGTCTGAAGGCGTCATGGTACCTGCGTCTTGCAGGTGTGGTTCCTCCGATGTCACATCCCATGTGACACACATACAGGCCTGGGACCTTCCCTTCTAGCTGGGCATACCCTGCCTGTTCTTGCCTGCACGAACTGAACCTAACCCCGTGTGCAGGGGGTCTCCTGCAGGGGGTCTCCCGGGGACCCGGTTCCCTGACAGCCCTGGGCCTGCGAGTGAGTGTGCGTGCCCTGTGTCTGTCTGCCTGGGTGTCCCATGTTGGTTGCCAGTGGGAAATGCTTAGGGGCAAGGTGGAGTTGGGTCGCCTGGCTTCGGGCTGGAGGTGTCCCTGCCCTGGTCCCTCTTCCTTCCTGGGGACAAGGGCACTGGCCGCTGCACAGGGGTGGGCCGGGCGGGGCGGCAGGCTTTGTCCTCTGAGCAGCACCCTCCCCCCCAGGTGATCCGCAGGGGCTGGCTGACCATCAACAACATCAGCCTGATGAAGGGCGGCTCCAAGGAGTACTGGTTTGTGCTGACTGCGGAGTCTCTATCCTGGTACAAGGATGAGGAGGTGAGTGGCTGGGGGGCAAGGCAGTGCGACTAGGATGGGGGGTGCTTACTTTGGTTCATCAAGAAAGGCTCCCTGAGCGCCACCAGTATCCCGGAGCTCCCGCAGAGAACGGTAATGGCCAGGCTGCATATCCTGACTCTCAAGGCCCCCTAGGGGTCCCGGATGGCAGCTTCTCCTCCAGGCAGGAAGGAAGATGGGGGAGTGGAGCCCTCAGCAGGCTAGGAACTGACCCCAGCCTCCAAAGTCACAGTGAGGCATCCCTGGCTCTCAGAGGGGGCAGGGCCCGAGGTCAGGGACTCAGGCTCACAGCCGGGCTGCTGAGGTGCTGGGGTTCCAACATCTACAACCTGCAAGGGCTCAGCCAGGCCCTTAGCCTCTTTAGGCCTCCGTTTCCCCATCTGTGAAGTGGGGCTGAATGGCCCCTGTGACGGGCCTAGCTATAGTGTCTGTCTTTCGAGTGGTCCACATGTGCTTGTCCTTATCCAAAGGCCGTGTGGAGGCCTCTGGGAACAGCGCCGGGAGCACTGACCACGGGGAGTGGCCTGCATGCTGCCTCACACTGCGTCATACTGCAGTCTCCATGACCTCGTGGGCAAGGTCTGCGAGTCCGGGGGTAGCCTCCAGCAGCGCCACTGTCTGGGTCCCTTTGCCTCTGCACAGGCCCATCCTCCCGTCCTGAGTGGCCCATCGCTTTGCTTCCTTCCCTTAACAACATGGTCGCGGCTTAGTGGCCCTGGAATGATGTCGCCCCAGGGTGACTGCCTGTTGCTGCTCTGTTGTGGGCTGGCTTTGCTTCTGAGGGTCACCAGCGAGGGTCACTGTGTTTCTCTCATTTTCCTGGGCCTACTGGCTCTCCCCATTGGCTGGGGTGATGTTAGGTGTCTGTGACAAGAGGCCCAAAGCGAAGACAGTGACGAAGACAGCAGTCTGTTTCTTTCCCGTGTCCGGGTGAGCTTGTCAGGCTTGTGCTGTGAGGCTGTCCCGGGCCCAAGCTCTGCCTTCCCCATTGTCACCTTAACATGTGGCTCCCCATCGAGGTCCCAGATCCCCTGTGCCCATCACATGTGGCCTCTAGCAGCTTGAAGAGGGAAAGAAGGGCCTGACGAGGAAGGTACATGCATCGCTCTGCTCACAGCCCTGACCAGAATCTAGTCACGTGGCCACTGTGTGTCCTGCCCACCAGGGATGGCACAGCTCATGTGCCTTGTGCCAGGCTTGCAGGCTTGGAGAGCCCACCATGGCCACATTTTGCTTAGGAAATCCTTGTACTCCATTTGTGGGTGAGGAATCGGGTCCCAAGCAGTGACTTGCCCTGTGTCACAGAGCGGGGAAGGGTCCCTGTCCTGAGAGACGCCTCAGCCCTGGCCTGGACCACTCCCTCAGGGCCCAGGCCAGACACGCTTCCTCTGAGAGGAGGGTGTTTAGGGGTGAGATGGCATCATCCCACTCAACACCAGGTCAGAGATTCATCCTGGAACCTTCCAGGAGCGTCGGGAACCCCGAGACTCCTGAAGGACCCTGTGTGGCCGCCATTTCTAAACCGGGGGAGGGCGTGTCCAGGGCCACAGAACGTCACGGGGTTGGGACATAGAGGGAGGGCGCCCCTGAAGGAACCCTCGTGGTCGGAGCAGGGAGCAGCTTCTCAAAATGGCCGGGGCGAGGGCGGGTGGGGATGACGCTTTCGCATTTTCTCCCTCCTTCCACCCCCGTGGTCTGAAACCCAGTCTGCTGTGGTACATCAGCTGCCAGGCTGGCCGAGGGCGGTCTCCACCTTGGGCCCCGGCCTCTCCGCCCAGGGTGGGAGTGCCGGGCTTGGCCACAGCCTTGGGCAGCTGTAGAGGGACTTGTGGGCCCAAACCCCGTCCTCGCAGTCCCCCGCCAGTCCAGTTTTCAGAGCTGCTCCTCGCAGTGTGGGAGAGGCTGCTTGGTTTTGCCCTCGTGCGGGGGTCGAGAGCGGGAGCCGCAGACCCTCCGGTGGGCCCAGAGCAGAGGCACGGAAGCGCCGGGCGGGAGGAGGGGGAGCGGCCGCCGGCAGTGACGAGAACCAGCAGGCCCGGGAGAGGGGCCCTGTGTGCACCCCAGACACAAAGCAGGCTCAGGTCGGGAAGGGCAGGGGCCGGATCCCCGCGGAGCCGGGACCCGCAGAGTCGCACATGTGGCAGCTTCCCCCTGAACTTGAGGCCACCTTGTCAGAGACTCCTCAGAGAGGCAACGCGTATTCCTTTATTTTGAAAAACCTCCGAGAGGAAGCAGTTACAGTGCGGGGTAGGAACGGGGGACCGATCCGCCAGAGCCCCCCACCCCTCCATGGACGGCAGGCTCCCTCTGCCTCTCCCTGGCACCTCGTCTCCCACCCAGGCCCTTCTCGACTCCCCAGTCTTTTGTCCAAGTCCCCACCGCGGTGGGAAGCAGGGCGCTGGGCGACCACACTCACCTCCGGGTCCCCCTCGCGGTGGAGACGGCAGCGGGTGTGGGGGTGCCGGTCCTGACGCGCCGCTCGCCCGAGCCCAGCCTAACCAATGTGCAGACTACTGTACACATTCAGAGCCCCCTGAACAGGTAGTCTGAACACTGGGTTGGCGGGGCCGGCTGTCCATCCTGCAGCCCCCCCCCCCGCCCCCGGGGCTAGTAGGGCCGCCGCGCCCTGGCCCCTCCGAGCAGGCGAGGAGGCCCCTGCCTGCGCCGATCCGCTTCGTCTCTTCTGACGTGGCACGACTGGGGCCGGCTCGCATCTGGAGAAAGTTGTGGGTTTGCAGGAAATCCTAAGGAGGGGGTTGGGGAGCGGGTGGGCGTGGGCAGGAGGGAGGGTTTGGGTCCGTGGCCTCTGTGTGCCGGCGGAGGTCTCTTTGGGGGTCGGGTGGGGGCGGGGTGCACGCACGCCTCCGTGTCTCTGTGTGTGTTTGTGTTCTGTGTGTGCGTGTCAGCAGCATCAGGAAGGCAGCCGCCGCGCTCTGGGCGGAATCACACTATAAACAGTTCCAGATGTGGCATCTCGCTCGGGGCCCAGAAGGACTGTGACTCAGTTACTTGGCCTGGCTGGCTGGCTGGAAGCTTCCTGCCTCCTGACACAGCAGGGTGGGGGCAGCCAAGGCCCTTCCACCATCTTCTGGGCGGGGAACCCCTGCCCGGGCCCCTTCTAAAGCCCCCAAGACTTTAGCAGGTTGGTGGGGCCCTGGGCCTTACCTGGAGCCTTTCTTTGCCACGCTCCGCCCTTGGACTCCCAGAATGCAGCATGAACGGAGGTTTCCCACCTCCGTGGCCCCCGGCCCTCTTTTCTGCCCCTCACTGCAGCTCGGCCGGAAGGAGCACTCTGCCCTGCTTCCTCCTCTGCCAGAGCCCAGTGAATGGACTCTAGAGCCGTTAAGAGTGAGAGACAGACGCACAGAAGAAAACCCTAGTGCCTCATCCACTCGCCTTAATCCTCACCTCGCACAAGGAGCGCAGGACTCCTGTCTGCCTTTGATGGATGAGGAAACTGAGGCAGAAAGGGACAGTGGCTTGCTCAAGAGCACATGGCCAGTGAGAGGCAGAGCCCATCTGAGCTCCTAAGGCTGCAGGGCCGAGCCCATGCGCCAAGGCTGCTGCTCACACCTGCCTCTGTTTCTGTCCTGAAATTTGGAGCCAGCCCCCACCTGCCAGGGAGCCCCTGGCCCCCTTCCCCTTGAGCACTGTAGCTGCTCTGAAATTTGGAGGCAGCAGCCATGTTGGGCTTTTTCTGGGGTCTTCTGGTACATAGGGACAAAACAGGTGAAAAAAAGTGAACTCTCCCTGGTGAGGGGGAAGGGGTCACCTCTCCCAAGATGCCCGGATGTAAAAGGAAGGGTAGTGGGCAAAACCTGGCTTTGGGGCACATGGACCTGGCTTCTGAAGTCCCATTATGGCCCACTCCCCCTGGTATGTGCCCTGAGCAGCTACCTTCCCTCTCTGAGCGCAGTGCTTCCTGGGCAGGGACAGGGAAGGTCTGGAGCAGCTGTGGGTCATGTGGGCATGGGAGCCAGGGCATCCTGATAGACCCTGATGCTGTTCTCTGGTTTCCTGATGTAGAAAACTCATTAATGGACCCCCCCAGGTTACCCCATGGGGAGGTCTAAGATGATGCCCATGCAGGGGCCCAGCCCCACACTGGGGGTACAGTAGGTGCTTAGCCACCGTCGCTGAGTAAACATTGGCTTCTGTGACACACATCCGCTCTGAGCTGCTTCCCCAGCAGTCATCAGGACTGAGTGCCGGGCACTCAGTGGGCACTTCCTGAACAGGGCTGCCCTTAGGAAGTGAATGACACTTCTCTGGCTTTGGAACTCAAGTATCACCTCGAGGGGGCTCACTTTCCAGCTCCCGGGAACATCTGAAGCTGGTGAATTTTAAATCCCAGCCCCACCCCTGAATCGTTGCCTGCCCCGCTTTGCCTCAGTCTCCCCTCTCTGTAAAATGGGATCACAGTGGTGAGGATACAGGTTCAGTTATAGGCTCATTGTGAAGATGTAGTAGTTAACAGTTTCGTTCATGCAAGCTGGTGGAGAAGGGGTTGGATTCTGGGTAGACTGAAAACTGGCCAATGTTGAGTATCCGCGGTGTGTCAGCAGTGAACCAAAGCAACAGGAGTGCCCGGCCTTGAGGAACTGACAGATCAGGCCGGGTGACAGACGGTAGCCTAAGTCCATGAGCAAGATACTGTGATGTGTCCTGTTACATGAGGGGAAGTACCAAGAGGAGGAGGAGGATGGGGCGGGGGCGAGAGAGAGAGTGTGAGAGTGCGTGTGTGTGTGTGTGTGTGTGTGTGTGCGCGCGCACGCGCGCACGTGCAGGGTAGGGACAGGGCAGGCCTCTCCAGGAGAGTCCCCTTTGCCCAGAAACCTGAAGGGCGCACGTGGGAGCCATGTGGTCATTGGGAGGAAGAGCATTCCAGCAAAGGCCCTGGGGTGGCATCCAGCCCAGGGCATCCTCAGATCCTCAGTACAGTCCATGGTGACCCCTCCCCTTCCACCCTCAGGAGAAGGAGAAGAAGTACATGCTGCCTCTGGACAACCTTAAAATCCGCGATGTGGAGAAAGGCTTCATGTCCAACAAGCACGTCTTCGCCATCTTCAACACGGAGCAGAGGTGAGGGCCCACTGGGCTGAGGTCACTAGCCTCGTTCGGTCATTCAGCATCCACTGAGCGCTTTCTGCATAAAGTCCCTGCCCTGGAGTCTCATGTTCTAGAAAGGGAATCAAGTAAAAAGCAGAAACCTGCCATGGGGGTGCTTCCAGCGTGTGGTCAGGGAAGATCTCTCTGGGCAGAGACATGAAGTGATGCGGGAGCCATAGCAGGTTCTGAGCAGAAGAGGGACCGGCCCTGGCTCGGGTGCTCACGGGCTCCCCCTGGTGGCTATGGGGGGGAACAGGGGTCAGGGCCAGATCTGGGAGACCAGGGCTGATTGAATGGCATCCGTCCAGGGGGAACGGATATTGGGGTGCGGGGCCCAGGCCGGGTGGGGCTGAGGACTTAGAGGAGGAGGCAGCCTCTTCTGAGAGTCAGAGCTGAGCAAACCTCTGGATGCAGGTGCAAGAGAAGAAGGCGTTTCCTGGGGACCCTGAGCACCCACAGGGACCGAGCTGCCCTCGCCGAGATGGGGAAGGCAGAGGCAGAGTAGGCTTGGTGACGGTCAGGGACTGGGTTTGGGCCACACGGAGGGAGAGGGACGTGTGAGACACCACACTGGGGAGTCAGGGAGGCAGCTGTGCAGATATAAGAATCTGGTGTTCTGGAACGAGCTCCAGTCGGTGTAAACTGGGGCGTTGTTACTGCATGGCAGTGTTCAAAGTCCTAGATGGGGTGAGACCCCTGGGTGAGTGTAGACAGAGAAGAGAAGGGCCCAGGAGGCCCTTGGTGAATCGACCCATTGGGGGGAGACATTAGCAAAAACAAAGATGCTTTTCTCAGCGTGAGAAGAGGCCCAGCTCTGGCAGGAGGTCCGAGAGCAGGAGGAAGGGCTGAGTGTGGACACAGGACTCCCACATGCCCTCACCCAGGAACCAGGGAGCACCTAAGTCAGGGGCTGGCTGTCAGCTAAGGTCTGGTGGTTTTTCATGACTGACCAGGAGGCACCGACATCCTCCCTGCTGCCCCAGGACCACCTTTCCTGCTGCCCATCACTCCCACACTCCCAACGGTTCGAGGCAAGCCTCATGTCACATTTGGTGTAAGAATAGCTCAGTCCCGGTTTGTTCTGGGCTGGCCTAAAGCTTTGGGGCCCACTTTGGCCATCAGCTGGCTCCAAAAACCTTTGTATCCCTTCGGCTCCTCCCTCTGCACCCCCCACCTCCCCTGCCTAAGAAGCCTGTGGGAGAACCTGGCTTTTGTCCTGGGACAGGCCTGCTGGGAGGCTCTTCCTTTCTGCGCACAGGGCAGCTGTCCTGCCTCCCTGGCCCCTGATCCCCTGTGCAAGGCGGTGAAGATCATACCTAATGTAGCATGTAGGAGTGAGCTCAGGAAAGCCAGAATAATAGTCATGGAAACAAGACAGAAGTTTGGGTTTTCTATGGCTTTACTATCCAGGGCAGGTGGGGCAACTCCACAGGCATCCAGGCCCAGGTGCTCCTACTCCTAAGCCTTCCTCCTTCTCTTCCAAGATGGCTGCCCAGGGTCCAGCATCACGATGTTCCAGGCAGTACTAGGGAGGAGGAGAAGGAGCAACAAAGGCGTGCCTCTCACTCGCTAAAATTCCTTCCTGAAGTCCAAGGGCAGCCCTCACAGACGGCTAGCCAGCTGTGGCTCCGTCACGAGGCCGTGACTAACCTCAGACTCACACAGAAGCTCTGGGATGACTTGGCCGTTTTGAGTGTACCTGCTTGTGGGACAGGATGGCGTGTGTGCGGCACAGATCCTGGCCTACGGAACACCGTCCGTAAATGCCATCCATAAATAGTGTCCATCCGCTTTTCCCCCAGCTTGTGGCTCTGCGCCTGCCTTCTGCTCGCAGACCCCCATTTGCCCAGCAGCTCACGTGCCTTGGCGGGGAGTCTCAGTCCTGTCCTTGGACAGCTGCATAGCCCTCCATCCCCCCAGCCCAGCCCCCAGGAATCGGGGCACATTCTAGACCTTCACTATCCAATGCAGTAGCCAGCGGCTGGTCTCACTTAGCGATTTAAATGTAAATTGACTGAAATAAAATGCAACCTAAATTAACTTCCTTCGTCACCCTAGCCCTATTCGCGCTGCTCACAGAGAACCCTCCTTTGCTCTTTGCTACCACGGCCAACAGCAGCAGTTGAGAACGATTCTGCCATCATGGAATGTTCTCGGGGACAACTTTGCTATAGCCTCCCTGAGAACACCTTGATGGGAGCTGCCCAACCAGGGGTGTTGAGGGACACCTGCCCGCTTCTGAGAGTATCTTTGGCAGCCTTTGGCCCCCACAGGAGAACATAAGAGAGGAGCAGTTCCCAGAGAAAAGAGAGGTGTCTACTGAACCCACAAAAACCAAACCCCACGGATGCTGCTAGATGCAGATGCTCGCTGAGCATGTGCTCTGCCCTTGGCACGGTTCTGGGTGCTGTAGGCATGGACTTGGTCCTCCATCAGCCCAGCAGGGTGTAGGTGCTACTGCCATCCCGGGGCCTCAGTTGTGCCTGGGTCAGGTGTGAGTCCCCGCCTGTCAGACCGCAGAGCCCACGCTACGGCTCCTGCGCTCGCCAGGCCCGTGGGCAGAGTCAAGAACGTGCCTCTTCCTCTCACTGTAGGAATGTCTACAAGGACCTTCGGCAGATCGAGCTGGCCTGTGACTCCCAGGAGGATGTGGACAGCTGGAAGGCCTCGTTCCTCCGAGCCGGGGTCTACCCCGAGAAGGACCAGGTGAGGAGCTGCCCTGCCCGGCCGACGCATCTTGGACTGAGCTGACTCCTCCTGGGAGAGGAAGGGGTCTAGCGTCTTGCTGGGTGGGTCATTTCTAGGCACGTAGCCTGTACTCTCTTGAGCAAACAAAGGAGAAAGGGGGAGAGGGTTTTGCCATCAGGGCACAGAAGGTTCTCCAACCAAAGCCAAGGCCAGGGAGATACATGGCTTGAGATCTCATCTTTCTTGTTCCCTCTCCTCCTCCTGTCCTTGAGGTGGAGTGAACGTGGCTGCCCTCGGCCCCCAAATTAACATGTTCCAGTCCCTAGGTGAGAGGGTCAAATCACCTTGGGCCGTGGTCACCCCAGGTCCAGGCAGCTGAGGCCAGGGGCAGGCAGGGGCATCCCCAGAAAGCCAGTGGTAGGCAGGAAGGGGGGCTCCCCACGCTCGCCTCAGGTCACGGTCACCCCTCACCGTCTGCTGTCTCCCCCTGCAGGCAGAAAACGAGGATGGAGTCCAGGAGAACACCTTCTCCATGGACCCGCAGCTCGAGCGGCAGGTGGAGACCATTCGCAACCTGGTGGACTCCTATGTGGCCATCATCAACAAGTCCATCCGCGACCTCATGCCAAAGACCATCATGCACCTCATGATCAACAACGTGAGTGCCCGGCCCGCTAGGGGCTGCCCGTCTCGGGGGGAAGGGGCCGGGGCAGCCACACCCAGATTTGGCCTGGACATGGTTTGGTTTATTTTTTAAAGCTTTTATGTTTTTATTTGAAAGCGTGTGAGAGAGGGAGGGAGAGCATGAGTGGGGGGGGGGCAGAGGGAGAAGCAGACTCCCCACTGAGCAACTAGCGCGATGCAGGACTTGATATCAGCACCCTGGGATCATGACCTGAGCCGAAGGCAGACGCCCAACCGACTGAGCCCCCCAGGCGCCCCCACACAGTATAAAATGTAAAATTAGAGTGAGTCACTACCTTTTTAACATCAGGATTCTCAGCCTCTCTTGGGAGATTGGAAGGTGCAGGCCACATGGGGCCCACTCCATTTACTTAGGTACTTGAAGCTAGGAGAGGGACCGCTGTCATCTCCATTTTATAGACAGGACGAGGCCCAGCAAGGTCAACAAACCTGCCCTGAGTCACTCAGGGGAGGTGGAATTAAAACCCAGACTGAGTATGTCCCTAACCGTGGCCTCCTGTTGGCCTGCAGCCCAGCCCACCTTCCCTCGGGGGCATTACCTGCCTCCCCCAGGGCCCCCGAGACGCTTGGGGCTTTGGGCTCCTCTTTGCTGAAATGCAGCTGTGCTAACGTCTCTGGCTCTAGGTTGCTGGGAGGGTGCGGGGACTCCTGCCTCAGGCCTTGAGCTCAGCTAGGCACTCAGGCATCTGTGTAGACCGGGTTTGGTTTATGTCGTGCCTATAAAAGCTCTCTGTGTAACAAGCAAAAATCCCAAACCCCTTCTTCCTCGCTGTTCTTCTCGAGCTCCTTGGGGCGAGCACTGTTTCGTGGTGTGCTGCTGTGTTCTTCGCATATAAATGGAGTTTCTCATATACTTGCTGCTGCCGCTCTGAAATTTAAAATGCATATGTGGTTTGGCCTCAAAGTTCTGTTGGCAGGAATTTTCCCCACAGAGACCTTTGCCCATATTCCAGTTGAGCACATACGTGCTTAGTTTTTTAGCATTGTTGTGTAGTGGCCAAAGATTGGAAATCTGTATCCCCTTAGGAGAATCCATGTAATTTATAGGCATTCTAGCAAAAAGCAGCAGCAGCGGGGGTCTCCAGGTTGATAATAACTCTCACTCACAAAGTGGAAAACAATGGAGCATAACAGAATGTAAGGAGGGCTCCATTTGTCTGAAAGGGGAGGGAAAAGAAACTCTCAAGCATGGTCATTTTTGCAGATGCTGAAAGTTCGTCTGGGAAAAGTCAACATCTGTTCTTAAAAAAGACAATGGTAGAAGGAGTGTTCTGTTATGAGCCTGCATGTTTCAGTCTCAGAACCACTCTTGCCCTGAATGGGGAAGCTCCAGAGGCATCCCCTCCAAAATGAAGAACAAGTTGGCCATCTCCACTTGTGTTTAAAATTTTCCTGAGGGGCGCCTGGGTGGCTCAGTCGGTTGAGTGTCCGACTCTTGATTTCAACTCAGGTCATGATCTCAGGGTCCTGGGATCTAGTCCCACATCAGTCTCCGTGCTTAGCGGGGAGTCTGCGGGATCTCTCTCCCTCTTCCTCTGCTCCTCCCCCTGCTTGCACGCAGTCTCTTTCCCTCTCTAAAATGAATAAATAAAAATCTTAAAACAAACAAGCAAACAAACTTTCTTGCAGAGCTACTAGCCAGTGCAGTTTGATCGGAAAAATCATTTAGAGGTGTGAAACACTGACAAAAAGTAGGAAAACTGGATCCTAGTTGGAGAAGCTCCTGGACACACGAACACGTACCTAGAAACTCCATAAAAGTAACTGGAAAAACTCCTGTATCCTGTTAGAGGTTTTAGGAAGGAACAAAGTATAAAATTAACAGAAACTATAACGAAAGTTAGTTTGAAGACAACAAATAAGAGGAAGAACAACAGTAAAAGAGGCAGGATTCAAGTTTAATAAGCGTCTTGTGGAATAGGCTGGAAGGACACGTGACGGGGCCCCCGACAGACGCGGCAGACAGCTGGGTAGAACGCTCACCCGCGTTTCCAACATCGTACACGTCGTACAGTAAAGCTAAAGACCAGACAGCCCACCGAGTGTGGCGGGTGCTTTTGCGCCAGTCGTAACGGCAGGTGTGGGGGACGCCCTGACCTCTCTGCCCCTTGCCCCCAGACAAAGGCCTTCATCCACCACGAGCTGCTGGCCTACCTGTACTCCTCAGCGGACCAGAGCAGCCTCATGGAGGAGTCGGCCGACCAGGCCCAGCGGCGGGACGACATGCTGCGCATGTACCATGCGCTCAAGGAGGCCCTCAACATCATCGGGGACATTAGCACCAGCACCGTGTCCACGCCTGTTCCCCCGCCCGTCGATGACACCTGGCTCCAGAGCACCACCAGCCACAGGTCCGAGCAGCCTGGGCACCTGTAGTGTGCGGAGGCTGCCGCCTGCGGGTCCCCGGTCCCCCACCACCACCGCCGTGTGTCCTGTCAGGGCCCGGCCCAGGGGCGAGTAGGGGGAAGGGGCCTGGTCACAGTGGGAGCTGCTACCTGGCCCGGGCCTGAAGCGACAAGTAGAAGGGTTGGGTGGAAGGCCCATCTGACTCCTGATGTTTTCCATTGGTTAAGCCCCAGTGGAAGCCCGAGAGGCCAGGGCAGGCAGGGGCCATGGGATCATCATCCTGGAGCACGGAGCACAGGCAAGAATGGCAGGTTGGGGAGGGTCTGCAGGAACAGCCGGAGGCCATGACTGGCCTATCCCTGGCCCCCCCCAACCACCTCAGAGCTGTTGGATGCAAATAAGATGCTGGCGTGGGCAATGCAGAGCATCAGACAGGGACACGCAACCAGTGACAGGGCAGGTATCCGGAGGAGAGAGGGTTGGTCAAGGGAATCTCCTAGAAGGTGCCGGCCCTGCTGAGGCCTCAAGGAGCCATGGAGTTCCTTAGGGAGAGGGCATAGTGGGTGCTCCGGCTCAGGGGAGCCTGTGGGGTGCCCAGGGCAGGGGCTTCAAGGCCCTGTAGCCTCTGGAGGCACTGGACTTGAGTCAGGGCTGGGTTCTGGAAGGATCTTTGGCTAATGAGGGTGGATTGGAGGAGGCAGGGAAGCGGCACCTCCCAGGGTGGTAGCCACTGCCAGCCTGCGCCACACCCTGGCCACCTTGGGTTTCCACAGCTACCCTGGCAAGGCTGGTGCTCCCCACCCCCTTCTCCGGCTCACACCCTCTCCTTCCTCCACAGCCCCACTCCACAGCGCCGACCCATGTCCAGCGTGCATCCCCCAGGCCGGCCCCCAGCAGTGAGAGGCCCGACCCCAGGGCCCCCTCTGATTCCGGTGCCAGTGGGGGCAGCAGCTTCCTTTGCCGCGCCCCCCATCCCGTCCAGGCCAGGACCCCAGAGCGTGTTTGCCAACAGTGACCCCTTCTCGGCCCCGCCTCAGATCCCGTCTCGGCCGGCTCGGATTCCACCCGGTATCCCGCCTGGAGTGCCCAGGTAAGGCTGGACTCCCCCTCACTGCCCACCACTAGAGCCACCAGCCCGCGCCCTGGGGCCTCTCCTTGAATCTATGGACTCTCCTTGTGCCCTGAGGGGAATAGAGTATTCACCCCTTTTGGGTGGTGTGAAGACTAAGGCCCAGAGCGGCCAACTTGCTTGCCCAAAGTCACAGAGTGGTGGGGAGTCAGGGTCACTCCAGGGCTCCCAGGCCTGTCCTCTGCCTGAGCGGGTGGCCCACCACACAGATTGGGACTCCTCACACAGGGCCCCTTCTGGTTTTGGCCTTTGTTTCCTTACTGAGGACACACACATGAGCCATCGCACACCCCTGCCCTGCCTCACTCCAGCCTGCAGGCCAGTCTGTTCTCCACACTTCTCCTGTGAGGAACCCAAGGTCTGGGGTGGGTGGGAACTCACCCGGAGTCACACAGCAAGCTCCTTCGTGGCAATCCGGCAGCCTTCAGAGCGTCGGGCATGGGGCAGCACCCTGGGGCGGGGGTTGTGGGGCCTGGGTGCCCTCCCTGGTCCTACTTATGGCCTCACTGCCATCCCCCCC
>NW_024423786.1:49597409-49671521 GCF_017311325.1 Ursus maritimus | reverse complement strand
CCCCCCCCCCCCCCCCCCCCCCCCGTCTGTCTTTATTCTCTTTGCAGCAGAAGACCCCCTGCTGCGCCCAGCCGGCCCACCATTATCCGCCCAGCCGAGCCATCCCTGCTCGACTAGGCCGCGGGGGGGCGTGTTCTCAGGGGGTCTTCGCACACCCGCTGTGCAGGAGCTTCGGTGGTCTGGGCCCCTCCGCTGCCCCTGACCCTGTCATCCACGTGCCAGGACCAGGCTCCCTGTGGGCAGCCCCCTGACTCCTCCCTAACCTTGGCCCCCATCCCCAGCTGGACACAGCACTGAACAAGGGGCCCTGGAGCCCTGGGGCAGGGGTGGGAGCTGGGCCGTTGCACTTTGGGGGATGGAGCCACAGGGTAGCAGAGGAGGGAATGCGCTCTGGGCGCCATCTCGAATGAGGATTCAGGCTGGGGCCGGGCTGGGCGGGGGACTCACCCAGGGCTTCTCTGGCCAGGAAAGCCTGAGAAGACCAGGCCTTCTGGAAACTGGGGCACCAAGAGTGCCTGTACCCCCCAGCCCTTCCTGGGGCCCAAGGAGCATGTCCATTTCTCAGCAGCGGGAGCTCCAGGCAGTGAGCCAGGCCCAGCAGGCCCCACGCTGCCCGCCCTGCGAGTTGTAAATATTCCTTCCTTGGCCGTATTAACCACACGGCCGAGCCTCGGCTGCCAGAGGTGCCTTCGCCGGGTCTGGAAGCCTCTGTCCTGCCGGCCTTGCTCTCTCCTCCCTGGGTCCCCTCCTCCTCCTAGGTCCCCAGGGTGGCTCCGGCTCAGGGCTGAGTGAGTGGGGAGGCTTTGAGGGGCTCCTGACTCCCACCCAGGCCTCCCCGACGGGGTGGGCCCCAGGTGGCCCGTCGCTGAGCAGACCCTGCTCGCTCCTTGCTCAGTTTGACCACTGTAAGTGCCTGCACTCTGTATCCTATTAATAAACTAAAATAAAGGGAAGAAGCTTCTGGTGGCTGCTGTGTGGGCCTTTTGTGTTGGCGTTCAGGCTGAGAACGTGGACTGATCACCTTCCCCTGGCAGGCCTCCGACAAGGACCCCATCTCCCCTCCACCATGGGCGCGCTCACACCCTGCTCCTGGGACTCTCCTCTTAGGGAGAGTTCACTTCTTCCAGAGGCAGCCGTGCTCTAGAGGGAAAATCTCTTGCTTTCCTTAACATGTCAGGCGTGGGGACAAATGTTCGCCACTCCCCTTCCACACATACTAACCCAGAGGCCTGGCTGCAGCCCCTGACACAGGCCTGGGGTGGGCGGCAGAATCCCACAGGGGAGAGGGAATCCCGGCCCTCCACCCCAGATTGCCGTGGTCAGGGCCCCCTCCCCACCACTGTAGTCCTAAGGACTCTGCCCAGGTGCAAGGCCTTCTGGCCCAGCCCGGGTCACAGTTAAACTTTGCTTTCTGATTTTTCTCTTGTGCCCAGGCGACCACCTCCATCGGCTCCCGCCCGGCCTTTCTTCTGAGCTTCGTGGGAGACCCCTCCCGCCTGCCTGGTTTGCCCCCTTGGGGGCAGGTCTGTCCCGGCTGGTGTCCCTGAGCCCCAGTCACCAGGCTCTGTGATTTTCTGACCATAATTTATTGACTCCAGTGCCCAGGCCAGACCGCCCTTTGTTCCGTGAGGCTCCTGCACAAGCTTTGGCTGGGTCACCCCTCAGCCCTGCCCGGGGCCTCTGCAGAGAGAGCAGGAGGGGCGGGTGGTCATGCAGCCCGCCACTCCTAGAGTTCTGTTACCAGATCTCGCATCGAGCCCACCCCGCGCTGGGCTGAGGGGCTGGGCTCCTTCCTCTCAATAAAGTGACTGTCCTCGCAAGAACACTGCAGCCGTGTCTCCTTCCCGGCCCCTGGCATAAGCAGGCCACCCCCAGCCTGGGAGCCGCCCCCAGCAGCAGCAACAGGCCTCTGGTGGGGTGACAAGGAGACAAAAGCATGGGGTCCCACAAGCAGCAAGCCCCCTCCCACTGGACCCTGGCTCAGAAGGCCAGGAGGGAAGGGGAAAGAGAGTTTGCTTCCTGGGCCCCATCCCACACCAAGCAGTGCCAGTGCAGGCTGGGACTTGGGCTAAGGCACACACATTTACAGGAGGGGACACGGAAAAGGGCCAGAATATCCAAGGGTCTCGTTCAAATGCTGCAGTGCCCTCCCCCCCCATGCACAATTTCCAGGAAAGCAGGTGCAGCCTCTGAGCTGTCCCTCCTGGAGGGCCCAGGCCTACCAGCCAAGCCAACAAATGTTTCCAGCCTGGCCCCTGGCAGGGAGGAGATACACGAGGGCCATACCTCGGGCCGTGACTGCGTGGTCTCCCCTCCCATAAGAAACTTAAGTTTGGGGAAACGACCCCCATATCTCACACACATGTGCCCTGCTGCCCCTCCTTTCCGTGTTCTTCCTTCTGGGGCTACGTAGGCACAGGGCGCTTGTCCTGGAAGAAGCGCTTGAGCGTGCAGACCTGGAGCACGGCCACCAGCAGCAGCACGGCCACATTCACAGCAGACCAGAAGTTGACCCGCTCCAGGTTGCCCTCCTGCAGGTTGCGGTCACGTGCGTCAAAGGCCCGCAGTAGCGTCAGCATCTGGATGCTGCGCTCCAGCCTGGTCTTCATGGTCTCAATGGACTCCTGCGGAGCAGAGAGGGGGGCAGGGTCAGGCCTCCACCCTTCAGGGAGCAGGGACCCGTAAAACTGGGGGAATGGGGTGAGCCTATGTTTTGGGAGGAGATTGCTGAGAGGAGACTCTGTGGCCAGGCTGCCTGAGTCTAAATTCCTCTGTGCTGACTGGCTGGGTGGCCTTGGGCAAGTTAATTAACCTCTCTGGGCCTCAGTTTCCTCCGGATTGCAGTGAGAATTGAATGCCTAAATAAGTATAAAAAATGTACTTACTAGTAGTTAACAGCACAGTTGCTAATATTGGATCTGTCAGTTACTGTGTGGCCTTAGGAAAGTTACTTAGGCATCCTATGCCTCAGTTAAAATGGGGCATTGGGAGCACAGTCCCTACCTCATATGGAGATTTCATGAGTTAGTTAAGCCCTGGAAATTCCTACACCTAGAAATGTGCTATTATTTTAACTGTGAGTGGCTACTTTTCTAACTAAGGTGGGGGTACCTGGCCGGCTGGGTCAGGCAGATGAGGACCCCAGTCAGGGTGCAAGAATAGGGGAGCACTGTTGCCCAAAGCCAGAGATTTGGGACGAGTGGCCCCAGCTCAGCCTGGGCGTACCTTGATGTCCTCCATCTTGACATCCAGCATCTCCTCGGGCTCCACAGCCTCTGCCCAGCCCTCGACCTCCTCGTCATCCTGCAGGCTGTCGAAAATGAGTTCGAAGAACACCAGCTTCTCAGAGATTGTGCTGAAGGAGTTGTCAAAGCACAGCTTGTAGTCCCCAGCCTCCGTGGGCTCCACCCTGGGAGGAAGACACAGACATACATGACCCAGAATGGCCCACCGGCCGGACTTCGAGAGGCAGGGAAGGTGGTTAGGTAACCTGAGGCCACTGGGGAGGGGCAGGGCTGAAACTAAACCCAGGCAGACAGTGGGACTTAACTCACGTGTGCACCCCATCTGCCTTGCGGGATTCGCTGACCAGCAGCACGCCCTGAGGGCTCTCCAGCGTGAAATCCACATCCAGTCCAGCACCTCCGATCACCTGGGGGTACAGGTAAGAGGGTGGAGGGCTAGGGGTAGGCGAAGGGCACCTGCCAGGGAAAGCCAGGGCTGGACCAACCCGCACAGACCCATCCAGGACGACCAGGGGCCTACCTGAGCGCTGACACCTACACCTGCAACCTGGTCCTGCCCCAACTGTCCCCCTGACCGCGCCCCTTGCCTTGGCTCAGTCTTCATTGATAGGACAGCTTTGGGTTTGTCTCTTTCGTCTGGTCATGCCCCAGTCGTAAGTCCCTGATCAACGTTTACCTGGCCACACCCCAAGTGAGGCGACAGGGCCCTGCTTTCCTTAACCCAGGCCCCGAAAAAGCCTCATGTTGACCACGCCCTTTCCAGTGGCGCATCTTGGCCACGCCCACCAGATCCCCCAGGCGGGCCGACTTTTGGCCACGCCCACTCGCGAGGTTCCTGCCCTGTGAGGGGAGCCCTCTTATAAACGATGGCCCCGCCCCCTCTGGCAGTCTCGCTCTAACCCCGCCTCCTGCCATTATTCCCACCCCCTCCGCTCCCACGCACCGTCCCGACCAGCTCCTGCACACTCCTCCTAGCTCCGCCCCCGCGCTCATACGCACCGGCTCCTCCCCCTCCCTCTTTAACCCATGCCTCGTTTCAGCTGCTTGGCCACGCCCCCTCGCCCTGGCTCCGCTTGCTTGCGTGCTGCCCGACTCGGGACCCTCTACCTGGTACTCGGTCTCGAGGCTTGCGTTGGCCGGTGCAGACTGGTAGAAACACTGCTTCCTCCCCGCAGGCAGCAGGAACGTGAACTCGCCGTCCTGGATCGGCGGGGGCCCTGCCCCCTCCACCCCCACCGGCGGCAGTAGTAGCCACAGTGCCAAGGCTAGGGCCGCTCCGGCCGCCATCATCCGGGTCACCCTCCGGTCTGCTAAGAGGTCGCGGTTCCTTTAAGAGCTGGCCCTGCCCCCTCTGCTACTCGGCGGAGCTCATTGGCAGCCGCTTGTGTCGGTGGTGAGAAGCGAACCGAGAGGAAAAGTGAAGGGCCCCCTGAGAGCTTAGCTGCCCGAATGAATGCCTGCTACGTCTTAAAACACTCAACCTTCTGGAGACTTTTTTTCTGAGTAGCCACTAGCTCTAGTCTCAACAGATGGTGAGGAGAAGTTCAAAAATAAGCACTATGATGGTGCGTGTTTCTCAGGCAAAAGTTAAGACAACTAAGTCATAGGCGGGCCGGGACTTCTAAGGCACCTCCCTGCGGTCTTCCCAGAGTACGCTGCGCGGTACGAACGTCTAGCGATCCAGTCTGGGTGAAGTGGTTGTAAGATAAATGCTGGGCGTGGACCCGTGCGCGACCCGTAGGGTTCACGCATAAAAAGATTCACTGGGGCGAGAAAGACTCGTGTTGATGTGGGTTTCGTGTTTCTTGTGCGTGGCTCCAGTTTCGTGGCCTCACCCTTTATTCCCTTTCCTCCTTAGAACCATCACTTTGGCAGTTTCGTTTGTAGTTGGTGATGGAACGACCACCCCATAGGGCGGCTGTGGGAATCGAGACGAAGCGTTGCCCGTGGCGCTCCGTTTTCTTTGCGTAGAGTCCGCAGAGGGGCATAGCCCACTCTGCAACCCAAAGGTCTCAGACTCGGGGGGCCAGAAGATAAACAGAGTAATTGACGTGACCCAAGGTAGGAAAAATGACAGCCAAGTGCTAAAAGTCAGGAGAGCATGGGCCTGGGAGCCACGAAGCCTAGTTCAAGCCACCCACGCCCACCCCACCACCGACCTTTGGGTTGAAATCATTTCGTTGGGCCTCCAGTGCCTCATCCGTAGGTTGGGGTGTTGCTTG
Organism: Ursus maritimus; assembly: GCF_017311325.1. Lineage (NCBI taxonomy): Eukaryota > Metazoa > Chordata > Mammalia > Carnivora > Ursidae > Ursus > Ursus maritimus. The sequence goes on along the minus strand of NW_024423786.1, from coordinate 49,666,054 downwards.
TCCTACCTCATTGGGCTGTTGCGAAGATTGAGATAATGCTTGTTCAGCACTTGGCACATGTGGGCCCTCAGTATGTATTAATCTGCTATTTTCCAGGCTGATCGCCCACCACTAGGCAGCCCACCATGTAACCTCTTCTCCCTCAGTCTGGAGTATTTGGAGGCGACCACCCTCTGGGAAGATAGCTGGCAGATAAGCAAAGAAGTCACTGGAGAAATGGTCTCTTCTTGGTGATTCTGTCTAAACATAAGAAAAAATGTTTAGGTGGAAATTTTGAGTCTTTAAAGATAGGCCCTGGAGTGGTTGGCAGTTGGTGACAATTACTCTTCGAATACAGCTGGTGGCTGTCAGCTCTTTCCTGCTTTTGGAGAACTTGGGGAAGTCACACCACCTTGTTATGTCAAAGTTTATGTGCAGTCACTGTTAGTGTTCCTTTTCACTCCCAAAGTTTTCTGACTGATTCAGACTCGCTGCTTGGATATTTTGAAGTGTGGAGAATGTGGATCTTTTTATTTATTTTTAATTAAAAAAAAAGATATATATTTTAAAGATTCTTAAAAATATTTTATTTTGAGATTTTATTTATTTGTCAGAAAGAGAGCGCAAGCAGGAGGAGCAGCAGGCAGAGGGAGAAGTAGGCTTCCCGCTGAGCAAGGAGCGGGTCGTGGGACTCCATCCCAGGGCCCTAAGATCATGACCTGAGCCAAAGGCAGATACTTAACTGACTGAGCCACCCAGGCATCTCTATTTTAAGATTTTACTTATTTATTTTAGAGAGAGCCTGCGGGGGTGGGGGGAATGGAAAGAATTTCCAGCAGACTCCTTGGTGAGCACGGAGCTGCACCGTTTTGTACTCCACCAATCATGTATGAGGGCTCCAATTTCTCCAAATCCTTATCCACACCTGCTGTTTTCTATTTTATTTCTATTATAGCCATCCTAATGGTTGTGAAGTAGTCTCGTTGTGGTTTTGATTTGTATTTCCCTGATGATGTTGAGCATCTTTTCAGGTGCTTGTTAGACGTTAGTAGTTTTTTGGGTTTTTTGTTTTGTGTGTGTGTGTTTTTTTTGTTTTTAGAAATGTCTGTTCACGACTTTTGCCCATTTTAAAATTGGGTTGTCTTTTTGTCGTTGAGTTATAAGAGTTATTTATATGTTATAGAGAGCAAGCAGAAGAAAGAAAAAAGAAACAAAAAACTTCCCCCAGATTTTTTCTGTGGACTCCCTCAATGCTTTTCCAGGTCATTTACAGTTTTGCCTTAGCCTTCACTTCCTGTTTGTGCTGAGCCTAGAGATAAGCCTGAGATGAAAGCTTAGGGTCTTCTCAGGTGTTTTCTGAGCATTTGTCCTGCCCTGGGCATGCACTTTGCTTTCTAAATCCCCCATTATATATGGGTGCTTCTGAATGCCCTTCTCACCCCAGCTCTTGCTCCTGACTTTTGGCATGTCCATTGTTGTGAAAATTAATAAATGGAAACCTCCTTTAGAATGGAATCAGGAGGTAGAAGGGGAAGCTCTCACACCCTACCACTCACTGTCAATTGCAGACCCCACAGGAAGAGATGTACCTTGCAGCAGGAGGAAGAAAGGTTTTCTCCTCCTGGTAGCAGCCCAGCCAACCAGAGACTGACACCACTCAACCAATGAAACATCACTACATTCCCAACTCCCAGTTTAATCCAATGGATTTCTTATAACAGCCTTCCAGACTTCCCCTTTCTTCTATAAAAGAGTGTTCCTCTTTGTTCTCCAGACCTGCTTATGCTTTTGCTGGACCTAGCTTGTCCTCAGTTGCATTTCTTTGCTATTCCTGAATAAAGCCATGTTTGCTAGTAAAATCACTGGTTAATGTTGTCCTCGATTATAATATTTTGCCCCAGGTGGCTGTGAATTTTTCCCTTTGCCTTAACAGTGTTTTCCAGGAATGCATTCTGAGTTCAACAGACAAGCACCTTGAGTCAGTCCCACGGGTAGCCCCCAGATGTGTTAAAACAGACAAACACCATACTGCCAACCTCAGCAACAGGGTACAGGAGCCCCATACTGGGGACACAGGCTGCTGTCTTCAAGACCTCCACCGCACTGGGAGGGAGATGAGGAAAGGGTGGGGAAAATAAGACAGAGCTTCCCTGCCATGTTCGATTTTCCTTTTCATTTTGATTCAGGGTTCACTTGGTTAGCACAAACCTTTCCCTGTCTTCCAGAGTTCAGATAAACTTGATTCTGACTATGTTTGCTCAGTTTGTTGAACTTTCTGTTTCTTGTTTCCTTCAATTAAACAAAAACTACCCCCGTCCAAGTATTCAAGTATTTACTGAGTGTCTGACACTGTGAATAAAACAGATTCTGTCTGTGTCCTCATGGAGTTGCCATCCCAGCAGAGGAGCCGGATTGTACACTAGCCAAGTTCAGCACGAAGATGATTTCAGGTAGTTATGGGCACTACAGAGTAAATGTTAGGTGGTAGGTAGGTGGCTCGTTTCACCTGGGTGGAGTCAGGGAAGGCTTCCCTGAGGAGGTGGCATTGAATCCCAAACTTGAAGTAGAAGGAAGAGGAGGCAAGCAGAGAGAACCACTCTCTGAGGTCAGAAGGCACTCAGAAGGCTCAAGGGGCAGAAAGGAAATAGAACGGAGGGAGGGGAGTAGCCAGAGAAGAGATGGAGCAGTTAGTTACATGGGCCACATCCTGTAGTGTCCATCTTTGCTTTGTAGCGTTGGCCTACAGTCGGCCTGGGGTTCTTAAAACCATGCAGAGTTTGCCCGACTAGCTTCTTGGGGCCAGGAATCCCCTGAAATTATAACCAAACAATTCTGAGATGCGTGCTAGGCAGTCTCTGTGCGCCCTACCAGAGCCCTTCTCCACCCTTTCCCGCACTGCTCTGTGCCCCTGGGGGCTGATCGCTACACGGCGGGTCAACTTAGCTGCCTTTTCCTCACATCCAGTTGAGTTTGGCCCTGGTAGGGAGATCTGAGGGCTGGAGGAAAGGAGGGTGTAGGGATATATACTCTGGCTCCCCCACCCTGGTGGTCTGCATGTCTCTACCAGAGCCTGCAACTCCAGCTCTCCCCAGGTTCCACAACAGCTTCCTCCCTAGCAACTTTAGGCCTGGGCTGGTAACAGTGTCCTGACCCCGGGGAGTCACCATCCCTTGCTGATTTCCCTTCACCCTGCCCATGACTCCTAGTTGTACCTCTTCTTGGTGCTATCTCTATGATAGCTGACTAATACAGGGAAGTGTGTCTGTTTTTCTGAATTCAGAATTCCAGGTTCACGATTCCTGCACCATGTTAAATGCTCCCAGGATGAAGTCCTCACATTCATCCAAGGTCTTTCACACATATTATTATGTCTCCCTAGAATGTCCTTCCCTTGTCAACTTCTCAGGCTTTTGGAGTCAGATATCTAACACCTCCTCCCAGAAACCCTCCCTGAACATGCAGAAGAAGCTAGGTTAAGAGCTCCCCTTGGTGACTGCTGCCATTATAGCTCTTCACCAACTGGACTTTCATTATCTGCTTGTCTGACTCTCTAATCAAACTCTGGGCATCCTGAGGGCAGGAGTTTTTTATTCCTCATGGTGTTCCTGGCACTCAGCACAGTTCTGAACCCTTCATGGCATTCGGTAAACAGTTGGTGGAATAAATAAGCCAGGAATCTCTCTTAACTCTGTATCTTACACAGCCAGGATAGAGCAAAAAAATAGACTGAATGACTATTTTTCGACTTTCAGGTCAGACAATCAAGAAGTAGTTGTGGTTCACTGTGTGCCAAGCACTGTGGTAGGCATTGGGAAACTACAGGAGGCACCACAGACCCACCCCTGCACCCTGGAAGGAAGAGAGCTGGATGATTTCAATAAATTCAAGCATGTTCTGTAAATCACCATGACATAATTTAATGGATATTTACAGATTATTATACCAAGCAACTGCAGAGTGTACTTTCATTTCAAGTGCATACAGAATGTGGATCAAGATATGCTGGGCCATTAAACAAAGTATCAATAAATCTCAAGGGATTGAAATTATATGGAGTGCATTATCTGGCCACAAAGGAATTAAATTTAAAAATCACTAACAGTAAGCTATCAAAAAATCCCAAATGTTTGGAAATTGACACATTTCTAAATAACGTATGAGTCAGAGAAAAAATTCACAAGGGAAATAAGAAAATATTTCTAACTTAGGCACAATATGTCAGAATGTGTGAGATGCAGTTAAAGCAGTACTTAGAGGAAAATATATAGCTTAAAATGCTTATATTTGGAGATAAATTTTTAAAATCAATTATCTAAGTTTCCATCTTGAGCCCCTAAGAAAAGAAGAGCCAATGAAACAAGGTAAATAGAAGAAAGAAAAAATAAAGATAAGACAAAAAGCAATAAAATCGAAAGCAGAAAATAGAGAAAAATAGCAAAGCCAAAAGCTAGTACTTTGAAAAGATTAAGAAAACGGATTAACACCTAGCAAGACTATTCAAGAAAAGGGAGAAAAAAACACGTTACCATTGAAAGAAGGGACATCACTACAGACCCTACAGACATTAAAAGGATTATAAGGGAATATGAAGAGTTTAATACTGATAAGTTCTACAACTTAGATGAAATAGACAAATTCTTTGAAAATATAAGCATGCTAATTTCAATAAAGGAAAATTACAAGGCACTCTAGTATAATGCAACAAGGAAGTTTTTCTAAGTCCAGAGGGATCTGGAAAGATTTCCCAGAAGTGATATTTAAGCTGACACCTGAAAGAGAAGTGGAATATTATCAGGTTAATAGAATTATGTCCCAGGCAGCAGAGACAGCATGTGCAAAGTTCCTGACGTTGGAATGAGTCTCATGTATCCAAATAAAAAAGTCCACCGTAATGGCCCTTTTTTGTTGTTTAGTGACCACACACTTACATCCTTCCCTGGTGAACCTGCTTGACTTGAACAGAAATGTTGAGAGAGACCAAAGCAAACTTGCTGGTAAGACAGACTTTGGGAAGCTTCTGGGCTCTGAACAGGAGGCAATTTATTCTGTAAACTACATCATTCCCTCAGTTCTGGAGCTCGAGTTCCCTTTCACCTGGGTGGTGATGCTCCTATGGCCTCACCCTGGGAGCACTCACATCTCTCTAGGCATTGCACTTTGTATGTATCATGAGTTCCATGGATCTAATACCTGCAACTCTTAGCCCCATTCTACAGAGCAGCAAACTGAGGCTTCAAAGACGGACCATCTTTTGCCTGAGGTGACAGAGGCCAAGCACTAACCCTTGTGCTCTATCAACCTCTGCCCAACATATGTCTCAACTTTGGAACTGGTTGGACTGAGGTTTGTGTCCTGGGCATGGGTTTCCCAAACAGCTCATGGTCCCTTCCTCATGCCAGCCAGAAATTCTCTAATTTCTCTAATTCACAGGGAGAACACACACACACACACACACACACACACACACACACACACACCCCGGACCATCTTAGCCATGTGTCCTTCCTTCCATCTCTGCAGAACTGTGGCTACCAAGGTGCAGTGAGGTCCCAGGATCTGCTGTACGTCCGTGGAAGGGGTGGGGAAAGGAGAGAGTCCCTTTCGGCAGCTGAGCGTGTGTGTGCAACTTCCTGCCAGTGAGGAAACATTCGTTCAAATCAGCCCTGGTTCTCCTTTCCCTGCTCTGGCCTCAGGAGGAGTTGGCGGTGAGCCGTGGGCCGCACTGGCCTCAGCCAGATTTCCTGGCCAAACTCAGGAGGAGAGATGCCCTGGACCGTCCTGCTCTTTGCAGCCGGTGAGCCTGATGTCCCCCCTGCACCAGCCCCACCCCACTCCCACCACCCCTGCCCACCTGGCCTCTGCTCTGGGGGCAGAAAGCAGCACAGGGCTGCCTTCCCCAGGTCTGGAGGAGGCTGAACGCTGACAGATTTGCCCCAGAGCTTTGGAAATGCCCCCGGAGCATGGCTTTCTCTTAGTGAGCTCCTCATCACCCCCACATCAAAGATATTAGAAATCCCACCCCACTGGGGACAGCAGTGCCCACGCCCCATGACTCAGCCCTGCTTGGTTTCTACAGGCTGTTACCTCCAGGGCTGGGGTAACAGGAGGATCTGCTGGGGGGCCGGGGGTGGGGGGAAGAGGGGCAAAGTGCTGGAGGCCAGACAAGGAAAGGCTTGTGTAGACCTCACATGAGCTAGACACTTTGCTCAGGAGCCTGGGGGCAGCTGGGGAGACACTGGTACCTCCTATAGGAAACTGTACCCCAAAATCCCAATTTCTCACCACAGCCTGGGAAACAGGAGAACCCCTTTTGCTCTCTGCTCCTCCTGTTTGTTTGGTTTTTTTCAAGATTTTATTTATTTATTTAACAGAGAGAGAGCAAGCACAAGTAGGGGGAGCAGCAGGCAGAGGGAGAGGGGAGAAGCATGCAGGGCTCGATCCCAGGACCCTGGGATCACAACCCAAGCCGAAGGCAGACGCTTAACGACTGAGCCACCCAGGCACCCCTGACGACCTACTTGTAAAGAAAAACCAAGGCCCAGAAGGGGTCAGCCGCTTGCCCAGGACCACACAGCCAGAAAACGCCTCTGCTCTAACCATTTAGCTTGCCTCCCCTTTTCTGTATTGCAGGCTCCTTGGCAATCCCGGCACCGTCCATCCTGCTGGTGCCCCCACACCCCAGCAGCCAAGAAGACCCCATCCACATTGCTTGCGTAGCCCCTGGGGGCTTCCCAGGGGCAAATTTCACGCTGTACCGTGGTGGGCAGGTGGTCCAGCTCCTGCAGGCACCCGCGGACCAGCTCAGGGTCACCTTCAACCTGAGTGGCGGTGGCACGGAGGCTCCAGGGGGCCCATTTTCCTGCCAGTATGGTGTGCTAGGTGAGCACAAGCAGCCGCAGCTGTCGGACCTCAGCGAGTCCATGAGCGTCTCCTTCCCAGGTAAGACCCTCCCACAGGCCTTCGCAGCCCAAGGCTCCATTTGCTTACCGCTGAGCCTTTGCTTGTGCTGTTCCCTCTGCTCGGAAGCCTTTGTAGGATGAACCAGTCCTCCAACTGGCCAGGGCTCACTCATCTTTCCTTGCCGAATTCTCAGTCATCCCACGCCATGCGTTCAGCGATGCTCCCCATTTTGCAGATAAGGAAACTGAGGCGCAAGAGGTGAGGGGACTTGGCCAAGTCATACAGCTAGCAGGGCAGCACAGCTGGGATTCCGTTGGCTCCAATATCTAGGCGTTAACCCCCCACACTCCGCTGCACCCTCCCCTCCAGGCCATGTAACATTTTTGAGCACCTCTCTGCACCAGGCACTGTTCCTGGCCCTGCAGTTTCCGCAGTGAGTGAAACAATGTCCCTCCCCTGCCGCAGCTGACATTCTGAGGGGAGGCAGACAGTCAGGAAGCAGAGAGTCCAATAAATACTAGTGTGCCAGCAGGGGACAAATAAAGGGGCAGGGATGAAGTACCACCGGGTGAAGGGTGTCGTTTTAAATACAGAGGAGAGCGGCCAGGGGAAGCCTCTCTGAGGGAGTGACATTTGAGCAAAGACCTGACTGAGGAGGAGGCAGCCATGTGGGTATCTGCAGCGAAAGGATCCCAGGCAGAGGGGGCTGGCCATGCAAAGGCCCTGAGGCTGGCACGTGTCTGGTGTGTTTGAGGAACATGGGGGCCCTCTGTAGGGCTGAAGCACAATGGGCAAGGAGAAAAGTTGGGGGAGAAGAAGGCACGGAGGTGGCAAGGACAATCACGCAGGGCCTTTGGCAGCATCAGGGACTTTGGCTCTTCGTCGAAGTGAGAAAGAAGGCCTGGAAGGCTGGTATTTTCCTGTGGTCTTTTCAGGACAGGAGGCTGGATGTGGGCTCGGGATCAAGGAGCAGGAGGGAGGGAGGAGCCTCCAGGTAGAGGCTCTGCATCACCATCCATCAGAACTTCCCGGCTGCAAAGATAACTTTGTTGCCAGCGGAGGCCCCACTTAAAGAGAACTCTGTTGCTCGCAGAAGCCCCAGTGCCTTGAGGCAACAGAACAGTCTACGTCTTTGAGCTCTACGGTCAAAGGCCCCCTTCTCTCACCTTGGGCCTGTGGTCTCAGAGTGGGGAGGGGACATCGTCCCTCCTGCCCCAGATGAATGAATGAACAAGGGCTAACAGTGTGAGAATATCAAGTATGTGTCTGTTCCTTCCCCTTCCTGGCTTAGCTCCTGATCTCCATGGGGATCAGGTCATCTCCTCCTGTCTCCCCTGAGAGATCCACTCTCTGCAGGGAAGGGGAGCAAAATCCCTTGCAGAGAAGTAAATTCTGAAGCGGGAGTTTCATGCTTTTGTGGCTGACCTCTGCATGGATTTCAGGGTCCACCATGGGGCTGGCGGTGGATGTCATCTGACCCCCTGGAACCAGGCTGAAGCCAGCAGGACTCTCAGGCTGCAAGTAACTGGGAACTTGACTCAAACTAGCTTCAGCAACAAAACAGAATGAGTTGGTTTGCCAAACTGAAGTCAGTTTGCAGGGCTGACTTTGGGCATGGCTGGGTCCAGGTGTTCAAAGAGGTCAGGAATCATTTGCCAGCTCTCAGCTCTGCTTTCTTGTGTCTTATTCTTAGGCAAGACCTCCTCTTCATGGTGTCAAAATTGTGCCTAGCAGTTTCAGATAAATATCTTACCAGTTTTGTAGTTCTGGGCAGGGGAGTAACCCTCTCTTCCCAGTAGTCCAGCCAAGTCTCAGAATTAGTTCTCATTAGCTCAGCTTTGGCCACATGCCATCCCTGAACCAATCACCATGACTGGGGGGTGGGGATTATGCTAACTGACCGGTCACAAGGTTTTCCAGATACCCGGGGTCCAGCTACACCCGAGTCAAATGGTTGGGCAGTATGGGGGGATAACTGGCTCCCCCAAGGTAATCTGGAGGAATGACAGGTGTTCCACCTTCACCCTGCACCCCACAACTCCATAACCTGCCCCCCTCTTTTTCTCATGTTCCTCTAGTGCCCACTTGGATACTGGCACTCTGCTTGAGCCTGGCTGGAGCCCTCCTTCTCCTTGCTGGGCTGGTGGCCGTTGCCGTGGTGGTCAGGAAAGGTAACAGCAGGCAGAGACAGCATAGCCCAGAGGCTGCCAGTGTGCGACCGCTGGGAAGTGTAAATGAACCCCCAATGGCACCCATTTTTTAGGAGCAGAGAGGCACACAGCTGGGGAGGTCTTAGCCCAAAACTTAGTAGTAAAGAATCTTCCAGAAGCAATATTGGTGGTGGGGCAGGGGAAGTTGATATATATTTTTAAATTATAAAATACATATAAAGTTTCACATTTTAACCCTTAATTTTTAAGTGTCCTGCTTGGCAGCATTGAGTACATCCACTTGGTTATGCAGCCATCTCCGCCACCCATCTCCAGAACTTTGTTATCCTCCCCAACTGAAACTCTGTCCCCTTTAAACACTAACTCTCCAGGCCTCCTCCCCCAGCTCCTGTCAATCCCTGAAATTGACAATTAAAAAAAAATACAATATTAGGGGGCACCTGGCTGACTCCGTGGGTAGAGCATGCCGTGCTTGATCTCGGGGTTGTGAGTTCGAGCCCCACGTTGGGCATGGAGATGACTTAAAAATAAAATCGGAAGAAGCAGGCTCCCAGCAGAGGAGCCTGATGTGGGGCTCGATCCCATAACGCCAGGATCACGCCCTGAGCCGAAGGCAGACGCTTAACCGCTGTGCCACCCAGGCGCCCCGAAAAATAAAATCTTTAACAAAGAAAAAAAAATTTTTTTTACGTGCTTGTTCGAAGCCTTTTTACCAACACACATTATTTGTGTAATCGGGGGTGGGGAGGACTTTGCAGCAGTTCTCCTGTTCAGTGGCACATTTGCCAGAGGAGAAGGCAAGGGTGGGAGACAAATGTATGACGGAGCTTTGGAGTCTTTTTTTGGTTTTGTTTTTGCAACTAAGATGCAATCACGACCAAAATCTAATAAATGCTTATTTATTTTTCTATTCCCAGTTAAAGTAAAAAATTTGCAGAAGAAAAGGTGAGACCGTCTAGAGAGATCCTCAGAGGGTGGTTTGGGGGAAAGAAATACCAGATGGTTGGGGGGGGTATGGGCCAGAAGCTCCTGAGGGGTGGGGGTTGGTTTTGGGGACAGAGAGGCACTTCCCGTGCTGGGGGGGAGGGGGGGCCTCAGTTCCAAACGGCACCCTCTGATGGGAGGGCTGCTTAAGAGGAACAGGTGCCATTTATAAAGCACCTAGAGACGCCAAGCGAGGTGCCAGGAGACACCGCAGCTGGAGCCCGCAGCAGCTCACAGCTGTCGTGGAAGCTGGCATTATGTGTAACCCCATTTTATAGACAAAGGGACTGAGGCTCAGCACTTAGCCACACAGGGAGCAAGTGGCTGAGTCGTCCTCACATCCCTTAACCACTGACTGCCCAAAATGGTTGTAATAGTCTAGAAAGTCACAGTCACAGGAGAAGTGGGTGGCACCCTCTGGGGCGGTGTGGTGCCCAACTTGTAGCCTGTAGGCAGTGGCCCCAGCCTCAGTTTCTCCCCTACGAGGGAGGGGTGGACACCCCACTGCCTGGTGGCATCAGGCTAGCAGTGGCCCCAGGGATCGAATCCCGACTTCCCCTGGAGGTGGGGCTCCTGCAAGAGAATTTCCATCTGAGGGGACTCAGGGAGGATGCAAAGGCAGGTGGGGAGTGATGGCCAAGTTTGGAGCCAGGGTTTCCCGGAACAACCCTCCAGCCTGAGAGGAGCAAGTTGTCACTCTCTCCCAAATCCCTTTGTAGAGAGCGAGAATCCTGCTGGGCTCAGATCAACTTCGCCACCACAGGTGCGTACCCTGCTAGGGCAGGCTCACCCCCTCAAAACTCAAGCGGGTCTCGTTGCTTGCTGTGGAACCTCTTCTGCAGCCGCTCGCTTCCCTTAGGGTCAAGAACACACCCTCCCTTCCCCCCACGCCCAGGTTTCACCTCTCACCTTCTCTCTTTGCCTCATCCTCGGGCCTTTCGCTCACTCTGACCTCCGCCTACAACATTCTTCCTCCCTTTAGTCTTGGTCTAAAGGCTGCCTTCTCCAGGAAGCCTTCCCTGACTCCCCTAGACAGGGGGTGTGTTTCTATTTACTTACCTCCAGCACCTTACCGTTCTTTTTACACCTCGGGAGAAAAACACAAATGTGTATGTAATACTCGCCTCCAGCGCTGGACCCTCAGTTCCACGGGGGACAGACTGCCCGGCGCTGTCCTTAAATGGAGCCCCCCTTTGTGATCCAGACGTGTCATCTTGAAGGCTTCCACCAGGGAGCGAGGGGCAGCCAGTCTGTGCTGTGCGATGCTCAGGAAGGGGGCCCCAAGCAGAGAAATTCCGACCTCTGTACTTCTTTCACTGTTCCACACTTTTTAAAATTATTTATTTATTTGAGAGAGAGAGAGAGAGAGACCACAAGCAGGGGGAGCAGCAGGCAGAGGGAGAAGCAGGCTCCCCACTGAACAAGGAGCCACACTCAGGCTCCATCCCAGGACGCTGGGATCATGACCTGAGCGGAAGGCAGACGCTTAACCAACTGAGTCACCCAGGCACCCCACTGTTCCACACTTCTATTGAGCACCTACTATGTGCTAACATTTGGGGGTATCCGTCAATGACCAAGACAGGTGCTCTTTGCCCCCAAGCCCATACTGGAGTGGGGGAACAGCCCGAGGCCGGCGGGACCTTGTCAGGGGTGAGGAGGGCGGTCCCGGGAGGAAGTGGTGTTTAAGCAGAGACCGGCAGGAACAGAATAGTGGGGCGAAGAGCAGGCGATTGGGGAAGAGCCTGGGGCGGTGGAGGAGCTGAGAGGCGCTCCTGAAAGTGGGAGTTGAGAGGAGAAACCCATTTATCAGAGGGCCGTGAGAGGCCCCTGGGGGAGGGCTCTGAACAGAAAAAGGAAACTGTTCAGTTTACAGCTGGGAATGGTTCAGCCTGCAGAATGGGCTGGAAGGAAGTGAAGCATGCTGGGAGATGGGTCCCAAGCCCTTCCTCACCATTGATTTGAGGCCTGTGGGTCTGGGGCGGGGGAGGGCCCCCGGAGGACAGTGAGCACGGATTTTATACTGGCACTTGGCTTTCCTTTCTCTTTCTATTTCAGACATGACCTTTGATAACTCTCTGTTCGCCATCTCCATGGTAAGTCATTGCATTTCTTGGTCCTGGTTTTCTGCTGACTGTCCTAACCTCCTGAAGACCACCATCAGGCTGGGCCAACCTGATGTCTCTGAGCTTCAGGGGGTCTGGAAAAAGCCCAGAATCACCGAGCAGGGATTTGTTTGTGAGCTGAGAGTTGGCTCTGGAAAATCCCAGGGGATGGAGCCAGCCATGTCCGGGCCATCCAGTGGCAATGGGCAGGATCCCCGGGCCGCCTTTGCACTCAGTGGGGCCAACCCTAGAGAATGGTGGCAGGGGACTCAGGGTGACCTGCTGGGGTCATGTGCTTTGTAACAGTCTGATGCACACTGTGGTCCCCTCCTGGTAAAGAAAAGCCTGTTTTTATGTTCAGTTTCAGGGACTTCAGCTCCAAATTGTGTGTTTCTCTTGCAGTGGGGAGGGTCTCATTGCATTCTGTCCCTTTGCAAGAGGTTTTGCTCCCACAGATCACACCGTGTTGGGGCTGAGATTTGAACCCAGGTCTATGGGACTCCTCTGCACAGCTGTATCTTGGGGTGGCCTTACTGTTTGTACTATTATTATTATCATTATTATTTTATTAAGTTAGAGGTAGACGAGCCTTGGAAACCATGGATCAAGGAAATGTTCGTCCAGCTCTCTCCAGAGTAGGGGACAGGTCGGGGGTGCAGGTGGCCCCCCTCGAGGTGGCCTCGAGTGTCCCATTTGGACAAGTGGGCACCTTGGGACTGCAGTCAGGGAGCCTGGGTGGGGAGTTGGTGTGCCTAGGGCACCATAATGGGGGAGGATTGGGCTGGTTCAACACACCCTTCCTGGGCGTTGGGACAAGAACAGGACAAGGCCTTTTATTCTTCAGAGCTTTCTAATCTCTACGAGGGGGGGCGGAGACAGAGGATGCCATGTGGGGTGGGAGTGAGAGGGAAGCTCACTTCTCCCTTAGATGGGAGATCCAAGAAGTCTCAGAGATGGGCAACAAGCAGGGGGATAGCTACGGAAGATTGCCCCAGGCTCGGGACACGTTCTTGGCACCGTCCAGTATAACTGGAGTGGAGCCGAATGGAGAGTCGAGGGGAGCCCCGCAGAGAGCTTTGATTGTTGTCCCAAGTGTGATGGGAGCCACGGAGGATTCGGGGCAGGGGGTGGGGGTGGGGGAGGTGATCGATTCAGGTGTTCACCCGCGCCCTCTGGCGGCTGCGAGGAGGACAGACTTGGGGGGCGTGGAGCGAGCGGAATGCGAGTGTGTATTCCGGGGGTGGGGGGGTGGGGGGGTGGTTACCAGGACAGAGACGACTGTGCTGGTCCAAGCAAGCGAAGTGGTAGGTGGTTTGGCCCAGCGTGTTAGCAGCGGCGGTGGAAGAAGCGAACAGATGCAGGTCAGATCGATTCTGGGAACAGGCAACACGGCACTGATTTTGGATTGGATGATGGGCAGAGGGAGAAGGCGGAGGGAGGCGTGTGGGAGTCCTGGGGAGCAGCAGGCTTGGAGGGACCAGACACCCGCAAGCCTCACCCCGCGAAGCCCAAGGGCAGGTGCAGACACGAATCTGGAGTTCTGGACAGAGGAGTAAGGACATTTAAACTGTACATGAATGTGGGAAGGAAGGGGCTTGGCCCCGCCGGCCAGTTCAGCCCTGTGAGGTCTCAGTTCCGGGAACAAATCCTATGCTGTTAAGAAAAACCGCCAAATCCGGCAGGCAGGGCAAATTCTAAAACTTTCTGTGAGAAGACATGCTGCTCAAGGCACCACCCTGGTGATTTTTCCTTTATCCTTTTTTTTAAAAAAGAGACATTTCAAATGAAACAAATGGAAACAAAGGAGAAAGATTTAAAAAGTATCCTAGTCCTTGCAACTAGATATATTTACTTTTTAATTAAAAAACTTGGTGGTGGTGGGGACACCTGGCTGGCTCATTGCATAGAGCACGCGACTCTTAAATCTCGAGGTCGTGAGTTTAATCCCCACCTTGGGCATGGAGCCTACTTAAAATTTTTTTTTTTTAAATATGAAATACATCCATATGTCAAAATCATATATCCAGTAAAACATCCTTCTGTCACTAACCCCTGTCCATTCCCTGGTCTCCTCCTCCACACACACAGATAGCCACCACCCTTAGGAGCTCCTTGGAAATGCAAGCAAAGGGGGAAATGGGGAGTGTATATCCTCACCCTTTCTAACACAAATGATAGCAGGCTATCCACACTACCATGCTTCCTTTCCTTCGCAGTAAATTCTAGTGGGATCTCTTCTAGGTATTTTTTTTTCATCATAGTAAAATATACGTAACATAAAATTGATCATTTTAACCATGTTTAAGTGTCCAGTTCAGTGGTATTAAGTACATTCACCTTGTGCAACCATCACCACCATCCAGCTCCAGAACTTCGTCTTGCAAAGTCCCCGCTGTACGCTGGCTTCTCATTCTTGACAAACCCCAGCCCCTGGCACCCACCATGCTCCTTTCTGTCTCTGTGGATTTGTGTATTCTGGACATTTTATGTAGAAATGATGCCATATGATGTTCATCCCTTTGTGTCTGGCTTTTTAAAAAATATTTTATTTATTTGAGAGAGAGAGCGCGCGCGAGTGTGAGAGAGCACAAGCAGGGGGGAGGGGCAGAGGGAGAGGGAGAAGCAGGTTCCCCCTGAGCAGGGAGCCCGACACAGAGCTCGATCCCAGGATGCTGGGATCATGAGCTGAGCCGAAGGCAGACGCTTAACCAGCTGAGCCACCCAGGGTCCCATGTGGCTGGCTTATTTCATTTAGCATCATGTCTTCAAGGGTTGCTCATGTTGTAGCAGGGGTCAGAATTTTATTCTTGTTGAGGGCTGAATAGTATTCCATTGCATTTTTATTTATTTATTTATTTTTATTTTTTAAAAAATATTTTTATTTATTTATTTGACAGAGAGAGACAGCCAGCGAGAGAGGGAACACAAGCAGGGGGAGTGGGAGAGGAAGAAGCAGGCTCCTAGCGGAGAAGCCTGATGTGGGGCTCGATCCCAGAACGCCGGGATCACTCCCTGAGCGAAGGCAAATACTTAACGACTGCGCCACACAGGCGCCCCTCCATTGCGTTTTTTAAAAAAAGATTTTATTTAATTATTTGAGAGAGAGAGAGAGGGCACAAGCAGGGGGAGCAGCAGGCAGAGAGAGAGGGAGAAGCAGACTTCCCACTGAGTAGGGAGCCCGTCATGGAGCCTGATGCCAGGACCCCGAGATCATGACCTGAGCCAAAGGCAGACACCCAACCGACTGAGCCACCCAGGCACCCCTCCATTGCATTTATAAAGCACATTTTGTTTATTTGTTCATCTGTTGATGGACACTTGGGTTGTTTCCACCTTTCGGTTACTATGAATAGTGCTGCTATGAACATGGGTGTGCAAATATCTGTTTGAGTCCCTGCTTTCAATTCTAGTTTCTTTTTGAAGCATCCGAAGCTGTGCTGTTGGCTGATGTAAAGGTGAAGCAACTCATCATTCTCCAGCTTGTATTGTGTTACCATACTGAGGGTCTGATATTCACTTTCTAATGCCCTATGAAGTGGGCTTGACTTTTTTAAAATTTTAATTTATTAATTTGAGAGAGAGTGCGTGAGCAGGGGAAGGGGCAGAGGCAGAGGGAGAGAGACTCTCAAGCGGACTCCCTGCTGAGCAGGGAGCCAGATGCAGGGCTGGATCCTAGGACCCAGAGATCATGACCTGAGCCAAAATCAAGAGTCAGATGCCCAAGTGACTAAGCCACCCAGGTGCCCTGACATATTTTTTTTTAATAGACAAGGACACTGAAGGTAATTATGGGCCTTACTGGGATCATCCAGCTAGGGAGGTGCAGGACTGGGCTGGGACCCCAGGCTGCTCTCACCCCCTAAACTTCAGTTTTAGTAAGTTCATCTCTTTTTTTTTTTTTTTAAAGATTTTATTTATTTATTTATTTGAGAGAGAAAGCACGAACGGCAGGGAGGAGCAGAGGGAGAGGGAGAAGCAGACTCCCCACTGAGCAGGGAACCCTATGTGGGGGCTTTATCCCAGGACCCTGGGATCATGACCTGAGCCAAAGGCAGACGCTTAACCCACTGAGCCATCCAGGTGCCCTAAGTTCATCTCTTCTTGATTGGCATTTGGGGCAGGAGCGTCCATGGTGGAGGAGAGGGTAGACTTTTTTTTTTTTTTTTTAAGATTTTATTTATTTGTCAGAGAGAGAGCACAAGCAGGGGGAGCAGCAGAGGGAGAGGAAGAAGCAGGCTCCCCACTGAGCATGGAGCCCGATGCAGAACTCGATCCTAGGACCCTGGGATCATGACCTGAGCCAAAGGCAGTCGCTTAACCAACTAAGCCACCCAGGCGTCCTAAGGGTAGACTTCTGAGGCAGGTTTTGTGGGAGCCCAGAACAGGGCGACAAGGGGGGGGGGATAATGGTAATAGCTTTGTTCACTTAAGGATTAGTGCTTGCTATGTGCCAGACTCTTTATCTATTTAATTCCTTTATGTTTTGTAGCAACTTTAGGAGTATATGAGCATTCTCCCCACTGCACAAAAGGAAAAAGTGAGGCTCAGAGGGGTTGAGTTACTCGACTGGACAAGATGGAGCTGGGATTTGAACCCACGCTGTCTGTTTCCCTTCTCAGCATACAGAAAGGCAGGAAGATAGAGGGCAGGATCTGGGCCCTGAAGCTGTGGGGTGATGTGTGGGGGTGAAATGAGACCTGATGGACTGGGGGAGTCTCAGACTCAGCATGTAGGGAGACGCTAGATACTGAAACCTCAAATCACCCTGTTTTCTGTTTTTCCTCCATGGACAAAGAAAATGAATCCAGAAGAAGGTGCAGCCGCTCTGGATGCTTGCTCTGGCTCCCCGGAGACACCTGGCAGCTCTGGGGCCCGGAAAAGGCCCACCTCCACATCATCTTCGCCTGAGCCCCCTGAATTCAGCACTTTCCGGGCCTGCCAGTGAGGCTGAGGATTGGGGGCCCTTCCACGTCTGTGCACTCTCCATTCAGCCCCCTCTCTTGAGGGCCTGAAGTCCCTCCAGCTACTTTGGGGTTTCTGGCTGCTGCTTTCTCAGGGAATTGACAGAGGAGATGAAGGGAATCCTTGCCTTGGGACCTTCCTCACAGAGGAGTGGGAGTGGCAGAGGGGGCACAGACATTGTCCTGGAGGCTGGACAGAAAGCAGGAAGACTCTCTTTGGATTCCCAGCTTCTCAGACCACCCGGGGAGGGGATGTTAGGATTCCCGTGGCCCCCAGCTGGGCCCTAAGAGGTCTGAGCCCTCCACATACCCCTCTGATTTCCTCCTCCCCTTGCCACATCTGACTTGACCAACTCAACTAGGTTTTTGGAGGATAGGGTACCTGGGGGTATATGTTCTGTAAGTTCTGTCCTGCTGGCAAGCCTAAGTTATTAATTATAACACGTGTTGAGCTGTTCCCAAGGTCTCTGTGGAGTGTAATCCTTCAAGCCCAGGATCTCTGGGGTCTAATCACGATGCCCAGGGGGAGAGGGCAGTACCCCTTAAGTGCATGCAGTCAAGGTATTTTATGGGGAACCTCTTGGGCGTACGGTGAGGGGACAGTGTCACACAGGGTCTTTGCTAAAGTCCTTGCATTGTTGAGTATAGTAAGTGGAATGATGGGGGAATCAATGAGGAGGTCCAGAGAAGAGTGGGAGCTAGAGAAGGTGGGAACCGCCGCAATACTTCTTGGACCCTTCAAGAGAATGATGCCCGGGAGCAGTGCAGTGACAGGGAGACTTGGAAGACGGGGTGAGGCGCGCGCGCGCCCCCCTGTGGAAGGGGGCACTTGACCCTGCTCTGCAGGATTCATTGGCCAGTCTTCGCTGGGGGAAGGGAGGGTCTAAGGGAGGGGCCCAGAAAGAAGGATCCAAGAATTTTTTGTACGGGAGTAGATGGCCAGGGATGGAGCAGGAGGGCAAGGGGGTAAGGGGGCGGAGACGACGGGGAAGACATAAGGAGCGGCTGAGTGGTGGGAGAGGGGGCCTTCCCACGGATTCAGGTCGAGTGCAAAGGCTGGGTCCCTCCTCAAATTGATTTTCCCTTCTGGAGGGCTGGGGTGGGGGCCACAGGCTGGGGGCGTGTCCCAGGATCTGGCCCCGCCCCTCGCGCAGGCCCTCCCTGAGAGCCCGGCGCCTCACAAAGCGACATCCAGTGGGAAAGAGCGGGACTGATACAGGGGCGGGGCCTCGTCGTAGCTGGACCCCGCCCCCCGCGTGCCTCCTCACAAAGCCGGGCAGGGCCAAGGGGCGGAGCTCAGCCGCGGAGGCGTGTCGGAGCCTTCGGGCGTCAGACCCGCCTCCACCTTTCCCGGCAGGGGAGCCGCCTCACAAAGCGCAACCGTTTGCGCGGGGCGTGGCCCAGGGCGTCTCCACGCGGCCTAGCCCCGCCCCCTGGGCGCGCCCCTGTCCCCGCCTCCCCGCGTCTTCGCTCCGGCACCGCGGTACAAAGCGCGGCCTTTCGAGCAGCGCCGGGGCGGGGGGCGGGGCCCAGGTCCAAGGGCGTGTCCGCGCGGCCGAGCACCGCCCCCCCCGGCTCACGCTCCGCCCCCGCTGTTCCTGGGCCGCGGAGCCACCTCACAAAGCCGCGACCGTTCGCGCGGGGCGGGGCGGGGCGGCCCCGTCCCCCGGCGCCCTCCCGCCTGGTGCCCTAGGCGGCCAGCAGGGGGCGCTGCGCCACGGGGCCGGACCTCGGCGGCAGTGGCGGCGAGGCGGAGCGTGGCCGGCAGGCGGCGCTGCCCGGCTCGGCCTTGGCCTCGGCCTGCGCGTCGGCGGCGGCGGCGGCGGCGGCGGGCCTGGGCCCGGCGCGGCGGCGGCGGTGGCGGCGGCGGCGGGGCCTGGAGCCGGATCTAAGATGGCAGCGGCGGCGGCGGCGGCGGGGTCGGGCGCGGGCGGCGCAGGGGCGGCGGTCCCGGGCGGCACAGGGCCCTGCGCGGCCGTGTCCGTGTTCCCCGGCGCCCGCCTCCTCACCATCGGCGACGCGAACGGCGAGATCCAGCGGCACGCGGAGCAGCAGGCGCTGCGCCTCGAGGTGCGCGCCGGCCCGGACGCGGCGGGCATCGCCCTCTACAGCCGTGAGTGCGGGGCCCCGCGGCCGGGCCGAGCGCGGGGGCTGCCCACGAGGCCGGCCGGGCGGGGGACCCGGGGCGGGAGGGACGCGGCCGCAGCTAGGGGCCCGAGGCCCCGAGGGTGAGGGGCCCTGAGCCGTGGGGGCCTGGTGTGGGATCCGTGGCGCCGGGCCGAGGGAGCTGGGAGTGGGGGGCCCCCGAGGGAGAGCAGTGGAGGAACGATGTCAAGGGGCAGAGAGAAAAGAGGGCGTGCGTGGTGTCCAGAGGTGAGGTGCCCCGAGTACGGTGGGAAGCGGGAAATGGGGGAGTGAGGGCCCTGAGATTGGGAGGGGGTGGGCAGGAAGTGGGGGGCCGAGCGGGGAAGGTGAATTCGTAGCCAGCCGGGGGTGTGGGGGCTGGGTGGAAGGGAAGGGGGCCTGTGGTGTGGGAGAGGTGGAGTCCCTGGGGGCGGGTGTGGCCTCCCTAGGGGAGAGAAGGAGGGGTGTGGGCAGCCTTTGGCCATCTCTCGGGACTCCCAGGACTGCTAAGGACAGTTGGAAAGTGGTGCCCGGCCTGGGGCGGCCTGGAGGACCCGGTTCCACCCATCGGGAGCGTTTTGGCGTTCTGGACCCCCGTGTGGGAAACTTCTAGACCTGGGGAGAGGGCGCATGCCAGGGTGGTGCGAGCTGCTGGATGTGCTCCCGGTGGAAACGTGGAAGGGTAGGGCTCCTTCTTGATGTCCGGCTACGGAGTAAGAGGTAACACAGCCTCCGCCCTCGCCACGGTCCTCTGATCTTTCTTTTTGGGGATGTGAGAAGCTGGTTACATTTTCAGAAGCTAGTTTCAAAACTGACATTTCAGTGGAAAAAAAAAAAATCACAAATGTGTTTGCCAAGGCCCCTGAGTCTTTGTAGTTCATCCCCTTTCTTTCTCTGTTACTCTTTCTTATCTGTTCTGATTCCTGATTACTTGCTCACATTTTGCTATTCTGTTTCATTCAGCTTTGTCTCAGGGTTACTTGCACTGATGCTCTGGGAGCCACGGAGGAGGCCTTTCCTGGCTTTGGCCTGTGTGAATTTATTTATTTATTTATTTATTTATTTATTTATTTATTTATTTATTGCCACTTTGGGAAGGGGGTGGTCCAAAGGAAAGTATCTAGAGCAGTTGGTTCACACAGGGTTCTCCTGGCACCTCTGCTTGGAAGACCCAAACGTGTGGAGTTGTGCCCACCTCCCAAGTATCACAGCTCTTTTTGCCGGGGCAGAGTGGGGTTTTCGGGGACCAAGTGAGGAGAGGGGAGAAGGGTATCCCAGGTGGGCATCAGAACTCAGGACAGGCACTAAGCTCTAAAGCTCAGCAGGATCTCCCAGATGATAAGCATGGCCATTCATTTGGCAAGCATTAATAAAGAATAAAGGTGGGCAGTGTTTCTCCAACTGGGGTCCGAGGGCTAATCCTCAAAGCAGTTCTAGGACAGTCGGTTTTTCTTTTGTAAATAACTTCTTTTGATTTTTAGATGATTTTTGATTTATAGAATTATTGGGGACATAGTACAGCGAGTACTCATATACTCCACACCTGGTGTCTCCCCCCCCTTTTTTTTATAGATTTTATTTATTTATTTGAGAGAGAAAGAGATCACAAGCAGGGGGAGCGGCAGGCAGAGGGAGCAGAGAGCCCGATGCGGGACTCTGTCTATCCCAGGACCCTGGGATCATGACCTGAGCTGAAGGCAGACGCTTAACCGACTGAGCCACCCAGGCGCCCCCCACACCTGATGTTTCTCCTACCCTTAACACCTTCCTCCAGGAGAGTTTTTACATTTTGTGCTTTTGTGTTGTGGGTAATCTCGATATTGTTACTAGTTATAAAGATAACATTGTCTTTTAGAGGTAATTCATAACTGAGACTTTGTCAAGAGGAGAAAGTCCACCTTTCTCAGCTTGAGATCCTCAGTGAGGGATGGTATAGTTTCAGGGGTCTGAAAGAATGTTTCCCCCTTGATGCTCAAGTAACATTGATGTGGGGCTGAGAATGTGGGTTCTGGAGTCAGCAGACCCTGGTTTCGTTCGTTCCTCAGGGCTGCCATGCCACCGTGATGGCCTAAAACAAAAGGAATGTATTCTCTCACAGTTGAAGGCCAGGAGTCTGAAATCAAAGTGTTGGGAGGGTCACACTCCTTCCAGAGGCCCTGGAGGGGAATCTCTTCTGACCCCTTAACAGCTTCCTCTCGGTCTAGGCCTTGCTTGGCTTTTGTCAACAGAACTCCAGTCTCTGCCTCTGTCTTCACATGGCCTCCCCCTGTTTCTCTGTGTCTTTTCTGTAAGGACACCTGTCATTGGATTTAGGGCTCACCCTAAATCCAGAACGATTTTACCTTTGAGAGCCTTAATTACATCTGCAAAGACCCTTTCTTCCAGATATGCCACTTTCACAGGTTCGGGGGGGTTAGGGCTTGGACATATTTTTTTAGGGTCTACTATGTGGACTAGCTCGGTGCCTTCCTAGTATCTGCGAGTCTCTGTGCCTCAGTCTGTTTATCGGTAGAATGGGGGTAATGGCGGGACTTTGTGGCATAGTGTGTGTTTGCTCAGAACACTAATACTTTTTTGGTAGTAGCACCTGCTCCCATAGCAGGCCGGCGCTGGCGATGACCTCAGACTTGGCCGGGTCACTGCTCAGGGTGAGGCAGCATTGGCTCCTGAGCAGGCACGGAGAGCGGGGCGCACAGGGAAGGACCGCTCTGAAGTTGCCGGGGGAGCGTAGAGTACCAGGGCTGAGGTGTGGGGCTGCACTCTGCTCCTGGATTTGTGAGCAGGCCCGGCCTGCCGGGTGTAGAGTGCTAGCCTGCCGTCCCTTGGAGAAAGTCAGAGATGGTCCAGCCACTGCGGGGATGTGCGGGGATGCGGCGGCGGGGTGGACCAGCGGCACTTGGGGCCTGCTAGGAGCTTTAGGCCTTGTCTTGGGATGACCTTCCTTCCCTGGCCTCCACATTTTCCAGTCCGGACCCTTCTGGGACCTGATTGCTTTGGCCAGATGCGGTGTCAGGAGCCCTTTTCTGCTCACCGCTCCCTTGTGAGTCAGGGTCCTGTGAGCTATGTGTGATTCCAGACCCCTGGGACTCCAGTCTGTGTGTGGGTAGGGACAGGGACGTTGGCCAAGATATGAGTCTCCCCGTGCCTCATGTGGGAGGTGAGCCTGAGGTGTGCTTGGGTGCTGGTGAGGGTCGTGAACGTGGGGTCTGACTGGCGTGGGTCACCGGCTGTGTGGCCTTGAATGAGCCATTTCACCTCCCTGAGCCTGTTTCCTCACCTCCAGCAGCACCTGCCTGCGCGCAGCCTTGGTTTCCTCCTCAGCAGTGGGAACGATACCACTTGGGGTCCAGATATTTGGGTGACGTGGACCATGGGAGTGTGGAGCAGGGGTGTCTGGTGGGACACAATACATATTTTTGTAGATGTTATCGACGATGGCGTGGGTGTTGGGATGGAGTGATGAAGAGCTGGCTTTTCGAGGAGGGAGCCCCTTATACCGCCAGGCCGTCCAGCTGCTGTCTCGCACCCCCAGGGGATGGCAGAGGGACCCCGGGCTGCAATGTCCACCTGAGGCGGGGGGGCGGGGGGGGCTGGGAGCTGGGTGTGGGTGGCAGACAGACAACCACGTTCCTTGACGTCTGCACCCTCCCACGTGAGGAGGATGACGGCTGCGGAAGGCCCTGTCCCGGTCACCCTGCCGGGAGCGATAACCCTCCCCACCGCTCCTTGCCGTCGGAAGTCAGCCTGGCCGGTGTCCACGGCAGTGGCTAGATGGCAGCTCCCAGAACCAGGCCGTTTCCCCAGGCAGAGGTGCAGACGTCCCAGGCCCCGAGGAAGCCCTGGCGCGGCCGCTGGAGTTCTTGGACGCAGGGAGCCCTCCCTTTGAAAGGAGGCAGCTTCTCGGGAAGCCCGTCGTGGGGCGGCCATGGCAGAGAGCAGAGCAGACTCTCAGTTCCTCAGGCCCCCGGTGTCCTTTCTGGAGATGACTGTGTCTCTTTTCTTTCTCAGTCAGTGCGATCAGTTTGCCTGGTTCTGTGGACTCTCCCCGTCCCCTTGGCCAGGAAGCCACGTACAGCCAGACTGGTTCTGATCGGGCCTACATTTCAGTGTGTGGGGGGCAGGCCAGGGGGAAACCCCAGAGAAAAAACCCTTTGTAAAAACAATGTGACGTATGGCCTGCTGCCATAGACCCGGGAGCTCTTGGGACTCCCTCCAGTCACAGTTGTGTGGTACCCCCTTGGCAGCTGGGGGAGGGGCACAGAAGAGTTGGTCATGTGCCCAGGCTTTAGGACCTTCAGCGTCAAGCTGGGGTGACACCCCAGAAAGTTAGTAACACTGGAGGGGCGTTCCCACTCCAGCGGTGCCTGTAAGGTGTTCCTGCCTGCTGTCATTTCATTGAACATTTACTGGGGACCGGGCTCTGCGTGAACCTGTGTGGACAGACTCAAATGTTTGACCTTGGGGGCAGCTGGGGAGAGGCTAATAGTGTCAATTAGGGCCGATGGGCAGACGATGGTCTGTGAGCCAGAGCAGGCCTGTGGCCTCCGTTTAAGCCACGAAAGGGAGCTTTGTTCGTTTCTGAAGGGTCTATTAAAAAAAACCCAACAACTAAAGTAAGAATATTTAACTGACACCCTCGTGTCTTGAAAAGCCTAAAATGTTGACTTGCTGGCCCTTGACAGAAAAAGTTTGTGGATCCCTGGGATAAATGAACGAGGCAGGTAGGAGAGGGGGATACGGCGGGAACTTGGCCCCAGCCCTGCTCGGCAGAGCTGCCCCAGCTTTTAAGAGAAACTGAAAAGCCTTTTTTTTGTGTACATCTGTTTGTTTTGATTGTGAAGTGTCCTAATCCCTCAGGCCAGATAGAGTGCACTTTCTGGACTGTGGGCCAGTTAGCCTGACAGGTGTGGCCGTTGCTGTGTGTTACCACTTAGGTTAGTCCTGGGAGGTCAGGGGCACCACTCCCATTTTATTCGTGGAAAAACAGGTGAAAGGGCTTGACCAGGTGACATGGCTGGGCCGGCAGGGGAGCTGGCTTTCAGGGTCACTGCTATTGGACCTGCTCATTGTTGTACTGTGGGGTGGTTCAATGAAAAAAGGTGGTCAGGATTCCATTCATTCATGCATAACGGAGATCCAGAGTGGCAGTGGCTTAAACAACAGGGCATTTTATTTATCGTGCTCTCACGCTAAAGTCTGGAGGGTGGCCGATCAGGGCTGGCTGGTGTGGAGGCTTTGCTTCAGGAATTCCTTGGGCCCAGGTCCTTCCAGCTACCCCCCCCCCCAACATTTCTAGGGTGAGGTCCTGTCCTTGTGGATCAACATGGCAGCTGGAGTCCAGCTATTACCCTGGTGTCCAGACAGCAAGATAAAGGAAGGGACAAACGTGCCGAGGGCTTTGGCCAGGTGTCTGTTAAGGAAAGTTTGCAGACGCTGCTCTGGACGCTTCTGCTTTCATCCCATTGGCTAGAATGCAGTTGCGGAGCCACTACTAGCTGCAAGGGAGGCTGGGAAATGTAGTCTGTAGTCTGAGCGGTCAGCTGGGCTCAGCTCAACTAATTTCAGGGTTTCTCTTTCTGTAGGAGAGAGGACAGACACTGGGAGACAGTCAGTCACCTTGGCCACAGTAGGTAGGATGTCGATGTAGCCAATGTTGGGAAGGGTGTTCCTGGTTTACGGAGGGCTCAAGTGGGGGGTGGGGGTCAGCAGCCTGGGGTGGGGCAAAGGGGTCTGTCTGAAGAATGGAGGGGCCAGAGTGAGGGTAGCAAGGTTAGGTCCAAGTGATGTTTTACACACGACAGGGCCTTTTCCTGTATATGATCAGGAGCTGCCCACCATTTTCCCCGGAGGCGCCTACATGGTAAGATGTTATTTCCGAAGACTACTGTGGCAGCAGGTTACAGTGTAGATGGGAGCAGGGAGAGAGGGGCCCGTGGAAGCTTCCAGACTAGAGCATGCCACAGGAATGTAACCGAATCGTTCCACCTTAGCCTGCCCCAGAAGTGTGTCAGAGGCCCGGAAGTGGTGTTGTGGAACAAACGGTGAACTCTGCCCCGGGGCAGAGGCCATGACCTTTTGCCAGGGGCTATGAGTGACCTGCCCTCAGGTTTGCTTCCCCCATGTGGTTAAAATAAAAGTTGATGCCCCACTATTTTTTAAATTGTGTGATTTCACGTCAGAATCCGACTTTGCACTTGTGAAAACTCAGAAGGGCTGGCAGCCCCGGGCCGACATGCCCCGAGGCGGAGCTGGATAGCGGCACCACCTTTGGAAGGGGCGTGCTGCCCCAATTTGCCCGAAGTCCCCTTCCTGCTTGTCACCGCCCAGCACGGAGGCTTCATGCCAGTAGTCATTTGTCTTTCCACTTGCAGTGGTTTGTTTCTTAAAATAGAGAGGCATTTCTGTGAACCCAGGCTGCCCTCGGGTGTGGGAAAATGTCCCTTACCCTTAACTGGCACCTCCTTCGGCCCCTGACCCCTTCCTCTGGGCAGCTGAGTTGGAGCCCCATGTAGGTGGGGGGTTGTTATGTCAGAGTCCTAAGCGGATCTGGCTTCCAGTCCGAGGTCCCACCCACTGCCCACCTCCCAGCTCCCCTTCCTCCTCTCTACCTGCCCAAAGCCCCTCATTGGCCATTTGGAAACTCAGAAGTTCTGAAAGCCTAGCCTGCTGCTTCTTTGACAGCAAAACCCAACCTGCCCAAACTCTCAGGTTGGCAAAATCCCACCTGAGCTGCCACTTGGGGCTCTTCACAATCTCTGTGTGTCCAATTTAGTATGACTGTTCACACCTTTTGGGGTTGTGGGCCCGTGTCTGAGATCACAGGTGCAAAGTGGCCAGCGCCATGAGCCGCACCTGGCAAGCACGGGCCACGACACGTGTGGGGGTCTGGACGCGGTGGGTGTGCAGGGCTTTTGAGGAGAGAGAATGGCGGGAACTTAGGGCTGATCTGAGGTGCGAGGCCGCTGACCAGGTCAGATTTAGCAGAATGCGAGACGCTTGGGGAACCTTCCCTGGCAGGTGCCATCTCTTTCCTGGGGCGCCCGCTCAGGGCCTGGGTCTGCTTGCCGCCTGCAGAGGTGGTGAATTTGCCAGGATGAAGGGGAGATCCCCATCCCGGAGAGGGCAGAGTGGAGGTTCGAGACCTGGAGAGTGGAGGCTGGGAGGGACTTTGGGCAGCTCTAAGTCTCTTAATCTGAAGTCCTCGAGGGTCCCGGGGGTCCCATGATGCCCTGAAATTGCATGCAGTTTTGCAGAAGGCTAGAGGGACAAGACTCAGAGACTGTGACCTTGGACCAGCCTCCTTGACAAAAAGGAGAAAGGGGGTGACAGTGGCACCTCTCTGGAGGGAACACACGTCAAATTCTTCATTGTATGTCTACCTGATGGACCATGGCCATGGCATTGCTGTTGGTTCTCTGTGCGTTTTTTTGGGGAAAGCTCCCCACTTTTGATCCCCCTCTGAGGGATCTGTGACACGAGAAAGGCTGACAGTCACTGGAGGATAGCCCTCGACTGGGGAGTGAAGTGGATGCCTCTGGCTTCTGAGGGGTGGTCTGTGGGAGAGGTGGGGCCCTGGGCCTCTTGGGCCGGGGTGCAGCTCTGATCGGCCAGGACCTAGAGCAGCGCTCAGCAATGTCTGTCAGAGTGAGCCAGAGCCAAGGGGGGAGGTCACTGGATTTCTGATGGGGGGGCAGCCCCCTTGGAGGGGCGGGGGAGGGGACCCAGGAAGATGGCAGGTGGGGGGGAGGGGTGGTGGAGTCTCCGGGAGAGAGGAGGAAGGGAGGGTCCACCTCGCCCAGGCCCCCAGGGCCTACCCACAGTTCTTTGAAGATGAAGAGACCTGACCTTCCATCCATCCAACCACAAGCATGTACTGGCGGGGGACTTGCTGTGTTTTTATTGCGGTAGGTTACCTCTCATCTTCCTTTAAACAGCTAGCAAAAATGGACTGAGCGTCTGCTGTGTGCCAGTCACTGTTTAAGGAGCTGGGGCTACGGTGACGCCCCAAGCCAAGCACACGCTCCCACATTTGCCGGTCTTGGGGGGGTTGTGTGACAGGCACTAAGTCAGCAGTCACCTAATCACATTGTACTTAGTGGCCAGTCTCCTCCGGAAGAAAGTGAACTGGGCAGAAGCTTGAAAATGCCGGAGAGGGCGAGGGGGAGGTGGGGCTCAGCAGGGTGGGCCCCCTGCTATGGTGGGGCCCAGGGCTCGTGGGGGAAGAGCAGGTGAGGCCGAAGGAGGGCCTGGTGGGGCCTAGGCCTGGCTCCGCCCCTTGGCGTGACCTCTCTGTGCCTCTGTTTCCTCGATTGTAAAATGGGGCTCTTGATGGCACCTACCTCGGAGGGTTGTTGTGAGTTTGTGGACGCGTATAAAATCACGCCTGCTGCCCAGCCGGCCGAGGGCAGCCAGCTGCAGGTGTGGCTGGAGCGGGCTGCGCAGGGGGGAGGAGTGACACCTTGGCTGTATCTGGGCTCAAGCCCATCTCTGTCCCCGGCCTTTCCTAGCAGGGTGATCCCTGGCGGATGACTCCGTCTCTTGTGTCTCAGCTTCCTTGTCGGTGGGGCGGTTCACTGAGGGGCTTAGCTGGTGGCAGGTGGCCTAGGTGGCAGTGGACATCTGTGGCTGAACTGGAGGCATAGCTGAACACAAGCCAGACACCATCTCCACCCCGCATACTCGGGGAGCGGAGAGAAAGTAGACGGAGAGCCCCGTCTCCCCACTGGGGGGGACGTGGCCCAGGAGTCAGCACGCAGAGCCTGGCAGCTGAGGAGCTGAGTGTGGGGGCGGGAGGCCCCTGGCCAGAGAGGGTTGAGGTGGAGAGGGGGGAATTCCTGGGGACCAGGGGGCGGTGGCTCGGGGGGTGGCTGGGGTCTGCAGCATCCCAGGGTCAGTCCTCCTGCTCTCCGGGGTCCCTGTCTCTCTGCATTCCCTGATGGAATGAATGTTCTCCCTTCTCCCTTGGGGACTGCGGCAGCCCTCTCTGGGTCAGAAGCTGCTGGAGGTCATGATTAGTATAGGTGGTGGAGCCTTACCTTGATGTGACCTTGTGACTCTGGCCAAGCCCTCGCAGTTCAGCTTCCGGTTCTTCCGGGAAGATGGAGGGCGGCTTGAGGGCTGGTGTTAGCCTAGCACACAACAGGTGAACAACACACAGCGTCCTAGGTCACTGGCATAAACCTGCTGTATCGTCTGGAAGGGCAGATGTGTGCCAGGTGTGGGTGGCCAGGTGCCCGGCGATCATAAAGCCCCCCCCCCCCCGCCCCAGGTCCCTGGTGACTCAGGAGGGAGACCCCTGGCCCTTCGTGCCTCCACCCTCCCGCTTTCTCACTTCTGGGACTTGCTTGGGAGGCTTCTGGATTCAGGGTCCCAGGCGCTGTGCAGGGTGGGGCCGCTGGCACCTTCACACCCACCCAGAGAGACCACATCACCTACTCTGACTTTTGGTTGAAGAATCTGGAGTTCCCGACTTTCCCTGCCCCCACTCCCTTTGTTTCCCGAAAACCAGTTCTATGAAGGAAATTGAGACCAGGCTTCCCCCAGGCCTGCGGTAGTTGGATCTGGAAACTCTGGCCTCGTGATACTCTTTTGATGACTTATTTTAATTGTTGTTTAATCGACACCCACAGATGCCCAAGCCTTCGGTGGTTCTGTTCGGTGCGTTTGACAGTTGTGTGGCCCATGAAGCCGCCACCCGAGGCCAGACCTAGAACCGTCCCCCAGCCTCTGGGTGCTTTTTGTTCTGTCAGGCGGGGCCTTCTTGAAAACAAGTCCAGACTGGTTTGCGGGAGGGGGCTCTGTCTCCTCCCCACCCCCACTCCTTGCACGGAGAGAGGGAACCCCCTTTTATTCCCTCTTTTTGTGTGTCTCTTTCAAGCGATTCATCACCCACAGCTTTGGCAAGAGCAGGTCTGGGCTGTTTTTCTTTAAGATTGTTGGCGGATTTGCTTCCCCGCTAAGTGTGTTCGTGTGGCTGGGGTTCGTTTTCGCTGGATGTGTCACACACGTCAGAGCGGAGTGGTTTCACGTATGGAAACCTGCCTGGCGACACGGGCACGGGTGACATTCCAGGTGAGGACAGTGCGGTGAGGGGGGGACCTGCCAGCTCAGTGCTCTAACGAGAAAGCGGCTCGATCTTGATCCCCTCCAGGGGCCATGGGAATAATCACAGACAGATTGGGGGCCCTCTTACAGACCCCAGAGGGACATTCCAGAAAATTGGCCGCATTCTTCTTTGAGCTGGAGGGGAAGGCGAAGGCCGGCTGCGGTTTCCAGACCTGCTGTGTGCCCTGGAGGGGCCCTCCACGGAACCTGGCTCTGCCCCAAGCCCTCTGTGTGACCAGAGGGTGGAGTCCCCAGTGTTGGACGCGCCTCCCGGATGGGGGGACACCCGTTGGGATGCCCGGCTCTGACGCCCCGGACTCCCTGCCCCTACGCCCTGCTTACCCGCGTTTCCGAGGCCTACCATAGCTGCCGTTTACTGCGCTCGAGCACGTGCCAGGCAGGCGCCGTGCCAGGCGCTTTACGTTCATTGATTCGCCTAACCGTGAGAACAGCCCCGAAGGGCCGGCTGGCTGCCGTGTGCAGTTGGCACAAGGGTGCTGGGCAGGGGAGTGAGTGTGGGGGGATCCAGCCCATTCTCTGCTCACCAAGCCACGCACACCTGTGGGGAGCCTCAGTAGCCACAGCCCCTCCCCCCAGTTTATAAACGAGGAAACGGAGGCATTCCAGGGCAGGTAGCTGCTGGGATGCCGGCTCCGGTTTGGCTCCGGCACCTCCACTTCTCTGTGCCACCTTTCAGGCGCTGGTGGGGCGTGTGTGCCCTAAAGGGGACTCCGCCGTGCGTGGGGGAGGCGCCCACCTGCCCCTTGTGGTCCTTGTTCTGTGTCGGGGAAGTGTCCTCGGAGGACTGTCCTGGGGCCCAGAGCCAGTCTTTCCTCATTCCTGCCTCGTTGCCGATTCCATCCCGGGGTGAGGCAGCCTCTGTCCCCTCTCGCCTGTGTCTCATCCGGAGTCACATTCGGGGAGGCAGCCTGAGGACAGGGCCGGGCACACAGGGCCCTCCTAATTCTGATCCAGGAGGTGCCGTAGGGGCTCCCAGGGGCCCGGCGGAGGCCCTCCAAGCCGTGGCGCGGCCCCAGCACGTCCCGTTTGGCCTCTGTGCTGCTGGTCAAACTCCGCTCTCAAGCTGGGCCCGAGACCCGGGCTGCAGTTTCTTCTGTCTGTCATTCTCTGCTGAGGCTGCCCCTGGCCCATCCTCCTGCCTCTTCCTGTTCGGCCTTTCTGGAGTCACCCTGGTCTGCGGGTTGAGGCCCCTCAGCTGGCCCCAGGGTAGAACCCCCAGGAACCACATTCCCGCTTCTCCGCTTCCTGTGCTGAGTGCACTGGCCCTGGCGTGACAGGAGCCAGAAAGTGTGGTGTGCCACCGCTTTGAGGGTGGGCTCCCCCACAGCCCGGGGTCCTCCTGCTGCCCTTGACATGCCTCGTTCCAGCCCTGCCTTCCAGGTCTCCCTGGGCGGCTCCTCTGCCCAGGGCCTCCCCTTCCCACCTTGTTCCTCCGAGAGCTCTGCCCACCCAGCTCCTGCTGTCACGGGGGGTTCAGACCCTTAGTGACCCCTCACAGCGCTAGGAGGTGACCTCCATCACGTTCCCTGCAGTGGTGGCTCGGGGATGGCACCTGTCATCAACCAGCCAGGCCAGGCTCTGCCTGGTCGTAGAGCCCATGTCCTTCCCAGTGGATGCTGGGATGGGGCTTGGCTCTTTCACAAGATGCTGGGTCCCTGGGCTAAGCTGCCCTGAGCATGTCATCTCTGTGCCTCGGTTTCCTCTCTTGAAAGGAAGGCGGTCGGGAGCAGTAACTGAGGGCCCCGTGTCCTTGGGTGTTTGCCTGCTATTGGGTGCGTCACAGCTTCGAGGTCCCAGCCGGAGGGGCCCAGGGGCCCAGGGCTGGGGCTGCTGGTTTTGTTGCTTTGTGCCCCCCCCCCCATAATTACCCGCTAAGCCCGTGCTTTCAGGGGCCGGGGAACCCTGGCGCACATCTGCTGTCCCTTTTGTAGCTGACAAAGCCCGGGGCTGCGCCGCTGATTAGCATGGATGGGGGAGACATTTGCATGTAATAGCTCCCGCCCAGTCGGTTCCCCTAGTACTCTTTTCAGAAAAGCCAAGCTCTTTCTTTGTCTGCTCCTTCTTTTCTTGGGGTTGCCCTTCCTCTTGGGGCTCCTCGAGACCAGTCCTGCGGGGCCTGGAGGTGGTGCTGGCCTCCACCCCACCCGGCCACGGGCGAGCTCTTTGAGAGGAGTCCCCTTGCAGGGCTCTGACCTCCCGGAGCTGTCGCTGGTCAATGAGGTTTGGGTGTCGTTGGCGCAGGGCCTTTCTGCAGCCCAGGGTCAGCCAGGGGGTGTGAGGGGCGGCTCGCCGCTTACCGGGGTGCTGCCATGGCGAGCAGCTCTGGGTCAGACCCAGCAGCAGCTGGGGAGGCCTGTGGCCCAAGTGGTGCCGGGGGCCACGGGGGCCTTGCTTCCCCTTATGCCAGCAGGAAACCCTGGGGGGCGTCCCTGCCCCCCAGAAGGCTGCCTCGTGGACCAAGAGCCTCTTCTGTCCTCCCCGCTGCCCATGCACCTCCCTGGTGTCCTGTCACCCTGTTGCTGGGGAGTTCGGGAAGTTTCCTCCTCAGAAACTTGTATTCTCAGGGCCCCTCCTGACGTAGACCTGTCTTTTAGATTTTTCAGGCTGCCCTGTACGTTGCCCACCCTGCCACCCAATACGAGCCTCTTTGTGCCCACAGAGGTGGCTTGCTATTGAGTTCTTGTGAATATTCTCAAAGGAACGAGCACACTGTGCAATGCCATCCCTACTTCAGGAAATAAACCATTGCCAGTAGAAAAAAGGGCCCCTATCTCGTCCCCTCCCAGGGAGGTAACCTGGAAGGAGGGGTGTTCCATCCACTTGGTGCTGCTTTAGAAGGGGCCGTGTGAGTGGCCTAAATGTAGACCCATCCTGGAGCTCGCGAGGCCTAAACCGAAAAATTCCCAGGCACAGTCTGAAGCTGGCCACCGGCTCGCTGCCTTGGCCAGGTGGCTGCTCCCATGTCCCCAAGGCGCACTTAGTGGCCGGATGGGGCTGGTGGGTAGGGCCAGAATTCTCTCCAGGACTCCACTGTCTGCCTCCAGCCAGAATGCCTTGGGGACAGGGCAGCCAAGCTGGGTGTTTTGTGCCAGTAACACCTCCTGTCTACCCGTGGGTCTTGGGTTGGATGCAAAGGGGGTGTTCGTCTTTATGACAGTAGTGAGCGGTGCGTTCATTTAGCTTTCTCGACATGGACGTTGAGGCCCGGGGGTGGGGGGAGTGTGAGGCTCCAGGTGACAGAGGCCGGATTCAAACCTGGGTCTGATATGAGCTGGCCTTCTGGGGGATGTGCCTCACCTGTGGCCTCCCTGATGCGGGGAGAAGGGCTTCCCTGGGTGACAGCTGCCCAGAATGCAGGCCGCGCTGCCCCTGGCTGAGACCCGAGTGTCCTGGGGTCGCTGCCCCTCCTGCATCACACTGAGAGCGGTGTGGGTGTGGGTCTGGTCTGGCAGAGAGCTGTTGCTGAGAAGTCGTTGCCGTCCATCCCCTACTTCAGAAGGACCCTCTGGTCCCAGGCCCTTTCCCACCCCCCCTGGCCCTCCAGCGGGTGGAGGGAGGTACGTGGTCAGACCTGCTCACTCCGGGGACACCCCAGACGACTTGAGTGGGCGCCAGGCCTCCCCTGCCGTCAGGATTGCCATTTGTCCAGTTATCTCTTGTGTACAGGGTAGAAACTCAAACCGCTCAGGAGGGTGGGACCTGAAAGGTCCTTCTCTTCCTCCCTCCTGGTCTCGGCTCGCGCGCCCCACATTGCCCATCACCTTCCGGTGTGACCTTCCCGCCTGGATTTTCCTGCAGAAATCTCTCCCCGGGAGCCCAGTTCTGCCTGGTTAAGCAGCGGGAGTGGAAGGGTGCCCCCGCGCCAAGCCTGCCAGCCTCCCAGAGGCAGCCACTGAAGCCGTTCCATCACTGTTTTTTTCCAGAAAAGCCCCCAGGCATGCAGCGTGCTTGGCCGGTGGCCCTCTGTTTTCTACCTGTGGCGCCCAGATGTTTACTGGGCCCGGGCCGGCTCTCACAGCACCTGCCGGCTTGCTCCTGGCTGCCCCTTCTTCCCTGTTCAGTGGGCGTTGGGGTTTTCAGCTGCTTTGGACAGTCCCAGGTCTGGGTTTATCTTCGCGGACACTGGCAAGTGGAATTCTAGGATAAGGCCCCCAAAGGGCTGGCAGGGGCGGGGTTTCTGGGTGGGGAGGCTCTGAAG
Source organism: Ursus maritimus (assembly GCF_017311325.1). Lineage (NCBI taxonomy): Eukaryota > Metazoa > Chordata > Mammalia > Carnivora > Ursidae > Ursus > Ursus maritimus. The sequence continues at coordinate 49,632,507 of NW_024423786.1, read as the reverse complement.
GATTGCGGGGCCAGGCGCTCCGGGTGCCTGCGGGGAGGGCTGGGAGTCCCCCACCCCCCGGGGCCGGGCCGGGCCAGAGGAGCCCAGGGTGACCTCCTGGTCCTCAGACACCCCGGGGCCAGGCAGCTGCGTGCAGCGTCTCCCAGGACAGCACCGGAGGAGCGGGCTTAGGTTACTTGGCTGAGAGGGAGGGCAGGCCGGGTTAGGCTGCCTGGGGTTGGGTTCTCTTCTGAGACTGGCGCGGATCTGCTGAAGGGTGAAGTGGCCGCTCCCAGCTACTGAATACTTGGTACACGTACTGCCCCCACCCCCGCATCTTCTCACGGAATCTGGGGGGCAAGGAGGGGTCCTCATCCTCTTGTAATCCCCACTTCCCAGATGAGGCTCCTGAGGTTGGGGGTGAAGGCAGGTGGTGGAGCAGCTGTCAGTCCTCCGCGTGGGTCATGTCTTGTCACCCCGAGGGCTGTGTCATTATCACCATTTGATAGATGAGGGAACAAAGGTCCACGGTCATACAACCGGAGAGTAGCAAGTTTGGCCTTGAACCCGGACTTCCTTGATGCCCATCATTTTATTTTATTTTATTTTATTTTATTTTATTTTATTTTAATTATTTTTTATAATTATGTTCAATTAGCCAACATATAGTACATCATTAGTTTTTGATGTAGAGTTCAACGATTCATTAGTTGTGTATAAACCCAGCGCTCATCAGATGCCCATCATTTCAGCCACTGCCCGTGTTGGTCTTCCCTGCTGGGTGAGCCAGGAGTGACTTCTTTCCTCTGCTGGCCACAGGGACGCCACACCACACAGGGACAGGGGGAGGCCTCTGTGCCCACAGTTTGGAGACTTGGTTCCTGCCGCCAGGCACTGGGTGCCTCGGGGAGACAGGAGGCTTTTCCAGGAAGGCGAGCCCTGTGTCACCCAGAGCCTGATTTGGTGGGGTTGTGGCCACCCCCCCGGGGCAGGCTCTAATCTGCGTGTACCTCGCCTCCAAGTGTATCAGAGCCCCCTCCCCGAGTTCCTTCCGGTCCCTCTTACCCTTCCTTCTCCGCCCTGTGCCGTCAGCCTCCTGCCGGCACCTGTGAGCGCTGGAAGGCTGGGGCCCCTGGGCTGCACGGAGACGAGAGCTGCCCCCTGAGCCCAGGGCCCCGAGCAGAGCAAAGCACCTTGCCCTTCTGTGCCTCGCCCTCCTTTTCACCTACCTTTCTTTATGGTGGAATATTTTCCTCTGGAAGGTACACAGCCTGGTTTTTGTTTGGCGGCAGGAGGTGATTTAGTAAAAGACCTCACATTTGGACAAGCAGTTCTACCCACCCCCACCCCCCTTCGCCCCAAGTCTGCCAAGATAAGTAGCTTTAATTAGTCCTCGTTTGGTGGCTGTGGTAGTTTCCCCACTAGCGAGGCAAGGACTTGGAACGTGGCCCTTTTCCCCCGAGCTGGTGGCAGCTTTCCTGTCTTCTCCTCCACCTCTGTTCTCCATGCGACAGCTTCCCTCTTCTTGCGTGAGGATGGAAGTTTCCATGCGGGGAGAGTGTAACTCCAGGCATTTGTCCTTGTTCCACTGGGTCCTTCTGACCCAGGTCTGACCAGCCCGAAGGACCCAGTGACCCTCTGCGTGTCCCATTACTGCTTGTTTGGCGGGGGGGGGGGGGGGGGGGGCAGTGTGGGCAGGGAGGTTACCGTGTGGGTGCCTAGCGCCCAACGTCCTCAAGTGGTTAAGTGACTTTCCTGAGGCCACACATGCCGTCAGGGCCTGGGCACCTGGACCCCCATGCCGTCTGCCTCCTGCACTTAGGGAAGGGGCCTGGCCTCCCGGACCCCATGCCCCAGGGCCACCACGCAGGTAAGCATCCCCCAAGTGCCCCCGGGTCTGGGCGCTGTGCCAGCCACGTGCGGAGCCCTGGGTCTGTGCTGCTCTGCGTCATCGGTTGGGGAGCAAGGGGGCGTTAAATAAGGAGTTGCTGTGTGATGGGGCACTTGTCCAGGAAGTGCTGGAGGACCTCAAGGAGGAGGTAACAGTGACACAGGAGAAGAGGGAAAGGGCGTTCTGGATCTCAGGAGCCATGGAAGCCAGAGTGAAGTCCTGCCCACGGTCTGGGGGTAGCGAAGGTCAGCGTGGCTTGACTGGGGACATGGAGGAGGCCACAGATGTTGACGGGCTCGTGAGCCCCATGAGGAGTTTGTGTTTGTTCCAGAAGGCTCTGGGAGACCATGGAGAGGTCTAAGCAGGAGAACGGCCCCAGCATATTGGCCATGTTAGACATTGTGACCGGGAGGTGACAGAGGCTCAGCATGTGTCCCCGGGACCATCTGGTCAGTGCCCCCTGAGACGGGCCTTCCTGTGTCTGCTGCTCCCTGAATCAGCCAGCTCTTTCGAGGCCCTCCTGGATGCCAGGCCTCGGGTGAGGTGGTGAGCAGGGCATTTCCCTTATACCTGGGCCCAGGGAGGCCCCTGTGCCTCAGAGGTCCGCCAGCTTCTGCTGCCCAGGGAGCCCTCAAGGAGGGGGTGTCTGGGGTGGTCCTGTGGTAGGTGGGGCACAGGCAGCTTATCCTCCCAAGAGCCACTGGCTTCCCAGCTTCCCTCATCTCCTGCCTAGCCCGCAGCTCCTCCAGCCCTGTCCCCAAGGCCATCTCAGCACTCAGTCACTCCAGGTGCTGCCCATGGCTGTGGGAGTGGCCGGACTCCCGAGAGGCTCGAGACCCAGATCTGCCCACCCGGCCTGGGAGTCTAGCTCATCAACCTCCCTGGCCGCAGCCACGCTGCCCTGGGCCCCTCTGAGGAGAAGCGTGCCTTCTGGGTGTCTCCCGCGCTCAGTACTGATACCCAACACTTCCGATCACGAGTGTGTGGGTGGGGGCCTCCCCACACCAGCTGCGTGGCCTACAGTCACCTCCGTTCTGACACTGCCTGCCCGTCTGAAGATAGTGTCAGACCCCCTAGAATAAGCGCTCGGCCCCACCAGACTGTCGCCCTCCACCCCCACAGCCAGCATGAGTCTAGGATGTCCCCTGTGCTCCTTGCCCCCGGCTATAGATCTGAGGTTCCCAGGCCCTCCTCAGGCTCAGTGAACTTGCTGGAGGGCTCACAGAGCTCAGGGAAACCGTTTACGTCCTAGATCGGTGGTTAATATAAAAAGGATAGAACTCAGGAGCAGCCAGAGGGAAGAGGTGCGTAGGGCAGGGTGTGAGGAAGGGGTGCCCCTCTCTCAGCACCTCGTCCTGCTCAGCAGCCAGGAAGCTCTCTGAGCCCCGTCCTTTGGGTTCTGTTTTTATGGAGACTTTATTACGCAGGAATGATTGATTAAGTCCTTGGCCATTGGAGGCCTAGGAGGGGGACTGAAAGTTCCAACCCTCTAATTACTCGGTTGGTCCCCCTGGCAACCAGCCCCCATTCTTAGGGGCTTTCGGAGAGCCACCTCATTAACATAAACTCAAGTGGTCGAAAGGGGCTTTGACTGACTCACAGCAGACCCCTTTATTGTTCTTACCACCTCCGGCACTCCCAGAGTCTTCGGAGCTCTGTGCCAGGCACCTGTCTGTTCAGTATAAATGACAACATCACAGCCTCCTTTTCTCCCTGCCTTCCCATGTGCCTTTTTCCCTCTTGCTGGAGAATTCGCTCCCACTCTCTGTCCCAGCCGGGGCCAGGTGCCATCTCTAGGCACCTGTCCCCCTGCAGCAGTGCCCATTACTTGGGGATCCTCATCACTGGCTTTCGGAGAGCCACCTCATTAACATAAACTCAAGTGGTCGAAAGGGGCTGTCCTCACCCCCACCTGGCTGTCCTCACCCCCTCTGGGATGGGGAGGGTGTCTCCATTTCTCGACGTCCAGTGAGCCACCAAGGAAGTGGGCGGAAAGGGGGCTCAGCGCCCAGCCTCTCTGTACCTCTAGTTCCAGACGCACGGCGGGGTTTGTCATGAAGTTTTATTGGCACACGGCCGCACTCACTCGCCTGCATATGGTCTGTGGCAGGGGCGAATCCCAGTAGCAGAGACTCTACGGCCTGCCAAGCCCAAATTATTTGCTCCCTGCCCCTTTACAGGGAAGGCTGGCCAGCACCTACTCTCGCAGGCACAGGGATGGTGCCTTGGTTAGGAGCACAGACCCTGGAGCCAGTCAGCTTGGCCCCGCGCTTGCTGTGTGACCTTGAGCGAGATACGTAACCTGTCTGGACCCTGGTTCCTCAGGCATAAGTGGCACAGTAGGTGGGCACAAAGGTGCTCGGAGGGGTCTGGGTAAAGCACAGGAACAGAGCGTGGCTTCTGGAAAGCGCTGGTACAGTGTGGCATCCCAGCCCCGTCCCTGTCTCAGCGAGGGGTGGTTGGGCGGGGGCTGGGCCTGGCTCCCTGTGGGAACTCGGATCTACAGGGGCCTGCCTTCCTGGGGAGCGAGATTCAGGAAGGTTCTCTGACCCTGGGATTCCCGCCGGCACACCCTGAGCCTGCTGGCCCCGTGTTTGTCCCTGGTGTTCTGGCCCCTGATCCCCTGGCATCGGAGCCTCCGCTGGACACCCCGCAGTGTAGCCGGTGGGAGGCCAGCCCGCAGTGCCGGGCCGGGGCCAAGAGCAGGTGGACACATTTGTGGCATGATGAATACTCCTGAGTCCCGGTGTTTCCCGCGCACTCCTCTGTTCAGACCCTGCCCTGGGAGAGCCTCTCCAGAGAAAATGGCCCGGGGAGGGGGCCTCTTCCCAGCTCTGTCGCCCGATCATATTACTACAGGGCAGAAACCCCAGCTCCGCTGACCTCTGTTGGCAGGAACCCAGCACAGCCTCCTGGCCAACAGCTCTCCCTGTGGTCACCCCCACTTAAATCATCATGGCAGCCTGCTAAGCCCTCTCCCGCTTCCTGTCCCCTACCTCTCTAGGCCCTGTGCACCTAGCCCCTCAGTATGCTGCCGGCGTGACAAGGGCAGATTGGTTTTATCGGTGGGTTTCTGGAGGCAGGGCACAGAGTTCCTCCTGCCGCTTCCATGGCTCTACCCAGTGATGGCTGGATAGAGGGGGGACTAGAGAGGACAGTGCTGGCCTTTGCGTCTACTAGGAGATTTCCTGGCGGACAGAGGCACCCCCGTGTGTGTGTGTGTGTGTGTGTGTGTGTGTGTGTGTGTGTGTGTGGAGGGGTGGGTACCTAATCGCCACTGCTGGGGCCAGGCGCCAGACCTCTTTCCTGGGAGGAGAAGCTCTCTCCCAGGACCACCCCCCATCCCGGGGAGCCGACCAGGGCACGGGGTGCATGTTAGCTCTGCCCCATCCGGGCTGGGGCGACCCTGGGCAGTGAGTGAGTGGGAGCCCCATGTGCTGTCCTCTGGCAGGGATAGACAGAGTGCCGCCCCACCGCTGTCCCAAGGGCCCGTCCTGGTGAGAGGGCAGAGGCAGAGCAGGAGAAGGGGAAAGGCTTGTGAGCTGGCACTGTGGGGCTGGAGGGCTGATGAATGAGGGGTATGGGTCATGCAGGGCCTTCCAAGAGCTTGGATTTCTGAGTCTTTTAAATACACAGAAGAATATGGTCTAGCTTTTTTTTTTTTTTTTTTTTTTTTTTTTTGATTTGTCAAATATTTATCGAGCCCTTCCTGTGTGCTGGGGACTGGTCTGCGGGGTGGCATGGCCATGACTCTCCCAAGAGGCAGGCTCCAGGGCCGTGTTGCCTTTGCCACGATGGGACAGGTCAGGTCACCCTCGGCCCGGCTTCCCTGGACGCAGCCAAGCTTCCCTTGGCCACAGGTCTTCGTGGTTGCCTGCCCGGCGCCGGGTTGCAGGGGGCGCCTCGGGCGACTGGTCGGGTTGCCAGGCTGCTTCGGAAACAGAGGCCCTCCTTGGTCGGCTTGCTGTCACCCTGGCGCCGCCGACAGATTGCCTTTATCTCCTGCCCCAGGAGGGTCGTGGGTGCGGGCACCGTGCCAGCGTCCCTTCCTGGGACCCACTTACGGGAGCGCTCGGGAGCACCTTCTCGGGGGTTCTCAACGGTGCTGTGCGGTCGCGAGCCTGTGGCGGTGGCCTGCCAGTATGCTCCTCTCTCCGGCCTGGGGGCGGGGGCGGGCTGCGCCTTCCTCCCAGGAGGGGGGCCCGGGCTGCGGAGGGCTGTGGCCCCGGGAGCCTGCCAGGGCCCAGGTCCGGCGCTCAGACCGCGCGGGGAGGGCCGGGCACACCCACAGGCCCTTCGCGTCTGCGCGCATGCGCCGGGAGCGTTGTTCCTTTGCTGTGGAGATAAAAACAAAGCACTTGAAAGCGTACAGTTCAGTGGCATCTTGTGGAGTCACAGTATTGTGTAACCACCCCCTCTGTCTGGTTCCAGAACATTTGCATCACCCCAAAAGGAAACCTTGAATCCATTAAGCGGCCCCTCCCCGTTCTCCCTCCTCCCAGCCCCGGACAGCCACCAGTTTGCTTCCTGCCTCTGTGCATTAGCCGGTGCTGGACGGGTCATAAGGTGGAACCACGTGCGTGTGACCTTTTGTGTCTGGCTTCTTCCAGTCACCACCGTACCTCATCTGTGCTGCAGCCGCGTCCGGATTTCATTTGGTGGTGGTGGTTCTTAAGCTGGTTTTTTTTTTTTTTTTTTTTTTGTAATCGCTGCACTCAGCGTGGGGCTCGGACCCACGACCCCAAGATCGAGAGCTGCTCTCTCTCTTCTGACTGAGCCCTCCAGGCGGCCCGGACTTCATTCCTTTTTATGGGCGACCAACCCTTCGGTGCGTGGATCTGTGTGTCCATCCGTCAGCCGACGGACGTCTGAGTGGTTTCTCCTTTTTGGTTCTTGTGCAGAGTACTGCTTCGAATATTTGCATACAGGTATTCGTTTGACTCCTTCTCTCGGTTCGTCTGCGTACATACCCCAGAGTGGGATGGCTGAGTCAAATGGCAATTTTATGTTTAACTTTTTGAAGAACCACTAGCTTCTTTTCCACGGTGGCTGCACCATTTCATGTTCCCACGTCCCTCACAGGGTGTGAGGGTTCCAATTTTTCCACATCCTTGCCAACACTTGTAATTTTCCCCTCTCTGTTTTAAGTCATAGCCGTCCTGGTGGGTGTGAAGTGATGTCTGCTGGTGGGTTGATGCGTGCGTCCCTGATGACTCCTGGTTTGAGCGTCTTCTCACGTGCTTGTTAGCCAGTCCTGTATCTTCTTTGGAGAAATGTCCATTCAGGTCCTTTGCCCATTTTTTAACTGTGGTGTTTATCTTCTGGCTGAACGCATTCTTTATATATTCAGGACACCATCCGTATCAGGTATATGATTTTTTTTTTAAAAGATTTTATTTACTTATTTGACAGAGACAGAGACAGCCAGCGAGAGAGGGAACACAAGCAGGGGGAGTGGGAGAGGAAGAAGCAGGCTCCCAGCAGAGAAGCCTCATGTGGGGCTCGATCCCAGGGATCCAGGATCACTCCCTGAGTGGAAGGCAGACGCTCAACCACTGAGCCACCCAGGTGGCCCTGGGTATATGATTTGTAAATGGTTTCTTCCATTCTGTAGGTAGTCTTCTCTTTCTTTCTTTCTTTCTTTCTTTCTTTCTTTCTTTCTTTTTCTTTCTTTTTTTTTTTTTAAAGATTTTATTTATTTATTTTGACAGAGAAAGAGAGAGCAGAAGCAGAGGGAGAGGGAGAAGCGAGCTCCCTGCTGAGCAGGGAGCTGATGTGGGACTCGATTCCAGGACCCTGGGATTTTGACCTGAGCCGAAGGCAGACGCTCAACCAACTGAGCCACCCAGGCACCCTAGTCTTCACTTTCTTGATAGTGTCCTGGATGCACAAAGTTTTCAGTTCTGATGTTCGGTTTGTCTAGTTTTGCTTTTGATACTCTTGCTTTTAATGTCACCTCTAGGAATCTTTTGCCAAATCCAAGTTCAGGAAGATTTACCCCTCTGTTTCCTTCTAGAAGTTTTATAGTTTCTAGCTCATGTATTTAGGTCATTGATCTAGTGGAGTCAGGCTTTATATATGGTGTGAGGTAGGGGCCCAGCTTCATTCTCTTGCATGTCAACATCCAGTTGTCCATGTATCATTTGTTAAGATGATTTTCTCCCCACTGAATGCCCTTGGCACCCTTACTGAATGTCTGGTGCGCCTGGCTGCCTTAGTCAGTGGAGCATGTGACTCTTGATCTCGGTCGGGGTTGTGAGTTTGGGCCCCACATTGGGTGTAGAGATTACTTTAAAAAAATAAACTTAAGGGGTACCTTTGTTCTTATTCAAAATGGTTTTGGCCTTCTGGAGGGACTGGGACACTTTGCCACATTTGCGCTAGTGCTACTCTCTACACATACAGTGTGCATTATCTATCTGATGAGCTCAAAGGCACGTTGCAGACATCACGAGAATTCACTCTAGGTGCTTCCCCACTTCTTAGAAGAATGAGGGCATTATTCTACAGAACCACATGCTGTTGTCACGCCCGTGTCATTTCAAGTTATCACACCTGTGGCCCACATTCACGTTCCCCCCATCATCCTCTAGAGCTTGTGAAAAGGTTTTCATTAGGCTCCAGTTGGGTCACCCTTGGCATTTGATGGTCACGTCTCTTTAGTCTTCCTCAGTCTGGAATAGTTACAGCAGTTTTTGTCTTTCCTGGCATTGCTGCTTTGAGGAGACCAGGCAGATTGTCTTGCCGACTTCCCCATGATCTGGCGCCATCACAAGGGGACCAGGGTGAACATTTTGGCCAAGAATATGACACAGATGCCCTGTCTGTCCTGCTGCACCACCCAGGACCTCAGTGGTGTATCGGTTTGTCCTGTTCTGGTACTGCTGAGTTTCACCGTGTGGCTGGGGGGGGGGGGCGGCACACACCTGTTGAACGAAGGCGCAGGAATAGTGATGGTGGCAGCTTGTGGATGGTGGCAGGCCCTGTGCCTGCCCCACCATTAGCCCCATTGACAGATGAGTAAACTGAGGCTCAGAGAGGCGAAGTGACCTGCCCAAGTCGCACAGTGAGCGGTGCAGGTGGGGCATGAGCCCAGGCCATCTGGCTCCAGTGGCCACGCTCGTAATCACGGCATCACATCAATACAAGAGGGAAAAGGCTCAGGTGAAGGAAACAGAGGCACCTCGGGGAATTCTTTCTTGACCCCCACCCACCCCAGCTCAGGGGTGAGGGCCGACCATTCCCCATGTAACAGAGCAGAATTGGTGAATTAATGCCAGACTCCCTCAGAGGGGCCCGGGGACTCATCTCAGTGCCACCGGATGACCAGAGGCCTGGGCCCCGGGTGGTGCTCCGTGAGGGAAGGTCCTGGCAGGGGTGGCCCCGGGCCAGGATGTCTTGCTTGGGCACACGGCGCCTGGCCACCCCTCACCTTACCCTCAGCCTTGGTCGCTCCGTGGACAGCCCTCCTGGCCACTGGCCACGCTTTGTCTCTGAGTCCCTGCTGTCTGCTCGGCCATCCCCTCTTCCTCGGCCTTGGCTGTGCGGGCAGGGCACACGTGGCAGGTGCTTCCAGGTTGGGCTGTAGGGTACCCCTGAAGAAGCCCAGGGGCCGTGCGGAGCGGGAGGTGGGGGAGCAGGGACACGACTTGCACCAAGCTGGCCGATGGGGAGCCTTGCTCGGCCGGCACTGGGACCTGTGGCTCACGCTCGCCTCTCTCCTCCCTCAGACGAAGATGTGTGTGTGTTTAAGTGCTCGGTGTCCCGAGAGACGGAGTGCAGCCGCGTGGGCAAGCAGTCCTTCATCATCACCCTGGGCTGCAACAGTGTCCTCATCCAGTTCGCCACACCGAACGGTACGTGACCCTTCCGTGCTGGCGGCGCTTGGCCAGAGAGCGGGGAGCCAGGCTTCTTAGGCCGTGAGCCATGGCTGGAGGGGGCCCTGGAGCCCGCCGCCCAGCCCTCCCTCCCAGGGAGCCGCCACAGATGATTCCCACGCGGAGATATGTCCGTGGGAAGAGTACGTTCTTGCCGCCTGGAACACTGCCCCAGTCCTTCCCTTGCCGAATCCTCTGGGTCCTTCTGGGCTCAGCTCATACATCCGTTCCTTCTAGAGCCCTATCCTGACCACCTGGCTGCACCCCAGGCCTCACGGAGGAGCCTGTGGGGGGGGTGTGTCGGGCCTGGCCCCCCTAGCAGCAGAGGAGGGGGGCAAGACAAGATCCTGAGCCGCGCGGAGCTCTGTTCTGAGCGCGCAGAGAAGCGCGGGAGGGTTCTAGCATAGCCGTTTCGGGCTCCAGGTGGAGGCACGCAGCTCCTGAGGAGGGCTTGTCGAGCTCCAGGCCACTGCTGGTGGCTCGTGGGGGTCAGCAGGGAGGGGGCGGGGCACCTGGGGCTGGAGAGCAACTGAAGGTGCAGCGGCCCGGCCTGGTCACCGCCACCGGCGTCCGGGAGCGCCCTCCGCTGTCCCGGTGTCCCCGGCGGAGGAGGAGGCAGGGTGGGGTGTGTGGAGACAGCAGCCGGGTGACCGACCACGTCCCCGCAGAGGCGCTCTCTCCTTCCTGAACATCAACAACCCAAGTCCGCCTTCAAAACCGGCGCTGGGATGCGCGCTGTGTGTCGGTCTGAACCCTGCCGGCCTGGTTCTACTCTGAATATTTAGAGTAGACTTTTTTCCCTCTTAATTCTATCAGTTTTTTTTTAAAATCGAGGTAAAGTACCCGTAACAAAAATGTACCACTTTAACCCTTTTTGAGTGTAGAGCGCGGGGCCTCACGTGCGCTCACGCTCTTGTGCAGTCGGCCCCACTGCGCACCTCCCAGACTTCCTCAGCTTCCCAGACTGCGTATTTGCGGTTTTCGGAGGCTTGCCTTAGAAATACTGTTCTCCTTTGAGAACACTATGTTAAAATACACATAACAAACTTTACCCTCGTCACTTTCTGAGCGTGCGCTTCCGGGCTATTAAATACCTTTATGTTGTTATTCAGCCTCGGCCCCCATCCATCCCACACAGACCCTGCCGTGAGCCTCTGGGGTGGCTAGCAGTTATCTGGCTGGGGCAGACCCGCGCGCCTAGAGCTTGGCTTGGCGGGTATGCGCCCTCCCAAGGCTTCGGCCATGCTGCCCTTCGGCCAGGCTCGTCCCTGTCGGCCGCACAGAGCGTACTCGCCCCAGCGTGCAGGACACCGGCCTTCTTGTGCCTGCCACCGAGTGGCGGGTTTGGCTGTCCTTATTCAATTTCAACACAGTGTTTGGGGAAAAAGAAATTGGCAAGCACGAGTGCTTAAAGTAGAAGAGTCGGGGTGTGCACTTAGACTGCCCCCCTAGATGCCCATGTATGACCTGGCTTCCCCCTTCTAGATTTCTGTTCCTTTTATAACATCCTGAAAACCTGTCGGGGCCACACCCTGGAGCGGTCTGTGTTCAGCGAGCGCACAGAGGAGTCCTCTGCCGTGCAGTATTTCCAGGTGGGTACTCGTCACCCCCTGGCCAGGCTGTTGCCACTGGGTGGCCCCTGGGAGGCCGTACAGCACAGGGCAGGCCCACCCGGGTTCTCGTTCCGGCTCTGCCCCTAGCCACGGAACCTTGGGCAGGTGTCCTTCGCTTGCTGGGCCTATTTCCTCATCTGTGAAACGGAGATGCCAGGGCCTGCCTAGGAGGGTTGCTGGAAGAATGTGAGTGCAGGTGGAGCTCAGGCCCATGGGCGTTCTGAGTAACAATAGCATGGTTATACCGAACCCGTGCTGCAGGTCAGGCACTGGTCTAAGCCCTTTGACACGTACAGAGGCACTTGATCCTCCCAACAACCCTAGGAGGTAAGTACTATTATTGTCCCCATTTTACAGATGAGAAAACTGAGGCTCAGAGAGGTTAAGTGACTTGCTCCAAGTCACACAGCTATTATGCAACAGAGCCAAGATGGGAAGCCAGGTCTGCCTGATGCCAAAGCCTGTGCCCCGGCCCAGGTGCCACGCTGCCTCCCGCTCGCCTGTTGTCTTACAGAGAGACCCCGCAGCACCTCACCTGCCTGGCGCTCTGAGTTCTAGGGTTCTGTTTGATCAACAACTCTGCTTCGTTGGGGACCCTAAGATGGGGCAGGCGGCCCCCCATCCCAGAATCCGTCCCGTGGCAAATTTTGACTTCTGGGTGGCGTCCAGGTCCGAGCAGCATCCAGCTGCATACTTTGGCCATGGTGACGGTGGTGGTGTCCCTCCTGGGGGCTGCCTCTGGCGTCCTGCTCCCTTTCCTGGAGCAGCCGGCAGCTGCCAGTGGGACCCGGCTGGGCAAAGGGGGTGCAGCCTCCTGAAGGAGTTTCGTGCCCCAGGTGGGCCCTCCTCTGTCGCAGGGCCGGCCGGGGCCTTGGCCGTCTGTACTGCCGCGTGCCCTGTGCCATTGGCCTGTCTCTGTTCCAGTTCTATGGCTACCTGTCCCAGCAGCAGAACATGATGCAGGACTATGTGCGGACGGGCACCTACCAGCGCGCGATCCTGCAGAACCACACAGACTTCAAGGACAAGGTGAGCGGGCCTGGCAGCCGCCAGCTAGGCCCCGCATCCCCCGCCCCACTCCCCCCTTCCCTTGGGCTCCACGCCTCTGCGCTGTGTCCTCGGCTCTAGTTACGTTTTTCTTTGTTCATTGATTTGATCTTTAAGTTTTTTCATATTACAAAAGCAAACTCTATTTTTTGTAAAAACCCAGGTTGTATACTGTAGGCATGAAAAAGCCTCTGTCAGTTACCTCCAAACCCGCCCCTGCCACCAGTAAGGGTTTTTCCAGATTTTTCCCCATGCATCTACCAGTGTATGCATTTTAGCGTTAGTTAACTAATTAAATGATTTACAAAATAGGATCTTATTCTGTAAATTCTTCCTGCAAAATACTTTTCCCCACATAATACTATGTCTTGGGACGTGGATGTAAGTATGTGGCTGCATTGTAATTTATCTAGTTATTTTCCTAGTTGCTTTAAAAATCTTTTTACTATTACCAAGTAGTATATACTCATGATTAAAAAGAAAGAGGGGCGCCTGGCGGGCTCAGTCAGTAGAACATGCGATTCTCAATCTCAGGGTCATGAGTTCAAGCCCCACATTGGGCCTAGAGCTTACTTTAAAATAATAATAGTAATAATAATAATAATAATAATAATAATAAAAAGAGCAGTCCAGAGTATATATGATCAAAGGTGAAAGTTTATTCTCTTCTCTCCTGTGGGCCTGGGACTCATTTCCCCTTTTGAACCAAATGGGAGCGTGTTTTTCTCCACATATCCCGGAGGCACTCCACGTGGTCCCTCCTCCGGCACCTTGGTCGCGGCCCCGCAGACACCAAGCCCGAGCCCTGGGGCCCGAGCCGCAGCCCGGCATCCTGCCCTTGCTCTTGGGCGCTGGTGTGAGCCACGTTGCAATAGCACTGGAAATTGGGAAGCGCACCCCCCTTTGGCGACATCCCTCCCAGCTCTCCCGGTGTGGAGACCCATTGCCTGGTTCCTCCAGAGCTCTGAGAAGCACGCCAGGCCCTCTCCCCAGCAGTCCCAGCGCCCCGACTGGGCTCCCCCGCTGGGCTTGCTGCTGCCCCCAGAGCGGTTCTCTCCAAAAGCTCACACATGGCACCACTGAAATGCTTTCTTGATTCGGCTCCTAAGCAAGCAGTCCAACCCAGGATTGGGACGGCCTACCACACGCAAGCCTAGACTCTTCGACGATGGGGCCAGCGTCCCTAGTGGGTGGTGGGCAGCTTCCCCGCACCAGCTGAGCTGCGGCCAGCTTCTCTGGGCAGCCGTCAGCATGCAGCCCGGAGATCCTGCCACCGACCCCACAGCACCCCCTCCCTGGGCTCCTTCCCTCCCGGCTAGGGCTGCTGAAGCCCTGGAAGGACACCTTTTAGCTTCTGCGGAGTGTCACAACCCTTGGCCCGGCAGGTCAAGAGATCTGCGCTTGGGCCAAGTGGAGCTTTCCCTGGGCGCTCCTCTCAGGTTGCCGGGATGCCCTGTGGGGCCTGGGGTCAGGGGTCAGGGGCCGCCCACTTCCTGCGCAGTGTGTAGGCTGGCTGGTCGGCTCTGAGCCTTAGCAGTCCTGCGGCAGGACTCAGAGGTGTCCTCGGTGAGTGCTCATTCCCAGAGAAGCTACAGGCATGCTCGTGACCGCCTGGTGTCCACCGTGCTGCATAGACCGATCACAGCCCAAACCCTTCCTTTTTGAATCCGGCCTGAGAGTGTCATGGTCTTAACATCCTAGCAGTCTTCGGGAATCCTAGCCTGTCACCCTCGGATCCAAACTAGGGGCTCCCACGTGCTCCAGGTGGCTCTCAGAAACCAGCCCTGAGCGCAGCTGGCCTGGGTTGCGGGGAAGTGGGCCGTGGGGCCCAGAGCACGCTCGGCAGGAGGCTCTGGCGGAGTGAGCGCCTCGGACAGGCACGTCCCTTACGATCAGCATCACTTCACTAGAGCCTTGTTTTCACTGCCCCTCCTACTCCAGATTGTTCTCGATGTCGGCTGTGGCTCTGGGATCCTCTCATTTTTCGCTGCCCAAGCTGGAGCGAGGAAGATCTACGCGGTGGAGGCCAGCACCATGGCCCAGCACGCAGAGGTCAGCAGCTCACAGGGACCCCAGCCTGTCCTCATCCTCGAGCCCTGTGCCTGTTCCAGCCCGGGGAAGCCAGCCCTGCTGGGGGACGTGACCCCCGGATCCAGGGGGCCTGGGCACGCTGCCTCCCTATTTTGGTTTCTTGTGTCCAGAACCTACTGGTCGAGGGAGGGAGGGGCTGGACCTGAGGTGGCGTGTCCTCCACGACGGGGTCGGGGCCTGTCTGGTGTCTTCAGGGGCTGGACAGCCTCCTGGTTCAGGGCGTGGATTGTACAGGTGAGCGGCCTCCCTCTGAGCCCCGCCCCCCACGTTTGTGAAATGTGGGCAACAACAGAGTTTCATTTTCTTTTTTTCCTTTTCGTGCACTGAAACCTTCATTCACAACATTCAGAACCTAAAAGCCACAAAGGGTCAACTGCAGATGTCGCCCCCCCCCAGCTCCCTGCTGCCCGGGCCCCCCGCGCGGGAGCCCGAGAGACCTGTGCGGAAGCTCTCTGCAGGGCCCCGGGTCCGAGCGCATGCGCGCCCTCCTCCGATACAGCCCCCCACACGCTGCGGTGCTCTCTCCCCGAACAGCCGGCTACGGTCTGCGTCCCCACAGAAAGAGCTTCCTCACCCTCTGAGTGGCTACAGGGCATCGCATCCCTTTGCCCCGGGGGGACCGTTGTTTGTTTAGATGCGGTTAGGCTGCTGTTGACCTTTGGGCCACTTGGTGGTCTTTGCAGTACAAACCCCTCCTGCACCGAATCCCCGACACACGTGTCCCCTCTTGCGTGCGGTTATGTCTGTAGGACACGTTCTTAGCACTGGAATCACTGGGTCGGAGGATGCGTCCGAGTTGAACTTTGGCGACTGTAGCAAAGCCTGCTTGTCGTGTCTGCTCCCATCAGTTGTCCTCAAAGGGTAGAGGTGACCTCAGGGCACCGGGGAGCTGCAGGAGGAAAGGCCTGGAGAGAGGGCTGGGGCCGCGGTGAGCTCCCGCCGGGCCGTGGCTGGTAATGGCCGTGGCCAGGATGCCAACAGGGGAGGCAGGGGACTGGCAGGCGTGCGTGGGTTGAAGCCGTCCCCTGAGAGGAGGGGTCTGTGATGACCCATGGTGTAGCTGGGTGGAGGGGTCCCCGTGACGCCTCTGGAACCCCCACCTGCCCACAGGTCTTGGTGAAGAGTAACAACCTCACTGAGCGCATCGTGGTCATCCCCGGGAAGGTGGAGGAAGTCTCGCTCCCTGAGCAGGTGGACATCATCATCTCGGAGCCCATGGGCTACATGCTCTTCAATGAGCGCATGCTCGAGAGCTACCTCCATGCCAAGAAGTACCTGAGGCCCGGGGGTGAGTGTCCCTGTTGGTGCGGGCAGCGGCCCCTGGCCGCTGCTCGCTTGGTACGGTCGTGGTTCTGGTCCCTGCTTGCCTGTGTTGGCAGCCTGGGGGGCCGGGGGCATCTGGGCCTTTAGCCCTGAACCCTACCCCGCCTCAGCTGGCTGCGGCTTCAAGGGTCCTGGGCCAGGGGGCTGCCTCTGCCGTCTTGTGCCCTGGTGTCGTGGGGACAGCGTCTAGCTGGGCGTGCGGCTTGTGGTAGGTGCAGAAGGTGTTCGTTCTGTGGTGGGCACCTTCCCGGGGAGTCCGCCTTCTGTCTTCATTCCTGGGACTTTGGCCCTCATGCTAGCTTCACAGGCCCCTGAGCTCCTCCAAGCCGGGGAGCTGAAGGAGGGAGTTCGTGTGTGTATGAGGGCGGGCTGGGGGTTCTCGAGGATCAGGGAGCACTGTGTTGGGAAGGTGTGCCCTCTGTGGCCGCCTCTGTCACTGTGCCTGCCTCTCTGTGCACCTGGGTCATTAGCTGTTCGGATCTACTTACCTGGGTCACTGGGGGCCTGTGCATGGGGGCCTTGGACATCTGCTGGCATGTCCCATTTCTGGGCTTGCTTCGGGGTTTGTATATGTGTCTCGAGTATTTCTGTACAAGCATTGTGTGTGTGTGTGTGTGTGTGTGTGTATGTGTGTGTGCGCGCGCACATGCGTGCATGTGGCCTAGGAGGACCCTGCCCAGGGCAGAACATACGAAGCTCGTGGACTGGCAGGCCCTATGGGGGCCAGGGGATGGGTGGTTCTGTGGGGAAGCACCCACTTTGGTCCTCTGGCCTCCCTGGATCTGGGCTGCAGGGACTGGCCTCAGGCTCTGTTCCTGGAGGTAGGACGTGGCCAGCACGTCCCACAGCTGTGGCGTGTGTCACGGGTGTGCATGTGGAAAGCCAGGCTGCCTGTGGGTTATCCTGGACCCGCCCTCCTCCCTTTCTGTCCCGGAGGTGGGCTGAGCCGGCTGCGGGTGGCGCCCCAGCGGAGGGGGCTCCTCCTCGGACATCAGCACCAATGGAAGCCCGGCCCCGGCGGTGGCTGCGTGACACTCACGCAGCCGTCAGTGGCCCACCCAAGATCCTGCCCCCAGCCTGCACGCGTGCCTTCACCCCGTCCCCGGATGCGCTTTGGGGGATTGAAGGGAATCCTCACCCCAGCCAAATACCTTGAGGTGCCTTCAGAACAGGGGCACTTTCCCATGATGCCCTAGGGGGCTAGCAGTCTTCTGGCCGGACGGCCTGGAGTGTGGCCTCTGAGCCTGAGTTGAGTATCTCCCCTCCCCCATCCCAGTGGCTTTAGCTGAGCCTTCTAGCTGGAAGAGAGGGCAGATTCCTGCCTCAGGGCCCCCCTCTCCTGCAGAGAAGGAGGGAGGGAGGCCCACATCTGGAGACCAGGTGACCTGGGGCCCTAGACTACCCGAGTTGGGTGGGGCCTCCTGAGTCCTGGCGCTCTCTGCCTCTGGCTCAGCCTCATCAGTCCGTTCACTGAATCACACAGAGGGAGGACCCTGCCCTCGCGCCCCTTCCCATTCCAGGCCGTGTGCCAGACCAGGGCAGCCAGGTGGCCTACCCTGTTTGCCAGAGCTTGGGATTCAGCTAGATCCCCTACCTAGCCTCTGGCCTCATCTGAGGTCCTGACAGTGTAGCCAAGGGCTCACCTTCGCTTTCTCCAGAGAGCTTTGCTTCACTTTCCCTGGCCGCGCCTCTGTCTGTGGACAACAGCACCTGAGAGACACTGCCTGGCTGACTGAGCACAGGGACCCGGAGGCCTGGCTGCACCCCAGGCATCACTTGCTTGCCCCTGAGGCTTTGGCAGGTGCCTTCCCACCTCCCAGCCCTAGTAATGGAACAGAAGGACAGGACTTCCTGCCTCCCTGGCTGGCTTTACAAGTTTAATGAGTCAATGCATGTCAGGTGTTCATCTTGGCTGGTGGCAAAGAAGGTGTTTAGTACAACTCTGTGTTGCACGAACGCACACGTGAATGAAAGAGAGGCTGGGAAGTCCCAGGCTTGGGGGTCCTGGGGCCATTTGGAAGCTCTGCCAGGCCCTTTGGGATGTTCCACCCTGACACCAGCACCCCTCCCTGCCCCCCACTCCCAGGAAACATGTTCCCCACCATTGGTGACGTCCATCTTGCACCCTTCACGGATGAACAGCTCTACATGGAGCAGTTCACCAAGGCCAACTTCTGGTGAGTCTGACCTGGGTGTCCTGCCTTCTCAGGGACAGCCCGCTTCTCTTTTTCTCCTCATCCTCAGTAGGACCTGAAAGACTTGGGCTGAATGAGGGCCAGCTGGGAGAAAAGGCAGCCTGCTCCACCTGTCTTTCCTGCTGCTGGTGACCTTGCTGTGGGGGATGGGGGCTTTCTGCAGGTACCAGCCATCCTTCCATGGAGTGGACCTGTCAGCCCTCCGAGGCGCTGCGGTGGACGAGTATTTCCGGCAGCCTGTGGTGGTAAGTGGGGGACCCAAGGCACTATTGCAGTTAGCACTGGGTATGGCCCTCCTCTGGGGTGATAAGAGGGTCTTTCCTGTCAGGCCTTGTGCAAGTTGTGCAGCCCTAAGAAAGCCACTGTCCCCACTGAGTTCTTGCTTTGGCTGCTACACAGAACTCCCATATAGGGATGTTGGGAAGAGTGTGGCAATGTGTGTGGAGTGTTTTATACACAGTAAGCATGCAGTACATGCAAACTGCTATTAGATTGATTCTTGGTGAACTGATTTTGATTGATTTTAATTGAGATTTTTGAACTGATACAGACCTATGGTTCAAAAATTTTTAAAAATATATAAAACTGAAGAGCCTATAGGCAAATGGTATTTTTTGTATATCTTTTTGGAGGTTTTATACCTCAGTGTACATATACAAATATATATATGTACACACAAATACATCCATACGTATATAAACTTTTTTCCTCTCAAAAGATAGCATAATCAACATACTCTTTTTCTTCTCTATGATCAGAGAACATACACTGTATGATTTCAGTCCTTTGAAATTTGTTGAGAGTGCTTTATGCCCACTTACGTGATCTCTTTTGCTTAATGTTCTGTGTGCACTTGAGAAAAATGTATATTTATCGCTTACTGAGTACAGTGTTATAGTGTCAGTTAGGTCATGCTAGTTAATCATGTTGGTCAGATCTTGTCTATCTACTAATGTTTTGGGTGGGGGGTAGGTTCTGCTTTTCCTATCACTGATTGTAGATTTCCCATTCCTGATTTTTTGCTTTATATTTTTTGGCACTATGTTATTAGGTGCATACAGGTTTAGGATTATTGTATGTTCCTCTTTGATCCTTTTGTCATTATAAAAAAAAAAATGTTCCTTTTTTTCTCTCAAATAGTTCTAGTTGCCCTAAAGTCCCCCACTTTTCTTTTTTTTTTTTTCCCTGATAGTTGATCAGCTACTCTGGCTTTCTTTTGGTTAATCTTTGTACAATAGATGTTTTTCCATCTTTCTACTTTCAACCTTTCTGTACCCTTATTACTTAAGATTTGATTCATGTAAGCAGCATGTATTTGGGATTTGTTTTTTTAACCAGATCGACATTTTTTTTTGTCTTTTAATTACAACATTGAGACCATTTTACATTTGATGTAATTACTGGTCTTTATGGGTATAAATTTATCATCTTTATGGGGATAAATTTATGGGTATAAATTTATCATCTTTTAAAAATTTTTATTCTGAATATTTCTTTTAAATTGTTTTGTTGTCTTGTTTCAATAAGGTATATATTGTTTTGCCCCACTTGATGTTTTTCACTAGTTTTGGGGAGACTCTTGGGCATTGTCTCTTTAAACAGTACCTCTGCCCCATTCTCCTTCTCTTCCTAGTACCTTTTGTCTCAGATGATTCTTACACTCTCTTCTGCATTTTCCATCCTTTTTTCTCTGATTGCTTCACTTTCGTATTTCATACAGATCCATCTTCCAGTTCTAGTCTTCTCTTTGCTCTTTAAGCTGATTTTCTAATTCTTAATTTCAGTTCTAGGAGCTCATTTTGCTTATTTCTTATTTCAGTTCTCTGAAATTCTTCATTTTTTCTACCTTTTTTCCTCGTATATACTGTAAGTTTCTGGTCACTTTTAATATGTAGGTAAGTATTACGTGTATTTCTGTTTTTAGTCTCCTCGCTTAGTCTTTGGTTCTCACCCTTTGGTTCTGTCTCGTAGTGTACGTGGTTATTGGATGCCAGAATGAAATATGGAGGCTACGGATGATGCTTTTCCTCCCAAGGATTTGTTTTTCTTCAGGCAGTTAGCCATATAGATAGATCACATTGGTCCTATCAGGCATTTGACATAGAGGCTGCTTTTCAGATGTGACTTTGCTGGGCTATTTCTTGGCTTTCCTGTAAGGCAGTGGTTTTTAAGCATTTTGGTCTCAGGTGACCTGTTTACATTCTTAAAAATGGAGGATCCCAAAGAGCTTTTGTTAGTGTTTCAGCAATTTATATAGTTTCAGTATCTCTTGGTATTAAAAATTAAGCCCAAGATGGGACACCTGGGTGGTTCAGTCAGTTGAGTGTCCGACTCTCGATCTCACCTCAGGTTCTTAATCTCAGGATCATGAGTTCAAGGCCTACATTGAGCTCCACGCTGGATGTGGAGCATACTTAAAAAAAAAAAATTAAGCCCAAGAAATTAAAAAATATATTTATTTTAAAATAACAAGCCCATTACATATATGTTAACATAAATAGTATTTTTAAGGGAAAAAAAACGATTTTCCAAGACTTTTCAGTGAGAACCCCAGTTGGCATTTTTTTTTCTTAAGATTTTTATTTATTAGAGACAGAGATAGCGAGAGAGAGCATGAGTGGGGAGGAGAGGGAAAAGCAGGCCCCCTGCTGAGCAGGAAGCCCAATGTGGGCCTTGATCCCAGAACCAAGGGATCATGACCTGAGCTGAAGGCAGATGCTTAACCGGGTGAGCCACCCAGGCGCCCCACAGTTGGCATTTTTAATTTGCAAATCCTTTAATGTCTGGCTTACTAGAAGACAGTTGGATTCTGCTTCTGTGTTCAATCAGTTGTGTTATCACAGGTGAGTGAACCAAAAAGAAAAAGGCAGAAAACATCTTAGTATTATCATGAAAATAGTTTTGACCTTGAGAGTGCTCTGGAAGGGACCACATTTTGGGAACTGCTGCTTCGGGGCCTCGCCTTCAGTGGTCTCAGTGCAAACCTGGTGGGTGCTTCACGGGGCTCCTCGTCCCAGCCTCCTAGCCCCAGTGCAAAGCTGAACCTTTCCTTAGTTTTTCAGTGTCTTGTAAGTGGCTTTCTGCTTGATTTCTTTGCCTCTCCGCCCCACCCCACCCCACGTGCAGCTCAGGAGTGGGCACATGCCACAGAAACTGCACGCACAACATCCACCTCATGTCTGCGTTTTCCTTTTGTTTCGTTTCTTGATCTCTTGACTCCTAGCTGCCTTGGTGACCTGGAGCCCCCATTTTGCTTTCCCCGTCCAGGGAGGCCGCCCGAAGGGCCTTCCCCAAGGGGAGAGGCAGAGGTGGAGAAACGTCTCTTTGGGATCTTGGCTCCCAAAGATGTGGCTGCTGCGGGTGCTCTAGTACTTTCAAACTGGGCTTTTTTTTTTTTTTTCCTCACATAGTTCTTCACAGGAGTGCTAGTCTGACATAAAGCCTCCGTCATAGCTGGGTGTGGACGCCCGCACACAGTTCTCCAACTTGCTTTCTAACTCAGCAGTTTATCTCAGAGATCCTTCCCCCATCTGTTCTTGACAAGCCTCTCGTTCTTTCTGTCTTTTATGGATGGGCCACTGGTGGTGTAATGAGATGGTTGCCAGAGTGTGTCTGATCACGTGTGAAAGCTTGTATACGCACACATGTATGTGTAGGTCGAACTCCCGGAAGGGGAACCGCCAAGTCTCTCATGTGTAGGAATGGTTATTTTGAGAGCTGTCACCTAATTGTTCTCCATGGTGGCGAACACTTCCTCCTCCCCCCAGCGTGTCTGAGAATGGCAAACTGGTTTTAGCCAAATGGCCTCAAAGCCGTGGCCAGACAGGGAGAGGCAGAGCTCTCCCCTTCGCAGCTGGCCCCTGTGCCGGAAGCCAAGTCACACTGTGGTCTCTCCCAGGACACATTTGACATCCGGATCCTGATGGCCAAGTCTGTCAAGTATACAGTGAACTTCTTAGAAGCCAAAGAAGGAGATTTGCACAGGTACCAGTCCCCATACCCCTCGTCCTGAGCCTGGCTCCTGCTGGGGTCTTGGGCCAGCACGGACTCCTTCAGCCTCTGCCCCAAGGCAGGCAGGCAGGGGCCCGGGGACACTGCACCCAGCCACATCCCTCTTCTCTTTCCCTGTGTGGCTTCCCCAGCAATCACTGCCCTTTGCCTTCCAGGATAGAAATCCCATTCAAGTTCCACATGCTGCATTCCGGGCTAGTTCACGGTCTGGCTTTCTGGTTTGACGTCGCCTTCATCGGCTCCATGTGAGTGCGAGAGCGCAGGGCAGGCTGCGTGCTCCTCCCTGCCCTGGTCCGAGGGGCTTCCCTGCAGTTGTGACCCCCAGGCCTGGCTGGGGGCTGGGAGGACAGGATAGGACTCCTCTAGGCAACCCGTCCCCCCAAAAGCAGTGAGAGGTCCCCTTTGAGCCAGAGACTGTTGTGGGAGGGGGTATTTATCCTGTTCTAGTGACTGTCCTTCATGGGACCTGGTCTCTGTCTCTTGGCACAGAGGGCAGGGTGAGTGGGCCCCTCATGGCTATGCTTGTATGGGTGTGTGTGTGGCGGGGGGGGTGTACATAGGCGTGTGACTGGGACGCCTGGGCAGCCAGCCTGTCTCAGCTCCAGGGCCCCAGGGGACCCATCAGAGATGTCTGGGGAGAGCTCAAGGTGCACAGGGTGGTGATTCCAGCCTGGTCAAGCGTGTGCCTGTCCTTGCTTGGCAGAATGACAGTGTGGCTGTCCACGGCCCCGACGGAGCCCCTGACCCACTGGTACCAGGTCCGCTGCCTGTTCCAGTCACCACTGTTCGCCAAGGCCGGAGACACGCTCTCAGGGACATGTCTGCTTATTGCCAATAAAAGGTGGGAGCTGCCACCTGGGGCTAGGGGAGGCAGGGGTCCGTCTCCCCAGCCAGCCAGCTCACAGCCGCCCTCCCCTGCCCTCTCTGCAGACAGAGCTATGACATCAGTATTGTGGCCCAGGTAGACCAGACAGGCTCCAAATCCAGTAACCTCCTGGATCTGAAAAACCCTTTCTTCAGGTACGATGGGCCGGCAGCCTGAACAGGGGGGTGGGGGGGTGGGGTGCCCCTCCTGGCCCGCAGCCTCTCAGCCCTGCCCACTGGTCTGTCTGTGCTGCAGATACACAGGCACGACGCCCTCGCCCCCGCCCGGCTCCCACTACACGTCCCCCTCGGAGAATATGTGGAACACGGGCAGCACCTACAACCTCAGCAGTGGGATGGCTGTGGCTGGTGAGCGGCCCCATGAGGGTGGCACCGGGGCGCTCCCGGGGCCAAGCTGGGGCTCTTCTGCCCCGGACACGGCCTCCCACCCCCTGACCTCGCCCTCTCTGTGCACAGGGATGCCGACTGCCTACGACCTGAGCAGTGTTATTGCCGGCGGCTCCAGCGTGGGCCACAACAACCTGATTCCTTTAGGTGAGTGTGCCCCGGGGTCTGGGAGCGGTGGGGTGAGCGGCCACGGCTGCCTAGGGCTTGGGCTTTCTGCACCACCGTCGTCGTCGTCATTACCTTCTCTTCCTGGGGCTCCCGGCGGAGGCCCCGTGTTCCGTTCCTCTCTGCCTCACTCTGCAGCCGCTGCGCCCACCCTCCCCACACCCTAGTGACAGAGCGTGGGCCGGGCTGGGGGCGGTGACGCCGTCTCCCTTCCTTCCTCCCTCCCTCTTGCTGCGCAGCCAACACGGGGATTGTCAATCACACCCACTCCCGGATGGGCTCCATAATGAGCACGGGGATTGTCCAAGGTAACGGTGGGCGGTGGGAGCGGGGTCCTGCGGGTGTGAGTGTGCGGACTCCCGGGCCACCCGGCTGCCCTCTCGCCTGCTCTCTCTCTCTCTGACTCTGCCGCGGGTCTGGGTGGGCGAGGGGGCAGAGCTGGCCCCCTCAGTGCCCGTGCCCCTCCCCACAGGGTCCTCCGGCGCCCAGGGCAGCAGCGGCGGCGGCTCCAGCGCCCACTACGCAGTCAACAGCCAATTCACCATGGGCGGCCCCGCCATCTCCATGGCCTCCCCCATGTCCATCCCGACCAACACCATGCACTACGGGAGCTAGGCCCCTCTGGCGTGGAACAGACTGACAGCACCAGGAAACCAAATGAAGACCCTGCCCACCTACCCCTGCCTGGGCGGCTTTCACCCCTGTACCGGAGAAGCCCTAACACCCGGTCACGGCCCTCTTTGCTATGGGAACTTGGACACTTTTTTACACAACATTGCCGCCGCCGCCCCCACTCCACCGCCCACCCACATCTTGGCCCTGAGCGTGTGTCGCTGCCGTATTTTACACAAGATCATGTCGTGGGAGCCCTGTTTCCCCCTCCTGCCCTCCACCCTGACCTGGGTTTGACATCTTCTGTAACAGGCGTGTCCGGGCCTGACAGCTGCAGGCCTGGCGGGGAGGTGGCGGGGGGAGCAGCTGCCACCCCACCCGGTCCCTTGGCGCCTGCCCTCCTTGCCTGGCTCCAGTGGGAAGGCAGTCCTGACTGGGCGGGGCCTCCCCTTCAACTACCAGGCCTTGGTCACAATGGGCGTGACATGCTGCTTTTTTTAATTTTATTTTTTTACGAGAAGAACCAGTGTCAATCCACAGACCCTCTGAGAAACCAGGCCGGCCGGGCCGAGCCAGCAGCCCCTCTCCCCAACTCAGAGGCTCAGTGGTGAGGGGCAGCCCTGCCGAGTCTTCAGGACAGGGGTGGGGCCAGGCCTCTGGAGACCCGAGGCCCCCTCCCACCAAAGGGTTCACCTCACACTTGAATGTACAACCCACCCCGGCTGTCGGGAAGGCCCTCCGTCCTAGGCCCCTGCCTCTTGCTGCTGTCCTGTCCCTGAGCCCCTGCAGGTCCCCTCCCCCACCCCTGCCAAGAGTTAGAACAGGTGGCCCCATGGGCCCCGGGGCCTGGAGGGAGGGTCACTGTCAGCCGCTAGGGGCAGACATGAGAAACCTCAAGGATCGATCGTGGAAGGCGTCCTTTTTCCTTGTAGCTCACGTTAGGCCTGTGTATTTCCCTCAATATTTGTAGACGCTCCAGTCCCTATTACTATGATGGCATTTTGGTCCCTCCCCAGCCTGGGAAGGGGCCTTGCAGGGACCTCTGCCCCCTCCCCCCAAAACAAAACAAATAAACAAGGAAATGTATGTTTCAGCACAGGCAATTTTCTTCTACTTCTGCTCCCCCCGTTTCTAACACCTCTGAACACGGATGTGGTGGAGCTCAGGCTAGGCCCCGGGACCTGCTCCCTGGACACCCAGGAAGGGCAGGCACAGTTGAGGCTGGGGTGCCCCCTCTGCTCTCCCAACCGTCCCATCAGGGAAAGCAGAAGGCCTGGCAGGG
Source organism: Ursus maritimus (assembly GCF_017311325.1). NCBI lineage: Eukaryota > Metazoa > Chordata > Mammalia > Carnivora > Ursidae > Ursus > Ursus maritimus. The sequence continues at coordinate 49,607,149 of NW_024423786.1, read as the reverse complement.
AGCCCGGGGGCGACAGGCACCCTGGAAGCTCCCTGCTCAGCTGCCCCTTTCCCACCTTTATATAAATTCTCGGAATCACCTTTGCATAGAAAATAAAAGTGTTTGCTTTGTAAGAAAAGTCTGGAAAGTAGCAGAGTGATCTTGAGGTGTCGAGGGAGCCTTCAGTCATCGTCTGAGGGGCACGGCAGACAGAGGTGTCCCCTCACGTTGGGCCTGAAAGAGAGAGACTCCTGGGAGCAGCCCTGTGACTCTTGCCTCGGGGAGGCACGGCGGGAGAAGCCCTCAGTCACAGCGCGTAACGGCCCCTTACCTGCAGGCTCGGGCCTTCCTAGGTTGTCTTGGCCCCTGGCGTGAGTGGCAGCAGGACGTCTTGGGGCAGAGACGTGGCCTGGAGCGGAGGTGCCAGGTGCTCCAGAGGCAGCGGCTGGAAGAAGTAAAACTGAACCGAAGCCCTTGGGGTCAGTACGGGTGGTAGGGGTCAGTGAGCCCCTCCCCCCCCACCCCGAGGCCCAGCCACAACTGCCTGTACCTTACAGCCCACGGCCAGGAGGGCGTGGAGCAGCACGACAGTCAAGAGCAGCACGGCAGCCACCAAGCTGGTGTCCTCTCGGACGACAGGCCAGAGAGTGAACACCAGGCTAGCGGCCGACAGGGACAGGGCCAGCACCCCAAGGAGCCACTGCAGCCATGGGACAGGGATGAGCCACAGGACCTGGGGGCGACATGGGCGGCTGGCTACCAGGCCTTCCGCACGGCACCTGTTGCCCCCCTCCTGGGCCACACTTACCACGGTGGGGATGAAGACAAAGAGGGAGTAGCCGTAGACGCACACGGTCTCCAGGAAGGTGTAAGGCCCTACGCGCTCCCGGACACCCTTCCGCCACCGCAGGAAGCCCCACAGCGCCAGCGGCACCAACCAAACGTAGCAGTAGATGGTGATGCCTGCCACGGTCACTGTGGGGCACGGGCAAGGCAGGCCGTCACCCTCGGGGCTCCGCGGCACTCCCAGCTCGGGCAAGGGCTGGGTCTTGCCCACTTCACTTACCCTTGTGGAACTGGGGGCTGTAGTGGATAGAGGGGTCTCTCCTCTGGGCCAGCACCAGGGTCAGGTTGCCAGTGACGGCCAAGACGAAAGCCAGGGTGGCACAGATCCAGAAGGGGCCTGCGGGCAGGGCGTGGTGAGGAAGCCAGGGCTCCCAGGACAGGTGCCTTGTTCCATCTCAACTGTGCTGTGACCCAAGCCTCCTCCTCAGCTCTGAGCTCCCTCCACCCCCACCTGACCCCTCCCCACAGCACCAGCGATGACCTGGGGTGGCTGAATCCAGTGCTGGCTCTCAGTCCCTCGGCTTTCCTGACCTTTCAGTAGCCTTTGCTGTAGCTGCTCTCTCACTCCTGGGAACACTCCCATGTGCTTTCTAGGACTTCATGCTTCCGGTTCTGTTAATTCCTCAACCTCTGTGACCCCCTGACCCCTTTAACAATGGGGACCCCGTCGGGGCACAGTCCTTAGCCATCCTCTCCATCTGTGTTCACCCCCTGCACGATCTTGTCCAGCATCAGGACTTTATGTTACCTCTAGCCCAATGTCTCCCAAATATCTCAAATCCGGTCTGTGTCCTGAACCACGGGCTCACGGTCCACATTTCCACGTGCACATCTAGTCCTCTCCAACTCCAGGCTCCCACCCTTGTGCTCTCCCTGCCCAGCCTTTCCAGTCAACAAATAACAGTCCCATCCTTCTAGCAGTCCCAACAGAAACCCCAGAGCCATCCTTGCCTCTCTCTCCTCCCACCCCACCTCTGGCGTGTCAGGAAGTCCCGTCGGCTGCACCTTTCGAGATCTAGTCCATGGTCCAACCACTGCTGTCCACCTGGGGCTGGGCCCCACCATCCCACACATGGACTGTGGCAGTCACTGCCTCCCTGGTCTCCTCACGTCTGCCCTTGTACCCCACAGTGGCCAGAGGAAAGCCTCGGAGCCCTTAACTAAGATTCCCTCTCACTGAGGCCTACGAGACAGGTGCAGTCTCTCCTGTCACTTCTGTGACTTCACGTAGCTTAGTACTCCAATGACAATACTGCCCCACCACTGGACCTGTGCCCTCTTCTGGAATGTTCTTCCCCTAGATCTCCTCACCACCATCTCCAGCACCAATAAGGCCCATTCTCTCATTCTCCTCACAGGGTCCTTCCCTGTCCACCCCATGCAAAATGGCAACTCACATCCTCTAAACTGTTTGCTTTTCTTCTGAGCCCTGTTGCCCTTGGCAGCCTTTTATGCAATTGTCTCCCCAGACAGAATGTGTGTTTCCTACTCTCTGGGAGTGTCCCTGCCTTCTTCTCAGCTGGAATCCACGGCCCGCACATGGTCCACACGTGCAGAGTGAATTCTCAAGCTGAATGCACACCACCACTCACCATACAGGTCTGGCCGATTCCGCAGATGGTGCCGCACAAAGTTGTGGCCAGGCCGGGGCAGCAGTGAGCCTCGGATTCGGTCCAGGACCTGGAGACAAGGTGGGGCCCAGAATGGAAGTCTGCACGGAGCCCCTTAGCCCCCACAGAGGAAAGGGCCAAGCTCCTGCCCTGCCCTTAGAGGCTCCTTCCTTGCTGACCTCCCATCTCCTCTGCCTGCCAGGGCTCAGATGTTCCCTCTGGGTTCTTGATGGGCTGGAGCCCCTTCCCCTGGCCAGTCTCAACAGCCCAGTGTGCGGCCACTCTGAAGGACTGTCCTGGGCCAATCATCTTTGTCTTTGCTTCTCCCTTCTCTTGGCTTGGCTGCCCTGAACAGCCTGTCATGCTGTGACATGTCTGGACTGTGAGGTGGGGGACAGTCAAGTCCTTGGCATCCTCCTGCCTACAGCTCTCTCCACTATGTCCCGTTCTGTGCCCCAGATTTATTCCGTCCCTGGCCTGGGGCCTCTGATCCACCTTCCTTGCACCACGTCTGCTAATTCCACTCATTCCTCTCCTGCTCTAAACCCATCTATGGCTTCCCAGCAGCCTCAGGATAAAACCCAAACTCCTCAGCACAGCATACGAGGCATTTGTGGTCTGGCTTCTGCATGCCTATCCGCCTCCCCTCACCCTCTCCAACCAGATCAAGTGACAGGTAGCTCCCGTGACAGTTCACACCTTCTCTCACCTTCAGCCCTCTGCATCTGCTGTTCCCTGTGCCTGTAATACCCGCTTCCCTTCACTCTGCCCAGCTGAGGATTCTTTCTTTTTTCCATCTCAGCACACTGCTCACCTCCTCCAGGAGGCCCTTCTCTAACCTGCCTGAGCGTGTGCGTCTGTGTTCCCGCACGCCCCGGTCCCACCATAAATCCTGACGGCGCACCACAGTTAGTCTGTGCAGCCTGGGTGGGAACTCGTGTTCCCCCACCTGGGCATCACCAGCACTCCGGTGTCCACGAAGGGCTCACTGATAGTGGCTGGAGCCCTGTGTGACTGCAAGCCCCATCCCCACCAGCTTCCCGGCTCTGACCTGGGAGGTGTCCACGTCAAAGAAACTCTGATAGTAGCCAAAGGTCCAGAATCCGGGCTGCTGCTTCTCCTCCTGCAGGAGCTGCACAGCATGGGCTTTCAGTGGCTGCCCTTACAGCCTGGGCAGTGGGTGGGGGCAGGGCTGGAGGCAGACAGGGCCTGGCCGGACTCACCGCAGTCCTGTCACTCTCTTCAGCCTCCTCCTCAGCTCCATAGCTACCCCCCGAGTCCACCGCCACGGCCACGTGCCCCTGTGGGGTCAGCTGATCGCTTCCACTGGTGGTGGCCGCATCTGGGGTCTCGGCCAGCAGATTAGAAGCTTCCTCGAACTCTGTCGAGAAGGAATATGGGACACAGGCATGTCTTGGGAGTCAAGACAATTTGGTTCCGCCCACGACTCAGGTGGGGGCCAAGACTCCAACTGGGGCCACCGAAGGGCCCAGCTTCCTCAATTCTGAGCAGCTGGAAGGTGTGTTCCCCCACTCCTAGTAAGGGCCTGCGAGTTAAAGCTGGTTCTGGGATGGGGTCAGGTCTGGACAGAGGCGCTGCTCGGAGACCTGAGCTCAGGCGGGAAGCGGGGTTCGAGTCCGCGATGGGTATCGTGCCTGGGTCGGGGCTAGGGCTCACAGCTGACGGGGATTCAGCCTGGCGGTCAGCTGGAAGCTGGGTAGGAGGCTCCGGCCGGCGGAGGGAGTAGGAGCTCGGGCCCGGTCGCCGCCGCACTCACCGTGGAAAGCCAGCTCATCGGCCGCTGCCATGGTCGCTCAGGGGCGTCACCGCATCCCGCTCTGAGGACAGAGGCCAATGACGCCCGCCCCCAACCCTACTCGGCCCCTCCCGAGGCCTCTCCCTCGGCCCCGAGCCCAGCTCGGCCGCTAGGGCACCGAGCCAGGGGTGAACTCGCCGCCCCCTCCCCACAGGTGCACCCCGCCCCCCTCACCTGAGGCTCCCGCAGCCGGCGTGGCCCAAGCTCTCTGCGCCTGCGCGGCCCGCCTCCCGGCCACAGCCGACCGCGCTCAGATGGGACAGCAACATCCGGCACCGGTCCGTTTTCTATCCTCTTCCGATGGAAAGCCACTTCCGGCACTGCTGACGCTTGCGCAGGAGACCCCCGGGCCTTTTTCTTCGCACCCCTAGCGTTTCTCTTCGGAAAAAGGACCGCCAAGCCGGAAGAGAATGGCGACGGCCGCTCTGAAGAGGTTTTGGTCCCGAAACCGTGAGGAGTCTGGTGGCCCAGCGGCCGAGAAGCCGGGCGTGTGGACGCGGTTGGGTGAGTAGCGGCGGGAGGCGGCGGAGGGGTGGCCGCAGCGGCCTGCTCTCACCTGTTTGTTCTGCTTCTCTCCCCTCAGGCTCCTGGGCCCGCGTGCTGCTCCGAGACTACGCCGAGGCGTGCGGGGACGCGGCGGCGGCGGCGCGGGCTCGGCCCTGGCGGGCGGCCGTGTACGCGGGGCTGCTGGGCGGCGCGGCGGCCTGCTGCGCGCTGGCGCCGAGCGAGGCGGCCTTTGAGGAGGCGCTGCTCGACGCGTCGGGGACCCTCTTGCTGCTGGCCCCGGCCACGCGCAACCGCGCCTCCGAGGACTACGTGCAGCGGCTGCTCTGGCTGCGGGGGCGCGGCCGCCTCCGCCACGTGAACCTGGGCCTCTGCGCGCTCGTGTACGAGGCGCCCGTCGACGCCGAGGCCAGCCTCTACCAGGCCCGCTGCCGCTACCTGCAGCCCCGCTGGGCCGACTTCCCGGACCGGATCCTGGACGTGGGCTTCGTGGGCCGCTGGTGGGTGCTGGCCGCCCGGATGCGCGACTGCGACATCAACGACGAGGAGTTCCAACACCTGCCAGCCCATCTGCGCGTGGTCGGGCCGCATCAGCTGCATTCCGAGACCAACGAGCGGCTCTTTGAGGAGAAGTACAAGCCTGTAGTGCTCACCGATGATCAGGTTGACCAGGCGCTGTGGGAGGAGCAGGTCTTGCAGAAGGAGAAGAAGGACAGACTCGCTCTGAGTCAGGCCGACTCCCTAGTGCGGTCGGAGGTCCCCGGATGAGACCCAGGCCTGGGTCCGGATCGGCCCCGAGCCCTGGCGGACTGCCTGCCCGAGATGGCGCAGTCGGTGTGAGCGAGCCTCAAATGCAGAGTGACTTAAATAAATTATGTGCAGAGTGTTCGTTCCCTGGGTTTTCCCAGCCTTTTTGGCCACTCTCCTTCTGGTCTCATTCCTTGTTAGCTGAAGCTAATTCAGAGTTGGCTTGGTCTGGGTCTAGGGTCTTGGTTGGTCTAGGAGTTGGGGGAGAGCAAAACGACAAGACCATGTAATGTTCATCACTGCCAGAGTTAGTAATGAGCCTCATACATACATAAGCCTTTTTCATTGCGCCTCGCACTCTCTCGACCAAGGTTAATCACATTTGTCAGGTGATTCCAAAGCTCTCCTAAGACCATTTTAAATTTGGAGTTGAAAAGTTTATCCTCTTTCATTTTCATGAGTAGCATTTTTAATTATTTTGAAATAAACAGTTTCAGGGATACCTGGGAGGCTCAGTTGGTGAGGCATCTGCCTTGGGCTCAGGTCATGATCCCAGGGTCTTGGGATCCAGACCTCAAAGCCGGCTCCCTGCTGGGGGGGGCGGTCTGCTTCTCCCTCTCCCTCTGCCTGCTGCTCCCCCAGCTCCTGTGCTTTCTCTCTCAAATAAACAGAATCTTAAAAAAAAAAAAAAAAAAAAAAAAAAAAAAGACGTTTCAGAGGAAAGTAGAAAAATAGCACAAGACATTCTGTGTAACCTTCACCCAGCTTACTCCAAATGGTAATGTTTTCAATAAACTTTACCAACCAGGAGATAGCCAGTGGTATGACTACAGATTTTACAGGGAATCTTTTTGTAAAAACACGTATGACAGTCATATTAAAGTGATTTGGAAGGGAAAAGCATTTTTTGATCTGGAATTATCCACGGAATCACAGATTCTGTTTATAGTTCAGTAACCCTGGAAACCCAGAATCCTATGGGATGGAATAGGTTAGTGTACAAAGCTGGTACTTAGGTTGTGATAATCCTGCTTTAAAAATGGATAGAGGAATGAGATTACCTCTGTTACCTAGGTGGCCTGTGTTTAGTTAATGAAAGCATAGCGAGGGGTTGACTGGCTGGCTTAGAAGAGCATGTGACAATTGATCTTGGGGTAGTGAGTTCAAGCCCCATGCTGGCTATAGAGATTACTCAAGCAAAGAAAAAACCCCATGAAACAGCCATCTTTGTTGTGATGTTTGAGTTCGTGTGTTTTGCCACTCGGTTTTGGTACTTAGACCTTCCATTCATACTATGGGTGTGCTGGACACGTGGTGATTTTTATGTCCGTATTTTTGGAACAGGAGCATCCTGTAAGTCCAAGTCTAAATTTTACAATGGAAAAAGGGATGTTCCAAAAGTTGATTTTTTCCAAGGCGTGGCAGAGCCATGATTCAAACTGTGACTCCCAGTCCTGGGCCTTAATCCTCAAACCCGGTACTATATTTGATCCTAACATCATCCTACCAGACATTATTAAATGCTGCTCCCATTAGCCATAAATACAACTTGAATACAGAAATAATATAAAAAAGAAATGTAATAAAGACAAAAGGCAAGTGATAACTAAATTGTAATCTTACAGTGTTACCTGCCAAAGGCTCCAACTAAATCCTGATGTCTCTGTTCAAGAAAGAGACTCAGGGAACCAAACTCAGGGAAAGGTTTAAGACACACTGGCATCAAGTGAGACTTGTTCCTCACTGTGATCAGAAGTATTGAAAGAGCTGCATGGCCTCACTGCTTGAGCTGGTTATTAAATGCCACTTCTGACCTTCAGCCAGGGTGTGTCCTGTAGGTGTGAAGCTCAGCGGAGTAATTGGTAACAAACTAGACAACTCAATGTTCCTAGGAATTTAGGGGCTTAGTGTAGGCCTACATCTGCATGGCTTTGTCTTTGTTTGGAAGGTCAGCCTTTCCCAGAGGAGTCCTACCATATTTTTGCTTCCCTCTCCAGTACCTCTTGCCTCCTGAGTTGTTGTAAAGCTCATGGACTGGAGCTGTTAGATCAGACAAGGGGACTGGGTGTTGGGTTATACACAGGTTCCCAAAGGATGGGTCCGGGTGTCCCGTTCACTGCTGATCTCCCAGCACCCTAGAGTGCTCAGTCCAGTGTGGGCCCCAGCAAATGCTGGAAGAGTTAAAGGAGATGATGCAGGTGTCCATTGTGGGTAGGAACTTGTATGGTCCTGCTGGGGAGAGGGACACATTGCAGGACTGGCTCCCTATCATTTGGGCAGCCCAAAAGAGGCCCCGCAGACTCTACCCAGTACCAGAAACAGCAAAGTGAACAAACTCTCTTTCCATAAGGGCAGTAGGGTCTGAGGAAGAAGTGGGACTTAAAACTAGGGATTGAATCTCAGCTTCCACACTAGCTTTGTGATTGACCTGGGCCAGAACAATTAGATAAGAAAAAGGAAAGCCATCCAAATTGGAAAGGAGGAAGTAAAACTGTTACTATTTGCAGATGACATATAGAAAACTCTATAAAGACCCCAGCAAAAGAACCTGATAGAACAAATGAATTCAGTAAAGATGAAGGATATAAAAATACACAAAAGTGTTGCATTTCTAAACACTAATAACGAACTAATAAAACAATCTCGTTTATAATTGCATCAAAATCCACACCTAGGAATAAATTTAACCAAGGAACTGAAAGTCCTGTACATTGAAAACTACAAGCCATTGATGAAAAAAAAAAATTGAAGACACATAAATGTAAAGATAATTTAGTGCTCATGGATGGGAAGAGTATTATTAAGATGTCCATACTACCCCAAACAATGTACAACCCTACCAAAATTCCAATGGCATTTCACAGAAATAGGAAAAAAAAAATCCTAAAATTTGTAGGGAACCACAGAAGCCCTTAAATAGTGAAAGCAATTCTCAAGAGAGAGCAAAGCTGGAGGCATGACGCTTCCCGAGAACGCGTATTACAAGGTACAGTATGGTATCAGTATCAAACAGGCACGCAGATCAATGGAACAGAATAGAGAGCCCAAAAATAAGCCCGTGCATATATGATCGGTCAATTTACAACAAAGGCAAGAATATACGATGGGTAGAGGACAGTCTCTTCAATAAATGGTTTGGGAAAACTGGACAACCACATTCAAAAGAATGCACCTGGGCCACTATCTTACACCACCCACAAGAAGTAACTGAAAATGGGTTCAAGACCCGAAACCATAAAACCCCTAGAGGAAAACAAGCAGTAAGCTCTTTGACGTCGGTCTTGGCGATGATTTTTTTGGATTTGGCACCAAGAGTAGGCAACAAAAGCAAAAATAAGTGGAATGGCAGCGAACTAAACCTTCTTCACAACAAAATGAAAAGGCAACCTACCAAATGGGAGAAAATATTTCTAAATCATATATGTGATAAGCAGTTAATATCCAAAACATATGAAGAACTCACACAATTCAATCGCAAAAATCAATCTGATTAAACAATGGGCAGAGGACCCGAATATACATTTTTCCTAAGAAGACATTCAGATGGCCAACAGGTACATGAAAAGATGCTCAAATCATTCATCAGGGAAATGCAAATAAAACCACAACGAGGTATCACCTCAGAGCTGTGAGAACGGCTGGTATCAAGAAGACAAGAAATAACAGGCATTGGCCAGGACGTGGAGAAGAAGGAACCCTCACGCACTCGTGGGATTGTCAATTAGTGAGGCCACTGTGGAAACCAGTATGGAGGTTCCTCAAAAAATTAAAAATAGAACAGGGCACCTGGGTGGCTCAGTCATTAAGCATCTGCCTTCGGCTCAGGGCGTGATCCCGACGTTCTGGGATCGAGCCCCACATCAGGCTCCTCTGCTATGAGCCTGCTTCTCCCTCTCCCACTCCCCCTGCTTGTGTTCCCTGTCTCGCTGGCTGTCTCTCTCTGTTAAATAAATAAATAAATAAATAAATAAATAAATAATCTTTTTAAAAAATTAAAAAATAAATAAAAATAAAAATAGAACTAACATATGATCCAGGAACGCCTGAGTGGCTCAGTCTGTTAAGCCTCCAACTTTTGATTTCAGCTCAGATCCTGATCTCAAGGTGGTGGGATGGGAGCCGGAGTCAGGCTCCCCGCTCAGCAGGAAGTATGCTTGTCTCCTCTCTCCTCTGTGCCCCCACCCCCACTCACACTCTCTTTCTCTCTCTGAGATAAGTAAATCTTAAAAAAAGGAGAG
>NW_024423786.1:49585969-49595651 GCF_017311325.1 Ursus maritimus | reverse complement strand
TGTTTGTTAAATAAATAAATAAATAAATAAATAATCTTTTTAAAAAATTAAAAAATAAATAAAAATAAAAATAGAACTAACATATGATCCAGGAACGCCTGAGTGGCTCAGTCTGTTAAGCCTCCAACTTTTGATTTCAGCTCAGATCCTGATCTCAAGGTGGTGGGATGGGAGCCGGAGTCAGGCTCCCCGCTCAGCAGGAAGTATGCTTGTCTCCCTCTCCCTCTGTGCCCCCCACCCCCACTCACACTCTCTTTCTCTCTCTGAGATAAGTAAATCTTAAAAAAAAGGAGAGAGAACTGTATGATCCAGCGATTCTGCTCCTAGATATTTATCTGAACAAAAACACTAACTCGAAAAGATATATGCACCCCCATGTTCACTGCAGCATTATTTACAAGAGCCGAGATACGGAAACATCAGTGGATGAATGGATAAAGAAAATGTGGTATTTATATATACACGATAAATTTTATTACTGAGCCATAAAAGAGAAGGAAATCCTGCCATTTGTGACTACATGGATCGTCCTTGAGGGCATTATGCTCGGTGAAGTAAGTGAAACAAGGACAAATGCCAAATGATCTCATTTATATGTGGAATCTAAAAAAAGCCAGGACAACAAAGAAAAAAACAAAACATGAGCTCGCAGATACAGAGGAGATTGGTGATTGCCAGAGGATGGGGGCGGGGTGGGCAAAATGGGTGAAGGGGTCAAAAGGTACAAACTTTGAGTTATGAAATGAGTAAGTCATGGAGATGTAATACACAGCATGGTGACTACAGTTAATAATATTGTATATTTTTTTAAAAAGTAGGGCTTGGGGGCGCCTGGGTGGCTCAGTCGGTCAAGCGTCTGCCTTAGGTTCAGGTCGCGATCTCAGGATCCTGGGATGAACCCCGCGTCTGGCTCCATGCTAAGCGGGGAGTCGGCTTCTGCTTCTCCCTCTCTGATCACTCTTGCTCTCTCTCAAATTAATAAATAAAATCTTAAAAAAACAAAGTAGGGCTTGGATCTCACCTTTCACACTTACTTGTGACTGACCTAGGACAGGTAGAGTGACTTCAGACCTCAAGTTCCTTATCTGTACGTGGGAACAATTCTGTCCAGGGTTCTTAGGAAAATCAAAAACTGCAAGAAAGCACTTGGTACCCGGCACGCATTTGCATCCCATGGTGTGTCTGCATGGGTAAGATCGTGGCTCTGAGTCCATGCCCCAGCCCTCCACGTTACCCGGAGGGGCTGCTGCTCCCCAGCCTTGCCCAGAGTCCTGCCTGCAGGGATGGAGCCAGCCCAGGGCCGCCCATGGGGAGTGTTCAGTAAACGGAGGACTGACAGAGCCTGGCCCTTGTCTCTCAGAGCCAAAAGGCACTTGAATACAGTATGAACATTTTCCAGGTCTCCCTTTTTATTACATAATGAGCTTTAATTATTGTAGCTTGCCCAGCCTTCCAGGGGTTGGCTCTGAGTCCTGTGAGCAAGCTGTTGTAATCAGACTGACCAGAAGAGGGCACCAGAGATTTGGCTCAGAAGCCGGCTTCAGGTGTCACCCCAGTGGGAATGGCCAGCCACCACTGGCTTTTGTTCTGAGAAGCAGTGGTGGAGATAGTGCGGTCCGCACACATCCCTTCTTTAGAGCACACACTGCTCTTCAGACATGGTAGGAAGATCGTGGCCAAAGCCGGGGCTGCAGGGAGGGACCATATCCATCTCCGGCACCTGCACCTACCTTGTTACCAGGGCGCCTGGTCCTCTCCCCCGAGACTTCGCGCTGGGCGGGGGATGGGCAGGGTCTCCTGGTTTGCTGTGGGAGCCTGTCCAGGTCCCTAGTTTTCTGGGAAGTGTACTGAAGCATCCAACGCAGTAGGACCTGGATTAGGGTACGGCAAGCGAGGTGTCTAGGGCCTAGGCTTTAAGGAGGAACTCCCTCTCTGGGTCCAGCAAGTGCAGGGTCTGCCCCCAGAGGGAGGTGCCTCCTTAAATTCTGTGCTCCAGGGGCTTCACCTAGTCCAGACCTTGCAACAAGCTCAGCTGTCATCACCTGAGTGTGCATGGTGGGCTTTTCCAGACGTGCTCTACCCTGACGCCACAAGCTCTCTCACAGTGATGATCACGGCTACAGGTGGAAGGGCACGAACAAGCATCCGACTTCTTAAAAACTCTCAGCCAGTCACCCTCCTCCAAATATGGTCACATGAGAGGCCCCTATTTGGGAGACACTGAGAGAGGCAGCACCAATAGGACATTAAGGTTCAGGAACAGCTAACAAGGCTCCAAAACTCTTTTGTCTGAAAAATTCCAGACACATAAGTATGTTTGAACCTCCACGCATACTCATCACCCAACTCAACACTTAGACTTTGCCATGTTCTTTTTAAAAAGATTTTATTTATTTATTTTAGATAGAGAGAGAACACGAGTGGGGGGACAGAGGGAGAAGCAGACTCCCCACTCAGCAGGGAGCCCGATGCGGGGCTCTATCCCAGGATCCTGAGACCATGACCTGATGCTTACCCGACTGAGCCACCCAGGTGTCCCGTTTGCTAGAGTATTTTAAAGCAAATCCCAGACATCACATCAACTCACCCCTACAATGACATGTGCATTTTTATGCAGTGACAACATGATTGTCACGCTGAACAAAATCCACAGTAATTCTCCGGAATCATCTAAAGCCAGTCCGTGATCATATTTTTCAGATAGTCTCAACAGGTCTTCTTAAATTTGGATCTGTTTGAATCTAGAACCAAACTAGGTCCGCACGTTGTAGTTGGTTGTTTTAACTCCCTTTTCATCTGGAGAAGTCTCCCCTTCCCTATACCTTTACCTGTTGTAGAAATGGGTTTAGCCGCCTTGAGCTGGACCCCGCATAGGGATCTGTCAGCTGGTTTGTGCCATTCAACCGTTCCTTTGCCCCGTAGTTCTTGCAAATCAGCTCTCAACTCAGGATGCACGCTGGGCCCACCTATCTCGGCCAGGGAAGTCACTGTCCTGGGCTGGATCCCAGGCAACCACAGTTTGTGTGTCTCCCCAGGAGTTGCCAATAAGCGGCCACGTCCAGGAACCACTACTCCGGCGGTCCCAGCAAGCCCCTTCCAAGCGGGTCTGAGGCACACTGCTGCATCCCAGTGGGAGACTGGCTGTCTCAGGCTGCACACCCACCTCATTAGGTTTCCTTTCTGCCTTTCAGCTAAGGATTTTTTTTTATTTTTAAATTTTTAAAAAAGATTTTATTTATTTATTTGACAGAGACATAGCGAGAGAGGGAACACAAGCAGGGGGAGTGAGAGAGGGAGAAGAAGGCTCGCCGCTGAGCGAGGAGCCCGATGCAGGTGGGGCTCGATCCCAGGACCCTGGGATCATGACCTGAGCCGAAGGCAGATGCTTAACGACTGAGCCACCCAGGGGCCCCAAAATTTTTTTTTTCTTATTAAGTAGGCTCCACGCGTGGAGCTTAACTCGGGCTTGAACTCACAACTCCGAGAGGAAGACCTGAGCTGAGATCACGAGTCAGACGCTTAACCGACTGAGCCACCCAGACTCCCCTAAGGATTTTTTAAAAAGATTTTATTTTTAAGTCATCTCTACACCCAACGTGGGGCTGGAACTCACAACCCTGAGATTGAAAGGTGCAAGCCCTACCGACTGAGCCCGCCAGGCGCCTCTCACCTAAGGATTTTTGCTCAGTGCCTGAATCAATGATGTCACCAGGGGCCTCACAATGCAGCGCGATACTTTTTGTTCTTGTCACCTTGTTTGGAGCTCAGGAGACACCGGCATCGCACGTAAGCGGTCACTGAGGCATCACGATCTACAAGATGGAGCTCCTGGAGAACTCGCGGCCATCCCTAGAAGTCCTGGGCTTGCCCTTTTAAGATTGCCCTGAGGGCCGCTGCAAGGCTGCCGTGTCCTTTTCCCCACCTCGCAGCTGCTACGAAGATCCAGAGTCGCGTGCTCTTTTGACTGAGCCAGCCAGGCGCCCCGTTCTACTAGGTGTAGAATAACATCATGCTATTGAAAGGCTCGATAAAGTCAGAAAGACTCAGATTCAAAAAACAATAAAATGGAAAGGCCTGCAAAGACCCTTCTCCGTAATGATCTCAAGGCACGCCGCCTCGCGCTAACCACGACGTTCAGAAGCGTCGCTGACCCTGGTAGGGTCTGGGGCAGGAAACTGCGGAGGGCTCGCCGGACACCTAAGCTCCATTGCAGAAGCTAGGAGGTGGGTATGTGGATATTCACTGCGTTCATCCTGACATGTTTCCTGTCTCTTAATTCTGCGCAGTACAATATAGAACATCAAACAAAACTGGGAGAAGGTCAAGGTCAAGTTGCTGCCTGCTCTGACGTTTTCATGGGATGAGGTCAGCCTCTGCCTCTTCAGCACTGCGGAAGTTCGGGGTCGCTGGGGAGTCACAGTCTGGAGCTCAAGACGAGCGTGAAACTACCTTTACCCCTGTTAAATATAAAAAATTCGACCAAGTGAATTTTAAAGGTCAAATTGGCTTTATTAATCGGTTCACGAATTGGGCAGCTTCCCGTCTAGCAAGTAGAGGGGGCTTACAGAGAAGGAAAGGGTTTTTTGTTTTTTAAAGATTTATTTATTTTTTTTGGCTGGGGAGGGGTGGGCGGAGGGAGAGGGAATCTTGAAGCAGGCTCCCTGCTGAGTGGGGAGCCCGGCGCAGGATTCAATCCCAGGACCCTGAGATCGTGGCCTGAGCTGAAATGGAGAGTCAGACACTTAACTGACTGAGCCACCCAGGTGTCCCCCTTCTCCACCTTTAAAAACCTCCTGTGTGGAGGCCACAGGGCAAGACTGCAGGGAATTTGAGGCAGCGGGGGCTTTGGAAGGTGCCTCTGCCTTGTCAGCACCCCTCCACACCGAGTACAGTCCTCTCTACTCCCGGGCTCAGAAGAACTCCTACTAGAGAACGGGCGACTTAAGGCAAAGGGGAAGGCTGCCATCTGTCGGTTAAGCGTCTGACTCTTGGTTTTGGCTCAGGTCATGATCTCAGGGTCCTGGGATCGAGCCCTGTGCCGGGACCCCCGCCCAGCGGGGAGTCTGCTTGAAGATTCTCTCCCTCTGCTCCTCCCCCAACTTGCACACACCCTCCCCCACTAAAATAAACAAATAAATCTTTTTAAAAATGTTATTTAAAAAAAACAGGTAGAGAGGGAGTGGAAAAAAAGTAAGATATCAGCAAAGAATCCATTGTTTTAGGCAAGGTCACCCTTTTAAGGGGAATGGAAGGGGTCCATCAGTAAATTTCCTAGTGCTGACCAGAAAATGCTGGAGGTGACGCTTCTTGGGGGCGCTGAACTGCAGTTAGGTTAGATATTAAGTTTTGGTTTACTGACTCGGGGCCTTAACCTAAGTGACACCATTTTGGGCCTGTGGTTCTCTGTTTAACGTCCCCTTGGCAGAAACGTTAGGTGGAAATTTGGGTCCAGGCACTGAAGCTCTATTATTTTGGAGGAAATTTTCCAGAGTCCAAATTATTTTGCAAGACTTCTCATGGAAGCATGGTTTGCGAGCTATAGCCCACAAACTCCAATCTTTTAGAGGTGCTTACCAAACTGAACAGTGAAGGCCGGATTTTTGGAAGTAGGTTTTGAGGACTGTATTTCTTGGAGTATCTCCCTAGAGGGTATATTTGC
This sequence comes from Ursus maritimus, assembly GCF_017311325.1. Classification (NCBI taxonomy): domain Eukaryota; kingdom Metazoa; phylum Chordata; class Mammalia; order Carnivora; family Ursidae; genus Ursus; species Ursus maritimus. Next base: position 49,589,992 of record NW_024423786.1, on the reverse strand, counting down.
TGCAGGGGGCAGTGTCTAAACACTGAAACCAGTGGACGTGTCCATGAGGAAACAAGAGTTAACCCCCCCGTCCATCCTTATGCAATAAAGCGGTCGGTAATGAGAGCGCAAGATTTACGGGCACCAACATGGGAGGATGTCCAGGATGTGTGGCGAACTAACAGAAGCAAGGTTCAGAAGAGGCTGAGATGAATTCCCCAACGTGGAATTGCTGGGTTAAAGGCTGTGTGCATTCAGGCCCGTGAGGGTGGCTGGAATAATCCTAATGCTCAGAAAATAACAAGTGTTAGCGAGGGGGCGGAGAAATTGGAGCCCACGTGCAGGGCCGGTGGGAACGTCAAATGGTCTAAGTGCTGTGGAAACATTTTTGTGGGTCCCTGAAAAGTGTAGTGTAGGATAACCACATGACCCAGAAATTCCACTTCTGGGTCTACAAGCAAAAGAATTCAAAGCAGGGACTCAGATGGAGGCGACGGGAGTGTCCATCTGCAGAGACGTGGATAATGACACTGTGGTCCAGCCATACAATGGAATAGGATTCAGCCCTGAAAAGGAAGGACACTCTGACCCCTGCTGCAACACGGATGAGCCTTGCGGACATCATGCGAAGTGAAACAAGCCAGTCACAAAAGGGCAAAGACAGCGTGCAAGGTATTTAGAGCACAGCCAAGATTGTGAAGACGGGAAGTGTGATGGTGGAAGCCAGAGTCTGGGGAAAGGGGAAACGGGGTGTCAGTGTTTCATGGGGACAGAGTTTCAGTTTGGGAAGATGGAGAGTTCCAGAGACGGATGGCAGGAATGGCTGCACGCTGTGAACGGGCTCGATACCTCTGACCTGGACGCTTAAAAAATGGTTAAGATGGTAAGTTTTATGTTCTGTGTGTGTGTGTGTGTGTGTGTGTGTGTGTGTGTGAGTGTGTGTGATTTTGGTCACTGTTGTCATTTGCTGCCCATAGGGATTGGTCCACGTTCCCTCCCAGCAACGGTGCGCACCTGCCTGGCGTCCCACAGCTTCGGCCACGGAGGGCGTTATCAAGCTTTGGGATTTTCACCAAATTGATGGTTGAAAAATTGATTTTGGATTTTCACCAACTGATGGCTTGCAACTGCAGCCATTAATTTGTATTTCTTTTTGAGTGAAGCTGAGCAGCTTCTCATGGGTTGAAAAGCCATTTTTATCTGGAGGTTTGGTTTAGTTTTGCTTTCTTGGAAGTTCCTGATCACATCCTTTGCCCCTTTTCCTCTTTGGTTGCTAATCTTTACTTACTGATGAGATGTCTTCATATTAGCATGCTAGGCCTTTCCCTCGGGACTGAGTTGTAAGGATTTTTTTCCTGGCTAGTTTTTCCCTTTGGACACAAAAAAGTTTATTTTTATGTGGCTGAATTTATCAATATTTACTCTTGTAGCTTCAGAACCATAGTTAGAAAGGTTTTTCCCACACTAACTTTAGAACGGCGTTTTCCCATAGTGTCTTCAAAGAATTGTGTGATCTTTTTTCCCCCTCAAAGCATTTTTCAAAATATTGTGGTACAATATGACATCACATAAAATTTACCATCATAGCCATTTTATTTATTTTTATTTATTTTTTTAGAGGGAGAGAGAAAATCGTAAGCAGGCTCTACCCCTCGCACAAAATCCGACATGGGACTCAATCGCACAACCCTGAGATCATGACCTGAGCCGAAATCCAGTCAGATGCTTAACCGACTGAGCCACCCAGGTGCCCCCCCTTTTTAGCCACTTTAAAGCCTACAGTTCAGTGGCATAAGCACGTTCATGTTGCTGTGTGACCATCATCACTGCCCACCTCCAGAACTCTGCATATTCCCACAAACGGAAACCTGTCCCCATTAAACACTAGCTCCCCATTCCCCCTCCCCCAGCCCCTGGTGCCCACCGTCTCCCTTCTGTCCTATGCATGAGGCTCCTTTAGGGACCTCATATAAGGACCTTATATAAGCAGTGCCGCAGTACTTGTCTTTTTGTATTGGTTTTTATATTAGTTATGCCTCAAAGTTTTTTGTTTCTTGTTTTTTTTTTAAAGATTTTATTTATTTATGTGACAGAGAGACAGCCAGCGAGAGAGGGAACACAAGCAGGGGGAGTGGGAGAGGAGGAAGCAGGCTCCCAGCGGAGGAGCCCGATGTGGGACTCGATCCCAGAACCCCGGGATCACGCCCTGAGCCGAAGGCAGACGCTTAACGACTGTGCCACCCAGGCGCCCCTCTAAGTTTTTTTTTTAAATAGACATCAGAAAAAAAATAAAATTGACATCAGTTTTAGGTTTACAGAAAAATTGAGTGTAGGGCAGCTGGGTGGCTCTGTGGTTAAGCGTCTGCCTCAGCTCAGGTCATGATCCCGGAGTGTCGGGATCGAGTCCCACATCGGGCTCCCTGCTCAGTGGGGAGCCTGCTTCTCCCTCTGACCCTCACACTGCATGTGCGTGCGCTCTCGCTCAAATAAATACATTTTTAAAAATATTTTTTAAAAAACTGAGTGTACAGGGGCGCCTGGGTGGCACAGAGGTTAAGCGTCTGCCTTCGGCTCAGGGCATGATCCCGGAGTTCTGGGATCGAGCCCCACGTCAGGCTCTTCCGCTATGAGCCTGCTTCTTCCTCTCCCACTCCCCCTGCTTGTGTTCCCTCTCTCGCTGGCTGTCTCTCTCTCTGTCGAATAAATAAATAAAATCTTAAAAAAAAAAAAAAAGAGTGTACAGTACAGAAGATCCTCACGGACCACCCCCCACCCCACCCCCTAGTGTTTTCCTATTACCAAGACCTTGCATTCGTGGGGAACATTGTTCCAACTGATGAAGCAGTATTGATACATTATTATTAATTGAAGTTCACAGTTTACATTAGGGTTCACTCTTGGTGCTGTACAGTCCGTGGGTTTTGCCAAAGGCATAATGTCCTGTATCCATTATTATGGTACAGAATAGTTTCAGTGTCTTAAAACTGCTGTGCTCCATGTATTCATCCCTCCTCCGCAACCCTTGATCTTTTTACTGTCTATAGATCCCCCCCCCGCTCTCTCTCTATATATATATTTCACTATTCGGATGACCACAGGATTTGTATTTATGCACATAAGGACACACTGGTCCTGGCGTGCATAAATGACCTGGCGCCTGACGGCAGGTGGCAATGGAGCAGCGCCACAGGATGAGTGTGTGGCACATGCTGACCACCAGAGGGAGCCAGAGTCCCCCTTTCTCTCTCACCAGGTTGATGCCAACCATTTCCCCCCTTTGTTCCAACACACTGCTCCCTGTGCTAAGGTTGATCTGGTCTTTGCCTTGAACAGGGGCTGACCTGGAAACCACTTGGAGGGGAAAGCTGGACTTGCTTCCTTTGGAATAAAAACCAAGGTTTCATGACCAGTTGTCTTCCTTGGAATTGAGGTTTTTCTTGCTTCAGCATTTACGGGGCTTATCTACAATCTCCCCGAAAGAAGTTTGCTAACGGAAGTGCCGGCTGGATCTGCCATCTGTGGAGATGAGCCTGGCAGCAGGTGGAGCAGGGAGAAAGAGCAGCCGCGAGTCCTGATGTCCCATGAGTGCAATGCCACCGTCTCCTGGCCCAACGATGCTTTTGTCTGGTTAAATCAGAACCAGGGTCTGAGAGGAGTGGGGAATGGCCTGGGAATCGTGTGGTGTCTCTTTGGTCTGAGGGATCCACCCAGAGAGTGACCACACTGAGGTGAGGGGCTGGCATCAGCTGCTGACAGAGCTGCTTTCTCACGCGCGCGCAGCTGCCCAGTGGATTCAGATGCAGGTGTGACCGGCCACCAGAGCAGTCCCCTGCCTTGTCTTTACCTTTTGTTGTTAAGACTCTGTAGGGTAGCTCGTGCCTGTTGCCAAAATACTGATTGATTTTTGGGGGGGGGGGTTATTTAAATTCAAGTCTGTTAACTGATCAATTTTTTTTTAAAGATTTTATTTATTTATTTGACAGAGAGGACAGCTGAGAGAGGGAACACAAGCAGGGGGGGGGGGGGGGGGGGAGGGGGGGTACC
>NW_024423786.1:49564460-49585959 GCF_017311325.1 Ursus maritimus | reverse complement strand
TATATATATTTCACTATTCGGATGACCACAGGATTTGTATTTATGCACATAAGGACACACTGGTCCTGGCGTGCATAAATGACCTGGCGCCTGACGGCAGGTGGCAATGGAGCAGCGCCACAGGATGAGTGTGTGGCACATGCTGACCACCAGAGGGAGCCAGAGTCCCCCTTTCTCTCTCACCAGGTTGATGCCAACCATTTCCCCCCTTTGTTCCAACACACTGCTCCCTGTGCTAAGGTTGATCTGGTCTTTGCCTTGAACAGGGGCTGACCTGGAAACCACTTGGAGGGGAAAGCTGGACTTGCTTCCTTTGGAATAAAAACCAAGGTTTCATGACCAGTTGTCTTCCTTGGAATTGAGGTTTTTCTTGCTTCAGCATTTACGGGGCTTATCTACAATCTCCCCGAAAGAAGTTTGCTAACGGAAGTGCCGGCTGGATCTGCCATCTGTGGAGATGAGCCTGGCAGCAGGTGGAGCAGGGAGAAAGAGCAGCCGCGAGTCCTGATGTCCCATGAGTGCAATGCCACCGTCTCCTGGCCCAACGATGCTTTTGTCTGGTTAAATCAGAACCAGGGTCTGAGAGGAGTGGGGAATGGCCTGGGAATCGTGTGGTGTCTCTTTGGTCTGAGGGATCCACCCAGAGAGTGACCACACTGAGGTGAGGGGCTGGCATCAGCTGCTGACAGAGCTGCTTTCTCACGCGCGCGCAGCTGCCCAGTGGATTCAGATGCAGGTGTGACCGGCCACCAGAGCAGTCCCCTGCCTTGTCTTTACCTTTTGTTGTTAAGACTCTGTAGGGTAGCTCGTGCCTGTTGCCAAAATACTGATTGATTTTTGGGGGGGGGGGTTATTTAAATTCAAGTCTGTTAACTGATCAATTTTTTTTTAAAGATTTTATTTATTTATTTGACAGAGAGGACAGCTGAGAGAGGGAACACAAGCAGGGGGGGGGTGGGAGAGGAAGAAGCAGGCTCCCAGTGGAGGAGTCCGATGTGGGGTTCGATCCCACAACGCGGGGATCACGCCCTGAGCCGAAGGCACACGCTCAACGACTGAGCCACCCAGGCGCCCCAACTGATAGATTTTTAAGAGTGTGTTTATTAAGGGCTTAGGATGATAAGCAGCAGGAATCTTATGCTTACAAATAGGTCTGTAATAATTAATTCACGATGAGTTATTACACTGAATCCTATTGAGGGCAGGTTAGGCACTTAAAGCCACTGAAGTCTTCCCATGGAAACAAGAGTGAAGCTGGAACTCTTTTAATTCTTTTCCATTTCTTATTTCCTGATCTCTTTTCCTCATCCTCTTTTAAGGGAAATAACATCAGCTCATTCTGGTGAATCCAGAGCAATCTGGACAAAGGTCAGTTAACCAAAAAGAGGACTTAAAAAAAAAAATACAGCTCCCATCCATGTCCACGGTACTTGGGTTCCTCAGACCCTCATGCAACGTCTGCCTCCAGAAAAGCTGAAGAGACCAGTGATCACGAAGGGGGAGAAACTGCTGGAGAACCCAGCCTGGGGATGGGGGGGGGGTGGCCCTCAAATGTTAAGTCTGGGCATCCAGGCGGAGGGAATCGTGTGGTCTAAGACCCAAGTGTCGTGGGACCGGGGGCCCTGGTGCAGAGCTGGACTTGGCCCTAGGCAGTTGGGATGGGACATGCATTTGTAAAAATTCATAGACTTTATTATACAGATCAGTTTTAGATTTACATAAAAATTAACCAGTAAGTACAGAGAGTTTCCATATCCCCCCTCCCATTCCCTCCCTGTTCCCCCAGTGACTAACGTCTTGCATTAGTGTGGAATGAAGAATAAAGAATGAAGCAATATTGATACATTATTTTTAATGAAAGCCCATAATTTATATCAGGGCTCACTCTCGGTGTTGGAAGCTCTGTGGGCGTTGAAAATAATGGCACGGACCCACCACTGTAGTCTCATACAGAATAGTTTCGGTGCCCTAAAAATCCACTGTTTCACCTACTCCTCCCAGCAACTACTGATCTTTTACGGTCTCTAAAGTTTTCTTTTCCCAGAACGTTGTACGGTTGGAATCATACAGTAGGTAGTGTTTCCAGGCTGGCTTCTTTCACTAAGCAATAGCAATATGCACTGGGTTCCTCTGTGTCTTTGCATGGTTTGAGAGTTCTCTCTTTTTTTTAATTTCTCATATACTTTTTTGTTGATTGTGGTGAAATGCATATAAAATTTACAATTGTGGGGGCCCTGGGTGGCTCAGTTGATTAAGCAACTGACTCTTGATTTTGGCTCAGGTCATGATCTCCAAGTTGTGAGATCGAGTCCTGTGTCAGACTCCGTGCTGGGCATGGAGCTGGCGTAAGATTCTCTCCTCTGCCTCTCCCCCCCGCTTCCTCATTTAAAAAAAAAATCACAATTCTGATCATTTTTAAGTGTCCAGTTCAGTGGCATTAAGTACATTCACATGGTTGTGCAGCCATCCCTGCCATCCATCTCTAGGACTTTCCCATCTTCCCCAACTGCAACCCTGTCCCCATGAAACATTGACTCCCTTCCCCTCCTCCAGTCCCTGCCACCTGTCATTCTACTTTTGGACTCTGTGAGTTTGACTCCTCTAGGAACCTCATTTGAGTGGAATCAGACAGTGTTTGTCTTTCTGAGACTGGCTTCTTCCACTGAGCGTGATGTCCCCGAGTCAGCCCATGTTCTAGCAGGTGTTGGAATTTCCTTCCTGCTTAAGGCTGACTGATGAGAGGGACTTAACTTCTGTCACATTGCTATTTTGTTCCTTATCTTCTGCCTGTTTTATGTTTAATTTTTTTGTAGTGAAACTTTTTTTTTTAAAGATTTTACTTATTTGTCAGAGAGGGGGAGAGAGAGAGAGAGCATACAAGCAGGGGAGAGGCAGAGGGAGAAGCAGGCTCCCCGCTGAGCAGGGAGCCCGATGCGGGACTCAATCCCAGGACTCTGGGATCATGACCGGAGCTGAAAACAGACATTTAACCGACTGAGCCACCCAGGCGTGCCAAGAATACCGGTTTTTATAATTACCCATGTATTCCCCTTTAATGAGCTCTTTATGTCTCCACAGGGCTTTGAGCTACTGTCCTTTCAACTCACCCTGCAGGACTCCCTGGAGCAATTCTCGCAGGCAGGTCTAGTAGTGACGAACTCCCTTAACTTTTGTTGTCTGGAATGTCTTAATTTCTCTCTCACTTTTGAAGGACAGTTTTGCGGGGTGTAGGCTTCCTGGTTGACACTTTTCTTCATTATGTACTTTGACTATATCAGGACACTGCCCCTGGCCTCCGAAGCTTCGATGAGAAATCGGCTCATGATCTGGACGATCTTTCGTATGTGATGAGTTGCTTCTGTCTCTGTCTTGCTGCTTTCAAGATTCTGCGGTTGGCTTTCAAAAGTTTGGTTATAATACGTCTTGTTGTGGGTCTCTTTGAGTTCATCCTGTTGGAGTTTATTGAACTTCATGTTTGTTCCTTCAAATATGGGATGTTTTCAACCATTATTTCAGGTATTATCTCTGTCCCTTTCTCTCATTCTTTTCCTTCTGGGACTCCCACAAGGCGTATGTTGGTCCTCTTGATGATTTCCCACAAGTCCCTAAAGTTCTGTTTACTTTTCTTCATTCTTCTTTCTTTCTGTTCCTCAGACTCAATAATTACTATTGCCCCATCTTCATTTGTGCTGATTCTTTCTTCTAGCCGCTCAAATCTGCCTTAGAATTTTTTTGTTTCTTTTTAGGTTTTCTAACTTTTTTAAAAAAAGATTTTATTTATTTATTTGACAGAGAGAGAGAGAGTGCACAAGCAGAGGGAAAAACAGGCAGACAGAGAAGTAGGTTCCCCACCGAGCAGGGAGCCCAATGTGGGGCTCGATCTCAGGACCCTGGGACCATGACCCAAGCCAAAGGCAGACACTTAACTGACTGAGCCAAGCTGTCCCAAGGTTTTCTAACTCTTTATTAATATTTCCATTTTGTTCATACAGATACTCTTGCTGTTCCCTTGTTCCCATCTTACAGGAAAGTGGCAGGACCTGCATTCAGGCCCAAGCAGTCTGGTTCAACCCAAGGTCTTAACCATTGGTCCTCCTTGTCCTGGCAATGGCTTCTACATAGTTCACCTCTGTGGAGCACATCATCCTGGGGCTTCCGGGTTAGTTAGTTACACAAGAGGATACAAGGGCCAGGAGGCAAGAGACTCTGTTAGGTGACGAGTTAAGTGAGACCATGTGTTTCAGCCTAAAAACAAAACAAAACAACAAAAATATAACAAAAAACTTTCTCCGTCACATTCTGAAAGTATCTAAGAAAACTACTTTTCAGCATATAGCACATTGGAGGAAGGAATCAAGATGGCCTTTTCTTAAGCCCTCAAAACCTGCTAACTGCTTTCCAGCTGCCTATGAGGGCAGCACAGATTATCTAGTAATCACCAAAGTATTCAAAGTGTCCTAAAAACTCCCCTTGGATGGTCTATTTCTCCCCTGACTCACTCATGCAGTTCTGAGCTCTTCTTGAACACAAGCACACCAAGTGCAGTCATACCTCAGGACCTTTGCATTTGCTGTTTCTTCTGCCTGAAAGCTCCCTCCCCCCATATACCTGCCTAGTTCCACCTCTTCACTCTGGTGGAAGCTCAGCATCACCTTTTTAAAAATGTGTTCCCTGACTACTCTGTCTGAGATCACTCTATAGCCTCTGCTCACTGATGTTTTCTCTGCCCATCTCCCCCACTGGATGAAGGTCCGAAGAAGTAGGGATCTGTCTCTCTTGTTCACTGCCACCTGTCTGGTGCCTGGCATGTAGTACACAGTCAGTGTTATGATCTGAATGTTTGTGTCCCTTCAAAATTCATATGTTGAGATCCTAACCCCCACTGTGATGGTATCAGGAGGTAGGGCTTTTGGAAGGTGATTAGATCATGAAGGGAAAGCCCTCATGAATGGGATCTGTGACACCAGGGAGCTCTCTCTTGCCCTCTTTCCACCATGCAAGGACACAATAAGAATACTTTTGTAAGTAAGGAAATGAACCCTCACCAGGAATCAAATCTGCTGATGCCTTGATCTTCTATTTCTCAGAGTCCAGAACTTAGAGAGAAATTTCTGTTGTTTATAAGCCATCAGGTTTATTCTGTTATAGCAGGCTGAATAGTTATGATAGTCATTATTTGTAGCTAATGAATGAATTTATAACCTGCACCTTATATTCTGTAGAGAGAGCTTTGAGGTGACCTCAAATGACAGCCTAAGTTGCTACAAATGTGAAATCCTGCCCATTCATTGAGCAATGATTGGTACTTAGTGGGTCCCAGGCATGAGACCCTGGTGGCCATAGATTATGTTCATAGTTCTTTCCATCATAATGCAACTTTTTTTCAGAGTATGATTCTTAACAGTCTCTGCTCTTGAGACCATACTTGAAGTCTGTTCTGCTTCATCGTGTGCTTGGGAGAATGCTTTTCACTGTACAATTTGAGGCCATTACTCTTTGATACTCTGTTTTGAAATGCTGCCTTCTAAAAATGTCAAAGCCCATTACGAGCCTTTGTGTTTTTAAATAACCTGATCTACAGAGATGGAAATTGTTTAAGTAGAGATTAAAAATATACTAGTATCAGGGGCGCCTGGGTGGCATAGCGGTTAAGCGTCTGCCTTCGGCTCAGGGCGTGATCCCGGCGTTACGGGATCGAGCCCCACATCAGGCTCCTCCGCTATGAGCCTGCTTCTTCCTCTCCCACTCCCCCTGCTTGTGTTCCCTCTCTCGCTGGCTGTCTCTATCTCTGTCGAATAAATAAATAAAATCTTTAAAAAAAAAATATACTAGTATCTTTCCCCCTCCTGGCTCTACCTTGATCTTTGTGCAACCATGTCCTTGGAGGGATGAAGGTGATGTTGATAGGGTACAATGTTACCATGGAGACGACTGGGACTGGTCCTATGAACCATGTTCATGGCGGGATGAAGGTGACATTGATACGGTACAGTGTTACCATGGAGACAGCTGGGACTGGTTCTATTAGCTGCAGTCTTGCTAGCTATTATCCTGGCAAAAAGGGTGTGAAGAAATTAATATGCTAGCAGTTCCTAGGATATGTGACTGCTACAAAGTCTGTGTTAGTTTGTGTTTTTAATGACAGACCAGCAGATACCTCCTGGAAACATCGTGAAGATGGAATATGTAAGATCACCAGAAAGAACGGCGGGAAAATCTTCCAGTCCACCCCCTTGTTGAAGGTTTGCTCCAGATGAACAGCAGGATAAAACAGAAGTGTTTGTACCATTAGCAAAAGAAAACACACTGAAAGCAAAGAACAAACAAAAGCCCACCTTGAAAATTCACATTCAGCCTACAAATCCACCTGCAGCAAAGTCAGAGCGGCCTCAACACCCAGATTGTTTTAGCAGACTTTTCATTTTACTTCAGTGGGTTCACCGTTTCATCCAATGAAGCTTCCCAAGGAAAATTTTCTAGCATTATCATACATGGCAGCCAGCGCCACTTGCTCTAATTACAAGAGAACAGTAAAAACAGACATGATAACGGCCACTATGGGAAACAATATGGCGGCTATTAGAATTCAAAATAGAATCCGCATATGGTCCAAGAATCCACTTCTGGGTGTTTCCCCAAAAGAACTTCCAGGGAGGTCTCCAAGGGATAATTGCACACCCATGTTCACAGCAGCATTATTCACAGTAGCCCAAAGGTGGGAACGACCCTAGTGTCCGTCCATGGATGAATGAATAAACAAAACGTAGTCCATCCATACAGTGGACTATTATCCAGCCTTAAAAAGGAAGGAAAGTCTGACACAACACGGATGGGTCTTGAAGACGTTGTGCTGAGTGAAATAAGCCAGTTACAAAAGGAAAAATGCAGTGTGATTCCACTTCTATGAACATCCATAGAGATGGGAAGTAGATGGTGGGCACCAGGGGCTGGGGGAGGGGAAGGGGAGTTGGGACAGAGTTTCCGTTTCAGAAGATGGAAAGTTCTGGAGACATAAGGTGGTGATGGTTGCACAATGTGAGTATACTTAATGCCACTCAATTGGACACTAAAAATTGATTAAGATGGTAAATTTTATGTATATTTAACCATGATTTTTAAAAAATTACTTGGAAAAATCGGTGATGACACGCACTTCAGCTGGACACTGTTACTTGCTGAAGCTGCTGAGCCTGGGCCCTGTGACGACCTCATCACACGGGGATGTCAGCCAGGGGGACAGGTGATGAGAGACACAGCACAAACCTCGAAGGACGCAAACCCCTCACAGCGCTGACACCTTCTGAGTGTCTCCTGTGCCACCAGTGATACGGGCCCCACGGCCTGAGAAAGGTGATTCTAGTCCAGCCACTGGAATTGAGGCCCAGAGAGGTTGTGATTTGCCCAAAGCCACTTGGCCGGGGGAGATGACCCTGTGAGGAGCCCTGCCTCTGTCCTTGGGGCCCTTTCTGCTCGTAGAGAACAGAAAACACTTTTTTTTTAGGGAGCATTTTGTGGGGCTACAGTTGAGAAGCGACCCTGAGAGCTCAGGAGAGGCAGGGCATGGTGGGTAGAGCTGAGTACTGTCTTATTCCACTCCAAAATGCCACAGGCTGGACGGCTTATCAACGGAAATTGATTTCTTACAGTTCAGGAGGCTGGGAAGTCCATGAGTGACGTGGCAGGAAGGTCAGGTTCTGGTGAGATCTCTCTCCTCGGCCTGTGGACGGTCGACATCTCGCTGTACTACCACTTAGCAGTAAGAAGGCAGGAGAGGTCTCTTGGGTCTCTTATATAAGGGCACTAATGGCCATGCACGAAGCTTCCACCATCACGACCTAATCGCGGCACAAAGGCCCCACCTCTTAATACCATCACATTGGGGATTAGGGTTTCAACGTATGGATTCTGGGGGCTTCAACATTCATTCCAGCGCTGTGACGGTCATGTCGAGAGGAAGAGCCTTCTCTCCGAACAAGAGCTCAGGGGGCAGCCCGGAGGGCGGAGCCCCACTCACACCCTCTCCCTTGACGATGACCCAAATACTTCAATCTGGAAGAATTTCCTATTTTCAGTAGTCCCCACTCTTTGCATTCAACAAAATGCCTGGCCCTGGGAGACAGAGATGGGTCTAGCTCCCGCCCTCCTGCCCTTTACCATTTCCTGGAGGAAATGGACCGGGAGACTGTGTAGTAGTTTCCCCTTGTCCAAAAAGAGGTGTGGCCTTTGTCCCCCACTTCTGGGAGGTAATCTCAGAGAAGTCATGTCGGATAGGAGGGTCTTCGTTTGCCGGGAGGCCTTGGGTCACACTGGAGAGTCCAGTGGGGGCCAGGAAGACCCACCATGTGGTCTGAGGTGGGGGCTTTGGGTCACTTGGGATCAATGCATCTGGAGACTGAGATCAACCCTGTGGGCAGGCCACCAATCGGTCTGCTGTGCCCGCACAATAGTGCCCCATACACACTCGGACCCTGCGCTTGGGTGAGCTTCCCCGTCCGGCGATACTCTCTGTGTTGCATCACACATCGATGCTGGGAGAGTAAAGCTGTCCCGTCTCCATGGGGAGGGGATAGTGGAAGCGGCACGTGTGGCGTTTCTCTGGGACACCACCCTGTGTGCCTCTCCCTCGGCTGATCTCAGTCTGTAACCCTGTAATAAACTGTAACTGTGGGTGTCAGAGCTTCCAGTCAGTTCTGTGAGTCCTTCCAGTGAATTATCAAACCTGACCGTGGTCCTGAGGAAACCTGAACTTGTAACTGATACCAGAAATGAGGGCAGTCTTGGGTGAACTGTGCCCTTAAACGCTGTAGTTGCCTTTAACCCTTCACAGCAAATAAGTGAGAAAACATTTGAAATTCTCATAATCCTTTGACTCAAAAACGGTGCGTGTGTGTGTATCTTCTCTGAGAACCTAGTTCCTCCGCTTGCTAGTCATGCTGGAACTTCTACGGTCTTCCATTTCTTGAGTCCGGCTCCGCCCCGACCAGTTACAGCGTGAGCAGTGCGCTCTCTAGGTTGATTCGAACTTCACTCTCGGGGCGGCTGTCTGTGGAAAGTTCTCATCGTCCCTGCAAGGGCTGCGCTGGTCTTTGCTGAGGCACATGTAACGTCTGCAGCTCTGGTTTATCTCAGCCTGTTTGCCGAGCTGTGGCTTTGCTGATACTGCGGTGCTCTGAAAAGTCTCCCTGGTTCTCCTGAAAACAGTTAGCTGTCGGGTGTCGGCTTTTGAAATAATCCCATAAACCTCACCCTGCCGTTTGGGGCACCTGGGTGGCTCAGTCACTTGAGCGTCTGACTCTTGATTTTCACTGGGGTCATGATCTCAGGGTTGTGAGATCGAGCCCCAAGGAGGGCTCCGCGCTCAGCATGGAGTCTGCTTGAGATTCTCTCTCTGCCCCTCCTCCTGCTCTCTCTCTCTCAAATAAATAAATAAATCTTTTTAAAAAATCTGCTACAGGATTAAAATGCTTTCAAAATGATCAGGTTGACACAATCAGGGATCACCTTCCGGCCAGCCGGACGGCTAGTGTAAAAATGGCGACCACAGCAGAGAAAACAGTAGGGTTGGTGAGGAGGTAGATTCGTTGCAAGCCGGGCGCATTGCTCTGGGAATGAAGAACGGTGCTGCCACCATGGAAAACCGTATGGAGGATCTTCGAGAAATGAAACCCGGAATTACCACGTAATCCAACAACTCCACTTGTTTTTTTTTTTTAAGATTTATTTATTTATTTGAGAGAGAGAGAGACAGAGCATGACTGGGAGGGGGAGAGAGAGAGGGAGAATCTCAAGCAGCGTCCCCGCTGAGTGGGGAGCCTGACCCGGGGCTGGATCTCACGACCCGAGATCACAACGTGAGCAGAAACCAAGAGTCGACACCCACCCGACTGCACCCCTGAGCGCCCCCAGCAGCTCCACTTCCGTGTAGACGCCCAAAAGAATTGAAAGCAGGGCCCTGAACAGATACGTGTACACCCGCGTTCACAGCAGCATGATTCACAACGGCCAACCTCGGTGTCTATCGATGAACGAGTGGATCAACAGAATGGGATCCAGGCACACACACAATCGAATACTGTTCCGTCTCAAAAAGGAAGGCAGTTGGGCGGTGCTACCGCTGTCTTCCAGAGCGCCTGCACCGGCTCCCGCTCCCGTGGCAGCGCAAGCCGCCTCCCTGTCCCCCACGTGCTCGCCACGCTTGCGATTTTCTTTGTTTTATTTTTATAAAATAGCCATCCTACTGCGTGTGCAGTGGCATCTCATTGCGGGTTCGATCTGCACTTCCCTAACGCTTAGCATCGCTGAGAAAGTATTTTTAACTGACCAATTACTCTGAGGCTAGAGAGGAGTATCCAGGCTGACATGACAGCCAGCCCGTGTGGTGTCCCGAGATGACAGGGGTGCTCAGGGTAGTTCTGAGCCGTCTTCTGTGCTGAAACATGACTTCCTTCCTAAGGAAAAAAGAAAGACTAACAGGCCCACTTGCCTGCCCACCCTGTCAGCGGGGTGTGGGAGCGCCACACACCTGCCCTGGGCTCAGGAGGCAAACAGAGCCGGGCCGGTGCCCCAGAAACCCGAGCTCAGCGGCTGGGGCCGGTCACGTGGCCAGCTGCGAAACCACTTCTGACACGCAGCATGTCGCAAGCTCAGTCTTCATTTTCACAGGACCAGTGGTGCGGAGAGGCTGCTTCTCTGGACACAGTCCCGCTGGCCCCAGCCTTTGCCTGAACTGGGGCTCCCACGGTGCTCCCCCGCGGGGTCCAGCCTCTCGTCCCTCTCTGCCCTCGGAGGGCTGCCACAAGGAGATGGGACAGGGGTTGCTACATTCATGCTTCTCACAGCACATACCCCACCCCACCCAGGAACATCAGGATCTGGGCTGTTTTCGATGGTCCAGAAACATCGGCCGAACTCTGGCCACCATGCTACTTTTTAGGAAAATGAGTTCTAAACTGTTGATTTTTCAACCTCCCAATACGTTGCGTTATTATGAGTATTTCAGATTCGGCACTCATTTGGTTTTACCCACATTTATCACTTTTTTCACTCAACATGCCTTCTTGGTTCTCAGCCCTTCCCTGTGGGGTCACTTCTATTCTACTTGAAGAACATTCTGTAGAACTTTTGAGGCGGGTCGGCTGGTGGCCAACTCCCAGTTTTTATTTGCCTGAAATATCTTCCTTTTGCTGTGTTTTGCAAACTGTTTCAGTGCAGAGTTGACTTTGGTGTTTTTTATTTTTTTTTATTATTATTTTTTAAAGATTTATTTATTTATTTGACAGAGATAGAGACAGCCAGCGAGAGAGGGAACACAAGCAGGGGGAGTGGGAGAGGAAGAGGCAGGCTCATAGCAGAGGAGCCCGATGTGGGGCTCGATCCCAGAACGCCGGGATCACGCCCTGAGCCGAAGGCAGACGCTTTAACGACTGCGCTACCCAGGCGCCCCTAGTGTTTTTTAAATCAGTGCATTGAAGATGCGATTCCCTGTCTTCTGACTTTCACTGTTGCTTTGCGACGCCAGCGGTCAGTATGATTGTTGTAGCTTTTATTCCGGCTGATCTTGAAGTCATTTCTCTCTCTCTCTCTCTCTTTGAGGTCTAGGTTTTATTACAATTGGCCTAGATGTGGAGTTACTATTTTCATAAATTTTAAATTGAGGTATAACACTGCATAGTGAAGAATTACCCAAAGAGAGATCTGGCCTCTGTCTTGGCTCCTGGGGGGTAACCTCTAAGCCTTTGGGGTTTCCCGATAGGAGCTTGGTGGCTACTCACGGTGGGAACCTCAGACCGCGCTGGGTGGCTTATGCTGACTTGATGACTCAGGGGGGGGCCCTGGGTTGTTTATGCTAGGAGATGACTCAGGGTGGGGGCTGACCACACCAGAAAGGCCAACCATGTCATCAGCGGGCAGGAGCTGAGCCACGTGATATCAGCCCAGCCTCCAGAGGGGGTGGGGGCTGAAGATGGATCCATATGGCCAACGGTTCCATCAATCACTCCTGCCTAATGAAACCCCAGTAAAAACTCTGAATCTTGGGTGCGCTTCCCTGGTCGGCAATAATCTACGTAATGTCACACATCGATGTGCTCGGAAGATAATGCCTCCCTGGGGACAATCGAAACTTCTGGATTTAGTTAAATCTCCAGCGTCTGGCCATGGTTAAGGTTGGAGAAACATTTGCTGAGAGATGGTTAGGACTATTTTTTTCTGTATGTCTTATATCTCTGTTGTTCCTTAAGTCCGCTGTGACCACTTTCTTTTGTGTGTGTGTGTTTGTTTGTTTTCTCTAGTGTCCCATCTTGATTCCATCCTCCTGTCCTTTCGTTAGGATTTTTGGTCTGTCTGTTGCTTGCCCCTTCTGCCATCCCTGGCCCCAGATGGCTGTGGGGAGCCGATGTCTTTACTGCTTTTGACAGATGCTGCCCAGGAAGTTGCCCTAGCCCTGGGACGACTCTGAGAGAAGGGACACAAAAGCAAGCCTTGGTGTTTGTCCCTTGGCGGTGGCAGAGACCAAGGGCAGGTCAGAACGTACAACCACAGTTTTCGGAGAACGAGATGCAAATTGTCCCCCACACTTCCCCTGCAGATGCCATCAGATCCCACAGGTTCGGGGCTCTGTCCCACAAGATGGCCTCCCTGCCCCTTTGCTCCCGGTCACAAGCGCAGGCTGTCCCCTATGCGTCTGATGGACGGGCTATAAATCATAGGGTCCCACCCCCTCTCCTCAGGCTCCAACAGTTTGCTGGAGCAGACTACAGAACTCAGACAATCAGTTTCATTACCAGATCACCAGTTTTCTACAACGGATATCAAAGGATACAAATCAACAGCCAGATGAAGAGACACATGGGGTAAGATCCCCGGCACAGGAGCTTCTGTCCCTGCTCTGTCTGGGGCTCGCACTCGGATGCATCTGGTTCACCAACCTGGAAGCTCTCTGAACCCAATCCTTTTGTGTTTCTATGGAGGCTTCATGACGGAGGCGTGTTTGATTAAATCACTGGCCACTGGTGATTGACGCAATCTTCAAGCCCCTCTCCCCTCCCTGGGGCTGGGGTGGGGGTGGGGGTGGGGGAGGGATCAAAAGTTCCAGTCCTCCGATCACAGACCTGGTTTGCTGGACAACCAGCCCCCGCCCTTCTGCGCTTTCCAAAAGTTCCCTCATTAATATAAACTCAGGTGTGGCTGAAAGGTGCTTGTTATGAATATCAACACACCTTTATCACTCTTACCACTTACAACATTCCAAGGGTCTTAGGAGCTCTGTGTCAGGAATGGACAAAACCAAACATATGGTTCTTCTTATGAATCACAATATCACAGAACAGAACCATTAGAAATTTCCAGAGGGACTGGATGTGGGGGTGAGAGAAGTACGAAGGTAAGGATGCTCTTGAGATGTTTGGCCTGAGCCCCTGGAGGGATGGAGCTGCTGCTGAATGACACACAAATTTGTTACTGTTTTTTTAAATATAGTATACTAACGTAGAAATAATTAAAAATCACTCAGTCTGGCAATCCTCACCCACCATAGCTTTCAAATTCTAAACCAAAGTGTCATTTTGGCGGCTCAGGTGAATTCATTGATCCGACTACTGTTTACTGAGCACATACTATACACTATTACTGACATGCGGGATACTCTGATGCATAAAAAGAAGACCCCACATTGCCACGGAGCTCTAATGCTAGTGGAAGAGGTGCACGAGGGGCATAGGAAAAACAGAGAAGTGGAAAGGGAGTTGGGAGAGCTGGTGCTGAGGGAGTGGCTGTAATACTAAACGCTGTCATGAGCGAGGCTGAGATTGGAGCAAAAGTACGAGGGAGCTGAGGGATGGGGAAAGACAGAAAGACAGCAGGAGCAAAGGCCCTGTGGCAGGCTGGCAGAATAGTGAGGAGGCCAGTGTGGCTGGAGTGAGCCAGTGAGTGGGGACTTGCAGAGGTGAGGGCAGGGGCCTTGTGGGGCACGGTAAGGATCAATGCAGCTGCTGGTCCATTCTTTCTGGCTTAAGATTCTAGAGGCTGATTTCAGAAGGAAGAAATGCTATCTTCACCTTGGATTAGAAACGTAATCCATGGCCTCTGCTACTTTATTTTTTGGGGGAATTGTAAATATGAAGGAAAAAAAATCAAAAGCCAGGCATCTGGAGGTGTCTGGTAGAGCACGGCAGGCAACTTTGGCCAGTTGGTAATACCACAGCAAAGGGTCGGCAGCTGATCGTTAAAAGGAAAGCCGGCCATGGAGCTACTGAAAGAGCAGCTTCTCTTCCTCTCGGTCCTGCCAAGCGAGGCCTCTCGGCGGTAGTTACCGCATGTACGTGCTGACTCAGGGCCCACCTGGCGCTTTCATAATGCCGTCCTGCCCTGTCGCGCCACTGATCTCAGAAGAGCCAGTGACGAGTGCGTCGTGACGGGGACCTGCACGCCCCCTCCATCCACACTGCTGTTGTGATTTTGGTCAGATGAAACGGCCTTCAGGTTTTCCCAGGGGCAACAGCGCTGAGGCTTCTCATCTGGAGACTCTTGCTGTCGCCCGGCCAGTAGCTGCGGTTGGCCGAGAGGACCCGGGCTGGTTTGGCAGAGGTTAGCTGGACGGCCTGGATTTATTACTGCTTATGAGGACCCTTTTTTTAAATTGAGGTAATATATGCAGACCATAAAACTGACCATCTTAACCATTTTTAAGTGTCCAGTTCAATGGCATTAATGCACATCCACACGGTTGTGCAACCATCACCGCCACCTGTCGCCAGAACTCTTGAGGTCTTTTTTAAAAATTTGTTTATTTGAGAGAAAGAGAGTAAGAGAAAGAGAGAGGGAGAGAGGGAGAGCACAAGTACGGGGAGGGGTAGAGGGAGAGGGAGAAGCAGGCTCCCCGCCAAGCAGGGAGCCCGATGTAGGGCTCCATCCCAGGACCCTGGGATCATGACCTGAGCTGAAGGCACTCCACGGACCAGGCCAGCCGCCCAGGTGCCCCTAGAACTCCTTCTGTCTTGCAAAACTGAAACTGTCCCCATTAAACCCTGGATCCTTGTTCCCCTCCCGCAGCTCCTGGCTCCCACCATCCCACTGCCTGTCTCTGTCAATTTGGTTCTTCCAGGGAATCTTGTGGAAGAGGAAGCATACAGTATTTGTTCTTCTGTGTCTGGCTTCTTGCACTAACATAACGTCCTCAAGGCTCAGCTACATTGTAGCAGCTGCGAGAACGTCCTTCCTTTTTAAGTCGCAGTGATATTGCCCATATTTTGTTATCATCTGTCGAGGGGCATGGGCGTTGTTTCCATGACTTGGCTATTATGGCCAGTTGTGCTTGGACCCTGGATGTACAAACATCTGAGGACCTGCTTTCCGTGTTTTGTTTGGGTCTGTACCCAAAAGTGGGATTGCTGGGTCATATGGTAACTCGAGTTCTAATTGTCAGAGGAACGGCCCTGCTGTTTCCCACCAACGGTGCAAGAGGGCTCTGGTTTCTCCACATGCTCGCCAGCATTGCTCCCTCCTGTTTCCTGGAGAGCAGCCATCCCCATGGGCGTGGGGTGGTCATCACCTTCACCTGTTAAGAGGCAGCTTCTGCCTTCACAGAACTGTGTCTTGGGTTAATCGAGTCATTAGACGAACCAGTGAGCAGCCCCAGGGAGAAGTAACCGCCAGATAAACCCAAGACAGCGAAACTCTTCTCCTGGGAGAATCAGCCACGGAGGCCCCGCCCCTGTTCCTTTCCCAAGGTCCGCCTGCGAGCGCGCGTGCAGGTGGCGTTCTGGGAACACCGGCTTGGGCAGGGACAGGCTCTTCTTTCTCCAGTTCAGGGTTGGGCAACCTGTTCTGCCACAGTCTCACAGATGCCACTCCCAGGCCTAATTTGCACTGCAGGATGAGGTTAGTGAAAGACGGGAAGAGAATGTACAGGCGAGGCAAGGAGGAGGTGGATGGAGAGGGGCCAGGTGGGACAGGCAGTTGGTTCTGTCACACCCTCGCCTTGCTGTAGGGTCGTCTGGCCACACATGTGTGTATCCATCCAAACCCCAGGGCTGGGGTAACCGGTATTCCTGCTATGGCCCTCCATGAACAGGTGAAGGAAAAAGGAAGGTCAGAAGCCAGCTTAAATCAGTGCTTCTCAATGGGGGACCATTTTGTCCCCCAAGGGGCACCTGGCGATATCTGGACACATTTCTGTCTTGTCAGAACCCCAGGGGGTAGAGAGCAGGGGAGTTTCTTTTTTTATGGGGATTACTATCTTTTTCAAGTTTTGTTTATTTAAGTCATCTCCACACCCAATGTGGCACTTGAACTCACAACCCTGAGACCAAGAGTCGCATGCTCTTCCAACGGAGCTGGCCAGGCGCCCCTACGGGAATTACTTTTATTTCCGAAACTATTGAAAGCATTCTAAAACCTTAAACAGGATTCTGGACATGTAGGCCTACAGAACAGATAAATAAATACAAAAATCTGCCCCACCCTTTGAAGCTGGAACTGGGTGTTAGACCCTGGAGGAAGGGTGTTCTTTTTTACGTAAAAGTCTCTGAAGTCATATAAATACAGAATAGTTTACAGTAGCAGGTCAGGATTAAATACTAGTCAATGGAGCGTCATAACTTAATCAGTCTTGTAGACTACAGGGTCTGTACCTCCAATACGTAGAGACAGTCCCGCCCTCAGCTGGCCCTGGGGGTCTCTGTCCCCACATCAGGGCACAGACATCCACCAGTGGTAGGGGCTTCAGAGCCTGGCACTTGTGCCCAAGGCAAGTGGGGAGGACAGGGCCGGGAAAAGGAGCAGATGCTCTGAAGGGTCACCCCTGGCCCTGGACCCCCAGCTGGAGGCTGGAGGGACTTGCCCTCAGCGAGTCTGTGGCCATCCCTTCTCATCCTCGTTTTTTGTTTGTTTGTTTGTTTGTTTTGTTCTTCTGTGGGAGTATTTTCCTTTTTTTATTTCTTTTTCTAAAATTGAGGTATAACCGGGGCCCCTGGCTGGCTCAGTGGGAAGAGTATGTGACTCTTGATCTCAGGGTCGTGAGTTCGAGCCCCACGTTGGGTGTAGAGATTACTAAAAAAATAATAAAAATAAAAACTTCAAAAAAAAAAGAAATCTTAACACAGTTAAAATAAACAAATAAAATAAAATTGAGGTATAACCGACATACAACTACTATGGTGCTCAGTCATGGTGAAATACTAAGAGAAAGAGCAGAAACCAAGAACACTGGACTGTCTGTCACAAGGAGACTACTACAGGAAAGGCTAGACCGAGGCCTGAGCCCCAGGTGTCGCTCAGGAACGAGCCCGGCCCCAGTCCTCAGTGTTGGATGGGGCCGGTGATGGATAGAGGCCCCTGTTACTGCTTACACCCTATGGTCACAAGCTGGCCTCCCAAACAGGATTATTTGATCCCAAACGTTAGAGATGCTGAGGGTGAGAGCCCCTGCCTTAGACCCCTTCTAACAAACCCTTGATAAAACGGACCCAACGTGGGCCAAGCCCCAGCACATACTGCCTGCTTATTTTACCCAAACAGAAGGGGGAGAAATGCTACATTTTAGATGTTTGGAGTTTATACTCCGTGTGGCCAGCTTCATCCCGGCACAGAAGAGAAAACAGACCCCCCTTGCCGAGCCCTGGGACAAAGACTGAATTTGTCAGTATGTCCACGCCAAAGGTGTCCAGTGAGTTGTGATCTGGTGCCCACACATTTCTAGTCTATTTTGGCGATGTGATGGTTCATTTTAGGCGTCAGCTCGGCTCAGCCACAGTGTCCAGATATGCCAGGTCAAACGTTATTCTGGATGTTTCTGTGAGGGTGTTTTTGGATGATATTTACCTAAATCAGTAGCCTTTGTGTGAAGCAGATTGCCCTTCCTAATGTAGGTGGGCCTTGTCTAATAGGCTGAAGGCCTGAAGAGAACCGAAGGCTGACCTTCCCTGAGCAGGAGGGGGTCTGCCAGCAGACAACCTGGGAGCCTGCACTGCAGCACTGACTCTTCCTGTGTCTCCAGCCTGCCAATTTTGAATTTGCCAGGCTATACAATCACCTGAACCCAATTCCTTAAAGTCAGTTGGGCCATAACAAAATTCCAGAAGCTGGGGGGCTAAACAACAGAGATTTATTTTCTCACAGTTCTGGTGACTAGGAAGTCCAAAATCAAGGTACCAGAAAACTCACTTTCTGGTGAGGGTTCTCTTCCTGGCTTATGGACGGACACCTTCTGGCCGTGTGCTCACAAGGCAGAGAGACGGGGCGGGGCGGAACTTGCTGAGAAAGAGAGAGATGGAACTCTCCGGTATCTAGTCTTACATGGACACTAACCCCATTAGATCCAGGCCCCCCGTTTATGACCTCATTTAACCTTACTTACGCCCTTACAGGTCTACCTCCAAACATAGTCACATTGGGGGTCAGGGCTTCCTCATGAATTTGGGGGACACGATCCAGATCACAGCAAATCTCTTTCTATTCATGTGCACATCTGACTGGTTCTGTTTCTCTGGAGAACCCGGACTAACAGAGGTGAGATAAGACTTTCTAAAAAAACAAACTCCAACACTGTTTGTTACAGATGACTGAGCGCACGTGGAAATAGTCACCTAGGGTTCCTGTCCCCTCCACGGTTTCACGTATCACCTATGGGTGGCCAACTCCCACCCCATCTCTAATGCTGTGTTTGCAGCAGACGGAAGAGTGCAGTGGTTAAGGGCACAAACACCAGGGTCCGCTAGCCTGACTGCAAATAACACCAGCTCTGCAGAACTGTGTGACCTGGGGTAGATTATTAACCCTCTCTGTGCCTCATTCCAACTATAACATAGGGCGATGACAGGAGATACAGCACAGTGTGTGGTGAGGGTCATGTCTCTGGACATATGGTTTTTAAGTGAACAGAGTTTATTTAGAGCAGTTTCAGCTTTATAGAAAATTGAGCAGATAGTACCAAGAGTTCTCATATATCTCCTCTCCCCTTAAGATCTCCATAGTTTCCAGGGGCACCTGGCTGGCTCAGTTGGTAGAGCATGCAACTCTTGATCTCGGGGTTGTAAGTTCAAGTCCCATGTTGGGTATAGAGATTACTTAAAAAAAAAAAAAAGATCTCCATAATTTCCAGTTTCCCCTATTATTAACATCTTGCCTTAGTGTGGACCATTTCTTTCTCTCTCTTTCTTTAAAATAAATAAATGGTTAAAAAAAAGACATTAAAAAAAGGGGCGTCTGGGTGACACAGTCAGGTAAGCATCCGACTCTTGGTTTTGGCTCAGGTCCTGATCTCAGGGTTGTGAGACTGAGCTCTGTGTAAGACTCCATGCTCAGGGGCGCCTGGGTGGCATAGTGGTTAAGCGTCTGCCTTCAGCTCAGGGCGTGATCCCGGCGATCTGGGATCGAGCCCCACATCAGGCTCTTCTGCTATGAGCCTGCTTCTTCCTCTCCCACTCCCCCTGCTTGTGTTCCCTCTCGCTGGCTGTCTCTATCTCTGTCGAATAAATAAATAAAATCTTTAAAAAAAAAAAAAAAAAAAAAAAAAGACTCCATGCTCAGCGTGGAGTCTGCTTGGGATTTTCTCTCTGCCTCTCCCACTGCCCCTCCCCCTGCTCGTGCATTAAATAAACAAATCTTAAAAAAAAAAAAGGACATAGTGTGGAAAATTGGTTACCACTGAAATTTATTCCAGTTGAACTAATTTTGATATGTTACTATTAAATAAAGTTCACAGTTTACATTAGTTTTCACTCTTGATGTTGTACATTTTTAAAAAGTAAGCTTTAGGGGCACCTGGGTGGCTCAGTCAGTTAAGCGTCTGCCTTTGGTTCAGGTCAGGATCCCAAGGTCCTGGGATCGAGCCCTCTGTGGGGCTCCTTGCTCAGCAGGGAGCCTGTTTCTCCCTCTCCCTTACTGCTCTCCATGCTTGTGCTCTCTTTATCAAATAAATAAATAAATCTTAAAATAAAATAAATAAAATAAAATAAAATAAAATAAGCTTTATTTTTTTAGACCAGCTTTAGGATCACAGCAAAATTGAGATGGTATAGAGATTTCCTATATACCTCCCGCCCCCCATCATCAACATCCCCCACCAGAACGTTATTTCTGTTGTAACTGACAAGACTACATTCACACATTATTATCACCCAAAGTCCACAGTTTGCATTAGGGTTCACTCTTGGTGCTGTACTTTCTAGAAATTTAGACAAATGTGGAATGACATGTATCCATCATTATAGTATTTCCACTGCCCTACAAACCCCCTGTGCTCCACCAATTCATCCCTCCCCCGGCCCCACTAACCCCTGGAAACCATTGATCTTTTTACTGCCTCTGGTTTTGCCTTTTCCAGAATGTCATAGAGCTGGAATCGTACAGTATGTAGCCTTTACAGACTGGTTCCTTCCACTTAGTAATGTACGTGTAAGGTTCTGCCATGTCTTTTTGTGGTTTGATAGCTCATCTCTTTTTAGTGCTAATATTTCTGGACGGACCACAATTTAGTTATCCATTCATTTGGTTCAAAACTTGTTGGCTTTCAAGTTGTGGTGATTATGACTAAAGCTGCTATAACATGCTCATACAAGTTTTTGTGTGGACGTCTTTTTTTAAAGATCTAATTAATTAATTTAGAGAGTGTGAGTGGGGAGGTGCAGAGGAAGAGGGAAAGAGAGACTCTTAAGCAGATTCCACACTGAGCCCAGAGCCCGATGCAGGGCTCAATCCCACGACCCTAAGATCACGACCTGAGCCGAAACGAAGAGCCACCCAGGCGCCCCATGTGTGGACATAGTTTTTAACTCATTTGCGTAAATACCAAGGAGCATGACTGCTGGATCATGTAAGTTTAGCTTTGTAAGAAATTGCCAAACTGTCTTCCAAAGTCGTTGTACCATTCTGCGTTCCCATGGTGGTGTAATCTACACACAGACGGCCTAGAGTAGTACGTGGTCCCCAGGAAGTGCTGTACAAGTGTTAGCTATTATTGCTGATATTCCTATTGGTCCCTTAACACCGGCTTCCTTTAGCATATAGTACCCTTTGGCTTGCTACCAAGCTCATCTCTTCAACACCTTTTAAAAAAGGATTCCTGAGTGCTCCTGTTTCTCCCAACAGAGGAGGGTATCTAACCAGTCAGGGCAGGGGGTACGAGTTAAATCTAAGCTGAGTCCGTGTGTCCAACCAAGGAGGGAGGAAGGGAAGGGGAGGCAGAGTCTGAGGGCATTCACGCTGAGGAATTGTGTGTCGATGCCCGAAGACCAGAAAATAATAAAAGGGGACCCACAGTTAGGTGTGCACAGCTGTTGTTTTGAAGCTGGCAGAGGAAGAACTGAAAAGAATTGCAGGTAGAGAAGGGAAGCAGGGTCTCATGGGCCACACTCAGAAGCTGGGGCCTCATTCTGAGGCATTCGGGACTGATTTAAACAGGTAATATGTACTCTCAACCCGAAAGGGGGTAGGTCTCCCTTCCTGGATTGCTGCTCCTCCCAGTCACTAGACCAGAGCAGAGTTTGAGAAGGCCCGCTGCACG
>NW_024423786.1:49530431-49564455 GCF_017311325.1 Ursus maritimus | reverse complement strand
CCTGATGTGTGATCCAGGACAAGTTTCTTAACCTCAGGGCTCAGCTGCCTCGCCTGGGGAAAGGACACTGAGATGATCACAGCTGGAATCTCATCGGGGCGCCGAGCCGATTTCATCCCAGAACGCAGGGGTCCCCAGGCAGCAGTGAGAGCATCACGTGGGAGCTCGCTAGCCGTGCAGGTTCACAAGCCCTGCCCCAGATCTGCTGATCAAATTCTGGCCCTCCAGGGGATTCTGATAGCCACACTGAAAATGTGGATTCTAGCACACACTTATATCTGGAGTTTAACAAAAAAAAATGGTGATTTTAATCATGTGGTCACAATAGCTGGGAATTTCTTGCTGGAAGGACCCTGCCTTTCTCTGAGATTTGGCAAGCAGGCAGGGTAAGCTGGGGAGTCTGTGGATTTGCCCCACTGAAGTCACCGCTTCCTTGGTTCACAGATTTTCCAGATGGTAAGACTAACATTGGGTACTTTTTTATAAAAAATAAATTCCAGAGCTCCACCTGAGAGGGTCTCAGAACCTCCAAAAGATTCTCCAGGCGTGGGTTTTGCAAAGCCCCCTTGCCAGAGTGCCTGCTTGGCGCAGGTGGGAAGCACTGCACGGGCGAATTCGTTGTTGATTCTTCTAGAACATACCGTGTGTCAGGGCAGAGGAGTTGTGCAATTCATATGAATAAATCAAGCAACGAATTAAGTTGTTTTTATTGAATTGTCTTGCTACCCAATGTGACTGTAGCTCCCAGAGGGAGAACCTCTTTCCTTTTTTATTTTTTATTTTAATTTTTTTGGGGGGAGGGGCAGAAGGCGAGAGGGAGAGAATCCCAAGCAGGCACCACACCCAGCAGGGAGCCAGACGCGGGGCTCAATCTCACAACCGAGATCACGACCTAAGCCAAAATCAAAAGTTGGACACTTAATCGACGGAACCGCCCAGGCGCCCCACTCTCCTTAATTTTCTTCTAGCGATTGAGGTATGATTATAACAGAGAAGGGACCCAACATATCTTACGAGATCGCTAGTAGGTAGATGCACCTACTCGTGTGTTTATTTGCCCAAATTCATATAAGTGCCGACAGCCAGCTGAAGTTTAATAAGCAGACATTCTACACAGCTTGTGGTACAAAAGCCAGGTAGTGAGTTCTACAGACTGCAGACTGCTGTGCATGGTTCCTACAGACCTCGAGGGACAGTGACACAACCAGAAGTTCAAGTGTTCCAAGCTGCGAGGATTGAGGCAACGACCAGACCCCACTGCTGCTTCCGCTGATTCTTCATGGGTGAAAACCCAGAAGGGCCACGTAATTTCTTACACACACACACACACACACACACAAACACATACACACTCCCTCCCTCCAAGAGCAGGAGAGCCCAAACATGCCCAAATGAATATGGAAAGCCACTGAACCCAAGTTTTCCTTGTAAACATTGTCCTAAGCACTTTGCTGGCTTCCCCGGATGGCAGCTTAAAACGTCCGAGAAAATGCAAGTAAGTGATCAGCAGCTTTGCTTTGTTTAATCTCATGGTATTATGTTTATTTGAATTTTCATCCCAAAGATTTGTAAGATCTTCATATATATTTTTAAAAATTCTTTAGGACGCCTGGGTGGCTCGGTCAGTTAAGCACCTGTCTTTGGCTCAGGTCATGATTCTGGAGTCCTGGGCCTGAGCCCTACATTGGGCTCCCTGCTCAGTGGGGAGTCTGCTTCTCCCTCTCCCTCTGCTGCTCCCCCTGCTTGTGCTCTCTCTCTCGGTCAAATAAATAAAATCTTTAAAAAAAATTCTTTGAAGATGACTTACACTGTGGCAGAAACAAAATGCTTATATCATATAGCCAGATCACACAATACTGTTTGGATCGATTGATTATTTGCATATTATGTTCGTAAATTAAAGTATAATTGACATACAATGTTATGTTAGTGGATGTTAGGTGAACAACAGGGTGATATGACAATTGTATACATTACAATTCGACAATTCTACAAATGCTCACCACAGTAAGTGTAGTTACCACTAGTCACCACACAACGTTATCACAATATTATTGGCTATGTTCCCTATGTTGTGCTTTTTATCTCCGTGACTTATTTATTTTGTAACTAGAAGTTTGTACCTCCTTTTTTTTTTTTTTAAGTAAACTCTGTACCCATCGTGGGGATTGAGCTCACAACCTCAAGATCAAGAGTTGCACGCTCTGCGAACTGAGCCAGTCAGGCCCCCGTAAGTTTGTACCTCTTGATCCCCTTTACCTATTTCGCCCATTCCCTCAACACTTTCCTTTCTGGCAACCACCAGATTGTTCTCCATATTTATGATTCATTCCTGTATTTTCTTTCTAAAGATTTTATTCATTTGTTTGAGAAAGAGAGACAGAGATAGCGAGAGAGCACGATCAAGGAGGAGAGGGAGAAGGAGGCTCCTTGCGGAGCAGGGAGACTGACATGGGGCTTGATCCCAGAACCCTGGGATCATGACCTGAGCTGAAGGCAGACTCCTAACTGACTGAGCCACCCAGGCACCCCTGTTTCTGTTCTTTTGTTCGTTTTCAAGATTCCACATATGAATGAAATCAAATGGTATTTCTCTTTCTCTGACTTAGTTCACTTAGCATAATACCCCTAAGTCCATCCGTGTTGTCACAAATGGCAAGATATCATTCTTTTTTGTGGCTAATATTCATATGTGCATATGTGCATATATAATGTATATGCCACAGCTTCTTTATCCATTCATCTGTTGATGAACAATTGGTTCCTCCCGTATCTTGGCTATTGTAAATAATGCTGCAATAATCTTAGGGGTGCAGATATCTTTTTGAGTTTGTGTTTTCATTTTCTTTGGGTAAATACGCAGTAGTGGAATTACGGGATTACATGGTAAATCCTATTTTTGATTTTTTTGAGGAGCCTCCATACTGTTTTCCATAGTGGTTGTACCAGTTTGCATTCCCACCAACAGTGCATGGGGTTCCCTTTCCTTCATGCCCTCAACACTTGTTATTTCTTGTCTTTCTGACCCTAGCCATTCTGACAGGTGTGAGGTGATATCTCAATGTGGTTTTGATTTGCATTTCCCTGATGACGAGTGCTGTTGAAACATCTTTTCATATGTCTGTTGGCCATCTGTATGTCTTCTTCAGAAAAATGTCTATTCTGGTCTTCCGTCCATTTTGAATAGGATCATCTGTTTTGCCAATGTTGAGTTGTAGAAGTTCTTTACATATTTTGGATATTAACTTCTTATCAGATGTCATTTGCAAATATCTTCTCCCATTCGGTAGGTCACCTTTTCATTTTGTTGATGGTTTCCTTCACTGTGAAAAAGCACTGTATTTTGGTGTAGTCCCAATAGTTTATTTTGCTTTTGTTTCCCTTAAGACATACCTAGAAAAATATTGGTAATGCTGATATCCAAGGATTATAGTCTATGTGTTTAGGAGTTTTCTGGTTTCAGGTCTCACATTTAGATCTTTAATGCATTTTGAGTTTATTTTTATGTATGGTATAAGGAAGTGGTCCAATTTCATTTTTTTTGTATGTAGCTGTCCCATTTTCCCAAAACTATTTATTGAAGAGACTACCTTTTGCCCATTGTATATTCCTCAAGTTTTTTAATGGAAAATTTTATTGAGATCATTGTTGATACCTATGCAGTTACAAGAAGTAATACAGAGAGATTCCTCACTTTCTCAGTTTCCCCCAATGGTAAGCTTTTTTGTTTTTGTTTTTTTAAGCAAGCAAGCTCTATGCCCAAAGTGGGGCTTGAACTCACGACCCCAAGATCAAGAGTCCCAAGCTCTATTGGCTGAGCCAGCCAGGCGCCCCTGCTTTGTTTTTGTGGTAAAACACATGTAAGATGAAACGTACCATTTTAAAGGGCACAATTTAGTAGCATTAAGTACATCTACACTGACGTGTGCAAACATCACCATTATCCATCTCCAGAACTTTTTCATCTTCCAACTGAAACTCTGTCCCCATTAAACACTAACTTCCCCACCCTCTCCCCCATCCCCTGGTAACTGGCATTCTACTTTCTGTCTCTATTAATTTGCTTATTCCTGGTACCTTGTATAAGTGGAATCATACAATACTTGTCCTTTTACATCTGGTTTACTTCACGCAGCATAATGTCCTCGGGGTTCATCCATGTTGCAGCAGGCATCAGAACTTCCTTCCTCTTTGAGGCTGAATAATATTCCATTGTGTGTATTCGTCACGTCATCTATTCATCCGTTGATGGACACTTGGGTCACTTCCACGTGTTCTCTACTGTTAAGTAATGCTGCAATGAACACGGGTGTGCAAATATCAGTTTGAGTCTCCAGGGGCAATCTTTTACAAAATGATATGTAATATCAAAACCAGGAGATACACACACACACACACACATACACACACACACACACATTTCCTGCTATGTTTTATGTTTTTCCCCAGCTTTATTGAGATATATCAGCCAGGATATTGACATCGACACAATTCATTAATCTTATTCAGAATTTCCCAGGCTTACTTGTATCCATTTATTTGTATGTATTAAAATCCATACAATTTTATCATGTGGATGGGTTTCCATACCCACCACCGCAGTCAAGATTACAAACAATTCTAACACCACTACTATCCCTAGGGCTGCCCTTTTAGAACCACCCCTCCCTCCTTCCTCCAACTGCTATTCTGTCCCCATCTGGAAAAAATGTTACCATTTCAAAAATGTTATATAAGTGGAATCAGACATTTTGTAACCTTTTGAAATTGGCTTTTTTTTTCTATATTCAGCATAATTCTCTAGAGATTCACTCACTTTGGTTGTTGCATGAATCAAGGGTTCGTTCCCTTTTATATAGAATGCTGAGTGGCATTCTATAATATGGATGGACCATGGTCTATCTAATCATTTGCCCATGTGAAGGACACCTGGGCTGGTTCCAGCTTTTGTCCATTATGGATAAAGCTACAATGAACACTCATGCACAGGTTGTTGTGTGAACATGTTTTCATTTCTTTAGGATAAACGCCAGGAGTGCAATTACTGGGTCATGTGATACTTGTCTGCTTAGTTTCTTCTGAAACTGCCAAATTGTTTTCCAGACAGGCTGTACCATTTTACATCCCCAACTGCAATAAGGTCCTTGTGTATTCCGATATACTCCAGTTTTTCCACATCCTTACCAGCATTTGGTGTTGTCATTAATTCTCATTTTAGCCATTGTGATAGGTGGTAGTGATTTCTCAGGGTGGTTTTAATTTACATTTCCTTAATGGCTAATGATACTAACTAAACATCTTTTTTTTTAAAAGATTTTATTTATTTATTGACAGAGAGAGACAGCCAGTGAGAGAGGGAACACAAGCAGGGGGAGTGGGAGAGGAAGAAGCAGGCTCCCAGCGGAGGAGCCCGATGCAGGGCTCGATCCCAGAACCCCGGGATCACGCTCTGAGCCCAAGGCAGACGCTTAACGACTGAGCCACCCAGGCGCCCCTAACTAAACATGTTTTCATGTGTTTATTTGTCATCCGGATATCTAATGTGGTGAAATGACTAAATATTTCAAACCTAGCCCAAATTTTATGTATTTTATATATATATATGTCATATGTATACATATGTGTTGTATATGTCATATGTATACATATGTAAAATTGACGACTTCTCATGGAAGCCCAAAGTACAATAATTCAAAAAAGTTTAATAAGGGGCGCCTGGGTGGCACAGTGGTTAAGCGCCTGCCTTCGGCTCAGGGCGTGATCCCGGCGTTCTGGGATCGAGCCCCACATCAGGCTCCTCTGCTAGGAGCCTGCTTCTTCCTCTCCCATTCCCCCTGCTTGTGTTCCCTCTCTCGCTGGCTGTCTCTATCTCTGTTGAATAAATAAATAAAATCTTTTAAAAAAAAAGTTTAATAAGTCAACCTTAAATAAAACATACTATAGCTAGAATAAAACACCGATAAAGTTCTGACAAATGTTGGTAGCTAGGCATCCACTGGAAGTGGCATAGTTTAGTGCAAGCATAATATGCCATGCTAGTTACCGGCTGACTTAAAACCAGGACTGCCTGCTAAAAGAAATCTACCGCCCTGGGTTTATAACTCGGAGGGACTGTTTCCTGTTTTCTACACCACACGTCTCACTGCTTGATCTGGGGAAATCTGGGGAAATTGCTTTCTTGTGTGGCTTATTTTTCAGGGCAGTAGGTCATGTTTGAGGAATAAACACATGTTTGGTTAATAAATAAGCAATTTTATGTTCCAAGGAAGATGTGAAGGGATTACTGAAAAATTATTCACTTTACAGCGGCAACTGAGGAAGATGTATTTTACATTTTCATATAGTGCACTTGGTAACCTATAATTCAAGTCCTTGATGTTGAGTCAAACGAGGCATGTCCATTTTTCTCTGCAATGGTTAATTTTATGTATAAACTCGGCTAGGCCATGGCACCTCATTGTTTGGTGAAACACCAGTCTAGATGTTGCTGTGGAGGTATTATTTCAGATGCAATTAACATTTATTGTTTTTTTTAAAGATTTTATTTATTTATTTGACAGAGAGAAAGGGAGCACAAGCAGGGAGAGAGGCAGAAGCTGGCCCCCTGCTGAGCAGGGAGCCCGATGCAGGGCTCGAACCCAGCGCCCTGGGACCATGACCTGAGCTGAAGGCAGATGCTTAACTGACTGAGCCACCCATGTGCCCCAGTTGAAGGTCTTAAGAGCAAAGACTGAGGTTTCCCAAAAAAGAGGACATTTTCAGGGTACCTGGGTGGCTCAGTTGGTTAAGCATTCGACTCTCGGTTTTGGCTCGGGTCCTACTCTCAGGGTCGTGAGATCAAGCCCTGCGTGGGGCTCCATGCTCAGCACGCAGTCTGCTTGAGATTCTCTCTCCTTCTCTCAGCCCTTCCTGCTTGTGGTCTATCTCTAAAATACATTTAAAAATCTTAGAAACAGAAAAAAGAAAGAAATTCTCTTAAGACTGTTGCATAGAATCCCTCAAGTTTCTAACCTGCTGCCCTATAGAATTCGGAGTCAAAACTGCAACATCTACTTTTCCCCGAATCCAACCTGTGGGCCATATGTGTATTGTCTATATGTGTTTATACACACACACACGTACATACATACATGTATTTATGTATATGTATATGCATATCCATATACTATCATCACACTATTGTTTTACAATAGATTACCACTGGAGACTCAAACATATTTGCACACCCATGTTCACAGCAGCATTACTTGCAACAGACAAGATGTGAAAGCAACCTGAGTGTCCATCAATACCTGAATAATGTGATGTATACATAACAGATTAGACTGTGACTTGCCAGCCCCCACAATTACATGAGGCAATTCTTCAAAATAATTCTTCCCCCTTCTCTCTCCTTCTTTTATACACCACACACACACACACACACACACACACACACACACACACACAGAGAGGCATACCTT
The DNA here is from genome assembly GCF_017311325.1 of Ursus maritimus. Lineage (NCBI taxonomy): Eukaryota > Metazoa > Chordata > Mammalia > Carnivora > Ursidae > Ursus > Ursus maritimus. Next base: position 49,556,992 of record NW_024423786.1, on the reverse strand, counting down.
AGAGATATTGTGGGTTCAGTTCCAGACCACTATGATAAAGTGTGTATCATAGTAAAAAGAGCCGAATGGATTTTTTTTGTTTCCTAGTACGTATAAAAGTATGTTTACACTATAGTTTAGTCTATTAAGTGTGTAATAGCATTATGTCTAAAAAACTCCAATGTACATACCTTAATAAATACTTTATTGCTAAAAAAATGCTAACCATCATCTGAGCTTTCAGTGAATCATAATCACTGATCAAAGAACAAATATAAAAATAATGAAAAAGTTTGAAATATTGTGAGAATTACTGAAATATGACACAGAGACATGCAGTGAGCAAATGCTATTGAAAAATGATATTGATAGACTTGCTCAGGGTTGCCACAAACCTTTAATTTATAAAAATGCAGTACCAGCGAAGTGCAATAAAAGGAGTATGCCTGTACATGTATACAACAAAATCAAGAGAGCAAATATATATGTACATAAATTTACGTCTCTTTCTCTCTCTCTCTCTCTATATATAATCCATATCTCTGGAAAACCCTAACATATCCTCCGAGGCGCATGAAAAATGTAAGAAACTCCCACCTAATACTAGCAACAGATTCACAAAGATGTAGAAATGAACCTGTAGCCTCTGAGGTTTCTAAAACCAACTAGGAGTTTTATTTTTGCCACACAGGGAGTGATGCTGCAAACACCTGGTCTCTTAATGCATCTCTGGGCATTCACAGCACACCCTTCCCCACACACCTCACGCCATCCTCCCCACCTGGGAAGGCAGTAGGGGCAGATAAGGCAGGTGACTTGTCCAAGGACCCACGAGCTGAAAGATGGAGCCTAACAATGTGACTCTAGGCCAAGGTCATTCTCCCTACTGGCGCCTGAGATGGGGGTGTAAAACTGAGGCCTCAGGAAGCATCTTGTAACCCAGGGGAATATATGGGTGATGGAGACAGACATAGAGCTCATGTTCCAGCATGGGGTATCAGGACTGTGGAGAAAAATAATCCCGAATGAAGGAGGGGGCATCTGCAACATCACAGGGGGCCACTGGGAGAGGGGGCCATGCAGGTGTCAGGAGCATATGGGCAAAGCTCTAGGGCTAGAATGTGCCAGACTTGAAGAACAGAGGATGAGGAGGCCCATGGTGAAGTGGAATGAGCAGTCAGGGAGGGAGCAAAGGCCTGGTAGCCCCCAGTGATGTCTGACTTTGGCTTTTTTTGTTTATAAATTTTTTTAAGATTTTACTTATTTGGCAGAGTGAGAGAGCACAAGCAGGGGGAGCAGTAAAGGAGAGGAAGAGGGAGAAGCAGGGCTCAATCCCAGGGTCTCGACCTCAGCCGAAGGCAGACGCTTAACCGACTGAGCCACCCAGGCGCCTCAGATCATCTCTTTTTAACACTATTATTCCATTGTCTGGACTGACCGCAGTTTATCTATTCACCTGCTGAAGGACATCTTAGTTGCTTCCAAGTTTTGACAACTGTGAATAAAGCTGTTACAAACATTCCCGTGCAGGTTTTCATGTGGACATGTTTTCAGCTCCTTTGAGTAATTATAAGGTGTGCAAATGCTGGGTCACATAAAAGAGTGTTTAGTTTTATAAGAAACTGCCAAACTATCTTCCAAAGTGGCTGTACTATTTTCCATTCATACCGGCAAAGAATGAGAGTTCTCGTATCCTTGCCAGTGTTTGGTGTTTTCCAAGTCGGATTTACCCTAGTCTAAGAAGTATAGGGTCGTATGTCCTTGTTGCTTTGATTAGCAATTCCTTAATGGCAGCTGAACATCTTTTCAAATGCTTATTTGGCATCTGTAGATCTTTGGTGAGGTTTTCTATTCAGGTTTGTCCATTTTTTAATTGGGTTGTTCATTTTCTTATTGTGGGAGTTTTAGGACTTTATATTTTGGATAACAGTCTTCTTCTTTTTTTTTTTTTTAAGATCTTATTTTTAACTAACCCCTACACCAAATGTGCAGCTTGAGGAGTTCGAACTTACAACCCTGAGATCGAGAGTTGCATGCTCTGCCGACTGAGCCAGCCAGGCATCTCTGGATAACAATCTTCTATCAGATGTGTCTTTCCAAATATTTTCTTCTACTCTGTGGCTCATCTTCTCATTCTCTTGATAGTCTTTGCTTTTTATTCTTAGCAAGATGGGAGCCATTGGAGGTTTTGAGCAGAAGAGGAATGTGATGGAACTGAAAATTTAATTCCTATTAAATATCCAATGATGGTGTCTGGGAGGCAGTTTTCTAGAGCTCATGGGAAAGGTCCAGGCAAGGGATAAACATCTGGGAACCATCGGCATGCTAATTTTTTAAAAACTTAAGGTGAGAGTCATATGATAAAATTAAACATTTTAAAATGAACAATTCAATGGTATTTAGTACATTCACTACATTCACGATGCTGTGTAAGCACCACCTCTAGTTCCAAAATATTTTCATCATCCCCAAATAAAACCCTGAACCAATTAAGCAGTTACTCCCTCTCGCCTGCCCCAGCTCCTGGGCCATCTGCTTCCTGTCTGTAGGGATTTGCCTATTCTGAACATTTGAAAGAGACTCACAGTATGTGGCCTTGTGTGTCTGACTTCTTTCACAGAGCATGGTTTCAAGGCCTATCCACCTTGCAGCATGTATTAGGACTTCACTCCTTTTTGTGGCTGAATAGTCCATCGAATGTGTGCACCAGTCTATCCTTTCATCTGTGAATGGATATTTGGACTGTTTCCAGTGTTTAGCTTTTGTGAAGAGTGAAATAACAATAAACATTTGTTTATAGGGATTTGTTCACGTACCTGTTTTCTATTCCTTCGGATTAGACACCGAGGATGTAGATGGTTTTTTAAGATCGGCAAGACTGGAAGCTAAGGGGGTGAATGTAGATAGGGGACCGAGTCCTGACGTAGTTCATTACTAAGAGGTCAGTGGGAAGAAGAGGAAGCTATAAAGGAGCCTGGAAAGGGGCAGATGATGGGATGGGAAGAGACCCAGGAGTGTGTGGTGCACTGGAAACCAAGTGAGAGAACGGACTCCTGCATTCAGCAACAGGCAGGTGCCTGCGACCTTGAAGAGTCATTTCAGCAGAGTAGGAAAAGCCTGAAAAGAGCAAACAGAAATTAGAGAAGACCTAAATAAACGGACAGATACACCATGTTTATGGATTGGAAGATTTAATATTGTTAGGAGAATAATTCTCCCCAAATTTGTCTATAGATTCAATGCAATCACAATTAAAATCCCAAGAGTTTTTGGTAGAAATTGATCAGCTGATTCTAAAATTTACACAGAAATGCAAAGGACCTAGAGTAGCCAAAACAATTTTAAAAAAGAACAAAGTAGGGGCACCTGGGTGGCTCAGTCATTAGGCATCTGCCTTTGGCTTGGGTCAGGATCCCAGGGTCCTGGGATCGAGCCCCGCACTGGGCTCCCTGCTCAGCGGGAGGCCTGCTTCTCCCTCTCCCATCCCCTGCTCGTGTTCCCTCTCCTGGCTGTCTCTCTTTCTGTCAAATAAATAAATAAAATCTTAAAAAAAAAAAAGAAAGAGAACAAAATAGAAATCAAATACCTGATTTCAAGACTTTTATAAAGCTACAGTTACCAAGACAGTGTGGTCTTAGCATAAGGGTAGACCTATCAATCAATAACAGAATATGGAGTCCAGGATCAGACTCACACTTAAACACTGAATTGATTTTTGACAAAAGTGCCAAGGTAATTCAGTGTGGGAGCAGACATTTCAGGACTGGTGCTGGAACAACTAAATCTTCCTACGGAAAAAAATGAACTTCAATCTTACCTCATGCCATATACGAAAATTAACTTAAAATGTATCCTAGACCTAAGTGCTAAAGGCATCAGTTTTGCTTAAGCTGGGATTCCAACGTACAGCCATGGAACACTGGTCTATAAAATTGTTCCCAACATTTTTTTTTTTTTTTTAAGATTTTGTCAGAGAAAGAGAGAGAGAGAGAGCGTGCACAAGTGGGGGGAACAGCAGGCAGAGGGAGAAGCAGGCTCCCCACTGAGCAGGGAGCCCAATGCAGGACTCAATCCCAGGACCGTGGGATCATGACCTGAGCGGAAGGCAGACGCTTAACTGACTGAGCCACACAGGTGTCCCACCAACAAATATCTTGTCCTTAAAGCAGGACTCTTCCATGTCCCTATTGTCTCACCTGCAGAGAAAGTTGTTCACACTCTGACTCCTCTCGGGTCTATTCCTTCAGTTTCTACCCATTCTACCTCCAACTTCCTCCAACTCTATCTCCACCACCTTCACTCTAGTACGGGCCCCTGTTCTCTCCACCCTGGGCCATGGCAATGGCCTAAAGGGACGCATCACTTCTTGTCCTCCTTCAGCCCAGGCTCCACCCTGCAGCATGAGCAACTATGGGATTCTCCTGGTTAAAGCTAAAGATCCTCCCCACAGCTCACAAGGCCCTCCCTGCCCAACGTAGCTGTTTCTGACCTCCCTCTCAGCCAAATGGGCCTTTCTGTTCCTACATTATTTTCTTCAGGGTCTTGGCACAACCTGTTTCCTCTACATAGTGCCCTCCTTCTCCCTGCTCTTGCTCATCCTTTGGAACTTGGCATAAGTGCATCTTCCTTCAAACGATCTGACTTCTCCACCCCAGGAGTGCCCCATGCTATGATCTCATTGCACCCTGGGCTTTCCTTCCATTGCACTTACATTTTCCTACCACTTATGAGCTAATCAACATGGGAGACAGTCAAATGAGCTCATGGACTGTTCACACCACGAGCAGGAACACTGTCTGCTCAGTGTACCACTGGAGGCCAGGTACCAGCTCAGTGTTTAGCATGTCAAGAACACTTGAGAAATACTACCTGAGGGAGAGATACTGAGGTTCAGACTCCACTTGCCCATGAGCTAAGGTTCAGAAAACTTCCAAGTGGCCTGCTTTCATGGATTCCTCATAACCCATCTGTGGAGGTGTCATCATTGTTTCCACAGGTGAAGAAAAGGAAAGTGTAGACAAGTCCAATAAATTTTCCTGGCATCACCCAGTTACTGACAATGGAGTCAGGTTTCAAATCCAGGTCTTTTCTGATTCCAGCATAAGATCCCACCCTCTACCCTCTACTGCAAGTGGCTCAGAAAGAAGGAGGAGCTGATGCAGTATGATAGCCACTTAATCGGCAGCAAGTCTGTATTATTCTTTCAATAAAAAAATTTAAAGTGTCATGTACGTGGTGGAGAACACCCCACGTGATGTATCGTTTATGTAGATGCAGATGCTGGGTATTCACTAGTGACTAGTATTGGTAACATCTTTGCCATTAAATTGAAAGTAGGAAGACGGACAATAAACAGGGCATCCAAGAAATGTGAAGGAAAAGGAAGCAGTGATCAAAAGGAGGGGAGGCTTGAGGTGGTTCCTCAGCTGAAACCTGAAAATGAGGAAGCGCAGGCCCCAGAGGCAGGAATAGGGACAGTCACAGGCTGTGGGGCGTGACTTAGGGGAGCACTTGTTCATCTGCAGGACTAAACGATGTGGCACTGGAGACACTTTCAAAACACAGAGAAGCGGCCTAGAGGCTCAGGGCCTTCATACTTAGAACAAGGCTCTGTCCCTCACTACTTTCATCTTTTGACATCTTCCCAATGACGCCTTCTCTAGCTGCCCCATTTAAAATTCCCACGACTATCCATGTTTACATCTCAACACAATATATTTTACTTATTTCTTTTGCCTCTTCTTTGCCTTCCTAGCAGAGCTCCACAACAGATGATACAGTTGTTTCGTCTGTGCGATGCCACAGCACTTGCATCTGGAGCTCAGCATCAGGTCAAAAAATATTTGCCAAACTAATAGTGCTGGGTAAGTTCTAAAGAAAAGGCGGCCACGATCGAGGCCCACCTGGCCTTGCCTAACAGACCCTGCCATCCCCCGACTACAACTAAATAAAAGCAGCTCTCAGACCCGCCCTTGGCCCAGAGGCCCACTAGCCTCAGCCCCAGTCCAGCCTGCCCGCCTCCCACCCTTACGCACGGCCTTGGGTCTTCACTTCCGAGTCTCAGGCCCCTCGGCCAACCCTTCCCCGCCGACCCGCGGCCATTCCGTCCCATCCCCCAACCTCCCGTCGCAGCCGCGGGAACCACCACGGCCACCGCCGCAGTGGCGCCCGCTCTGCGCATGCTCGGCAGCGTGGGGACGCAGCGTGAGGACGAAGACCCCGATGCGCATGAGCAAGACCTTCCCGGACGGAGTGGGGTGGTACATCAGGAGCGCCAGCTCTCTCGTCCCGCCCACCTCCCCGAGGCCCCCAGCGGACGCGCACGCGCACTGGGAGCGGAAGGGCGGACGGGCGCGCGCACGAGGCCGGGCGGGCGGCGGAAGCGGGAGAAGCCGACTGTCGGGGGGAGGGGAGTTGGCGGGTGCGCGCGCAACGGGGGCGCGGGCGGCGTGGGGGGGCGGCCGAGACGGGCGGGCGCGCGCGCGAGACTTACCCTCACTCGGCGGCGGCGGCGGCTTCTTTGTTTCGTGAGGAGAGGCGAGACGCCCACTCTGCCCCCGGCCCCGCGCGGAGGGGCGGGGGCGGCGCCGGGAAGGCGACGGCGCCGGCGGCTCTCGGTAAGGAACGCGGGCCGCGGGGGGAGCGCGGCGCGGGGCTTGGGAGGACGGTTTGAATGGAGCCGGGGCGCCAAGGGGGGAGGGGGCCGCCGGCGCCCAGAGCGGGGCTGGGGTACGGCGGCGCCCGAGGGTCAAGAAGCCTGGCCGGCACCGCGCGCGCGGGGAAGGCCACAGTGTAGCGAGGCCGCGGCGGCTACAGCATCCGCGGGCCGTGGGGTGGGGGCCCGGGCCGCGTGGAGGCCGCGCGCGCGCTCTCGCTGGGGTCGCCGGACAAAGCTCTCCGCCTACTCTGCAGGCTGGGGTCCCGGCCCCCGGTCGCTGTGTCCGTCGCGGCAGCAACAATAGCAAGACGTCGGGGTTTTTCTGGCTACGTTGTAACGGGTCCGACCCGAATGTTGTCTTTTCGGGGAGGCTGCGGTCGTGGCTCAGTAGGAAAAACCCCAAATGAGTTCAGTGTCGCCTGGAAACGAGCATTAGGAGTTCTTTTGGGTTAACCGACCTAAAATTTTATTTAAAAAAAATCACGTATTGTTGGTTTTCAAAGAAAAGTAAATAATTCCCCAATTCCTTGCAAGTGGTGACTTCAGAATGTTTGCCCTGAAGTGGGGAGTCTAGAGCAAGTGGGGGAGGACGGATAGAACTGTTTGGTGTTGAAAGCATTGTTTTTGTTTTGCATCCTTTTGCCTTCAGTTGATTTTTCCAGATTAAGGCTTTTATTTAAAACGTGGGCCTTTAGGAGAGTGTTTTGTGCTGGTCTTGAAGACAACAGCCTTGATTTCCCTCCACCCCCCGGTGAATCCTTGGGGAAACTAGGGAATAAGTGCAAGAGCCACTTCCTAGGAATTTCAAATAAGTTTTCAGTTTGAATTGACTGGATTGCAGTTTGATTCCCTGGGATGTCCGTCACTTTGCTGTGTGACCTTAGATAAGTAGCTTAATGTCTCTGAACTTCTTTGTTTCCTCGTTTGTTTAATGGGGATAATGGCACAAATGGAGTTGGTGAAAACCTGTAAAATGGTTCCTGGCAAGTGGGAAGTACCATTGTTACCGTCAGGCCCAATCTCCTTCATTGTTGAGCAAATATTTGTTGAGTCCCTACTGGGTGTTAGATGGTTGGTGATTGGATGCTCTGAGGAGCCTCTCTAGTCTTGTAGGGGAACAGATGGTAAATGTGGGAACAGCTCCCCGTGGCCTATCATGTAATCCTCATTACCCTTCCTGTGAGAGGAACACAGTGGATGTACAGGGAAGTGATGGGAGCCAGAGATCAGGGAGGTTGTACGGAAGAGGGGGCCTTTTCTCGGAATCAGGGAGTATGTCCAGGCTTGCATGTGACCACCTGGACCAGTCATTGCACCCCACTGCTACACTCGCATATCATCTTGATCCTTTCCTGTGTAGCAGTTACCCTGGTGTGTAATTACACTTTCATTCTTCTCTGAGAGCCATCAGAGCAGCGATTATGTCTGCTTGGTCTCCTGGAGTGTACCCTGGGTCTGGCCCATAGTAGGTCCTTAGGGAACATTTGTGGAATGAATGAGGAGAGTCCTTGGGGGGATGGAGTAAGTATATGCGTGAAATGCTTTGCACAGGACTGGGCTTGGGTTGTAAGCAATAAATGTTAGTTGCTCTTGTTGGTTTTTTAACTTTCCAAGGCCATTGTCCCCTGGGAATGAGGGTGTGGGGTGGTGGTTAGTATGGGTGGTGGTGAGGACTGCTAATTCTGGAATCAGACCTCCTGAATTCACACCCAGCCTTCTAAATCCTAGCTTGACCTGGAGCAAGGCATTTATCAGTAGGTCCCCCACTTGTGAAACAGGTATGACAGCAATGCTACCTCAGTTGTTATAAGGGTTGAAAACATAACATAGGAAGCTCTTTAACACACTGCAGTGCCTGGCATATAGAGAGCACTCAATTTATTGGAGTTAATGTTGTTCTTTATACGTGTGTGTGTGTGTATATATATGTAAGTCAGTTATTTAAGGAATGAAAACATAATTTGGAGTCACCCTGTATCCCAGGAAGTTCAGGTTTGATGTGCTGGTTATATACATTCTGATTTCTTTAAAATCAATTCATATGTAATTATGACAATAATAAATGCTCCTCCATGTGCCGCATACTTTTGTCATTCCTTTTGGGCCCTCAAAACACTGGGAGGTAGCCCTAGGCTCTATTCAACCTTCTGGGTTCGAATCCTGGCTTTACCACTTTCCCTCTTAGTGCCTTAGAGAAATGGAGGTGACAGTTCCTGGCATTTAGTGAATCCTCGGATATGTCGGCCAGTTTTGGCCGCAGTCATTAAGGCTGCCGTGACACAGAGGGGCCCATTCACACTGACCAGAGACAGAACACAACATGAATGACGCCCCCCAGCGTTGTGCAAGAAGTGGCCCAACCTTACATTCCCTATTGGAACAAGTGGGTATTGAGAGCCTACCACGAGCCAGGCCCTGATGGGGGCTGGGGTTTCAGCCGGGAACAGGCAGACAAGGGCCCTGTTCTCTTTCGATCATATCCATCTCCTTAGTGGCAAAGGGGGACGGTAATCGTACCCAACTATGATTGTTGCAACGTCTAAACGACAACTGTAAAGTGGTTAGAATGGTGCCCGGCACACAGTGCTGAACAGTTGGGTGCTAGTGTCATTTATTAGGATTCCTACAGCATCCTGGCAGCTTGAGATACAGAATATATTTTTGCTCTGCTGTGATAGTTGTGTGTGTTTTCAAAGTAGTAGCAAAGGAATCAACTCTTCTATTTTGTTTTTCATAATTAAAAAATTGTAAGCTTGCACTTTCACCATAATGCACTGGAAAGAAGGAAGTATGTTTGGTGGCATGGGTTTTGGAAAATATCAGATGTTTGTTTCCCATCTCACATATTTCCTTGTAACTTATAACACTGATTGGAACACTTAAGAGAGAATTGGAGTTTAGAAAAAATTAAGGGCACCTGGGTGGCTCAGTCGGTTACATGTCTGGCTCTTGGTTTTGGCTCTAGTGATGATCTCAGGGTTGTGAGATCGAGCATGGGGCTCTGTGCTCAACAAGGAGTCTGCCTGAGATTCTCTCTCTTCCTTTCCCTCCCCTCCCCAAAAGAAACAAGTAAAACCTTTAAAAATAAATAAAAAAAAAATAAAGGGATGAGCAAAATCTACTCTAAAAAGGAAGTAACAGCTGCTGGAATATTGGGGGGAAATGTCTGAGGGGGAACACATCAGAATCAAAAGTCTGAGGCTAAATGGAGCACCCGTTGCTGTCAACCTTAAGGAGATCATCCCTAAGAAGTATAAGGCTCATTAATATGATTATATGATTGGAGTTTTCTGTTAACTGCATGCTGATGATACAAATTTTTCAGAACGTGGATTTGATGGGCATGAGAAATTTGGTCGCAAATCATCTTCATGTGAGGGAAAGGCCATTGAGGGTAGTGCCAGATGTAGCGGAGTTTGCTGGGCGGTTGGATTTCATAGGACAGAGAGAAAGGAAGGGATGCATCGATTTCCGTCTCAAGTCCCTTAGAGATGGGGCTTTCTTTAGAAAACAGGTAACTGTTAGCAGGGCATAAACCAGGCCCCTTCGAAGCCTTTGGGACTAGACTGGTCTCCAGTGTTTCCCCTTTGGGACTGTTACTTTGTTATAAAGGGTGCATGTCTTTATTTTTCATGGGGATACTTGTTACTGGGAATAGTCTGGGTTTTGCTCAGTGTGAGTTCAGCCATGTGTGAGATAAAAGGAGGTTGGACCCCGTATTTAGTAGCAGCGGGCTTTAAAATGGCTCCTTGGGATGTTTAAGTTCTCTTTTCGCTGTTAAGTCATGCCCCACTGGCTCAGGAAGCAGGTGGCTGCGTGACAGTTGCTGCCTCACCTGTTCAAGAGGGGACAGGGTTTGATGTGGGTCACCCTGACTTGCACCAAAAGTTCCAGTAAAGTAGAATGGTGGATGGTCTCATGGTCTTAATGGTGACACTGAAGCCCAGGGGTCCACTTGTTGTGTGCTGGGAGCTGCATCTGGCCCTGATGACTGCCAGTTGTGTCTTTGATCACAGCCTAACGTGGTTTTGTGCTAAACACCCATGGCCGCCTCCTGGGAACACACCCTGGATACCCTGCCTGTCAGAGTGCTTGCACTTTGCACCCTTTCAGGCTGTCCTCTGCCTTTTGATCCTCAGCCAAAATAAGTTACTCAAGCCTGGAGTCAGACAGACTTGAGGCAGGACTCTACTTCCTGTGATATTGGACCAATGACTTAACCTTCCTGAGCAGAAAACCCCGTTCCCCACTGTTCCTCCCTCCAGCCCCCTCTTACCCCATAGTCTCCCCAGTTGGCACCTCCAGTCACCAGTACTGAACCAAGGGATGCAAGTTGGAGCTGAAATCCAGCCTGGCTGGGCTTTGCCAAATCTGGCTCCAAGGCTGGTCCGCCCCGGGGAAGGGACACTTTCTGTATTTCAAAGGGCACGTGCTAGCTGAAGCCCTATTGGTTACCTTAGTCATCATTGACTCCTTTCTTTCTTTTAACCTTACATCTGTTCATCAACATGTCCAGAAAAATATTCTAAAACCATCAGACCATGTCGCTGCCCTGCCCAGAACATTCCAGCGGTTTCCCCTTGCACCTAGAGTAGACTCCTACCTCATCACTGCTGCTCTCGAGGCCTGTGATCTGCTCCCCGCCCATCTCTGACTTCGCACAGTCCCACCTCAGGGCCTTTGTACTTGCTGGTCCCTCTGTCCATCAGTAGCCACTGGCTCCCATTACTTCAGGTCTCTGCTTAGATGTATCCCCTCCCTGAGACCATCCCTGGCCACCATGATTGAAAGAGTAATTCCTGTCAGCTTGTTAACCCTGCTTATTTTTTCATAGTACGAGTTCATGGCATCTCCCCCCGCCCCACCTAAGGAACATCATGTCATATTTATTTGTGTGCTTGCCTCTCACTCAGTTGTCAGTTCCATAAGGCAGGGATTTTGTTGGCGACTGGATTCCCAATACCTGGTACCCTGCTTAGCATAGAGTTGGTTCTCAGTCGGTATTTGAGGTGGCTGGGAGGGCCTGTCACAAGTGAAACTGGGCAAGTATAAGTACCATGCCTCCCTGGCCATTCTTGCATTTTGTGCACCCCTGTTGTGGGGGACTTCTCTCCCACCCTGTCCGCAGGTTATGTGTCGTTCTCAGCGTTGAATATATAGCAAGTACAGACCGAGCAGTGGTAGACCATGACATCCATCCAGTGGGGCTTGACCAGCCTTAAAAAGAAGAAAAGAAGAGAGTCTATCCGTGTTAAATGGGGAGCATGGTCAGGATAGATTTGTAAAGCTGGTTGGATTTACTTGATGTGTGTTTGCTAGGTCATGTTGTGACTCCAGGTCATGGTCAAAGAGTTTGGAAAGCGCCCATCTAGTAGATAGATGGGATAGCGTTTGTATTCTCTCAGTGGAGACCCTGCATCTCCCTGCTGGATTAGAGCATGAACTTCCCAAGGGCAGGGAACCGGCTTGGCTGTCATCATGTGTTCACATCTTCTGGTGCGTTATAGATGAGGAGATCCTCTTCCGTGGTTTTCGAGTGAATGAAAAAAAAATTTAAAGGGCAGGAGCTGTGGATTCCAATGAATAAAATGATACATAATTCCCAGTGCTAAAAATAATACAGCAGACCGCCTCATCTGTGGGGGATACGTTCCAAGATCCCCCGTGGATGCCTGAAACTATGAATAGTACTGAACCCTATCTATACTGTTTTTCCTATAGGTACATACCTATGGTAAAATTTAATTTATACATGAGGCACAGTAAGAGATTAACAATGTGAAAATTAATAATAGGAAACCTCATTTAAATGGTATCGGGAAGACAGAAGGAGGAGCTCTCAAACCCTACCACTTGTCATCAGTTGCAGACCCAACAGAAAAAGACCTACCTTGCAAGTCACCTTGCCGGTCACAGAACTTTACTACCCTAGCTGAGAAAGAAAGGTTTTTCTTCTGCCCCAGTAACAGCCTAGCCAATGAGACTGTCACAACTCAGCCAATGAAACGCTACTACATTTTGAACTCCCTGTTTACTCCAGTGGACTTCTTGTTTGTAACAGCCCTCCTGACTTCCCCCTTTCCTTCCATAAAAGGTCATTCTTTATTCTCCACACTTGCCTTTGGTTTTGCCATAGTTTGCTTGTCCCGGATTGTTGTTCTCCGTTATTCCCGAATGAATGCATTTTTGCAGGAAAATTAATTGGCAGGTTTGTTTATCCTTCCTTCCTTCCTTCCTTCCTTCCTTCCTTCCTTCCTTCCTTCGAAGATTTTATTTATTTGAGAGAGCACGCATGTGCGTGCACACACGCGAGCCAGGGGAGGGGCAGAGGGAGAAGCAGACTCCCTGCTCAGGACCCTAAGATTGTGACCTGAGCCAGAGGCAGATGCTTAACTGACTGAGCTACCCAGGCGCCCCTGACAGTTTTATTTTAAGGTTAACAACAACAAATAATAAAATGGAACAATTATGACAATAATAGTGTAATAAAAGTTGTGTGAATGTTCTTTTTTTTCTGATAACACCTTATTGTACTGTACTTGCCCTTCTTGTGATAATGTAAGATGATAAAATGCCAGTGCGATGAGATGAAATGAAGTGAGTGATGTAGGCATTGTGATGTAGTGTTAAGCTACTATTGATTTTCTGGCGAAACTCAGCAGGAGGATCATCTGCTCGAGGACCAGGGCTGACTGTGGGTAACTGAAACTGGAAAGCGAAACCTGCGGGGGTGGGGGGACGGGAGGAGGAACTACTGTACTTGGTAATGGACAGACTTGGCATGTCTCCATTTTAGGTAGAACCAATAAGACGCTGTAATTAGTTATCATGACATGGTTTTTTTTGTTTCTGAAGTGTATTCTTTTTTAAGTGTAGGGCAAGGTTTTGCTACGTAATTGTATTGCAAGGAAAATGCTCAGCAGGCAGCATGGAACAGCTAGTGTTGGGGAAGCACTGTCTCAGGAATAAGCTATTTCCATATGTCACCCAAGACAGCAGATGCCTCGTCCCATACGTCCTTTCAGGTTCACAGACCAGCGTGCCAGGTCTGGTCAGGTATAGACAGTTTTCCTAGTAGAGTATTGGGGGGGGGGGTGCCTCGTTTTGTAGTTTTAATATAACAAATAAGACTGGTTTTGCTGAAGGCATCCTGCCCACCCTCCTTGATCCATCCCCGTACCCTGCCATGGATGGACCATAATGTGTCTGATGATGAAACTTGCAGGGGAAGAAATTTCTCCATGCCCAAAAAGCAAAGTCATAGCTTTCCTGGGGCCAAACTTAAATATAATGCTGGTTTTCAGGCAAGATTGAAAAAAACCCCAAAAACAAAAAACCACACACACACAAAACAACGATAATCTCAGCAAGCAGATTTTAGAGGGTCCCGATTTCCTGTTAGCTGTCTGTCCTGCTTCAGGGCTGGCCACCACTGTTCTTTTTATTTTAACTTTATTTATTTTATTTTTTCAATTTTAATTCCAGTAGAGTTAACATACAGTGTTATATTAGTTTTAGGTGTCCAATATAGTGATTTAACAGTTCTCTACATTATCTCAGTGCTCATTACAATTAAGTATAGTTTTTAATCCCCATCACCTATCTCCTCCGACCCCCCCAGTTTGTTCTCTATAGTTAATGAGTCTGTTTTTTGGTTTGTCCCTTTTTTCCCCTTGTTCACTTGTTTCTTAAATTCTCTTTTTCCCCCCTTTGCTCGTTTGTTTTGTTTCTTAAATTCCACATTATGAGTGAGATCATATGGTTTTTGTCTTTCTCTGGCTGACTTATTTCACTTAGCATAATACTGTAGATCCATCTATCTTGTCATGACCACTGTTCTTTTTTATAAGAGAAAAGCAAAGGGTGGTATGAAAGAAGAAACTAGACCTACTCCTCAAGCAGTCTGGTTCCGCATTTGAATGTCAACAGATGTTTCTATTTTAAATGATAATTTTGATGAAGTTGAAAGTAGAAAATAATGCAATCCTCACATCCTTTCATCTTTTTTATTTCCATAAAGGTACTTCCTGGACATCTTTTCTGGGTGTTTATTTCCCAGGTATTTTTCTGAGCGAGGTTGGTTGGTTGGTTTTGGTGTTTTTTGTTTTTTGGTTTTTTTTAAATATGATTACAAAAGTAATAGAAGGTTGTTGTAAAAAAAATAAACGCACACAAAAACGCCAGAGCTCCATGGTGTGGAAAGTGTCGGTTCCCCATCATACAGCTCCTGAGAGAGCTGCTGGCCTCTACCAACCACACTTAGGCAAGTTTTCTTCGGCTGGCTTCTGCCTTCCGCTGAACTTGAATCTGTTCTTATTCTTAGCAGAGTGGGTCTCGGGTCAAGCACACCTTACACTGATGCTCCCTTCTTTCCTCTGCTTCATCTTGGACCTTCCTCCACATCCGTGTGCATGAAGCTACCTCATGGGGCATGGATTGTATGGGGGTTCTGATTGTTCAGCAATTGGGGTGCTTCTCAGAGAAATCAAGGTGATATGGCCATGTTACCTCCAGACCCATTGGCCCTGGGAACCTGTTTTTATCTTGCAGCTTACTGCATGTCTTAGCTCTTGGGTTTTTGATTCTTGCCCCAGAGTAGTTTTATTTCCCATCACATTCCTTTGGGCGGCCTACCTGGATTCCCAGGCTCCATTCCTTCCTCGTGGAGCCCCCAAACACACCCAATCCACAGGCCACACACTTCTCAATTAGGCTCCCAGATACACATGCTAGTGGTTTTACTATTTTGTCCCTCTGTCCTTTTGTCCTTTACTTTTCTCATCTGCTTAGGTGTGGCTGTCTGGTTTGAGATGGATTTCAGTTTTGTGTTTAATGACCTTGTATTTCCCACCCCAGACACCAAGTGACTTGCCATAGAGGGACTTGTTGTAGGAGTCCGGTCTGAACCGTGGAGGTCTCCTGAAGCCCCCAAGACTGTAGGATGACCTTGGGGACCCAAGGAATTTGCTGAAAATGCCAAATCCTTAGTTTACTGTGTAGGAAAGGTAGAGGTGTTTGGTGATGAGTGAAAAAGGGGTTGGAGAGAGGGCTGTTCTTGGCCCTCAGATCCCACCTCACTTCTGAAATTTCTGGCCAAACTTGTCAGGCCCTCCTGAGTAGGCAACTTGTGAGAGCACAGTAGTGCCTGGTTCTGTACCCTCCCCAGCTCTCAAGAGGGGCAGGCCCACCCCTGCTCTTTAAGAAGGGGTGACTGGCCAAAAGGAGTTTGATGATGGATAAGAACACCAGGTTTGTGGCACTAGGATCCAAGAGGGCAAGGGATAATTTGTAGCAGCTCAGATCCTGCCTGCTGATTGGCAGGGCGGATCTCATCACTTATGACAGCTGGTTTTTGTTTGCAGTGGGCCTGCGTGGCCTTCAGGCAACCTCTGTTCCTTCTCCAGTTCGCGAAGCTGCCTTGTGTAGCCTTTACTTCCCGAGTTTGTTCCTAAACGCTTTGGGACAGGAGCATCACTTGAGGTTTGTCCTGTGGGGGAAGCTAAGTTAGGAAGCACGGTCTCCAGCCTGGTTACTTACTACGTGCCTCAGTTTACTCATCTCTTTTAGAGAAGAGGAGGATGGAAGGACTTAATCTGCATGTTGCTTCTGGGTGAGTAGTGACAAGCAGTAAGCAACTGCTCAGTAAACATGGGGGCCTTGGTTTTGCCAGCAGGGTGGTATTACTTCCTGCCTGTACGGGCCCTACCTGCGTTAGTTCAGGTGATGCTGGCTGTGACACCCGAGGGAGGGACTGGTCTCATTTTCAGCCTACAGAGGAAGAAATAGAGGTTGGAGAAGGTTAAGTCACTCATTTGTATCATGCGGTTGGCAAGTAGGAGAGTCCAAACTTGAGTCCAGGCTGCGCTTCAGTGAGTTGCATGGTGGCCTGGGCCTTGTGACTCTAGCAAGTCACATCTCTTCACTGAGATGCTGGGTGGCCTGTGAGCCTCAGGGACCCCTCTGTCAGCAGGGCCCATGATAGTCCCTCTGGGAGGTGTGGTGGTATGTGCTCAGTGAGTACATCTCAGCCCTTACCACCAAATGGGCCTACAACCCTGCTTCCCCTCTGGCTGGATCATCTTCCCTGTTATTTCTTTGGAACTGATAAGATCCTCAGCAGTTGTAAATCACGAGGGGGCGGGAGCAAGTCACAATCTTTCTGGATTTTAAAATATCCCTTTCCTTCCTCTATCTCCATGACCTTGAGATAGTAAAGGATAACTGGTTTCCTCTGCTCACAGCACTCTGACACCAAATGTGTGGGTTTTCCACAGGAGCGAGTTTCTGCAGATATGAGCTGGGTGTCCTACTCTTCAATTCAATTCTGACGCTAATTACCCAGAGTTAGTGCAGACTGTAGAGGTTAAGGGCTCAGCCCCAGAAGACTGCTCCCCGCTCCAGACCCCAGTCACAAGTAGTGGGCCCCCAGGTTACCCACACTTCTGTCCAGCTTGGTTACAAATGGGTTCCCATGAACCCCTCCTCAGGTTTGATTATTTGATATCACAGCTCACAAAACTCAAGGAGACACATGTGTTTACCTGCATATTATAAAGAATATTATTAAGGGTACAGATAAATAGCCATATGAAGAAGTGACTAAAGTAAGGTCTGGAAGGATCCCGTGCCCAGGAGCTTTTGTCCCCGTGGAGTTGGAGTGCACCACCCTCCCGGCATGCGGATGTGTTCACCAACCCAGAAGCTCTCCTTGCCTCTTAGTTTAGAGTTTTTATGGATGGTTCATCTTGTAGCCATGATTGATTATTCACTTTTCAATTCTTCTCCCCTCCTAGGAGGATGGGGCTGAAAGTTCCAAGCTTCTAATCATAGCTTGGTCTTTCTGGCAGCCGGCCCCCAATCCTAAAGCTACCCAGAAGCCTACCACGAGTCACTTCATTAGAACAAAAGACACCCCTACCACTTAGGAAATTCCAGGGGTTTTAGTCAAAAACTAAAGGCAGAGACCAAATACATATTTATTATTCTCTCAAGTAGACAAGGTTTTCTTTTTTTTCTTTTCTTTTCTTTTCTTTTCTTTTCTTTCTTTCTTTCTTTCTTTCTTTCTTTCTTTCTTTCTTTCTTTCTAGATTTTATTTATTTGGGAGAGCACACGCGCGTGCAGTCATGCACCCGTGAGCTGGGGGAGGGGCAGAGGGAGAGGGAGAAACAAACTCCCTGCTGAGCTGGGAGCCAGATGTGGGGCTTGATCCCAGGACCCTGAGATCACGACTTGAGCTGAAGACAGATGCTTAACTGACTGAGACACCCAGGCGCCCTGGTAGACAAAATTTTTTTAAACAAGACTCCAAAACCATTTACCATGTAAAAACAAATTTGATAAATCAGATGCCATTAAAATAAGAACTTCTCTGCATCACAAGCCACCATTAGGAGAATGCAAAGGTGAGCCCCAGACTCATAGAGGAACCACATATCCCCAAGTAAAACACTAGTGAAAACAGGGCCTTTGCAGAAGTGGTTATCTCAGTGGCCAGCATAGAGAAAGGTGTGCAACACCATTAGTTGCGAGGGAAATACAAATTAAAATGGTAGTAAGATACGATTATATCCTCACCGAAACGGTTATAAGTTAGACTGACACCACCAAGTGTCAGTGTCGATGTAGAAGAACTAGAATGCTCTCCCCTCTGCTGCAGGGATGGTGGTTATGTGAGATTATAGTCCTAATTTGGAAAGCTCCTGGTATTTACCAAAGCTAAATTTATGCCTTCCTATGACGAATGGTTCCACTCCTGGATACCCGAGGAAAATGGGTTTCCACCATTTGTGATGTTGTCCATAGCAGCTTTACCTGCACTGGCCAAAACCCTGTAGCACTGAGTGTGTGAATAGGAGACCGGACTTATAAGGAAGAACAAATGCCCACCGTCCCACCAACATGTATGCCCCTCACAGAAGAGCAGAAGGATACTACTGTATGTCTCTTTTTTTTTCAGATGCAGTTCAATAACAAGTGAAACCACCAAAGAGTGACAGAGTCAAAGCAGTGTTTCCCCCTGGGAGGGTGGTCCTCATGGGAAGGGCCAGGGGTGCCCTGCAGGAGTGTTGTTCATCCAGCTGTACCCCTACAATCAGGGCACTTGAGGTATGCTAAAACCCAGGACAAGTGCATAAAATGCTCCCTCTTCCATACCACACTGAGGACCAGAGTGCTGCTTCCGGTTCCTTTTCCCTGTCGTGTGCCCCCCGCCCCGTGCTGTTGCGATTCTGCCGGTGTGTCTGTATTTGTGTGCGTATGAGCACCCCGATTGGGAGTCTGTGTATGGTGGAGCCCGCCTGCTGTGCTGCTCAGGATGGTTTTGCATTGTGCCTGTACTGTTTGGGTCCTTTTTAGTGTCACTTCCCTTTACTGTCACACGTGTCTAAGCTTTCAGTCCAGAAATGAGTTTGCTCCCAGTGGCTCCGTGCACTTACCTGCTTCATCACAGCCTGACACTTGAGAGGTGACAGCTTCCAAAGCACATGCCCTTTTTAAAAGCCTCTTGTGAAACCCCATGCTTCTCAAAGGTAGATGTTGCCATATTTTGACACGAGTATTTTTTTTTAATTCAGTTAATTAACGTATAGTGTATTATTAGTTTTGGGGTTGAGTTTAGCGATTCATCGCTTAAATATAACACCCAGTGCTCATTACATCCCGTGTCCTCTTAATGCCCATCACCCAGTTACCCCATCCCCCTACCCACCTCCCCTCCAGCAACCCTGTTTGTTTCCTATGATTAAGAATCTCTTATGGTTTGTCTCCCTCTCTAATTCCGTCTTGTTTTATTTTTCCCTCCCTTCCCCTATGTTGCTCTGTTTTTTTCCTTAAAGTCCACATATGAGTGAAATCATATGATAACTGTCTTTCTCTGATTGACTTATTTTGCTTAGCATAATACCCTCTAGTTGTAGCCACATCATTGCAAATGGTAAGATTTTGTTTTTTGATGGCTGAGTAATATTCCATTGTATGTATGTACCACATCTTCTTCATCCATTCATCTGTCGATGGACATCTGGGTTCTTCACATAGTTTGGCTATTGTGGACATTGCTGTTATAAACATTGGGGTGTGGGCCCCTTTGGACCCCTACATTTGAATGTTTGGGATGAATACCTAGTAGTGCAATTGCTGGGTCGTAGGGTAGCTCTAGTTGGCACAAAAGTATTTTTTGATGCCCTCTAGCATCTTCAGTGAGCTCCATATGTTGATGATGAAGTTAGTGCTTCTATGGGTGGAGGTAATAAGTTTCTAGAGGTACCATGCATTTTTTAAAAGATTTTATTTATTTCTTTATTTGAGAGAGAGAGAGAGAGAGTGTGTGTGTGTGACAGAGAGCATGAGTGGGAGGAGGGGGAAAGTAGGCTCCTGATGTGGGGCTCGATCCCAGGACCCTGGGGTCATGACCTGAGCCAAAGGCAGACGCTTAACCAACTGAGCCACCCGGGTGCCCCAGTACCACGCGTTTTGATGGGAGGAAGGTCTGACACTAAGTATAAACTACCTTTAGAAGAGCCATCATTCCAAAGGCTCTTCTCAGTGCTTGCTCTTTGGCATGTCTGCCTTTAGATAAGGAGAAGATGTTCCTTAGATGGTGGATTTTATTTTGCTGTCAGTTTCAGTTGGCATGACTTAGAATAGAGATCTTCAGGTGATAAGGCACCCATGAGTTCCCGGATGCCACAAGATTCCTTGAGTATTTTCAGGGCCATTGTCCCTCTTGCCACCTCACTGCAGTCTCTCTGGGCCTCTCTGAGAGTGCCTGTGGACACGGAGGGCTGGGGCAGGGGGACAGGGGGAGTGCCCTGAGGAGCCATCTTCCTTGACCCAGCCGTGGCTATATTCATGTCACTCAGCTCTCCACCTGTGAAGTATGACTATAGGTGCGTCTTGCCCTAGACAAACCCTGGGCCAGAGGTTTCAGACTTCAGAATCCGCATTTTAGAAAAGGAGGTTGGGGCATAGATCACTCTCACATGGCAGAGACTGGAGTAGCATCTGGGGGTAACAGGATCCTTTTCTGTAGCAGGTGTGACCATTCACATGTATCTGAATCAGGTCTGATTTTGCTTCTAAATGAATTTGTCTCGAAGTTAGTTTTTTAAAAGTTTGATTCTACCCCTGCCCTGGGCTTATTGGGTTTTGGATTTGTGGGGAAGAGATGGTGAGCAGACACCAATCCTCCAGCACTCTTGTGAGGTTTATCTAAGGTACAGCACTGGGGCTTCTTGCGCTTTGAAGGAAATCCAGGAGGCCCAGAGAACCTGGAGCACTTTGCGCAGTTGGGTCTGTTCCTAGTCAGGCTGGTATACCGGTCACTGGTCCGGGCCCTGCCAAGATTTCTGGTCCTCTCTGCTCTGATTTTTTTAGCCATGAAACTGGAACAAAGAAGTTTGCGCTTTCAATCTATTATCCAGGAAAATACACCCACTTTTTAAATTAAAACTTTTGTTCTAATTAAGAGAATTAAAAATGTTCTTACACTTCTTAACAAGATTTATCCTTAGAACCAGAAGTCCCCAGTGAAGTTTAGGGACAGAGAGAGTCACTCCAAAAACCAAAAAAGTCCCTGGGGCGCCTGGGTGGCACAGCGGTTAAGCGTCTGCCTTCAGCTCAGGGCGTGATCCCGGTGTTATGGGATCGAGCCCCACGTCAGGCTCCTCTGCTATGAGCCTGCTTCTTCCTCTCCCACTCCCCCTGCTTGTGTTGCCTCTCTCTCGCTGGCTGTCTCTATCTCTGTCGAATAAAGAAATAAAATCTTTAAAAAAAAAAAACAAAAAAGTCCACAGAAACAGAAATCGCATTTGTGACATGCCAACAAGAGATGGGCTTGTAAATAACTTGATATGTGACAGAACAAGGGAATACAGTGGAGCCACTGGAATCCACCTTTTGAAGACCACTACATGATTAAAATGGTCTTGGGTATAATCCTATGAAGAAAAGCTTGGCTAGAAAGTGCTGAGTAATACTGTTGAGTGTGTGTGTGCCTGTGTGTAGAACAGTCTAGAAGGGAGGCAGGGAGGTGTGATGGGGTCCCAGGGGCAACATGAGGGCAGCTCTCCACCCTGAGAGGGCCCGCTCTGCATGGCTCAGCTCCATCCTTGTGGCTCTAGTGGTGTGCCATGTCTCTGAGGAAACCCCTTCTTCCCACTCCCCACCTCCCCCTGCCCTGCTGGGAAAGGGGTAAGGCGGGCAGGGTCACTTGTTGCTTTCTGCAGGGCCAGCAAGCGCTTCACCTCCGTGTCTGGTGGGATGCTGGGTGATTTTAAGTTTCTGTGTTCTTTTTGTTTTCTTCATCTCAACACTGCAATTGTATTACTCCATAATCATGAAAGAAGTTATTAAACTGAAGAGAATAGTATTTAAGGCCATATGTAACTACACAACAGAATAAGGGTTACCTGAACTTTGAACTCATATTATAGAAAGTATATATAAAATTTATCACCTCGTGGCCCTATGGTGGCAAGCAAAATTTACTGTCATCATTAGATTTTTTTGTAGAATAGTTTTGGATCTCGTAGAGGCTTGGGTCATGGTTCTGGGTATCAATTTTTAGTTTTTGGCAACATTCATTTAAACTTCAGACGTGTGAATATCACTGTAGAACTATTTAAGATACCAGAGTGCCGTTATTTATGTAATACCTCTCTTTAAATGAACCTGCGTTTCAGACTTCCATTCATTTATTTTAAAGGAAACTTGGTCTCACTGCCCTAAGTGGAAAACCAGCATCGCTTGCCGTGAATATTTATATTTGTTGAACTTCCGAAGGCCCAGTCGGATACTGTTGCTGGGAGCAGCTTTGAGCCTTAGTCTTGCTCTCTCTTGTTGCTAATAGGAAGGTGGCAGGTATTAGGCGTGAAGGGCGAATCTGCACTGCCCTGAGTGAGACCCCAGGTGGGACAGTGGCTGTAGACCTCCACCTCCTAAGTCTCATTCCTTTCTCGGGACTTTGATCTGATTTTATATGCTTGATGTATTCTTTTCTGTGACAAGAATGGAGGAGAAAGGTCTGGGGTCGGGGCGGGGGGTGTTGCATGTCGAAGGTGCCAGCTCGCTGTCAAATGAGTGCTTCTCACAATGCTACGTGTGGTCCTCCCTTGCCAGCTCTTGCGCCCTGGCTATGGATGTGACCCCCAGACTGACCAGGACCTCTCTCTAGCAGGAGACCACTGTCTGCAGCTCCTGTGAAGATGTCCACTCCAGACCCACCCCTGGGCGGAACTCCTCGGCCAGGCCCTTCGCCAGGCCCGGGCCCCTCCCCTGGAGCCATGTTGGGCCCTAGCCCGGGTCCCTCACCGGGCTCTGCCCACAGCATGATGGGGCCCAGCCCAGGGCCTCCCTCAGCAGGTCACCCCATCCCGACCCAGGGGCCTGGAGGGTACCCTCAGGACAACATGCACCAGATGCACAAGGTAGGGAGCCTGCGCCCGCTGCGCTGGGTCCACGTGATCGGAGGTGGGAGGGTGGACAGTGCATCCTGGCTTCTGCTCTGAGCCAGCAGCCTTTCCGCCTTGTGTCTCCCGGACTCATCATTCCGCATGGGAGATGTGGTCACACCGCTCCAGAGCTGCCTTTTGTTAACGAATGAAAATGTCCAAATCCCTAAAAGGTGGCTTGTGTCACATGGCTTCCTGCACGCGGGCTGTTCTGCTCACCCGGGCTCTATAGCCCCATTCCATCCTGCACTTGGGTGCCACTCACTGTCTTAATGACTTCTGGAACTGATCAGAGATGCTTTTGCCAGCGAGGTGAGAAAAAAAATGTCTTAACACAAATAGTTTTCCTTTCTCCCTGTGTTCTTGGGTGGTGGCTGGGGAAAACAAGGAAACATCCTTTTATCTATATCAGCATCTAAAGGAAAAGGTGACAGGCTCAAGCCTCAGAGACCACAAGAGATCCTCGTAGAAGATGGACTTCATGTGGCCTAGAGGTGAGGGGTCTCTGCTGACCCCTCTAGCCTCCCTCCCAGGGCTGTCCATGTGTTTGTACCCATTTCACTTAAATCTCCCCCTGCCCGTCAGATGTAGGTGGTTATTGTGCCCATTTTACAGGTGAGGAAGTAGGGTCTCGGAGAGATGGTCACTTACCGAGTCAGTGGTGGAGCCATCTCATCCCTCTGGCCCTTCTTGCCCTCCCCATCTCCCGCACATTTCTGTCAACACTATCTTTCTTGTCGCTTCCTTCTTGAGAAGCTATTAGTGACCTGACTGTCCCCCCCCCCGCCGCCCAATTTAGTCTGGCTTCTCCAGCACAGCCTATTTTCCTCTCTGCTCACTTTGTTTCTTTCTCTTGGAATCGCTTGCACATATTCCACACGTCTGCCAGACACCTGCCGTTTGTCCTGCACTGTGTTAGGAGCCCAGGAGCCAGGGTCCATGGTAGTGGGACGCCCTTTTCCTGCGTTTGAAGCTGCTCCTGTGGCCCCCGCCAAGCACCCTCTCTTTCTTCTCTCTTGCTTCTTCATGGCACACACTGAGCTGTAGTTGACTTTGTTGGGCCACCCATTAGACTGAGTTCCTGGAAACCAGGATATTCGTGCCAATCAGGGCCTAGCAGAGTGCCCTGGAATGGTCCGCTTTACCAGCCATTCCAGTCGGGGAAGTACTTAGTACTGAGCCTTTGGAGTGAAAATAGGTGGCATTGTTCTGCAGAGGTCTGGCGTGCCTCTTAGGAGGAACAGAACCACGCCACAGATACCTTTCCTCCCAACTAGTAGGCTGGAGGCCGATCTCAGATCAGAGGACACCGAACACAGTGTAATCATACTTATAGGCAGAAATTTGTGTCTGTTCCTCTGATTTGTAGTTTCCCAAGGAAGAAGGTTTCTGATCCAAAGATTGGTGGTCACCAGGTCTCCTTGTGACGATTAATGGGGAGCTTGGTGTCCCAGCCAAAACAGCTCCTCACCAGGAGCTCATGTCTTTTCCACATGGTATTTTAGCCATCTGGAACTGACTCCTGGCGCCCTGATCCATCTGTCCCTTCACTTCCAGACCTCCAGTCTCCTAGGTGGTCATCCACCACTGAGTGACATTGCTTCATGCATCTGCTTGACACTTCAGTAGGTGTCAGGACCATGGCTTGGACCTAAGCTGCTTGGTCACAGTGGTGATTCAGTACATACCGTGGCAACCTTGGGTGGACATTTTCAGTGGCAGTGAACTCTTGGGCGGCACTTTGCATGCTGCCTCTTCCTGTTCCCCCTTGTTGAGCTTGCCTTGTCATTGTCCCCTCTTGTAGCCAATGGAGTCCATGCATGAGAAGGGCATGTCGGATGACCCCCGCTACAACCAGATGAAGGGCATGGGGATGCGGTCGGGGGCCCATGCAGGGATGGGGCCCCCGCCAAGCCCCATGGACCAGCACTCCCAAGGTACTGTTTCGTTACTCTTCTTTCCTTGTGTTTGTTGCCCCCCACCCCAACCCCAGTCATTTTCCTGATTGGGTTTCCTGATCTCCCACAGGCAGATTCAGGGTAGACCCAGGACAGTTTGGCCCTGTGGGAGGCCCTGCCATGGAGGGCTGTTGAGTTTGGGCTTGGCCAGTGCCCATATTGGGCCGATTTGTCCTAGAGCAGCCTCTGGAGAGGGAACCCTGGTGGGACGCATCCGTATGCAGCCCTGGAGTTTAGACAGGGGCCGAGCAGGGTGGGCTCCTCGGGCTAGCAGCTCCCGTGATATCCAGGAACATCCTAGAAATGCAGATTCCTGGGCCCCGCTTCAGACCGCTGAGACAGAATCTTGGGGTGGGGGGCTCTGCTTTAACAAGCCTTCCATGTAGTTATTCTGAACAGGGCAGTTGGAAAAGCGATGGAGTAGATGACTTCCTGTCATCAGGGTGGGAAGCTCAGTGCCTCCAGGGGCTCTATACTTAATGGAGGGTAGAGGTGTGGTCTGTTCAACTTGAGAGGCAAGAGGGCAGGCCTGAGGGATGCCTGGATCTGTGCAGCAGCTCAGCATTGACCATCAGCAGGCAACATGCTGAAGGCCGAGCCAAACCAAACCGGTCGTGCCAGCCACTGGTCTGGGTGCTTCTCCTTTGAATTATGGGATTAAAGTCGTTTGGCCACCCCGTGTCTTGGGGTAGGAGCTGGTGTAAGCACAGTTGAAAGGTTACTGTCTTTGCCTTAGAAATCACAGGACGTGTGTTGCTGAGTGACCACTTGGATCCACATTGCTTCACAGGTTACCCTTCCCCCCTGGGCGGCTCCGAGCATGCCTCCAGTCCGGTTCCAGCCAGTGGCCCGTCGTCAGGCCCACAGATGTCCTCTGGGCCAGGAGGGGCCCCCCTGGATGGTGCCGATCCCCAGGCTTTGGGACAGCAGAACCGGGGCCCGACTCCATTTAACCAGAACCAGCTGCATCAGCTCAGAGCCCAGATCATGGCGTACAAGATGCTGGCCAGAGGGCAGCCCCTCCCCGACCACCTGCAGATGGCGGTGCAGGGGAAGCGGCCGATGCCCGGGATGCAGCAGCAGATGCCAACACTACCTCCCGTGCCGATCCCCAGGCTTTGGGACAGCAGAACCGGGGCCCGACTCCATTTAACCAGAACCAGCTGCATCAGCTCAGAGCCCAGATCATGGCGTACAAGATGCTGGCCAGAGGGCAGCCCCTCCCCGACCACCTGCAGATGGCGGTGCAGGGGAAGCGGCCGATGCCCGGGATGCAGCAGCAGATGCCAACACTACCTCCACCCTCTGTGTCCGCCACGGGACCTGGCCCCGGCCCTGGCCCTGGCCCGGGTCCGGGTCCAGGACCAGCACCTCCAAATTATAGCAGGCCTCACGGTAAGGCCTGCTGTCCCCAGCGCTCGGGGTAGGGAGGGGACTCAGAGCAAACTGACCAGAAGGTGGGCAGCAACGTCAACAGACCTGGGCACAACCGCCCACGGACATCCTCTCCGCCCCCC
>NW_024423786.1:49441617-49530421 GCF_017311325.1 Ursus maritimus | reverse complement strand
AATGTTGTTTCTCCAGCTGCCTCCCCGCCCCCCCACCCCCACCCCCTTGCCCACACTGAGGGGCTTGTTGTTGGGTGCGTCCCCTGGAGCCAGGCCTGCCTGTGGGGGTGATGCAGGCATAAACGCAGGGTGCCTTTTATCCTCTTGTTTGTCTCTCCCTATGTATAGGTATGGGAGGGCCCAATATGCCCCCCCCAGGACCCTCAGGCGTGCCCCCTGGGATGCCGGGTCAGCCCCCCGGAGGGCCTCCCAAGCCTTGGCCTGAAGGTAAGTCCCCTCTGTCTTGGTGGCATGTGCCTTCCCTGGCTCCCATCACGAACTTGCACCATGCAGCCCCTGAGAGGAGCCTCCTCAGAGAGAGGGGGCCAAGGACAAGTCCTCGCTTCTTTCTGCCTTCTCTGGGTCTTCTCTGCCCCTGGTCAGTTCACAGAGGCTTGGGTTTGGTTCCACTGCATGATTCCTGCCCCACCTTGTCCTGTGGGTCGTGGTAACCCTGGGGTCTCCTCACCAGGGAGAGGAGGATCCTAGCGAACGAGTTCCCTGGGTGACTCAAGTGAGAGGCTGTGGAGAGGCGCTGCCGCAGCCACAGATCCTGTCCTTCAGGAGTGGCGCCTCTGAGCCCAGAGGCTGTGTTTGACCCCCTTCCCTCCTGAGAACACACCCCCACCCCAGTGCTGTGGGAGGCAGGCAGGGTGGCAGGGTGGCTCAGGCTTCCGTTTCTGCTCTGTGCAGCCTCTGTGTTGTGTAAAACGTGGTTGTCAGGAGGTATCGGAGGGTCGCCTCTGTGGGGGTGAAGCATGGGTAAAACAGGCTCATTCCTTGTCCCCTTGGATCCGGAGGTTTAGTGATGGGCACAGGAGAGCTCATTGCTTAAATAGGATTCCTTGGGCACTGGATGAAAGTCTGGAAACTGCTACTCCCATGAGGCCACACACAGCAGGACCACAGCTGGGAGCGGTGCTTAGGCAGGGATGGCTTCAGGAAAGGGCACGTCTGCTGAGCTCCGGAGGAGGCAGGAGGGAGGGGGACCCCCGAGGAACCCCTGAGTGAGAAGCAGCATGGCAGCCTGCGCAGGCCTCGTCAGCCTTGGGGATGAGTTCGTCCCTGGGGCCGTGAGCGCCCAGCAGGCTTTTCATTTACCCCCAGAGTTGAGCCAGAACTCAAGCTGTGCCTTTCCCACCTGACTCCTCTCCCCCCCCACCCCCACCCAGGACCCATGGCAAATGCTGCTGCCCCCACGAGCACACCTCAGAAGCTGATCCCCCCACAGCCAACGGGCCGCCCCTCACCTGCACCCCCTGCCGTCCCGCCCGCTGCCTCCCCGGTGATGCCGCCCCAGACGCAGTCGCCAGGGCAGCCTGCCCAGCCTGCCCCCATGGTGCCATTGCACCAGAAGCAGAGCCGCATCACCCCCATCCAGAAGCCGCGGGGCCTGGACCCTGTGGAGATCCTGCAGGAGCGCGAGTACAGGTGAGGGCGCGGCCGCCTATGGCCACTTGCAGTTGCTGCCCCTCGCACCGGTCAGCCCTGACACATGTCAGTTTGACTCACAGTTCTAAAGGCCGGTGGGGTATGTGACCAGAAATCTGTCACCAATTGCCTAGTTCTCTGTGTTGCTATCCTTCCAGAGAAATCCTGTGTGTGTATAGGCAGAGCGGTGCAAGTAGCCACATGGTGCCCAAGTGTTTCATGATGTGCACACGGTTCCTCGCCTGGCAACAGGGCTTAGGTCATCCCTTATTTGTACCAAATGAGCTTTTCTTTCTCTTGGATGCATAGTATTCTATCTGGTGGCCGTACCGTAAGTGATTTAGCGAGTACTCTGGCTGAAGGGATGTCAGGTTGTTTCTAATCTTTTTTGTTTGTTTCCTAGTCTTTTGTTAAAACAATGCTGTAGTCAACACACTTGCATCTCTCTCTTTTCCCGTGTGTGCGCATGTGTCAGAGTAAATCCCTAAACGTGCCATGGCTTGGGTGCAGGGGACGTAGGCAGGGAAATTTCCTAGATTCTGCAAAACTGCCCTCCATAGAGGTCGGACAGGTAGATGTTGAATGGAAGTGCTTTGTTCTCCTCGCTAACTTTCGGCTCATCAGCACTCGAAAAGCAACCCATCAAAGCTCTGTGGTGGGCCCTCTCAAACATCACTAGTTGCCGGCTGCTTTGCCAAGGCCTTCTGGGTGCCAGGTGCAGGGGGAGATAGCGGGCACACAGTGTGCCTGATCACTCTATCCCATGTGGCTGGGGCACCTCAGGTTCGCCCCCCGAACACCTTGCCCTCCCCCATTTTCTCCATTGCATCGACAGCTTGTTCTGGGCTGTCCTCCCTTGGTAAACGTAAGCCCCATGCGGGAGGGGCTGTGCTTTGTTCACCATAATCCACAGATGTATCAGTAAACTTTGTCTAATAATAGTCTCCAAAGTGCCTCGCCAGCTGTGATGTGCTCTGGAGCTCCAGCTCCTGTACCCAGGCACCTCCCCTCCAGCTCCATTTAGATAGCTTAAACATGGCCTTTCTAGATGTCCTCACGTCCCCCACGTTTCCCTCCCGTTTCTATCCCCGTGCACCTGACAGTAGCTCACTGGGCTAGACCCTGCCACCCCTTCACTGTTACTCACCCTCCCTCATCCCCCATGTCCTCGTCTCAGCTCCCAGCCCCCATCCTGGGAACTGGTGGCCTTTTCCACATTGTGGACCCTGCCACCTGGTCTACACGTCCCCTTGCTGGCCTCCCTGCTCTCCCCCTCGCTTATGCAGTCTGTTCCCACATAGCAGTTTTGGAGTCTCTTTTTATAATTAACTTCCATTAGATTTATTCCCCAGGTTTAAACGTGCCACTGGTGTCCTATTGCCCCTTCAGTAAGGACCTTTTTGTTTAGCCTCTTCCCAAGGCTCTGTGCTTGCCCGCACCACTCTCCCTTTCCTCTTTTTCTGCAGAACAAGTGAGACTCATTTCTGCCCCTGGGCCTTTGCACAGACTGTGCATGACCTTGGCTAATTTAGGCCTGATTGCTGAGGTCACCTGCTCATAAGAGTCCCTGCCTCCCATCTCACTTCCAACCCCCTTCTTAGAGGGCTTGGTACTCTTTGGAATTAGTGTAGATATTTAATTTTTTAACTCCTTTATGGTCTGTCTTGTTGATAAGGCTGTGAGCTCTATGAGAATAACAAATTAGTCTTGTTTACTCTTGTTTAGTGCTAAGGCCCAGCATCTGGATCAGTCCCTGGCACACAGTAGGTGTTTCATAAATATGTGTGAAACGTTGAGAAGAGGGATTATCTCATTTGAACTTCAGACCAAGCCTGTAGGGTTGCTCTGCTGGGTCGTCCCTGGGCTGGGGTGGAGACGCTGGTCCACCTGATTCCATAGCCAGCTTTTCGCTGCCGAAATGTCACAAGGTGGCTGTGCCCTGTCGGGCTTGCTGTGCCTGCCCTGCTCTTTCTGTATTCTGCGTTTTGGCTGGCTTCCTTTTCTGAGCCATTTCACATCTCATGACTAGGATCTGCCTTCCTTGAGGGATGGATTCTGCTGAGGTTCCACCTTTAAAGAAAAGGAACAGGTGGGCTCGCCCCCCCGCCCCCGTGAGTAGATAAGAGCTCTCATCACCTCTCCTTTCTTCTGTCTTTGCCACCCAGGCTGCAGGCTCGGATCGCACACCGAATTCAGGAACTTGAAAACCTTCCCGGGTCCCTGGCCGGGGATTTACGAACCAAAGCGACCATTGAGCTCAAGGCGCTCAGGCTGCTGAACTTCCAGAGGCAGGTGGGCACAGGCACAGGCCCGTTGCTTGAGGAAAAGAGCCTTTTCTGCCAACATTGATTCAAAGAGCAGCCACTTGCCAGGCAGTTACTAAATGTGCCTTGATCATTAAAAGCAGCAGTGGCCTCACATCCTCGCTGGCTGGCTGTCCCCCTCTGCTGTCCATGTCCTGCACAGTGGTGGGACGTTAGCTTTTCTCGGGATGGGTAGCTGTGGGTCTTTCCTAGGGCTGTAGATGCCAGCTTGGAACAGGAGACTTAAGTGGGTCTGTTTTTGAGGGTGCTGTACTTTCGAATGACCCATAAGAAAGATTTTGTGTGTGGTTGACGGGAGGCAGAGCTGGAGCCCTGAAGTTATGAGAGAGCCTTCTGCTAGGTGTCCAGAAGCAGTCATCTCCTGACCTGTGCTCATGCTGTGTATGAGCACCCATCAGACAGCATTTAGAACAGATCCTTCTGGAAGGAGCAGCGTTCTGTCTAGCTTGAGATCTGTAATTATGTGTGGACCTGACAACGTCATGCACATCATTTCTTCCTTCCTCAAGCTACGACAGGAAGTGGTGGTGTGCATGAGGAGGGACACAGCCCTTGAGACGGCCCTCAACGCCAAGGCCTATAAGCGCAGCAAGCGGCAGTCCCTGCGTGAGGCCCGCATCACCGAGAAGCTGGAGAAGCAGCAGAAGATCGAGCAGGAGCGCAAGCGCCGGCAGAAGCACCAGGTGCGTCCCCGCCCAGCTGCGAGGCTCGGCCTGCATGCCTGGGTTGCCTGAGCTTGCATGCTGGCGAGTCTGGTTTGGTTTGTGTCTAAGTATGCTGCCTGTCTTTTCTGCTCATCACAACAGTATTCCAGGCACCGAGAATATGTTAGTGGACAAAACCAAATGGCAGTGGGAGGATGGGCCATAATCATGTATGCCATGTTGGGACGTAATAAGGTGTGAAGAGATGTAAAGCAGGGGTGGAGAGTGACAGAGGGGCTGTTGACATGGCATGGTTGGGGGAGTTCTCTGAGAAGGCGGAATCTGAGGGAGGGAGCCACAGAGACATGTGGGCAAGGAGCTTTGCAGATGGAGGGGAAGCTGCAGAGGCCCTGGGGCTGGAATGTACCCTGTGTTCTGTGATCAGCAGGGATTCCAGTGTGGCTGGAGTGGAGTGAGCCAGGGAGAGAGTGGGATGAAGGGAGGACAGAGAGGTGTGATAGGCAGAGCGTTTGGGCTGAGGAGACAACTTGGGCCTTTGCTCTGAGTGAGGTGGGAGCCATGGAGGGTCCTGAGCAGAGGAGGGCGTGATCTGACTTAGCTTTTACAAAATCAGTCAGGAAGACCGCATCTCTACTGGGGGACGATTTGGTTTGTTTGCTCATTTACATTTTCTAAACCTCTCCTTTAGTCGATATCTAGTACTGGTGTAGTTTAAAATTTAAAAGGGCAACAACCTGTTAGCGTTTTGGTATGTACCCTTCAGGTTGGTTTTCTGTAGGCACAGAGTATTCAAAAGTTAAATGGCCTCCTTTAAACAAACGTAGATACATACTGGCTGGTTTTTAAGTATTGTGGAAGCATGATTTTTTTTTTTTTTTAAGATTTTTATTTATCGGACAGAGAGAGACACACAGCGAGAGAGGGAACACCAGCAGGGGGAGTGGGAGAGGGAGAAGCAGGCTTCCTGCTGAGCAGGGAGCCCGATGCGGGGCTCGATCCCAGGACCCTGGGATCATGACCTGAGCCGAAGCAGACGCTTAATGACGGAGCCACCCAGGCGCCCATGGAAGCACGATTTTTAACATCTACATTGTATTCCTTCTCTGCCTTGGCATCTAGTAATTTATGTGACCATTTCCCTGTTGGGGTACATGTAGCCTATTCTCAACCTTGCAATGTTAGAAGTAATACTAGAAGAGGCATTCTCGAACTTGAATTTTTTTTGGCCTATATCTACTGTTTTCCTTAAAGGGACTTCCTGGCAGTGGAATAACTTGTTTAGAGGGTGAGGGCGTTTTGAAGTGGTTAGTGTTCAGTGCCAGGTTGTTTGGGCAAGGCGGATGGCCCTGTCTGTTATCCATGAGGGAGGGCCCCTCTCACCACAGTCCCCAGCGCGGGGCTTTCATTACAGAGAGAATGCCGAACCTCGGGGGCATACAGTGTCGTCGTACTGTTTCGATTACGTCCTCTTGGTTTTAAGCAAGCTGCCTTTAAAGTTTTGTCTGCTTTGTGGCAACGCTACAGCGACCCCTGGGGAGTAGCCAGTCCTCTCTTTTGTGTATGTCCCTGCAGGAATACCTCAACAGCATTCTGCAGCATGCCAAGGATTTCAAAGAATATCACAGATCGGTCACAGGCAAAATCCAGAAGCTCACGAAGGCGGTGGCCACGTACCACGCCAACACGGAGAGGGAACAGAAGAAGGAAAACGAAAGAATTGAGAAAGAAAGAATGCGGAGACTCATGGTAAAATTCTGCCGTCACGACATCATGTCCCTTTGTGACCCTTTGCGGGTGCTTTGGGTGTGGCGGGCACCAGGGTTTGATTGCCTGGTGTTACGCCAAGGTGGATTACTGCTCAGAGTTAGAGGTGGGACAGAGAGAAAGAAAGGGCTTGGGTTTGGGAGTCTAAGAGAACTGGCCTATTCATTCTGTCAGTGGTTGCAAGACCTTAGGCTGATTATCTGGCTGCTTGCTCTGTGCTCTCTCCAGAAAGTGGAGGGGGCATACACTCTAGGTTGGGAGAGTGACTGATGATGTGATCCCTGTCCTCCGTCCCCACCCTTTGCGTCTGGCTATTAGGGTGATCCTCTAGTTGGGCAGATACTGACAGGCACTGCTGTATGCACGCGGCCTCAGTAGTAAGGAGAAACATGCAGTTCCTCCCCTCAACGGCCACTCCTGCTGGCCCTAGAGAGACAGATGCCCAGGCCAAACAGACAAAACCATTTTGGGTGGTGGGAAGTACCTGAAGAGAAAGAAGCAGGATGTGGGAGTGGGGATTGATGGGGTGTTAAGGGAAGGGTGGGCATGACTCCCTGGATGAAATGCCTCCCAGAGAAAGAGGAACTGAGGGCAAGCATCTCAGGCAGCAGAAAGCCAAGTGTGAGGCCCAGCAAGAGGTCCCTAGAATAGCGTGGTGAGGGCACAAGTAAGGTCAGAGTCCCTAGGGCAGTCATGTGGGGCCTTGTAGGGCACGAGGAAGGCCTTAGATTTAATTCTGTGTACGAGAGGGAGCCATAGGAGGCTATAAGCTGGGGTGACATCTGATTGATTATTAGAAAGCCAGGAGGGGCTTGCTGCATGGGTCTGTGGGAGTAATCTGGCTGGGACCACAGAGAAGTATTTGGATTTGCATTGCGTTTTTAGACAGAGGGGCCGGGACTTGCTGTTGGCCTTTTCAAATGACTTCTGGCAAAAGTATGTCTGTCCAGCAGGCCCCCTCAGGGTCTTCCCTGGGTAGGCGTAGAGGAAGTACTGAAGGGGACTCGATAGCTGTGTGAAGGTGTACGTACAGCAAGGCTCTGGTTCAGCTAAGCACTCCCTTAGTGAGGGTCTGGTTGCCGGTTAACAACAACCCCCAGCGGGCTTCTTGACTCTGGATTACCTGCCTTGGCCACTAATGGACGGGCACGTGTCTCTTGCAAGCAAGCATCATAACCTCATCTTTCTGCAGGCTGAAGATGAGGAGGGGTACCGTAAGCTCATCGACCAGAAGAAGGACAAGCGCTTGGCCTACCTCTTGCAGCAGACAGATGAGTACGTGGCTAACCTCACGGAGCTGGTGCGGCAGCACAAGGCTGCCCAGGTCGCCAAGGAGAAAAAGAAGAAAAAGAAAAAGAAGGTTTGCTGGGACCTGGCCATGTGCCTGCCCCTGGGTGGGACTGGAGCAGCCGTTTTGGCACGCGTGCCTCGGCCTCCCCGGTCAGCGAGTGAACATG
Source organism: Ursus maritimus (assembly GCF_017311325.1). NCBI lineage: Eukaryota > Metazoa > Chordata > Mammalia > Carnivora > Ursidae > Ursus > Ursus maritimus. The sequence goes on along the minus strand of NW_024423786.1, from coordinate 49,522,741 downwards.
TCTCTCTTTACTTCCAGAAGGCAGAAAATGCAGAAGGACAGACACCTGCAATCGGACCTGATGGCGAGGTGAGGGATCAGGAGTTTCTTTCATGGAAATACCAGCCCTGCCCTGGGAGCTTAGACCTATTGCATCTTTTAAATTTTTTTTTTCTTTTTTAATCACCAGAGCTGTCTATGACGATGGGAAGAATCCACTTATGTCCCCTGCCACATCCCACCCCCTCCTCAGTCCCACTCCTAAGGGGGTACATTGTTAGCTGTCCTGGTGCGTTTCCTTCCAGACTTCTTTTTTTGTACATGCCATTATTTTGTTAGTTTCATTCTGACATAATTACAGGACAGAGAATTCCGGCCTCTTCCTCACCTGGGTTCGCCATTTTCCCACACATTTTTTCCTAAACCATCTGAGAGATGCAGACATGACGACCCTTTAGCTCCGTATATTTCAGTGTGTTTCCTAAAAACGAGCTCCTTCTTTTCCGTAACTGTACAGTGATCAACAAGCAGAAACAGACATGGCTGTGATAATACCATGATCTCGTCCACAGTGCTTATTAAGGTTTGGCCAGCTGCCCCTCTGGTGTCCTTCACAGCAACTCCGTGGCCATGGGTGGCATTCAGTGGCGGTGATTCTAGTCCTTTGATCCTGAATAGCTCCTAGCTTCGTCTGAGCCTTTTCTGGCCTTGGCATTCCTGAAGAGCACAAGCCAAGTATTTCCCACAGGGGCCTTTCATTTGGGTTTGGCTTGCTGTTTCCTTGTGGTTAGATTCAGGTTATGTGTTCTTGGCAGGAAGACCCCAGAGTGACGCTGTGTTCTTCTCCATGCGTCAGTCACATCGGGAGTGCATGGCGGAGATGGCTTCAGTCACTGGTGATGTTGACCGTGATCCCTTGGTGTTTGCCAAGGCATCTCTGATGAAAAGTTACTATTTTTTCCTTTTGTAATTATTAAGTACCTTGTGGAGAGATGCTCAAGGCTCTTTAAACGTGTTTTATCTCCTGTAACTTCCACCCACTGGTTTCTTCATTTGTTTAATTAGTCTCTGCCTGTATCAGTTTTGCCGTGATGGTTACAAAATGGTGAGCCCCCCCCTTCACCCTCCCTTCCCCTCCCCCATGATTTCTTCTGCATTTTTTAGATGACTTTCTACAGGAAGGAAAAGCTTTCTCTCTTCTTTCCTCTTCTTTCCATGGTACATCGTTTGCCAATCCCTAGTACTAACTCACAGGATTCTCATTTAGTTAATCCTTTACGGTCATTATTTTGGTGTTCAAGTTATTCCAGTTTGGGCCAGTAAGAGCCCCTTCCAATTTGCCCATGTGTCCTTTGAGGGTTTCCTTACCTCTTGCACACTGAAGTGGCCCAAACTCATCTTCTGGTTTCCCAACGAATATTTAGAAACCAAGATCTTTCTCTCTTTTTCTCTCTGTCTTTCTCTTTATTTAATAAGTAAGTAAGATAAGTAAGCAAGTTCTACACCCAGCTTGGGGCTTAAACTCGAGACCCCGAGATCGAGAGTTGCATGCTGTACTCCCTGAGCCAGCCAGGTGGCCACCAAGATCTCTCTTTAGATGGGATTGTTGATTCGGGGTGTCATTGCTTCTAGGCCCTCTTGGCAAACAAGAAATAGGTGTATGTACGCATACACATTTGCATTGCTGTTCTGTATGTATGAAATCTTATCTTCCCATGGATATCTCTGTGTCTAATGTAATACCATAGGGCTATTTCTGTTCTCTTTTTATCCTTATTATAACAGCCTGAAACCTGGCTCCCATTAGCCATGGTATATTTCCTTTTTTGCCCAATCCTAGAAAATAAATTCTGGGAAATACATTCCAAATTGTTAACTTGTACTACTCTGCAAAAGAAGCCTCCTAGCTAGAGTTTAGTTGGTATTTGGAGTTATTCAGCCTGAAATGAATGTGCTCCGAATATTACATTTAAAAGTTAACTTAGATTAGTTCTCCCCTGTGCCCTCATTAGTGTGGTTCCCCCCATCCTTGTAGGTTTTATTTATTTACTCATTGTTGATGTGTGTTTTTTTTTTTTAAAGATTTTATTTATTTGAGATAGCACGAGCCAGGGGACAGAGGGACAGGGAGAAGCAGGCTCCCCACTGAGCAGGGACCCCCCCGATGCGGGGCTCAATCCCAGGACGCTGGGATCATGACCTGAGCTGAAGGCAGACGCTTAATCGACTGAGCCACCCAGGTGCCCCTTTCATTTATGTATTTAATATGTGAAACTTTACTAGTCTGGTTCTAAAAGTCAGAACCTTACGAAGTGGCCCACTCAGAGAGGGCTTGCTGTCTCCACGCACCGTTTTTCCCTACCACATCCCTTACCCGCCTCCTGAAAGCCACCGTTCTCACTCAGTACACTCATTTGGAGGAAAGATGTATAAAAGGGGGAGGTGTAAATAAGTGGTGTTTCCTTTCCCACCTCCCCCGCCCCCTCCTCACTCCCACCTCCCAGAGGAAAACTGTGAATAACCGTTGGGGTGTTTGCTCTGGGGCCTTTTCTGTGTATGTGCCACCAGATGGTTTTCTTTTTCCAGCCTCTCATTGTATCTCTGACATCTTCCCACGTTAGCTCACACACACTTACCTTATTCTTTCAGTGTCACTAAAATGTAGTATTTCTTACAGAAAATATTTAAATGATATGAAAAGCAAAAGCCCCCGTGGCACCTGCTCTCTCGCAAGCGCTCGTGTTGAACAAGCATCCAGGAATCTTTTTGCCTACATCCTTTTTACATTGTTTTAAGGCCATTTGGGGCGATCTAGACAAAGCTAGACTCTCCATTCAGCAGAATATCTTGGGCCACTTTCCAAACCAGGCCATTAATTCTGTTTTAATTGTATGGTGTTGATGTGCTGGAATCTCGTTCAGCATGTAGACAGATAGTCATTTAGGTTGCTTTGCATTTGTAGCCGCGACGAAGATCCTGCACTGCTGGGCTCTGATGCGCCACCACGTGCCCCTCCCTTCCTGGTGGCTGTTGCCGTTGTTCCCTTTCTCCCATTGCACCCATTGTTGTCACGAGCCTCCTTGTACATTACCTTTCCATGCTCTCCCCCAGTCGGCGTGGCCTGCCGTAACAAAACGACATGACTGGGGTGGCTTCAATAACCAAAGAAATATGTTCTTAGAGTTCTAGAAGCTATAAATCCGAGATCAAAGTGCAGCAACGTCAGTTCCTGGTGAGGGCTCTCTTCTGGCATGTGGATGGCTGCCTTCTTGCAGGGTCCCCATATGACAGGAGAGATAGCAAGCTTTGCTCTCTCTTACTGGGGCACTGTCCCTTCCCGAGGGCCCCACCCTTGTGACCTCAGCTAACCCTCATTATCCCCCAAAGGCCCTATCTCCACATATAGCCACATTGGCAACTTGGGGCTTCAGCATTTGAATTGGGGGGGGGGGCGGGGCACACAGTTCAGCCCATAGCAGATACATACTTTTTCCTGGAGGCCAGATTCTTAAAGTGAAAGACTAGTGATTAACTCAAATACGTATTTACTTCATGAGATTTTATTTTATTATTTATTTATCTTTTAAGTGGGCTTCATGCCCAGTGTGGGGCTTGAACTCGTAACCCTCAGATTGAGAGTCGCATGCTCTGCCAACTGAGCCAGCCAGGCGCCCTATGAGATTTTATTTTAAATGTTATGTTGAATTTTTAAGAATGTGGGCTGCTGTTTTGCTACAGTAGAAAACCTTTATAAGGCCATTTGGAGCATTCAAGGGAAAAGTCCTGTGGCGGCAAAGCGCAGTTCAGGGAATCCTGTTGGGTAATCACTGTGGCTGCTCCTCCTGTTGAGTAATAGACAGAAGCATCACTCTGGGTGGCTGTGAACTGTGCTTGATCTCAGCCAGCACTTTTCAGCCTTGGCACCTCTGAAATTGCCTGGGAGCTTTTCAAAAAGACCCAGAGCAGTTGAATCAGAATTTGGGGTGGGGGGAAGTGCCAGCTTTGGCACTGTTAGCCACCCCATGGAGCACTTGGGGGTGAAAGTCACCGATTGGGGTGGAGGCCGTCTGCAGAGCCTGTTCGTGTAACACGTGATTGCCATCACCTTCCATGGTGGGCAACTTTGAGGGTGGGTTGTCTGGTTGCATGGGAACTAATCTGTACTGTGTGGGCGATGTTGACGGTGAGTGTGGCACCTTGGGGGGACAAGAGGGGCGTAGAAGTTCCTGGAAGGTGCAAACAAATGTTTAAACCAAAAACTTCATCCTCATCCTAGAGGTTTTCTCCAGGAAATTTGAGGGCGCTAATGGAGAGGGGAACGTTCTTCCAACATTGGCATCTCTGAATGAGAAATTGAGGAATTCCATATTTGCTAAGAGAAAGTTAGTTGTTTTGCTTTTCAAATACTCTAGGTAGCTGTTCCACAGAAAAAAGAGGACCTTTGAGGAAGTCTACAAATGTGGTATCAATGGGAAAAAAACCAAAGGCCAAAAGAGTGTGCATAATATAGTCATTTGTGTATAAACAGGGAGAGCACAGTCCTTGTTTCTTATGCACGAAGGAGATCTACAAGGCTGTGTGAGAAACACTGGTAGACACGTATGGAGGGAAACTGTCAGATGGGGTCAGGGGAGGGTCCCCACTGTGCTCTTGTGAAGTTGGAATTATATTACCTGTTTGGAAATGAAATACCTCAAAGAAACAATTGTCATTGATGGATCGTATATTATTACAAGATTATTAATATGTCATTAAGCCTTTTTTATATCATTAACCCATTTTCATGGCCACTGGCCACATTTTGTGCCTTTTTCTGGGCAAGGAGTTGGGAGAGCACGTCCCAAGTTGGCCATAGTTAGCAGAAGCCTGAGGTATGGAAACCACAGAACCTCAAGTTACACATGTGACTGTTTTTCAGCCTCTGGATGAGACCAGCCAAATGAGCGACCTGCCAGTGAAAGTGATCCACGTGGAGAGCGGGAAGATCCTCACGGGCACCGATGCCCCGAAAGCAGGGCAGCTAGAGGCCTGGCTTGAGATGAACCCGGGGTGAGTTGGCCTCATTCCAGGGGCTCTAGCATTTGGGGGTGATTTTGCTTTCATTTAGAAGCAGGCCAGTTCGCTAAGGAAGGTGAATCCTGTGGGTTCTGGCAAAGTGTGTATTAAAACACGATAATTTTTTCTAGATATGAAGTAGCTCCAAGATCTGATAGTGAAGAAAGTGGCTCAGAAGAAGAGGAGGAGGTAAGAGTCCCATTTCCTGGCTGCTGTGGCTCTCAGTGTGGTAACTTCCACGTCTTGGGCCCTCGTCACCCATTTGCACTGTGATCCTCTCCTGCTCCGGGTGGGTGTTGTATGGGGCAGGAAACAGGCGTGGGGCAGCCGAGGCCCCCAGTCCTGGCTGAAATTTGATGCTTTAGAGCTGCACTGTCCGGTATGGTAGTCTCTAGCCACATGTGATTCCTCAGTCTTAAATTAATCAAAGTAAATAGAATTTAAAACTGATCATCCTCAGCTCTACGAGCCATCTTTCAAGTGCTCAAAATTTGAAGCCCTCCTGTCCAGAAAGATCAGTGTGAAGTTGCGATCATTAGAGCATGTACATGCCTGCCCATTATAATCTATTCTTTGGAAACATGAGTAGTTGCATTTGTTGTGTAAACTCTGAATCATTTACGGTGCCACGTTACGGTGCTATTTCCTTGGTTGACAGAGCTGTACTGAAGAGGCACGTTGCTCTCTCTCTTCTCGAGTGCCTCCTTGGGAAGGATCCCGTGGGGAGCAGACTCGGAAGGCCGTGTCTCCATCCTTAGCATCCACATGGGTCTTTTCTGTCACTCCCCCTTCAGTTTGCTAGAGTGTCAAGTATTAACTAACCATTTTGATTACTTCTATGAATGCTTTTGCGTCATTGGCCCGTTTCTGATCAGTTATAAGTGGTTTTTAACTGATTTTTTAAGTGCTCTTCGTGTATTTTCCCCCACCTGAAGTCAGCACAGTGTTCACCTATAATCTTTCTTTTGGTTTGTCCTGATTTTACTTTCCTCCTTATTACCATTTCAGGTCATCTGGAATTTTACTTGGTGTAGGCCGTGGGGCAGAGCCCTACCTTGTCCCCCTCCGAGGAGTACTAAGTGAACTGGCATACAGTTTAGTCCTCCCATCCATTGGCCTGTGACCTTTTTTTAAATGATGTATTCAGTTTTTATAGCCAGTGGGGTCATTTTCGGGCCACCTGTTCAGGTTCCTTTTACATTGATTGTAATGATCCTCCAGTAAGATTTTGTTGTAATTTTTTAATAGCTCTGTAGAGGTATAATTTAAATACCATAAAATGCACCCACAGGAAGTGTATGATTCGGTGATTTTTAGTGAATTTATAGACTTGTGCAATCATTGCCACCAATTTTAGATTGTTCTGTAATCCCACAGTTCTCCCTCCTGCTGGTTTACAGTTTGTTCTGACTCCTTCCTCCAGCTCCAGGAAACCAATGATCTGCTTTCTGTCTGTAGATGTGCCTTTTCTGGATATTTCTTATAAATGGAGTCCTATAACACATAGTGTTTTGTGCCTGGCTTCTTTCAGATAGCGTGTTCATCCATGTGGTTTGCTTATCAAGAGATCATTCCTGTTTATCCCTGAGTCCTATTCCATCGTATGGTGTCGCATGCTTTGTTTATCCATTCACCAGCTGAGGAGCATTTGTGTTGTTTCCATTTTTTGCTGTTTGAATAATGTTGCTGTGAACATTCCCATACATGTCTTTGTGCGGACATATGTTTTCATTTCTCTTGGGTAGATACCTAGGAGTGGAATTGCTGGGTGATATGGTAAGTTTATGTTTGCCTTTTTAAGAAACTGCCAAACCGTTTTTTAAAGTGGTTGTACTATTTCATGGGTTCCAGTTTCTCCGTATCCTTGCCCACACTTGGTGTTATCTGTCCTTTTGATTACATCCATCTTAGTGGCTGGATAGTAGTATCTCGTTGTGGCTTTACTTTGCATTTTCCTAGTAACTAATAATGTTGAGCATTTTTTCATGCTTATGCACCATTCATGTATCTTCGGTGAATGTCTTTTCAAATTTTTTGCCAATTATGAATTAGGTTGTTTGTCATCTCATCACTGAGTTGTAAAACTCTTTTTATATTCTTGGGACATGTCCCTGATCAAATACATAACTTGCAGTATCTTCTAGTCAGTTTGCCTTTTGTTTTTTTCCTCGGTGGTTTTTTTTTTTGAAATGCAAATGTTTAAATTTTAATGAAATCTAGTTTATCAAATCTTTTGCTTATGCATTGTGCTTTTGAGGTTATATCTAAGAACTCTTTGAAGTCACTTAGATTTTTCTTCTGTTTTCTTTTAGAGTTTTGTAATTGAAGCTCTTACGTTAAGAGTCATAGTTGAGTTGATTGCTGTGGTCTGAGATACAGGTATAAGGTTTTTTTTTTGGCATATGGGTATCCACTTTATCCAGCACCATTTGATGAAAAGACCACTCTTTCCTCCTTCAGGTAGTCTTGGCACTTTTGTAGGAAATCAGTTGACCATAAATGTAAGGGTTTGTTTCTGCCTCTCATTTCTGTTCTGTTAATCTTCATGTCTGTCTTTGTGCCACAAGCACTTTATCTTGATTATTGTAATTTATAGTAAGTTTTGAAATTAGATAATGTTACTCTTCCAATTTTGTGGCTTTCATTGTCTGTTCTAGATCCTCTGTGTTCCTATGTAAATTTTAGGGTCAGCTCATCAGTTATTATGAAAATGCTTGTTGGAATTCCGTTTAATCTGTAGATTGATGTGGGGAGAATCACACCTCAACAATATTTAGTTTTTTAATTCATACTCATGGAATGTCTCCATTTATTTTTATCATCATTGATTTCTCTTAGCAGTGTTTTGTGGTTTTCTTTTCTTTCTTTTTTTTTTTTTTTAATTTTATTTATTTATTTGACAGAGATAGAGACAGCCAGCGAGAGAGGGAACACGAGCAGGGGGAGTGGGAGAGGAAGAAGCAGGCTCATAGCGGAGGAGCCTGATGTGGGGCTTGATCCCATAACGCCAGGATCACACCCTGAGCCGAAGGCAGACGCTTAACCGCTGTGCCACCCAGGCGCCCCTGTTTTGTGGTTTTCAGTTTACAGTTTTTTTATTTTTAAATATTTCTTTTGATGCTATTATGAATAGAATTGATTTAAAAATTTTTTTTTTAAGATTTTACTTATTCATTTGAGAGAGAGAGTACAAGCAGGGAGAGAGCCAGGGAGAGGGAGAAGCAGACTCCCCACTGAGCTGGGAGCCCAACTTGGGGCTCAATCCCAGGACCTGAAGATCGTGACCTGATAACCATCTGAGCCACCCAGGCACCCCTATAATTGATTTCTTAATTGTATTTTTGAATACTTTATTGCTATTACATGAAAATGCAGCTTCTTATATTGGTTTTGAAAAATGCTGGTCTTGTATGTATATATGAACTTGTTGAACTCATACTCTTTGTTCTGATAGTTTGGTTTTGGTTTTTGGTTTTTGTAGATTCTTTAGGATTTTCACATACAGGATCACGTTGTGTTTAGTAAATAATGGCAACTTTACTTCTTCCTTTCCCATCTTTGTGCCTTTAATTTCTTTTTTCTTGCTGTATTCCATTGGCTGGATCCTCCAGTACAGCGTTGAACAGAAGTGTTGAGAGCAGACATCCTTGCCTTGTTCCCACTCTTCTGGTAATGCATTTAGTCTGTCACTACTGTTTGGTGTTAGCTGTAGGTTTTTCGTAGATGCTCTTTATCAAATTGAGTAAATTCTCTTCTATTTTGTCTCATATTTTTTGTCTATTAAGTTGGTTGTCTGGTTTTGTCTTTTATCCATTAATACAATTTATTATATAAATTAATTTTTGGATATTAAACTAAACCTTGCGTTCCTAGGATAAGCCTACTTTGTCCTGTTGTATTATCTTTTCTGTATATTGCAGTGTTGCTGATGTTCTGTTGATGACTTTGGGTCTATATTCTTGAGATACTAGTCTGTAGTTTTCTTGTGACATCTTTGTCTGGCTTTGATGTGGTTAACATTGGCCTCACAGAATGGATTGGAAAATGTGTTCCCTCTCCTGTACTTCCTGGAAGAGTTTTTGAAGGGATGGTATTAATCATAATATATGGGGGGGGGCCATCTGGGTAGTTAGTTGGTTAAGCATCAGCCTTTGGCTCAGGTCATGATCGCAGGGTCCTGGGATTGAACCCTGTATCGGGCTCTCTGCTCAACAGGGGTCTGCTTCTTCCACTCCCTCTGTGCTCTCTCTCTTTCTCTCTCAAGAAATAAAATCTTAAAAAAAAAAAAAATCTTAATATATTTAGTAGAATTCACCAGTGAAACCATATGGGCCTTGCCTTTTCTTTGTGTGAAGATTTTTATTTACTAATTCAATTAACCATTAAAGATTTTTTTTCCAAATTTTTTCATTTCTCCTTGACTCAGTTTTAGTAATTTGTAACTTTCTAAGAGTTTGTCTGTTTCATCTTAGGTATTTGTTGACATAAAGTTACTTATAGTATTTCCTTATATTTCTGTGGGGTTGGGAATGATATCTGTTTAATTGCTCATTTTGGTAATTCAGTAATTTTTCTTTCATTTTTTGGTAGTCAGTCTAAGCTTAGGTTATTCATTCGAGACCTTTTTTTCCTGGTATACTTGTTTAGAGCTATAAATTTCCCTTTAAGCACTGCTCAAACTGCAAGCCTGTAATTTGTTTGTTTGAGAGAGAGATAGAGAGAGAGAGAGCCAGGGTGGGCGGAAGCAGAAGGAGAGGGACAAGCAGGCTCCACGCTGAGCATGGAGCCTGACGGGGCGGGGGGCGGGGGGGCTCAATCCCAAGATCATGACCTGAGCCGAAATCAAGAGTCGGATGCTTGCCTGACTGAGCCACCTGGCGCCCTGTGCCTGTAAATTTTTATGTGTTGTTTCTGTTTTCATTCAGTTCAAAATATTTTCTAATATTCCTTGTGTTTTGGGTTGGTTTGTGGTTTTTTTGACCATCAGGTCATTTAAAGCTTGTTAAATTTTAAGTATTTGAAAATTCCCTAGATTTTTTTTCTGTTTTTGATTTTCTTTTTTTCTTTTTTTTTAAGATTTTATTTATTTGACAGAGATAGAGACAGCCAGCGAGAGAGGGAACACAAGCAGGGGGAGTGGGAGAGGAAGAAGCAGGCTCCCAGCAGAGGAGCCTGACGTGGGGCTTGATCCCAGCACACCGGGATCACTCCCTGAGCTGAAGGCAGACGCTCAACGACTGAGCCACCCAGGCGCTCCTGTTTTTGATTTCTAATTTAATTTTCTCATGGTATGAGAAGATTACTTTGTATGATTTTAATTCTTTTTAATTTATCGAGACTCATTTTTCTGGCTCAGGATCCCGGGGAATATTTCCTGTTCACATGTTCTGCATTCTTTGGGTTAGTGTTCTGTATAAGATAGTTAAGTTGAGTTGGTGGATAGTGTTGTTCAGGTCGTATATATCCTTTCTGATTTTGTTTAGTACTGTTGAGAAGGAAGTAGTAAAATCTCTAACTATTTTTGTTGAATTGTCTGTTTTCTCCTTCAAATTCTGTCAGATTTTGCTTCATGTATTTTTATATACTTAGTTGTTAATATTTTCCTGATGTATTTGATATTTTATCATGATTAAATATCTGCCCCTGTCTCTAGTAATTTTTTTTAAGATTTTATTTACTTATGAGAGAGAGAGAATGAGCTGGGGGAGAGGCAGAGGGAGAGGGAGAAGCAGACTCCCTCTTGAGCAGGGAGCCTGATGTGGGACTCGATCCCAGGACCCTGAAATCATGACCTGAGCCGAAGGCAGACGCTTAAGCGACTGAGCCACCCACACGCCCCTAGTAATTTTTGTTTTAAAGTCTGTTTTGTCCGGTGTTTGTATAGTCCCTCCAGCTTTCTTACAGTTACGGTTTCTTTGCGTGGTATATATTTTTCCATTCTTTTACTTAAAACCTATCTGTTCATTTGAATCTGAAAGAGCAGATAGATAGCTAGATCTTGCTTTTTAAATCTAGTATGACAGTGCCTGCCTCTTGATTGCATTTTAGACTGTTCACATTTAATGTAATTATTGATATGACTCTGTTTATTTATATTTACCATTTGGCTATTTCTTTTGTCTCATGTCTTTTTTTCTTCTTCTATTCCTTCTTCACTGCTTTCGTGTTAAATATTTTTTACTGTACCACTTTATTCTGTAAGTTTTCATTGTTACTGTACCTTTTTAATTGTTTGCTTTGTAGTTGCTCTAAGGATTACAGTATGCATTTTTATTTATCACAGTATACTTCAGATTAATACTAACTCCATTATGGAAAAATACAGAAATTATGCTTTACTCTAGTTATATTCGCTACTTTTCCTTTGTGTTGGATATATACATATATGTACATTACATATACGTACACCTGTATATTGTACTTACATAAGCTATAAACCCTACAAAGCGGTCTTCTGACCCATACCTCCTGTCATCGCATGATTTGGTCTAAAGTCAGTAGAGGACAAGTAAGGAAAATGGATTTATAGAGCCTTTTATATTGATCCATGTAGTTACCATTTCTAATGCTCTTGGCGCTTGAGTTACTATCCGTTAGCAACAAATTCTCTCAGCCTTGGTAAATCTGGGATTGTACTTTTGTAGCTTTGACTTTGAAGGAAAGTTTAGTTGGGCACAGATTTCTCTGGTGACAGCCTTTTTCCTTGTGAATGTGTTATTCCACTACTTTATGGTCTCCGTCCTGAATGAGAATTTAGCCACTAATTGTATTGGTGCTCTTCTGTACTTCATGATTCATTTTTCTCTTTCTTGCTCTCAGGATTTTGTTGTCTTTGGCCTTTTTTTAGCAGATTGTGAACTCTGTATTTATTCTCCTTAGTGTTTGTTCAGCTTCTTGGCTGCGTAGTTTCTTGCTTTTCATCAAATTTGGGGAGTTTATCCTTGCTGCCTTCTGTTGAGATCCTCTATTTGTTGGTTTATTGTGTTTTAAAGATAGTTTTCCTTGGTTCTTTAAACATATTTATAACAATAGTTGCTTCGAAGATTATATGCTAACATCTGGGAACAGAGATCCAGTTGCTTTTTTCCTGAATGTCCATCACACTTTCCCTTTCTGCGCGTCTTGTAATGTTTAGTGGAAGCCCATTTTCCTAACTACGCTGGATTCTGACTCCCACTCCCACTCCTGGGTTTTGGTGGTGGCGTTTGTCTGTTTAGTAACGTACTTGGGCTGAATCTGTGGAATTCTTTCCCCAGGGCTGTGGGCTACCTTTGATGTCTCTGCTCAGTTTATTTTTTGGTTTTATTCTCATTTTCATTTTTAATCCTGGCTTTCTAGGAAGAGGCCATGTTTCTTTGTAACTTAGTAGCCATCCAATGATTGGGCAGTGATTGTGCTCAGACATCTTGAGCCAATAAAGCTTCTGTCTGTGGCGGATCAGTGTGTATAAAGGAACACATTCCAAGTTCAGGCCATTTTCAGGTCCACCCTGGCTTTTGCTTTTTGTGAGGCCCTTTTTCATTTCTCTCTGCACATGGTCACAGGCTTAGCCAGTAACTTGCCTTCCAAACCAATCAAAACTGAGAACCTCACTTATATAACAACAGTGCCACTGGCTGGTATGGGCCTTGCCCCCTGCTGCAAAGTGACTGAGTCCCCATCAGCCTCAGCTGCCAGTGCTCTTGGCCTGGCTGTCCTGGCGGAACCTTCAGGATGGAGCTGGGGTTAAAGAGAGATGGAAGCAGTCCCAAGAAGAATGCTACCATCTCCCACTCTTCCTACCCATGGTTCAGGAGTTTTTCAAGCATTAATGCTACTCAGCTCCTAAGCTCTCAAATGGTTGCTTTTGCCTATTTTTTCCAGCTTCAAAAAGACGGTTTTTTTTTCGTGAGTTTGTGGACTTCCTCACTCAGACTTGGCCAGAAGTCCTATACCTATTTTAATTCCAGACATGGTAATATAATACCAGCTAGCATAAGTCTGTACCAATTACAATTTTTTTCCCCCAGAATGTTTGTGCTGTGATCACCTGTTCATTATTCCGGATGATTTATAAAATCATTTCGCGTGCTCCAGGGAGTATTCCACGGGATTTTTTCGGAATCATTTAGTAGATTAATTCCAGATACCTTTTAGTTTTGTAGCAATCCCACTATACATAAAGATAACCACCCTTTTGGCACTTTGTATGATTTACCCAGGAATACAAGAATGGTTCAACATTAAGAAATGCATTCGTGTGTGTTTCAGCAATATGTCACACAAAATCCCTTTATCATCTGCTCAGTAAAGGCTGAAAAATCCCTTTAGTGAAGAACAACACTTAAATCTAATTTCAGGTTGATAGAAAACCTCGCAGTAAACTAGGATGGCTTTTCCCACCAGTGTTATTTGACATAATGTGGATGTTTTAGCCTTGTTGATAAAGCCAGAAGTAAATCAATAGCAAGAAATACTGAAAATTGGCTATAAAATGTTTAATACTTAGAAAATCTAAGAGAATCAAATGAAAAACTGCTTTGAGTTGGTTGGGCAAGGAATAAGCGTGGTAGTATGTATTTTGTGATGGAGGGAGGCACGGTGCATGAGGCATCTACTATCAGTAAAAAGAAGACAATACCCTGAGATAGCTTTAAAAAGAAGTGTCTGTGCTCTGTGCTTGGAAGACTAAAAAATCATAAACTGAGTAAGAGAAGAGGCATGACACATTCCTGGGATAGTAAGAGGGCACGAAAACCGCACTTGATTCCAGAAGTGTGTTCTCCCCTTTGGAGCCCTGTGCCTGTCCCTGTGGGGTCGCCCGAGGTCACACAGGCTTGTGTTTTGGTAGGAGGAGGAGGAGGAGCAGCCGCAGCCAGCACAGCCTCCCAACCTGCCCGTTGAGGAAAAGAAGAAGATTCCAGATCCAGACAGCGATGATGTCTCCGAGGTGGACGCCCGGCACATCATTGAGTAAGGCATTTCTCCACGGCCTCCTGCTCTGCCAGCTTCCTTCTGGGTGGCACCAGCAGGACTGTTAGGATCCCAGCCTCCCTGTGGATGGCACGCACCACTGTCCAGCCAGCAGACATTCTGGGACTGCAGACAGACCAAATCGGTTTACTTCAGATTTCACTGATTTTCGTAGGCATTGAATATTCCCTCCATTCACATGGTTCATCTTGTGCTTGAGAGATAGTTGGGTGTACAACAAAAGCCGCCTCATTCTTGTTCCCTGGGCTCCCGACCCCAGTCCCTCCCTGGAAGGAACTATTTCCAGCATCTTCAGAGATATTTCATGCCTCAACAAGCAAAACATATATATATTTTTCTTTTTTACTTGTACACGTGTATCCAGCACACTTTTCTGCCCCTGGCTTTTTTCACTGAAAATTCTCTCTCAGAGGTGATGCTGTCTCCACGCAGAGTGTCGCCTCCTTGGCATTGTGTGTTACGCTGGCCTGTGTGAGCCTGTCCTTAGTGGCGGGCATTCACATTATTTCTCATCTTTTGCTCTTGTAATCACAAGTACAGCTAACATACTAATTTCATCGTTGCTTATGGTATGAAGTTAATGGATACTCTTGAAAAAAAATAGAGGACTGAGAGTTGTACACACTATAGATACGAAAGCAACCCTAGAGCAAGCATGCTGTTCTTGGAAATCATCAGAGAAATGGGGAGAACCCCACTAAACTACCGAAAGATGCTTAAGAAGATAGAAAGACTCCACAGCACAGCATAAAACAATATGACACAGGAGTTGGATCACCTGTATCTGTCACATTAATAAAACATAGTTTAGTTTTTTAAATTTTTAAAAATTTATTTATTTATTAGGGAGAGCGAGAACGAGAACAAAAGCACAAGCAGGGAAGGAGAGAAGCAGACTCCCCACTGAGCAGGGAGCCTGATGCGGGGCTCAGTCCCAGGACGCTGGGATCATGACCCGAGCCAAAGGCAGATGCCTACCTGACTGAGCCACCCAGACGGCCCCAAAACATCGATAGTTTAAAGTCACTTTTAAAAATTCCAAATTGGATCATGAAACAGCCACAATGTAAATGATTCTGGTTTTGTGTGAGGCTGTGCTGTGTGCATTTTCCCTTTAGGCCCATGAGTGCCCAGTAGGAACGGTGGGCTATAGGACCAGCCTCTGGCAGAAAGAAGCACCCTTCTTATGATGTGGCAGTGACCTGATTCCTTTTGTGGCAGGGCGGGGTCAGGACCCACGCGTCCAGTCGTGGGCCCCCTTGGATTAGTATTTGCGGCCTGGCTCACCTACAGACTTTCTGGCTACACTTGGGCTTAGTTTATGGCTCAGGTCATTGGGCAGAAAGGGCTGCTCGTCAGAGGCTTGCGTCAGAAGCACATTGTCACAGATAGGAATTGGCGTCCTTACACGGTGCTTCCATATGACCCCCAGGAACGCCAAGCAAGACGTGGATGACGAGTACGGCGTGTCCCAGGCCCTTGCTCGGGGCCTGCAATCCTATTACGCCGTGGCCCATGCTGTCACTGAGAGAGTGGATAAGCAGTCGGCGCTTATGGTGAATGGTGTCCTCAAACAGTACCAGGTAAGGTTGGAGGGGACGCATGCACACAGCAGTCTCGAGGTTCCCCGGTGGTGGGTGGCTGCTGAAACCATATTCCAATCTTTCTTTTGGGACACACGCTCTTCCCCTCTGAACCTCTGTCTCCCCATGTGGGAAGCAGGGGCCTGACCTGTTAGCTTCGCCTCCAGGAGGGGAGGATCTCCTGGTTGCTTAATGCATGCCAGGCTGGATGGGAGGCCGCTACCCACTTGCTTCTCAACTACCCTATTTAGTAGGTGCTTCCATATCTGCATTTGATGGGGGTGGGGGACAAGGAGGAACAGGGAAGTGCAGCGATTCCTCAAAATCACACAACTCAGGAGTGGCCAAGCCAGGATGGGGCCCAGCCTGGGTGCACAGGTGCTCAGCACGTGGTCCCTGGAGCCCTGCCGTGTGTGGCAGTTAAATGTCAGCAGCCCTGCTTCCCGGTGGCCCTTCCGGTAGAAACTCAGCTGTTTGAAAGTATACCAGAAAAAGAGATTTTATAGACCTATCACCAGCACAGCAGCCCTCAGGAGGGATTGCTGAGGACGAGGCCAAGAAACCAAGGAGTGGACTGATAGAAAGCAAAATACTTAAACTCCTGGTGGCCACAGGTGGTTCGTGCCTGGGCTGACCTCGTGCCTGGCTGTGCTGAGTCTCTGCAGCGCAGGGAATGCTCTCGTACGGACTTGGGCTTCAGTCCTGACCGCTCGCCTCTCTCCTTGCAGATCAAAGGCTTGGAGTGGCTGGTGTCCCTGTACAACAACAACCTGAATGGCATCCTGGCTGACGAGATGGGCCTGGGGAAAACCATCCAGACCATCGCTCTCATCACGTACCTCATGGAGCACAAGCGGATCAACGGACCCTTTCTCATCATAGTACCTCTCTCGTAAGTGCTCTCACCCCTAGGTGGGTCTGGATTGTACAGCAGGGAGGCCCTGCTGCTCGGGTTCACCTCATTAGCTCTTTAAAGACACCATCTCCAAATACAGTCCCATTCTGAGGGGACTTGGGGGGACACAACTCAGCCCCCGGTATCCTGCCTCTGGTTTCAAGGGGCAGGATAGGAGAAGGGTGGGTGAGGGAGTGCCCACCCATCATCCCTGTTGGGGCAGCTCTCACAAGATGACCTTGAGGTCCCCTTCATGTCCCCTAACCAGCAGATTCTACACAAGGTGTCGCAGGAGCCAGACAAGCTCCCGCTAGCAGAGTGGAGCTGAGCCATTTGAGGAAATGTCCATAACTGTTTCTCCCTGGGGCACTGAGCCCTCCGGTCCACGTCCCAGCCTGGCCCCGGCAACCCCAACGCTTAGTGTGATAGGATCTGGGTCCTCCCACCGAGTCCTGAAGAGGCTCTCACTCACCACCTCGTGGCACTCCTGGCCACCTCCTTCCGGCAGGCAGCCCTCTTCTTAGCTCAGCACTGCCACAATATGGTTCACCCGCCCCAGAGTTTTTCTAGAAGTTCTAGGGCTGGCTCTCATGGACCCAGCTCGGGTTTCATGTTGTGCATGAAACCAATCACAGGCCTGGGGTATGGTCTATCCTGGTGTATCTGTAGTCTACACTTGGCCTAGCCCTGGATGGGAACCCACCACCACCACCTTTGGCCAGCACTCAGCAGCGACCACTTCATCTTCAAATCAGCTGTCCAGGGGGAGAACAGGAAGCTGAGTGCTCATACCCTGATCCCACAGGAAATAAGATGGCCTCCTGCTTTTAAGACGGCCAGGCCACCAGAGGCCATACAGCCATGTTGGAGGGTCCCAGAACTCTCCCGGAGTTTACTTGGAGAAGTTTATTTCTTCCTTCTGCCTTCCCTCCTTCATGGTCCTGTAAACTTGGCTGCCCTGCTAGGAACAGATCCGCATGAAGAGAGAACTGTTCGCACAGTGCAACAGAAGGTCCCAGCCTGAGGACAGATGGCCTTGCCGCCTCCTCCCTCATAGTCAGACCCAGCTTCTCAGCTTTGTGCTGCACTTGCCCCTGCACTGTCTTCCGGCCCACCAGTGACTGGAGTAACCCCTTTTTAGCTCCTGCGCCCCTCTGCTTGAGTGTGATGTTTGACTTCATCTCCCCCAGAATAGTTCATTCCAGCATGCTGTCCTACAGCGTAGGGGTTTTGTTTGTAACTTTTCTTTTTGAAATTATTTCACTTACAAACAATTACAAAAATAGAATAAAGATTTCCCATGTTCCTTTTTATTAGCTTCCCAAATCTTTCCTAACTCCCAGACAGTTATAAAGACAACTGGTCTCCTTTAGGTGATGCGTGCCAGTTTCCCCACATATAATCTTAGGAGTTTTCCTTTGTAATTCGTAAGTTCCTGGTGGCGAGGCACTTAGAGACCGCGGTAAGGTCCCATTTCTCATCATACTCTCCCAAGAGATTTCCACATCCATCAGATGAGTCTGGCTTGGGACCCCTTCCCCTGTGGGAAGGGCCGATGGTGGCTTTCTTTCCATCGCTCCTCCTGAATGTGTGGGAGATCCACTCTAAGGAAGAACTGTGCCTTTTCCATGTATTAATTTATTTATGTAACTCTATCTGAAAGTGGCAGAATGGACACATTCATTATTTTGTTACTTAAGTTGTTCCAGATTTGGTCTGGGCAGACCCTTCAGGTTGGTTTCCCATTTCCTGGTTCCACGTCCTGGTCATTGTATTGTGTTTGCTTTAGAATAGTTTTAGCTTTACCGAAAAGTTGCAGAGATACTCTCGAGGGCTCTGTGTGCCCTCCCCCAATTCCCCTGTTGATAACATCTCATATGACTGGTACATTTGTCACAACCCAGGAACCAGCGGGCACATCACTGTTAACTAACCTCCAGACTTGATTCAGCATTCACTACTTTTCTCCTGACATCCCATTGCCTTTCCAGGATCCCATACTGCTGTTCCAGGATCACACACTGCATTCAGTCTTCCTGTAGCCTTCGCCCTCTGTGGTCTGCGAGCGCTCCTTGCTTTCCATGTTTTTGTTGATCTTGGCATTTTTAAGGAGGACAAGTCAGGTGTTTCGTAGGATGTCCCTCAGTCTGTGTTTGTCTGGTAATTTTCTCCTGCTTGGACAGGATGGTGGGCGTGGGGGCCAAAGAGCACAGGGGTGAAGGGCCCCTGTCATGACATCATTTCGGGGGCCGTTACTGTCAGTGTGCTTTGTCCCTTGTGATATTGACCTTGATCACATGGTTGAGTTCCTGCTCATCAGGTGTCTGCCCTGTGAAGTTAGTCTTTCTTCCCCTTCCATATACTGTATTCTGGAACAGTCCCTAAGCTCAGCGCCCATGTAATTAGGGCAATTAAGCTCTACCTCCTTGAGGGGCAAATAGCTCTATAAATTCTTTGGAATTCTTCTGGGCAGAAGATATATTTCTTCTCCCCATTTGTTAATGTATTTAATCATTTATATCAGCGTAGACTCATGGGTACTTATTTTATACTTTGGTCTGTACACCAATACTAGTGTATCTTGTTCTCGAATCATCCCAGCGTTAGCCATGGGGAGCTTTTAGTTGACTGCTCTGTCCCTTTGACATGGCCCCATTGTTGTGGGGTTTTGAGACACCTAGTTGTATTTCGACACCCAAAGATGCCCCCGCTTCACTTTTACATTTGCTGTCTGAGGCCTAGAATCAGCCATTTCTCTAAGAAGCTCTGGTCTCTGTTCTTAGAGAACCGTATTAGAAACCAAGAGCTGGGTGCTAGGGGTGCCCCTCGCTTCTGAAGCGTCCTTACTGGCAGGCCCTGTCAGCGGACAGCACTAGGAAATAATTGTATGTGTTTAATGTGATTTGTGTCTAGTCATGGCCAACAGCTGTGTCTCAGAACCACAGAGCTCCTTCTAGCTCTTCCTTCTTATTTTTTCATTCACAGTGTACGTGAATGGCTGCGTATACGTGTACGGCACTTTCCAAATAGTTAATCCATGTGAAACCACTTTGCCAATTAGAGTACAGTGTTTGGATTCAGTTCTTTTTGTCTCTTGGCACAGTTTCCAATCAAAATACCTTTTTCCAAGATGATGTAAGTCAGCTTCCGTGTGTTTATCTTCAGGCTTTTTACACCCATGTCCCACCCAGACAAGGGTCTGGTCCATCAGATGGCATCTCCTCCCGGCCAGAAGAGCTCATTTTGCCCAAGGGAGCAGTTTTAGACGTCAAGCATCCAGCTGTCCCATTCATCTGTTGAGACGAACAACTGTCCACCATGAGTTTGCTTGTCCTGCCTCCCACTAGACTCTGTATCCCAGCCTGGCTTCTCAGTCTCCCCTGCCCCCGACTCTCTTGGCTCTTCTCCCCTTCTACTACAGATGTTCCCCACGCCTCATGTTTTGGCCCTCGGCTTCTTTCTTGGTGCCCTGTCTGCCTTTGCTCCATACAATAGAGTCCGGACTTCAGTGACTATACCAGGGCAATCTTGCTGACCCTCAATAATGCCTCATCTGAGGCAGGCCCAGTGGCTCCAAGATGCTAGGGTCCAAGCTTCTAGAGTTTTCTGCTCATTTGCCCTTAATGTATGATTTCTGCCTTAATGTTCTTACCTCATGGTTGCAGGATGGCTGCACTGCCTCCATCATTTCATCTGGGTTCCCAGGTTGGTGGACAGGGCAAAGAAGAGCTGGTTCTCCCCTCTTTCCATGCTCCTTTGAGAGCTTTCCCCCACTTTCACCCCAGCAACTTGAGCTTCATCTCATTGGCTCTAACTGCGTCCAGCTGGTTGGCCTGGCTGCTGAGGAGCCTGGGAGCTAGGGGCTTAAGGTGAAGACAGCATCACCCTCAGTGGGTCTTCTTGCAGCAGGGAGCTGGGTGAGCCACAAGCAGTCTCTGCCACTCGGCCTTTGAGTCCTGTCTTTATAAACTACCCAGACTAGGCTTTTTGAGTAAGATCCCTGTCTTAGCGAAAACAGAGTATTCCAGTATTTCTTAGGGAACTCACCCCTTGGGAACTTGGACTTGTCATCACCCTCACCTGAGGCTCCGTCTCTTGTCCCAGGTGAATTATTTCTCCTCATCTACCTTCCACCCGCCCCCACACCTGCTCCCTGCCCATTTCTCTGTCCCTGCTCTTCCTGGCCTTGCTCGTCCCACGGAGGAGCAGATGAGAGTCTACTCTCCTGCTCTGCACCCAGTCCTCCAGCCCTCCGCCCGAGGCCAGCACGCCTTCACCATCTCCATTGTCTCTTACCAGGTCGGAGCCTGCAGTGGCTGGCCATTTTCATTTCGAGGTGGCACAGAGAGCCTACAGTGTCCCCTGTGCTCCCTGATCTCCCCAGCATACCCCCAGCACGGCTCTGAGCCTAAACTGAGGCACTGTGAATCTGCGGGTTTCCTGGCAGCAGGCCTGCAGCGCATGGCATGTTCTCAGAGGGGCCTGGGACCCCACAGCAGTGACAGGACTGGTCACTCAGGTTCAGCTCCTGGATCTGGCCTTCTGCAGCTGCCTAGCTCCTGCCACCCTAGCAGCAGCTGCCCCTGTACCTGCCGCCACATCTCTGTGTGTCCCTGGTCCTCTCACCTGGGCATGACCCCCTCCTTCCCCCAGACGGTCGGTTACTTGGCCAGCTCTGAGCGTCACAGCCACATCGGCCTCGTGCCTCAGTGGACATCGGCATAGACAGGAGCTATTGATGAACGAATAAGAACCTGACTATCCCTTCCTTGTTTCCATCAGCACGCTGTCAAACTGGGCATATGAATTTGACAAGTGGGCCCCCTCTGTGGTGAAGGTGTCCTACAAGGTAGGTCACAGCCTGAAGGGATGAACGTGTGTGAGGTCAGAGTAGGAGTGGGGCGTACAGATGAGCGAAGAGGGAAGTCCACTTGCATGAGTGGTGTGACGTATATGTGCACGTTTTCCTGTGTTGTACTCGTGGGATCATGCTGTTGATGCAGGGTTTGGGTCATTTATTTATTTCCGAGTAATGCTGCTTTTGTAAATGATGCCATGGACTCAGTTCGTGGAATCTGGTGCCATCAGTGCTTTCACTGGAAGATTTCATTATTGTCACCTGAACTTTGGTTAAAACCCATTCATGTAGGATGCCTTAACGAGTATGCCTGTGATCTACGGGACATGGGACTTGTGGGCCATATCTAGATCGATTTACCCCATGAGGTAGAAACTAATTGTGCCTGTTATCTTAGTGGGGAAACTGAGGCAGAGTGGGCAGCCGTCATGCAGCCAGGTTGTGTGTCCCTGTGCTGTGAGGCTCTCTGCCACATGATGGGGAGGAGGGGGTCCTGACACCGGGAATAGTGTGTGCAGGGAGAACTTGGTACCTTTAAGGAGCTGAGAATAGTTCTGCCGGCAAGAGCTTATGGGACTCAGTGAAGTTCAGTCAGCCTGGAATATGAGCCTGGAGAAAGCACCAGGTTTATACCCTGGGGCCCTGGTCACATGGGTCAGGAGTTTGGAACTGGGGAGGGATGGGGCAGGTTTGCTAACTGGGGAGAAGCTGGAGCTACATCAGGGAGTGGTCAGCTGGGCCACACTCACATGGGAAGCCTTGAGGCAGCGGCCCTGGTTTCCGGCTAGGAGGCCTGAGAGGAGCCCTGGGATGAGGAGGGAGCTGACTGGCCACAGAGACCAGGGCAGGTATAGGGCAGACAGCAAGCTTCCCAGAGGCCCCTGGCTGCCCATGGCCCGCATGCCTTTCTCCTCTGCCTGCAGTTGCCACTCTGCATGTCAGGGTTGGAGGACAGGCCCAGCAGCCTTGCCTAGCGCCTTTCCACAGCAGCCACCGTGGCCCTAGGGCTGAGCCGTGCATGCGTTCTCTCCTTCACAGGGTTCTCCAGCAGCCAGACGTGCTTTCGTCCCCCAGCTCCGAAGTGGCAAGTTCAACGTCTTGCTGACGACTTACGAGTACATCATTAAGGATAAGCACATCCTTGCGAAGGTAGCATGTCCTTGTGTAAAACACACCAAACCCCCGTGGTCACGTGGTGTCAGTGAACACGTGATCCAGGGTTATCCTATGTATGTCACGCAGACCAGCTCCTCAGAGCTTCTGCCCAAAGAGCTTCATCACATTCGGTGTCCCCCGACCTGCCAGCCCTACCTTTGTTGTGCCTGGCAGGGTTATGGTGAGGCCAGTCTTGTCTCTGCCTGACTCTCATGGCCTCGACCCTCCTTCCCTGCTAGCTGTACCACCCCCACCACAGCCCTCAGGACACCATCCCGCAAAGCAGGTATGATTTCAGCATTCAGGGCTGAGACTTTGAGGCCCTTTGTATTGGCCTTGGGCTGCTAGGCTGGCATGCATTTGGTGGGGCTTGTACAGGCCTAGGAGCCTCTCAGCAGGCATAGTTGTGAAGTCTGACCATCAGTAAATCACTGAGACCATGCCTTGACCCAGATTTAAAATAAGCCTGGTTCCTTGCCTGCAAAAAGGCCATTTTCCCAGTTTGAAGGCTAAAGGTGATGCCTCTGTTCTGACCACTACCCATCCAGTAGAGAGAAGGTCGAGCAGTGGTTTTTTGACCCAGGGCTGGATGTGTTCACAAGTCACCTCTAGGGGCTCGGTTATTGTAATGACTTGGGGTGCTTCCTGTCCATCTCCCAGCTTACACATAAGGGAACAGAGGCCCAGGGAGCTGGGGTCTAGTGAGCAGGCTCTTCCCCTCGGGCTTGTGGTGCAGATATACCCGTCTCACTTAGGGCAAAGCCTGGCCCATCCCAAGCCCAAGAACTAGGCTCTGAAAATCCTTATCTGACAGCGTCATTAATGAATGTCAAGGCCAAGCAACGGAGACTCGTCATGGGAGATGGCCGCCTTGCCCTTGCCCTGGTCAGCTCTGCCTTTTCACTCTGGGCGCCTGACACGCACCGCCTCACTCAGGCCTCACTGTGCCCCCAGGCGGTGGAAGCTGAGACAGAGAGCAGTTCTGAGGCTCATCATGGGGTTCTGCAGACTTAAAGCACGATTCAGACCTGGGGCTCCCGCCTGCAGACTCTCACCTACCATGAGGATCCATGTCTAGCCGGTGTCTGTCAGTCGTGTAGCCACTGGCAGGCTCTGGGCACGGCCCCAGCCCTTCAGGGCTCACTGTCCGAACTTACCTATGCCACTCCTATTTTTAGAGGCACAGCCTGATGCTTGGAAAATGTACCCATTTCTGAGCCACATTCCCTGTAGACCCCCCACGCAGGGCCCTCTCTAATCAGTGAGGGGGGCATTTTTTGGAGGATTTTTCTGTGCTATGTTTAAACATACATAATTTGGGGGGAACCAGAGTACTGTTGTGCAGCTTGTTCACCCAACAGTAGATTAGGGGCATGTCTCCGGTGTGCCTGTCTGCACCCCACGCTTCAGAGGCGCTGTTGTGTGACTGTCACCTGGTGAGACGGTCCCTTTTGTCCGGGGACCTCGTCATGCTCAAGTTCTTCACCCGAATATGCTGGCCCATCTGGAGACTTGCCTAGTGGTAGGGAGAGTCTAGCTCAAGTGGGGGCAGCCCCGCTGCTGCCCCTCCCCTGACTGCTTGCTCTTGGGCCCACAGATCCGTTGGAAGTACATGATCGTTGATGAAGGCCACCGAATGAAGAACCACCATTGCAAGCTGACACAGGTCCTCAACACTCACTACGTGGCCCCCCGCCGCCTGCTGCTGACGGGCACACCGCTGCAGAACAAGCTCCCCGAGCTCTGGGCGCTCCTCAACTTCCTGCTGCCCACCATCTTCAAGAGCTGCAGCACCTTCGAGCAGTGGTTCAACGCGCCCTTCGCCATGACCGGAGAAAAGGTCTGTGCGCGTGGCTGGCTGCGTGCCGGCGGTAGGGCAGGGAGGAGAGCCATGGTCGTGGGCCATCCGTAGAGGAACTGTTCCCGAATGGACAGTGCCAGGCTCCGCTGGCTTCTCTCTGGTGTACGCTGAGGGCCCGGGGCTGAAGGCTTCACTGAGCAAGCTGCCTTTGCACCGAGACTGACGGGCAGAAATCAAGAGAGTGAACTCTGGGGAGTCTCTTGGGGCTTCCCTGACCCGGTGCCTCAGGTCCAGGGAGGGCAAGGAATCTGGCCCTGTGGCAGCTGTGCGGCTGGCAGGGCACAGCTGGAGCTCCTCAGGGTCCTGTCGGTCCCTATAGAGAGTTCAGATTTCACCCTAAGGGCAGCAGGAGGCTCAGCCAGTTTCAAAGGAGCAACGTGGTCAGAGTCTATGTATTTTGTTTTTAAAGAGTGCTGTGACCAGTGGCTCTTGATGTCTGTATGGCCGTGGGTGGTGTCGCCAGCCTACAAACCAGACTACGGCACTGCCGTCGGGGGCCAGGTCTTTATCTGCCCGATGAAGTCCCCAAGCTGGCTCCCATTGTGAGCCTCCTGTGCTGTTGGGGTTTGGGGGTGGGGGTTGTGGGCAGGTCGTGTTTTCTGTTAAAGGAGGCTGAGTGGCTGGAACCTGTGAGTGAGAAACTGGGCACAGTTGCAGAGGCTGGGGGTTGGTGAGCGTCACTGCCTACGGTGGCTGGGCTGCCCGGAGCTGCCGCTGTGTCCGGCCCAGGCCAGCCGGGGCCATCTTACCGTCATCCGCGAGACACCCTCTCCTTGGCGCCCATGGAGACAGAAGCCCTTCTGAAGGAGAAACCGTGGTTTTTCCAAGAGTCTCCAGAGAGCAGCTCCCCAGTGTTCAGACTTCCAGGATCCTCATCCTAAGCAAATGTTCTGGTTTTGTGTATTTTCAAGTTTAGCAAAAGTTCTAAAGCTCTACTGAGAGATGATCACAGGACCCAGAGGGATAAGTTTAAGTGTGGTCTGTTTGACTCTTTAATTTTTAAAAGTTTAGCTTCTTAGCAGAGTATCAGACACCTTGGGAGAGCAGAGTTTCTTTCCCTCTGTCCCTGCCAGGCTGAAATGAGAGGATTTGGGGCTCCCAGTGACAGCCCTCCATGAGGACCACCCATTTCACACCAACGGTTTATAAACGTGGTGTTCTCCACCTTTTGTTTGGATGTGTTGGCAGGTTTCCAGACACATGAGTTTATATTACTCTTGAGGAAACAACCAACTATCCTGTGTGGTTCTTTCCATGAGGCCTGTGGGGTGTGGTTCCCTGGAGCCTTGGTTTCTATACCCTAAGAATTCTGTGGAAGGTCCCAGGTCCCTGAAGTTGTCTAAAGAAAGACGGTGCCCCACCAAGCCCCCTAAAGCATTCGGCAGTCTGAAACCGAGGACCAGGTGACTCTGGATAACCCTGCCTACCGCTCTCTGCATCCCCCCTCCTTCCTTTGGAGATAATCTTGGTTTGCTTGTCTCACGGGGGTGCTAGGTGGACCTGAACGAGGAGGAGACGATTCTCATCATCCGTCGTCTCCACAAAGTGCTGCGGCCCTTTCTGCTCCGGCGGCTTAAGAAAGAAGTCGAAGCCCAGTTGCCTGAGAAGGTAATGGATCGTTGGGAGTGGACGAAGCCTTGGTGCGGTGTCGCACCAGGGCTTTCCCAGAGTGGGCCCAGTCCGGTGGCGCTCCAGTGGTCCAGGGTGTTTCTCTCGTGGCCCTGGTCTTGCTTCAGCTTTGTCGTGTCCATGTGACATGAGGATGGCCGTTCACACGCACTGGCTCTGTAACATGGAGGCAGGTGTGGCTTAGAGTGGGGAAGCCCCCGTCTTGTCTGTGGACCCGATGCCTGGGCGGGTCCCATCCGCCCACATCCGGCAGTGCTTAGCAGCTGTGGGCTGCTCGTGGGCCCCCTCACACCACAGGATGGCTCTGGCTTGTGGTCCCAGTCCCCCAGCTACCCTCCCAGGACACCCTCCCCTCCCCCCATCGGGCATGCAGTACTTGCCCTTTGGTTCCCAGTGGGCTGTAGAGGAGCTTTGGGAAGGTAGCCAAGTTGCCCCTTCAGGCCCAGGACATCCCCTCTACATTTTTCTGTCCCACTGCACCTACCATAGCCCGTCTCCCCTTGCTCTCTGGCCATGGGGGCTTCTTCCGAGCACACGTCCTGGGGTCCAGGATGGTGCCTCTGAGAGGCTCCGAGACCAGAGATGGGCCCAGGCTGGGTGTTAGTCTCAGGGAGTCTCCCCCTAACAGACTGGTGATGTGTGTCCCCCACAGGTGGAATATGTCATCAAGTGTGACATGTCTGCACTACAGCGAGTGCTCTACAGGCACATGCAGGCCAAGGGGGTGCTGCTCACCGACGGCTCCGAGAAGGACAAGAAGGTTAGACATGGGCCCCGCCCCTTCCCTGTCTGGACGTCCAAGGCCGTTGTGGGGGGACTCGAGCACCCTATTATCAGCAGAGCCTTCTGCCTCCTTGAGGTTTACTGTGGAGGTTAAGGCCCGATCTGGTGACCATCCTGAGGGCATCTAATGACTATAGTTAAATCATAGCTGGTGGGAACAGGTTCATCCGGTAAGGCTCACTGATCAGGGGCTAATGGCCCATCTCCAGGGAGTCCCCCAAGACCCTCCCAGTCTGTCACTATATGGTGTCCTCTGCTTACAAAATGCTGGCCTCCTGCAGATGCATCCATCGACAGGGCGGAGCCCAGCGCGACCCCCAGCAGAGTTTTAGAATGTTCTCACCTTCCCAGCTGGGAAAGAGCTGACTCAACAGCCATGGCCACTAAGCCCCTTCACCTTGTTACTGAGGTTGAAGTGATATGGAGTGAGGACTGGGCTGCCACCTCTGGGACTGCTCTGAGGCCGCAGACCCCACCCATCCCAGCTCCCCTCATCAGGACAGAAATGTCCTTCCAGGTCCCTCGATTCTGCGCCCTGTGCCTCCCCATGTCTTCCTTCCATGTGTTCTGTGGGCCCTTTCTTCCCTGAGCGGGTGCAGCAGCGTGTTTCCTGGGTTACTTCTCGGCCCGCAGCAGGCACCCACCCCCGCGTCCTTCCTCCTCTCTGTAGCCAGAAATCTTCCTGAGTTGTCATGGCCCATCTGGCTGCAGCCCCCCCAGGGACTCCCCACAGTGCCCACAACCAAGGAAAACGTTTATCTTTCAGCCTCAGCCATTTACCGTTCTTACTTCCCTCTTGTCCTGCCAGCCCTTCCCGTGTGCTGGCCGTCTGTGCTCCCCCAGAGCTGGCTTCGAGCCCTCTGTGCTTCCACAGGAGCCAGCCCCTTGCTCCCAGTTACTCTGCCACAAGCCACACCTCCCCTGAAGTGTCCCGTTCTGTAGTCCTCCTCCCACTGCACCCCCAACCCCGCCCGGGGATCAAGACCTGGTGCGGAGCCTCTTTTCTGCCTCCCCAGGGCAAAGGTGGTACCAAGACCCTGATGAACACCATCATGCAGCTGAGGAAGATCTGCAACCACCCGTACATGTTCCAGCACATCGAGGTGAGGCCAACTGCCAGGCACCGCAGGCCCTCCCTTCTCAGCTGCGGTGTCTCTCCACGACGGCTTTTTTAAAAATACTTTTTAATATCTTAAATAGGTAATGCCTGTACAGTGTTTCATTATTGATTTTCTGTTCATAAGTGATTATTATTGTAAAGAATCCAAACAATGTAGGGAAATACATGATAGAAACGAAAGCTCCAGAAAGTCTGCCCTCAGAGAGCCACGGAAAGCATTCCGAGATTGGGGTTATTTTTCCCACCTGATAAGATCCCACAGCCTCTGTTGCTTGGCATGCCAGCTTTTCCCACTCAGTGACATGGGGGGCCGTTCCTGGTCTGGAGCATCGAGAGCAGCTTTTTTTTGTCATGAAATCTCTGGGTCAGAACTTTTTTGGGCTGCAATACCATTTGAGAGTCTGGATTCTTGCTTCTGAATTGCGCATGTATGTCTGTACTTCACTGCACGTGAAGTCTTGGGATCTCTGCAAATCCCTGTTGTCCCTGTCCATCCCGCCATTCCAAGGCTGGTCTCAAATCCTTGTGCGCTCATTTCGGTGGTTAACAGCGTTCCATCATAACTGAGTTTTCTTGGTTGGAGAAGCCCAAGGGAAGGGACATCAGCAGGATAGAGAAGCCGTGTGCAGCGTCCACGTGTGGCCTCGGAGCCACTGTGGATCATTGAGGACCAGTGTGGGGGCTCTGAGGTGTGGGCCTGGGTGGCCTCTTCCTGCGCTGCGCTGACCTATCTCTCATTCTGTTGCAGGAGTCCTTCTCCGAGCACTTGGGGTTTACCGGTGGCATCGTGCAAGGGTGAGAAGCTGCCCAGTGAAGGGGGCGGGCATGTTGTCCACATGAAGGTCTTTTTCACTTCTTGACTGGCTTCATTGCTCTTGTCACATTTGTCCAATTTCAGAGGCACTATATTTGTGGCAGAAAATTTAGAAAATAGAGACAAACCCAAAAAAGGGACTAGAAATTCTCCCATTAGGGGCGCCTGGGTGGCACAGCGGTTAAGCGTCTGCCTTCGGCTCAGGGCGTGATCCCGGCGTTCTGGGATCGAGCCCCACATCAGGCTCCTCTGCTATGAGCCTGCTTCTTCCTCTCCCACTCCCCCTGCTTGTGTTCCCGCTCTCGCTGGCTGTCTCCATCTCTGTCAAATAAATAAATAAAATCTTTTAAAAAAAAAAAAAAAAGAAAGAAAGAAATTCTCCCATTAATCTTGAGAGGCAGACCTGGCTTCCAGGCCCCATAGTGCCACATCCGGGCTCTGTGACCCTTGACAGCCTTCTTAATTACTCTGAGTCTAAACTGTGACTGCTAAGAGAGATGGTATTCGATCTACCTTGTCAGGGGTGGTTTTTTCCAGTATGTTTTTGGGTTTTTTTTAAAGATTTTATTTATTTATTTGAGAGAGGGTGAGCGCATGCATGAGCAGGGGGAGAAGCAGAGGGAGAAGGTTCCTGGGATCATGACCTGAGCTGAAGGCAGACAGTTAACCAGCTGAGCCACCCAGGTGCCCCTCCAGCAGTGATGATGCAACCAGGCTTCATTAAGCCCTGCTGTTGGACGTGGGCACCCCGTTTAGGATTCCTCATTGCAAACAGCCTTGTTACAGAGCTGAGGCCACCAGCAGTTCTGTGAGCTAGTAAATGGTTTTGGAGAACAGAGGCACCAAATAAAAGATCAAAAAGTTGTTTTGCTATATATTTTTTTATACCAAATTGCCTCAGGGGGAGCTCACAGACCTGGGTTCGAGTCCTGGCCCTGGCACATCAGCAGTCATGTCACGCTGTCTCCCCAGCCTCAGTCTGCACAGCTGTAAGCCGGGGGTGGTTGACTAGAGGGAATGAGAGAAGCCGCAGTGGTCCTTAACCCTGTGTGGGGCGCGGAGTGGGCACGCCAGTGTGAGCCTTTGGTCCTGGAGGTTCTCTCATGGACTAGGGAGGAGGCCTCGCTTCCTGTTTGCCGATAGCATCTCTTCTCATTCTTAAACGTATCTGAGTTGGATGACAATCGTGCGCTCACCCTTGACCAAGAATGGCCCGAGTGTATTTTAGCTGGCTTGAAATGGCTTTGCTGAAACTTCTTAGAGGTCAGCGGGTCTGTCTAGGAAGCCACTTCTGTGCTCTTGGCCCCCGTGATGAGCAGCTTGCGCAGGCGCCCAGGTCAGCCTGGCGATGGGAGGTGCGCTTCCTCGCTCTCCTTCTACAGAGCGCCGTCGCTAACGTCGTGTTCTTCCTCCACTCCCTGCTCACCAGGCTGGACCTGTACCGAGCCTCGGGGAAGTTTGAGCTTCTCGATAGGATTCTTCCCAAACTCCGTGCCACCAACCACAAAGTGCTGCTGTTCTGTCAGATGACCTCCCTCATGACGATCATGGAAGATTATTTTGCGTATCGTGGCTTTAAATACCTCAGGCTTGATGGTGAGTGTGACCAAGAGAGGTGTTTGTGGCGGGACTTGTTATCCACAACTGCCAAAGCTTCTAGCTGGTGTACCCTCCTTCCCGAGGCAGGGCAAGACCCAGAGACTGGGTTTAGCGTCAGGAGTGAGTGTAGCACGTTCAGTGACACACAGGTTTGCAGGACTGGGAGGGAGGGCTCTGCAAGTATTGTGGCTGTATCAGAGCCTGTGGCCTAGGAGAGTGGCCCACCTGGATCTGACACCGTGTCTCCTAAACACGAGGCTTACGGTCTTTGTACTGCAACTTGGGGTCCGGTGGTTGTGGTCCTCTTTTGGTGGGAAGTGGCAGAAGTCCACCTCCTGTGGACATCAGAAAAAAGTATACTGAGTCCCAGGTGTTAGCTTGCTTCAGGTGCAGCTGGATCCAGGTGTCTTGATGATATTGCTGGGGCTTTTCTCAAGCTCTTGGTCCCACTGTCTTCCATCTTAGCTTTATTCTCAGGTATCCTGTTCAGGCTCCCCTTATATTTTTTCAGTGTCCCCGACAGAGGGTGCAGCCCATCTTTTCCCCCCACAGGTCCAAGGACTGGCTCTCATTAGGTTGCTGTAAGCTACATGTCCTTCTCTCCACTGCCAGATGGTTGTAGAGCTGTCACTGGTCAGGCCTGGAGCTGGAATCAGGCTCATCTGTGCCCAGACCATGTGCACTGAGGGTAGTGTGTGAGGGAGAGAGGGAGCTGGTGATGCAGGATGACAGCAGGTTCTCCTGGGAACAGTGCTTAACTTCGACCCCCGTACTCTTCTGGGAAGCTGTGTTTTTCTGCCTCGATCCCAGCACATGGGAGCCCCAGGGAGGAGGGTGCTGAGTGAGATGGTGACAGCATGCTGGGCATGTGTTCTGACCCATGTTGACTGGCCGGGGAGGCCCTAGAGGAAGTCCCTGCTCTGTGTCCAACTGTGAGAGTGAACAGACTCACCGGAAGAGTGAGCTTGAGAGCTGCTGGCTTGAACACGGTTAAGTCGGTAGATTTTTTCCCACAGCTTCTCAGCGCTTTGATTGCAGATCATTGCCAGGTGCATTTCCCTGGCAGGATGCCCCAAACCTCTGCACCTTCATTTGTCTTTTGCTGTGCAGCTGGTGGAACTGTGGTTTCACAGCCTACAGACCTGTGGTTGCTAGGCTCATCGCCTGTCGGTCTCTGGCCTCCCCACCCTCACCCACAGCATGCCCTTTGTGCCCGTCTTGCCTTCTGTCAGCCTAGTCTTGGAGTTCCGTCCAGGGTAACCTTTACAAGCACAAATGACAGTGTGTATCTCCCTGTGTCCCTGCCTCCTTCTGGGGCCTCCTTCCCACTCCTTGGAGACTGAAAACTGCACCCCTGCCAGTGGTATGGCCAGGCCTCTCCAGTTGTCTCGCCCGTCCTTCAGGGGCCAGGCCTTGTGCGCACTGGTCCTTGTCTGTGTCACCATGCCAATCCTCAGGAGAGGCTCTAGGTGGAGAGCGTATTCCCACCTGCCCCAGCAGCTGTTCATTTGCCCCGTTTCTTTCTTGTCCTCCATGGTGAGGAGAGGACTTTTGTCCGCTCAGCCACAGCTACACAGTACCCACTTGGTCACAGCCCAGCTCTGGCAAAGTACAGACAAAAGGTAGGGGCTCAGCAACATGTTGTGAGATGGAACCTTCCACTATCAGAGCGGTGAGAGTGAGGGTGTGGGCTGGGCATGGGACAGCAGACACTTCAGCATGAGCTGCTCCTTCCCTGCTCTAGGCCTCAGCCCTTCCTCAGGAAGGGGCAGCTGGGGGCATGCCTGGAGCCCAGGCTCCTGTGGGCATTGGGCCTCCATGTAATTCATCATGGTGGTTGGGCAAGTGGCTGGAAGCGTTTAATTTTTTTTTTTTTTTTTTTTTTTTTTTTAGATTTTTTTATTATTTTGACAGAGCGCGAGCACAAGCAGGGGGAGCAGGGGAGGGGGAAGCAGGCTGTCCACTGAGCAGGGAGCCTGATGCAGGGCTCGATCCCAGGAGCCCAGGATCACGACCTGAGCCGAAGGCAGATGTTTAACCTACTGAGCCCCGCAGGCGCCCCTAATTTTCATTTCATCACCAAAAATGAGTCCTGATTTGCCAAAGGCACCTTTGCTCTGAGCTGGCAGCAACCCAAGGAGCTTACGTGCCTCTCTAGTGCTTGCAGGGCTGAAGATCGTGTCCTGAATGGTCACAGGAGAGTCCCTGTGACTCCAGGAAGAGTCAGTGGCCTGTTGGCAGTCCTTTTCATCTCCTGGTGTGGGAGGCATGGCATTGGCTCATGTTCGCCGTAAACCTGAATTGGTTGTTCGTCGCAGCCCAGGCATGCATATGGGGTGACTGCAGAGTTGGCCCGGGAAGCTTCTGTGGCGCGTGTGCTGGCACTGTCCCTGCTCTCTGGAGCAGGCCTTCCTCTGTGTCTCTTCACCGTCGCCCTCCACCCCGCCATGCATGGTCCCCCCCTGCTGACAGCCTTCTCCCCGCGCCCCGCAGGAACGACGAAAGCGGAGGACCGGGGCATGCTGCTGAAAACCTTCAATGAGCCCGGCTCCGAGTACTTCATCTTCCTGCTCAGCACCCGCGCCGGGGGGCTCGGGCTAAACCTCCAGTCGGCTGACACTGTGATCATCTTCGACAGTGACTGGAACCCCCACCAGGTAAGGCTGGGCTGGCCCCCTGGCCGGGGGGGTGGGGGCGGGTGGCACTTGAGGCTCCCTGGAGACCCTCTCCCATCTCAAGGGCCCAGTGGCACCCACAGCTTCTGAGGCTTTTGTAGCGAAGCCTCTATAGAGTATTCATTTTCCTTTATTTCTTAAAACACTGGTTTTTGTTTTGATTATGAAAAAAATGTACTCCGTTCCTATTTAAAAAAAATAATTCCTGGTTTTATGTAAATATGTTAAGTGGAAAATGCCCTAATCTTACCAGCCGTCAGTGATTGTCACTTTTTTCGTGATCCAAGCCCTCCAGGCCATGTGCCACGCGAGCTCTCGCACACTTGGGCATGTTTGTACACTGCTGCTCTTACCTTGTATCCGTGTGCCCTATCCAGGTCTCTATGCCAGTAGCTTCACAGAAGTGGTATTTGATAGATGACGGCAATTTTTAAGTGAGTTTTTAGCTTCTTGATGTTTCATTATAAAAGTAAGAACCTTTTTAAATGCAAATATCAATGACTCAAAAGAACATAGAGAGTCCATTTTTCCCCCTCCCACCAATCCTGCTCTTTCTAAGCACACGCCGGTGTGTACCTGTATGCACACACAGGAACAGCATGGTCTAGCACATGTTCTTCCCTCCGGCAGCTGGTGTGTTTCTCCCCTCGGGGCAAGCCCACAGGGACTTCACACAGCCATTTCCTCAGCTGCCAGGTGTCCGGGCACATGGTGGCCTCGAGATTCGACTCAGACCGCACTTGGCAGGCATCTGGGTTTTGTTTCTCAGCGTGACTGCTCAGGGAGCCCTCTTGTCCCTCTCTTGGAGTATTTGTACAAGGACTCACCAGTCAACCCCAAGAAGTGGGATTGCTTGGCTCATGGGCATGTCCTCTGTAGATTGTGGTCACCTCTGCCGAAGTGACCTCCAGAGGGCTACCCCAGGGTATGAGCATGTCCTTCCCCGCAGCCTGGAGGCACTAGTTATCCGTGTGTGAATTACAGCCCATCTGATGGGCAGATGCTCAGGTCAGTTACTGGTGTCCATTTCTACCATCAGCCTGGGGCGTAGTTCTCACCGAGACCTCTGTGACCAGCCAGTTTCCTGAGACGTAGTTGTGGTGTGCTGTCCCCATCGGCAGGCAGACAGTGGACAGAGGGCCCCCCGGGCCACGTTAGCCAGTGCTTGGAAGCACTGCCAGGAAGCATGCTGGCCGAACCGGGGAAGCTCAGCTGTAGATACAAGGCACTCCTGGCTCTCCGCCAGGTGTGGCCTCTGCCAAGCCCATTGGGTATGAATTGCTTCTGGGTCCGGATGCAAGGTTTCTTGGGAGCCCTCCTGCTTTGGAGCTGGGGTGATGATACAGAGAGCGTTGGCAGCCACGGCTACCACTTGATCATAGCTTACTCCGTGGCACGCTCTGGGCTGAGTATCTAATGCCATTTAGCTCTTCGCCCCTCAAAATCACCAGAAGGGCCTGTGTCAACAGAGTGAGTTCTAGGGCTCATAGAGGTTGGGCCTCGGCCTGGGCCGCACAGCAGGGAAGGAGCAGGGCCCACAACCAAGCCAGGCATTGCCAAGATGCTGCCCAGCTTTGGCCCTGTCCCGTAACGGTGCCCTTAACCACAGTACAGCCATACCAACCGCGGGGCCCTCCTGGGGTAGGTGAGGGGACCCGTGCAGCTGTGACATATAACGGCCCAGGACTTGCCCTCCCAATAGCACTATGCTCTGGAGTACCTATAGAATGCCAGTAAGATGGGAAGGGACGATCCTGGGGGATCGTCATCCCGGCACAGGCTCCAGGTTGCGTTCCTGGGCTCCCAGCTCAGAAGCTGCTGGTTGGGGCTGGCAGAAGGGCCCGGCAAGAGGTGGCAGTCACACAAGAATAGGAAGGCCTTTCCCGATGGCACTGCAAGGTTGATTGCCTCTTAGATCTCCACAGAGCTGGATCAGGACTGACCTGCATCTCTTCCTCTAGGACCTGCAAGCCCAGGACCGCGCCCATCGCATCGGGCAGCAGAACGAGGTGCGGGTGCTCCGTCTCTGCACGGTCAACAGCGTAGAGGAGAAGATTCTGGCCGCGGCCAAGTACAAGCTCAATGTTGACCAGAAGGTGATCCAGGCTGGCATGTTTGACCAGAAGTCCTCCAGCCACGAGAGGCGCGCCTTCCTGCAGGCCATCCTCGAGCACGAGGAGCAGGACGAGGTGAGGGCAGCGCCAGCCCCAACCCCCTCCCCAGCGTGAGTGGTGGACGCATGAGCGGCTTTCATTTTTGTTTTTTTACCTTTTTTGCACTCTTATTTTTTTTGCATCCCTTTGGAGTAAAGGGAGTGTGGGCTGAAAGGAAAGAGGATGAGTACTTGCTTTTTCTTTGAAGTGGTTTTTTTTTTCTAAACTGCTGGTGAAAGACGCCGGATTGACAGCCCTGGAGACTGAAGTCCTCTATTTATCCACAGAGCAGACACTGCAGCACGGGCAGCGGCAGTGCCAGCTTCGCCCACACTGCCCCTCCGCCAGCGGGCGTCAACCCCGACTTGGAGGAGCCACCTCTAAAGGTGAGAGGGGTAGTTCAGTCTCCATGCCCATTCAATCCTCGGCTTCTCGGCTGAGATGGCCAGCAAGGGCCCTGATCCCACGGAGCGTGCGTGTGCGTGTGCGTGTGTGCCTCTCGCTGCCGTGTGGGTCCCCATCCACCGCAGCCGGACTGGGACCGCCAGCTCATTTCCCATGGACCGCCGACGCTCGCCTCCGAGCCCGGCCGCCGCCCACCCCGGCCTCTCCGCACTCGAACTAAATGTGTGAAACCTTCTAGGAAGAAGATGAAGTGCCCGACGACGAGACGGTGAACCAGATGATTGCCCGGCACGAGGAGGAATTTGACCTGTTCATGGTAGGTACCACGGGCAGACAGGGGCGCCCCACACACTTCATGGGGTGCTCTGAGGGCTTTGCACGCCCCACCCTATCGACATGAAGTAGAACAAAACCGCTCAAATAGAACAAAACTTCTCGGTGACAGTGGTGTCTCCGGTGGGTCATGGAGCTGGGCATCTCTCGGAGGGGGCCCCACGCTATCTCCTAACTGACCTATCTTTCTTCCGTGGTCCCCTAAGAGTGTTGCAGCAGTGGTGGGACACATGCGTGCATGCACGCGCGCGCGTGCACACACAACCATCCCACGTGTGACTTTCAGTCCTGCTGAATGCCTATCTTCCTGAGTGTTTTGTCCTCGAGGTTCCCTTTCAGGGGGAGTTAATGCTGTCTCAGGCTTAGCTCTGGGTAGAAAGCACAAGTCAGCATGGAGTCAGCGTGGGCCCTTGGCCCCTCTTCTGCGACCTTCCCGTCTTTCCTGGAATTCTCTGTCCCTGAGGCAGAGCCCCTAGCGAGGGTCTGCTGTCCGAGCCAGAAACCTCAGAGCTGCTGTTGAGCTGCCTGCCAGCAGTGGCACCTGAGGCAATGAAGCCTGCCCTTGCCACATGCCCTCTGGGTGCCCCCAACTCTCCCCATGCTCACGCCTCTCTCCCTCTGTCCCCTGCCCCGCACCCCCTAGCGCATGGACCTGGACCGCAGGCGCGAGGAGGCCCGAAACCCCAAGCGGAAACCGCGCCTGATGGAGGAGGATGAGCTCCCGTCGTGGATCATCAAGGACGATGCAGAGGTGGAGCGACTGACCTGCGAAGAGGAAGAGGAGAAGATGTTCGGCCGCGGCTCCCGCCATCGCAAAGAGGTGGACTACAGTGACTCGCTGACCGAGAAGCAGTGGCTCAAGGTACATGCTGGAGAGGGCCGGCCAGGGGCAGGGTCTGGAGAGCAGAGACTCAACTGCTGCGCCGTGGGGCTCATCCAAAACCCAAGCGGGTTCCCTTCGGCCGTTCTTGGTTTTCATTATCACAGCGACACCTCTGATACGGGGCCAGTTTGCTCCGGTCCTACTGACCTGGTGCGGGAAGTTTACATGAGGTTCGTGTAAAATACTGCCGGTCTCAGCTTGGTGTACTCTTCCGAGTGCCTGGCAGTGGGAAACAGTGATGAGTCAGGGGGGAACCTGCCCTGCCACATGGGTGGGAGTGCCAGCAGGGGGTCAGACAGCCTCACTTGGGGCACGTCAACCCCTGAGCTGGATCCCTCACCCAGGCTCCCAGGTGACACGAGCACAGTCTTCAGCAGATGGCAGCCAGGTCCCTGGCAGCAACAGGTGTAGGCGGCTGAGTCAGGGCCGTGGGCAGCTGGTGGGCCCCCTGTGCCAGCACAGGCGGCAGAACTAGGATTGTGGTGACACATCAGGCCGTTCCCATGCTTGGGACTCTGAATGCAGAGGTGGCAGCTGGAAATCCAGCCCTGAAGTTTCATAAAAATGTCCATGAAGCAACCCTTCCCAGAAGGCGGGTGGTGGCGTTCAGCTGTACACGGCTGCTTGGCACACCCCAGAACGAACAGTGTTGTCTGCCTGGGCCTCTGATCACACTCCCTGGGGCTCCTCTTGATTGACTGCAGCCCCAGTGCTCCCCAGTCCATGAGGTCAGGCAACCCTGGCCCTGTCCTGGAAGCTCCGAACCACCCAGACTAGTGAGCTCGCCGGTTCAGTTGTGATCACGAGGGGCCACTGAAATGTGCCGGGTAACCATGTGACCCTCGGGTGGGGCAGGTGGCTTGTCCTGCTCCTCACCCATCGGCCCCGAGCTCTAGGGACAAGAAGAGAACCCTTGGTGATAGAACATAAGCCCGAATGCAGACGTGTAAAGTTCCCGTGGCTTTGCATTTTTGAGACAGGATTACATTTTAAAAACAGTTTGCCTGTATAGTAATAATGTCTTACGCGTGTTTTGCTTTTTTTTTTTTTAACGTAACTTATATACCACTGAATTCACTCACTTAAGTTATACAATTCAGTAGTTTTTACCGTGTTCAGCGTTGTGCAGTGATCACCACAAATTAGCTTTAGAACATTCTCATCACCTCAGAAAGAAGCCCTGTCCTCTTCAGCTCTCTTCCTGTCCCTTTATTCCCCTTGGCTTTTGTTCTGGACATTTCATATAAATAGAGGGATGTGTCCTCCCTTTCACGACTGGCTTCTGGCAGTAGGCAAAGTATTTTCAAGGTTTATCCGTGTGGTAGCACGTGTGCTTCCTTCTCAAGGCTGCGTAGTGCTCTGTCGTACAGCTAGACCACATGTTGGTAATGTCTTTGTTCCTTGGCAGACAGTTGGCCCGTTTTCCACCTCGGGGCTCCTGTGAATAATACTGCTATGAATATTGGTGGACAAGATTTTGGCCGGATGTATGTTGTGATTTCTATCACATGAATACCTAAGCAGAATTGCTGAATCAAGTGGTCATTTTTTCGTTTAATCTTTTGACGAGCTGCCAGACTGTTTTCCACAACAGCCACACACCATTTTTACGTTCCCACCAGCTGTGTGTGACAGTTCCAGTTTCTCCATCATCTCCCCGTGTTTGTCACCTGTCCTTTTGTCTCTAGCCGTTCTAGTGGCTATGCCGCAGTAACCTCGCTGTGGTTTTTAATTCGTTTTCTTGGTGGCTAATGGTGTTGGGCATCTCCTGAGGTGCTCGTCAGTCATTATTTGTGTCTCTTCTTCAAGACTCTCTTTATCGGATATGCGATTTGCAGATATTTTCTCCTGTCGTCTGGGTTGTTGTTTCGCTTTTTTGATGGTGTCCTTAGAAGCGCAGGTGTTTTTAATGTTGACGAAGTCCAGCATATCTATTTTTTTCCTTTTGCTTGTGCTGCAGTATCATGTCCGAGAATCCACAGAGAAATTTAGGAGCACAAAGATTTACCCCTGTGTTTTCTTTCAAGCGTTTTTAGCTTTTACATTTGGGCCCATGATCTTTGAGCAGTTTTTGTTTAGGACGTGAGGTTAGGGTCCAGCTTCATTCTTTCACAGGCGAATGTCCAGTTTTCCCAGCCCTATATGCTGAGAAGACTTTTCCCCCACAGAGCACATGCCTTTTTGTATGTCGTGCTCAGTAAGAGTTTGTGTTAATTTAAAAAAAAATACATTTACCCAAAAGAGACACTCTCTTTTCTTAGTGGGGGGCCATGTACCTGGGCCCACTTTTCTGGCAGCCACTCCGGTGCCACATGTACCAAAACTCTTGAGAATGTGCTCGCTCTTGCCCTGCTGGGCTGACCTGTGTGCCTGGGCCTCAGGACCAGAGACCCTAGTGTTGCGTTCCTAGGGTCGCTGTAACAGGGACCCCAAACTAGGTGACTTAAAACCATATCAGTTTATTCTCTGAGAGTTCTGGAGGTTTGGAGTCTGGAGTCAAGGTGTCAGCGAAACTGTTTTTCCTCCGAAGGTTCTAGGGGAGGTTCCTTCCTCGCCACTTCCAGCTTGTGGTCCCGGCATTCCTTGGCCTATGGCCACATCACCCCAGTCTGCTCCCATCTTTCATGGCCTATCCCCCGTGTGTCTTTGTGTCCTTTCCTGTCTCTCATGGGGACATTCTCATTGGAGTTGGGGCTCACCCTGACATAGGATGACTTCATTTTTGCTCTTTAAGTAATAAAATCTGTGAAGATCCTATTTTGAAATAAGATCATATTCTGAAGTTCCAGGTGGGCATGAACTTTAGGGTACACTATTCAACCCCCTGTACTCCCCTGGGCTCGTAGTGCACACCTTCCCCCATGCCAGCCTTACAGTCCCTCCTCCCTGCCACACGCCCTTCATGCTGTTCCTTTGGCCTGGATGCCTTACCCACCCCCACCCTTCAGATCTCAGCCTCAGTGCCACCTCTGAGACACTCCTCTGATCCCTGGCCAGGGCACATCTGCTTCACCATCAGAACACCACTCACCCTCCTTCCTGGCAGTCAACACACTTGTCACCATGTTTGCGAGATGTTTGTTGCTTACTGTCTTCCCTCCATGAGGGGTTTTTTCCATGCTGTGTCCTCAGCGCCTGGCCCTGTGCCCTGCTCAGACTCACAGCTGATAAATGTGAGATGGACAACCAGAACATCCCTTGGAGTCCTGCCCCTACTCCCTTTCCTGATTGCAGGCTCCCATGGTTTCTCGTCTCTTTACTTGCGGGCAAAAAATGTGCAAATTAGTCATTATCATTGAGAATGAATCAATTGGTGTCGTTCAGAAATTAATCTTTTTCGCAGTCAGGTTCTTCTGCTCAGCACTTTTGCTACCAGGAGCCTCATGTACTAGTAACGCGGCTATCAGTCATGGCATTACTCAGACCATCACCCGCCCCCACGTGGAAACAGCTGAAATGCCCAAGAACAGGGGGAGTCTAAACTAGGGTTTGTTGTACAATGAAATGCTAAACAGACATCAAAAATTACATTGCAGAAAAGCGACAGGAAGTACATCGAGGACACAGTAAGCAAAAACCCGAGTCCCGGTGTGGTATGCGGATACGGTTCTAGCGCTGTCCTCGGTGCTGCACACGTACGTGGGAAGGGCCGGGAGAGTCCTGGCTTTGGACGGTGGTGATGGCTGCACACGATGTGAACATACCTAATGCCACCAAGGTGCACGCTTAAAAATGGTTAGGTGGTCAGTTTTGTGTTATGTATGTTTTGTCACAAATTTTAAGAAAAATGCTGAGGATATAGAGCAGAAGTATTAATAGTATTACTGTCTAGTGTTACTACTGGAGCAGAAGTATTAATAGTGTCACCTCCGGGTGGAGGGATTCCAGGGTCCAAGTCTTTGCACTCCCTTCAGTGGGGATATGCCTCTTTAATTGGTGAAGAAATGCACCTGTTGATTTGTTCAGGCCAGGCGTGGGTCGGGAGCGCCCTGGGGAGGCAGAGATGGCCTGTCATGGCCTCTCGGAACCCGTGCGTGTCCCACCCAGCCAGGGCCTGCGGGTTTGCGCCGCGGCCTTTGCTTGTCGACCTCGGTGCTGGCTGTCCTATTTTACCACTATTGACCCTGAAGGCCATCGAGGAGGGCACGCTGGAGGAGATCGAAGAGGAGGTCCGGCAGAAGAAATCGTCTCGGAAGCGCAAGCGGGACAGCGACGCCGGCTCCTCCACCCCGACCACCAGCACCCGCAGCCGTGACAAGGACGACGAGAGCAAGAAGCAGAAGAAGCGTGGGCGGCCACCCGCTGAGAAGCTCTCCCCAAACCCTCCCAACCTCACCAAGAAGATGAAGAAGATCGTGGACGCTGTGATCAAGTACAAGGACAGGTAAGCCAAGGAGCGCAGCAGGTGGGCGTGGGGGTCCCCGAAGGTGCCTCACCCGGCCTTCCATGTGCCTGGGAGCCAGTTGTTGGGGCAGTCAGTGCACAAACATTGGGGGCCTGTCTATGTCTCGGTTTGCCTCCCCTCGTGGAACTCACGTTCTGCAAGAGGCAAGCACGCTGTCAGCTGTGATGAGAGGGAAGAAAAAACGTCGTGGGGAGATGGAGATGCGGGGACTGTTTTCAGGGACAGTGACGTTTGAGGGGAAGCCCTGAGGAATGGCGGTCTGGGGCCGAGTGCTCCAGCAGAAGTAGGAGCTGGCGTAGGGGCCTCGGAGGCTGGCAACGGGCGAGGTGGGAAGGGAGGGACCCGTGCCGTGATTGGCGCCGATCGCACAGCCGGTGGACTATGGGGAGAGGGCCCATGTGGCTGGAGCCGAGCCCAAGCAGCTTTCCTTCTCTAGAGTTTCCACCCTCTCCCCACGCTTGGATGACGTGCCAGCCCGGTTCTCACCCTGGGCCATCATGGGTGGGCCACATGTTGCAAAGACTGGCCAGGCTCCGCTCTGGGGTTTGGGGTCCCTGCCCTCGTAGACACACAAAACAGGAGACTGCAGCAGATCTGTTCGTGGATCACAAGTACCATTTAAATAAGAAAGCAACGGTTCTCCCAGGCCCTTCCCGGGAGCATGTGCGCAGTCTGCCAGCTCGGGCGTGAGGCCTGTACCTTGCTCAGGGCTTGGCTTGTACTGCTCCCCGGTGCCTCAGTCCACTTTCTGGTACATACTGGCCAGTATGGCTGTCCCAATAACAGGACAGTTGTCCAGCTTGATTTTAGAGTAACGTGGCAATTAGTCTTTAAGCAAGGTAAGGGTAAATCATAATCTATAGGAGGGAAAAGTGTCGAGGCGTAAGCTCTCAATGCATCATTTGGAGAGGCTCTTAGCAAGTGTGAAGTTTGGGGGGGTAGTGATTGTAGTACCCAAATAAAGGATGCAAATTGCCCTTAAAACAAGAATCTTTTATTATTAGAAGAGAAACAAATGATTAAGTGAGAAAGGTTTATTTCAGCTTAACCGCCCACCCTAGAAATGTGTCATTTGTGTTGGAGAAGAAAATACTGAGCTCATATGCAAACTTCACCTTTGAGGCAAATTCCACAAAGAAAAAAGTGGAAGAGTCACAATTACTTGAAATACAGAATATGCAAAAATCCAATGAAAACGGTAGATCCCAGTGTTTTCTTCTCAGCGATCTTTTTGCGAGGGAGTCTTAAAATTATCGAAATGAAGAAGACCTTTGAAGGTTAGGGGGCAGGGATGAACTTTTTCAAAAGTCGTGCTGATCTTTTGGATATCCAAATGGAGGTCACTTTTGACCTTACCCAGAACCTTACACGTGTGTTAATTTGAAATGGAGACATAAATGTGAAAGGTAAAACAAAGTTCTAGAAGAAGGGATCGATAAAAATCTTCATGGCCTTGATGTAGGCGTGAACAGGACACAAGCACCACTAACCATAAAAGACTCATACAGTGATGTCACCGAAGAACATCTGTACATCCGAGGACACCCTCATGAAGCCAGTGAGTACTTGCACCTACTGAGATCTTAAAATGGGCAAAAGTCACGGACAGGAGATATCCCAGTGACCAATCAGCATGTGAAATGGTGCTCAGGGTCACTGACGTCGACATCATAATATCAAGGTAACACACGATAAAACTAGAGATGCTTCCACACACCCACCAGAATGGCTGAAACTCCCTTAGGTGTTGCCAAGGACATGGACTTCACATTCTGCTTATGGGAGCAGACCGCGCTTTGGCACTAAACCTTCTGACCCAGAAACTCCCATCCTGGTTGTAAACCAGAGATTGCTGAGCGCTTGTGTCCACCGAAAGACAGTACAAGCACATGCATGGCAGCCTTGACCATAACTGCCCCAAACGAAACTGCCCAGGGTCCATCCATAGGAAAAGGTATCAGTGGTGGCCTAATCCAAGAGCAGAAACCAACCACCAGAACAGACATTCCACCACTCCCTGCGAGAATCTTAACAGTCATTTTATGGAGTGAAAGAAGCCAGACACTAACAGGTACCTACTGGATGCTTCCAGTTGTAGGAAGTTGAACAGCTGATCATGGTGATGGATGTAGAACTGTGGTTACCTCCAGACATGAAAATGTTCAGGGCGCCTGGGTGGCTCAGTCGGTTAAACGTCTGCCTTCCGCTCAAGTCATGATCTCAGGGTCCTGGGATTGAGCTCCATGTCGGGCTCCCTACTTGGCAGGGGAATCTGCTTCTCCCTCTCCCTCTGCTCCTCCCCCTGCTCCTGCTGTCTCTCTTTCAAATAAATAAATAAAATTTAAAATTAAAAAAAAAAAAAACACAAAAATGTTCATCAGGATAAACATTCAGTGTGCGTGCTTTCCTGTATTATGTTACACTTAGGTTTAAAAAAAGACGAAAAAACAAGACACTTGGAAACAGCACCCTAAACTTGTTGATAAGGCCTCAGATATTTTCAAACTTTAAAGAAAAAGTGTCCATTTTTTAAGTCATCTTGTGACTTACTGCAAAAGCCCCCTGAGCATCAGCCTTAGCCACGTACCATATGAGAAAAGAGGAACCAACTCCTCCGGCTGCTGCAAACGATTGTTCTTCCAGCACGTGCAAGATGGGCTGATGAATCAGACGCGAAACTAAAACTGGCTCTAAGGGCTCCGTGACCCCTTGTGGAGACCGCTCCCGTGCGGGAGGCTGAGATCCAGTTTGGGGAAGGCCCCAGCTCTGGAGTCACAGAGCTGCTCTCCTAGCTGACGTGAGACCCCCGAGGAGGGTTTGATGTGTGCTTGACATTTAACCCCGCGTCTTCTCGGAATGGGTGGCATTACAGGACTGGGAGTGGAAAGAAACGTAGAGATGTCACAAGTGGAACTTGTATGTATGGTCATTAAAGGAAGCCTCCCACATGCTGACATTGAGAAACGCTTGGTTTGCGATGGAGTGGGTCCAGCCACTTGTGCGTTGCTGGTGGTCCCATAGGAAAAGATCAAGCAGGGCACGAACAGACTTGGGAAAATAATCCTGTTTGCCTGCTTGAAAAGTTACAGCAAATACTTTCAAAGATGACGTTTGGGTAAAAGGCTGACCTTTTTTAATGGATATTTAATGGATATTTTTGACATTCCCTAACATCCTGAATTTGAAACCATGGGGAAAACAACAGTATGGTTCACCCAGTTGTGAGACTGGGTGAGAAAAGTGAGACCGCCCTCACTCTTGACACCAAGTGCAGAGTTCAGGGATCCCAAACCCCGCTCAGGCTGCTAATTCTCCAGAAGGGCTCTCTGAAAGCTGCTCAACTCACAGTTAGGGTTTGTGACAGAGCCTGGCATCAGGGGCAGCATGCTAGAGAGTTCTGTGTGTGGCGCTTCCAGCGTCCTTGTTGCAGGGAGTCACCGACAGTGCTGACTTCCCTGGCAGCAGCAGGAGACAAGACTCACAGAACACTGCTGAACCAAG
The DNA here is from genome assembly GCF_017311325.1 of Ursus maritimus. Taxonomy (NCBI): domain Eukaryota; kingdom Metazoa; phylum Chordata; class Mammalia; order Carnivora; family Ursidae; genus Ursus; species Ursus maritimus. The sequence goes on along the minus strand of NW_024423786.1, from coordinate 49,478,083 downwards.
GAAGCCTCGATGTGTGGAGTTTTTATTGGAACTTGTTCACAGAGACACGACTAACCACTCACATGCCTGGCCTCAGTCTCTAGCTCCTCTGTGGGTTGAGCTGGTGCCACATGACCCGTGACCCCTGCCTTAAATCACAGTCTTAGGCTCTCTGGGCCAAAGGCCCCCAGTTAAACACAGGCAGACCAGAAGGCAGGGCATTTCAAGGGCTAAGAGATCACCGCCCAGGGCAAAGGCCAGGCCTCTCTTTGGACCAGGTTAAATTCTTACGGCATATCCGTTAGGTACCTGGAAAGTTCTGAGGGACCAGACACCGTGCCACACCAAAGAGAACCGAAGTGGAATAAATTTGGAAGTAGCTTGTCACAAACTTTCTTTTTTTTTTTTTTTTTTAAAGATTTTATTTATTTATTCGACAGAGATAGAGACAGCCAGCGAGAGAGGGAACACAAGCAGGGGGAGTGGGAGAGGAAGAAGCAGGCTCATAGCGGAAGAGCCTGATGTGGGGCTCGATCCCATAACGCCAGGATCACGCCCTGAGCCGAAGGCAGACGCTTAACCGCTGTGCCACCCAGGCGCCCCACAAACTTTCTTGTCTCAGATTTCCTATATAGCTCATTTCCAGAAGAGAAAATGAAGCATTCGTATTTAAAAATTTTTTTTTTTTACTTTCCAGAATGTTTTAATTAGCTAAATTCTATGCTTGAGTTAAACATGGAACCTGAGGAGCAAACGAATTGTGACAGCTTGGTGGCTCCTAGATGGCAGTAAGTGATTACAGGACGTCGTCAGCATTTGGATTCGATATTCCTGAGTCTGCCTTGCAGAGCAAGAGGGCCGGGTGCTGCTGATTTCACTCCCAGTGCCCATGGGAGCTGGGGTTGCGTCTCCACGTAGTGACTCTAGGGGAGTGCTTCATCTGTGTCTCTGCCGCTGTGTTGTTGAGTAGGGCCACCCTCTGTCACTGGGCTTCACTCCAGATGTTGCTTTTGATTAAGTACTTCAAGATCTCCCCCAGTTGTATTTCAATACCAGTGCAACCACATTTGATATTTTTGATATTACCTTTGTACTTACATCCTTGTCCACGCACAGGTAACGTCTTGATCTAGAAGCTTTTGCTCCCTTCATACCTGTTCAGGTTCAGGACTGCCACGCCCCTCCCTCCCAAGGGCACGCCACGCCCACGCCCCCCGCACCCCCCCCCCTCAATGTCTAGTGTGGTCTGAGGAGATGTGTCACATAAGCAGAGCCTGAGGAGAAGCAGGGCCCCGCTAGGGGAAGAGGAAGAAAATGTCATGGGCAAAGGGCACAGCATATGCAAAGGCCCAGAGGCCAAGGGTGTGGGCATCCTGTGTGCAGAGGAAGCCAACTAAGGCAAGGGGACATAAAGGACTGAGCCCACATGCAGGACTTCACAGGGCTTCTTCTCCTTGGTGCTTGGAAGTCTCAAGCTGCATCAAGGAGCCCTGTGCTTGGGGCGCCTGGGTAGCGCAGTCGTTAAAGCGTCTGCCTTCGGCTCAGGGCGTGATCCTGGCGATCGGGGATCGAGTCCCACATCGGGCTCCTCCTCTGGGAGCCTGCTTCTTCCTCTCCCACTCCCCCTGCTTGTGTTCCCTCTCTCGCTGGCTGTCTCTCTGTCACATAAATAAATAAAATCTTTAAAAAAAAAAAAAAAAAAAAAAGGAGCCCTGTGCTTAACAGCTAGAATTGGAACCAGAATTAAGAAAGTAAGTTGGGAGGTAGAGATCTTTGCTTTAAAATGTAAACATGGAAATAAGTTAGGCACAGATTCCCGGTCGGGTTGGGACCTTGTCATGGAGCTGTGTGTGCTGCCAGCTGGCGTCTTCATCCCATAATCCTTCAGAGGGAGCCAGCAGCAGGTAGCCAAGGCACTGTCTGCAAATGCTAGTCCGTGGGTGTGTGCTCTGGAGCACATACCTCGGTGCTTTGGGGAAGGTTTTAGAGAACTGTGTCTGCTGGGAGGAGCCATTTAAGCAGGTAGGCTCCAGAGGACCCTCCACAAGACCTGTGCTCCCCACTGGGCTTCTGAGCTCGGCCCTGACCAGCTGTAGGGCAGAATCATGGCTGCTGTAAAGACCACGTGCTGGGTAGTGGAGGGTCAGCGCCAGGTTTCCTGAACTCAATCATACTGGCGTGACAGAAGCGAACACTTGTTCTTAGGAAATTCTCGCATGTTAACTCTCGATGGCTCAGAAAGATGGTGACATCTGTGTACAGGCTGCCGAGGCTAAGCCTCCCATGGCTGAGCCCCACTGAACAGATCCCCTGGGTCCCCTTCCCCCTGCCCTCTGCCAGGAGGCAGCCGCTTTAAAAGGGCTGGACAGCTTGAGTGTCACAGAGACCTGGGTTCAACATCCATCTCCCTGCCTCAGTTTCCAGGTCCTCAGCATAGAAATTGAATCTCCCAAATGGGATTATAGAGACCCCAAATGTGAGATTTCGTGGGCCAGGCGTGTGGCCTAGAGACCAGCCCTGGATGCATCGTAGATGATGAAGGGCTCCGGCCGCCGCTTTCCCTTTGCCCTTGCAGGAGCCCTGCGCCTCCCTGTTTAGAATCAAAGAGCAGATGGCTGTTGGGAGTTGAAAGATTTGTACGATGATTTGTGAGAAAAACAGGCAATGTAGCAACCAGGGAAGGTTGTCTGGCTGAAGTGTTCCCCAGGAAAGGTAACTGTAGGGTGGCTCCATCCCCTCAGGATGGTCCCCTTTAGGGGAAAGAGTAGAGGACGGGCAGCTCTGGGAGCCCTTTCATGAGGGGGCAGAGAGCCCTCAGGGTTCTCCAGCGTCAGCCTTTGAAGGCCATACGGCCGTTCCTCTGGAGCCCAGGCTCAAACTGGGTACGCTCCAGGAAGGGAAGCTAGCCCTCTGCCTGTGGGTCCAGGGCTGGGGTCAGCACTTCCTGCTTGGCACCCAGCCCGGAGCCTGTCCTGGGAAATGCCGAGGTGGGATGTCTTGAGAAAAGTGCTGATCCCCATCGTCAAGGCCCAGGCCAGCCTGGGGGTAGGTGCAGGCCCGGCTGAGGGCCCAGTGGGGCTCTAAGGCACAGGAGGATTAGCCCCGGAAGCCTTGTCAAGTTGTGCTGAGGTTCCAAGGTTGCCAAAGAAGTTGCTGGACAAAGTTGCACCTGCCCTGTTGGTCACCCTGCCAGTTCCGCCCCCAGGCTTCGCTCCCTGCTGGTGGTTGATCGCCACAGGAGAGAAGCAGCTCACCGAAGCAGACAGGGCTGAAAACTAGAGTTACATATAAGCTCAAAACAGGACGGGTACAGACACTGGGCCCCAGAAATAAGTAGCTTTGGGTGAACAAGTCACACCCTCTGCCTCCCTCAGAGTCCCGTGCGAGATTCTTTTAAAGTGCCCGCGCGTTCGGCAAGTGTGTGCTCCTTCTGTACTCCGGGAAAACAGTAAAGAAATGGTTGTGAAAACAGAAGATAATCAACAGGTAACACAAGACGTACGAAAGGAAAATTCAAAATCGTTGGAAAAGGGAGAAAAAAAAACGAGAAGATGAATCAAAAGGTTCAAGGTCAAGTAAATGAAAAATCACAAAAGAATAGGTAGATTTTAAAATAAAGCTAAAAGGTAAAAGAATTAAAAGGTTATGGTTCTAAGGTGAAACTAGTTAAAAATGTAAGTTAACTAAGCTTGAAAGTTAGGAGGGAAGGAAGGTATGGAGGTGGGCCTGTTGGCTCCAGTGGGACCGGAGGGCCCTCAGCACCCTGGGTTCCAGCGTGGGCATCCAGTGGCCTCTTCAGTTTCAGAAGGGGCTTCGCAGCCTTCGCTCTGTGGAGCTGCTCAGCACTCTAGGGGCTCCCGGTAGTACCAGTGGGCCGCAAATACCAACTCATTCCAGCCGGGAAGCATGCACCTCAAGGCCCGGGTCACCCAGCCCTGCAGAAGGTGGCGTCGCCACTCTGCACCCCCCCCCCCCCCCCCCACTCACACTAANNNGCACTCACATTAACAGCACAACCCACCTCTGGCCGCAGCTCCAGGGGAGCTGGGCTGGCTTTGCCTCTCATTTTCACCCTCTCTCTCAGCCTGGGAAATGTTCTTTACAGTGCCACGAACAGGTCCTGGCTTCCTGCTCTTGGTCTTCATCACCCACCGCTGATGTCTCCTGAGCTCCCAGCACCGCAGAGCATGGTGCAAGGCCTGCCCTTCTGCGTTCACGGCCTGCTTGGGGAGGCTGCACGAGCCCGCAGAGCAGGTGCCGGCAGCTAGGAGCCTGCCTGGATTACGATCCAGCTTTCTGCAGCTTTCCCGGGTCAGACATCTTTTTTCAAAGTTCAGGTCTCGCCTCCAAAATGAAAATGTTAAATCCAAATGCTCTCCCAACTCGTGTTACTTGTTCCTCTCTCCCTCCCTCTCCCTCTCTCTCCCTCCCTCCCTCTCTCCCTCTCTCTCTCTCTCCCTCCCTCTCTCTCTCTCTCTCTCTTTTTCTTTTTTCCCTTTCTTTTCTTTTCTTTTCTTTTCTTTTTTCTTTTCTTTTCTTTCTAATGAATTAACATATAGTGTATCATTTGTTTCAGAGGTAGAGTTCAGTTATCCCAAAGGCAAGGGAAAGAAAAGCAAAAATGAACTGTTGGGACTTTGCCAAGATAAAAAGCTTTTGCACAGCATCGGGGTTTCTTTAAAATGGCATTACGATTGCAGTGTTAAACTGTGTTAAGAAACACGTGCCCCCCAGATGTGTCCTTGGCTCATTAGACACTTAACCAGCATCATAACCTACAGCCAGTCTTGGCCTCGGCACACACACCCTGAAATAAAGCTTCCCCACCCCTCTCTACAGGAAGGGTGCTGAGAGCACAGGGCCAGCAGCCTACAGAGCGGTGTTCTCAGCGGGTTCACTGGTGAACACTCTTTTCTTTCCTTTGTACGGGAGTCAGAATTGTTTCTGTACTGCGCAGCCGTACGTATGCCTGAGATTGGCCTCTCGGCAGGTGGAGGCACTTCATAAAGATTTGTAACTAAGTGGATCAGATTTCTCACTTGTCTAATGCTCAGGTTATCCTTGATTTTGTAACATGTCAAAAAATTGAACTTAGAAAGTAATTGTATACTAATGAAGTAAATGAGTGGGTTTCGTTATTTCACTTTCAAATTTTGTTGATGGAAAACCTGAGATTCTGTTTCGGGTGGTCTGGGGCTAAATCAGTTTTGAAACTGCTGAGCTACTCGTATCCAGGACCTTGCAGGCTCAGTTTGCTGATCAAGGGTCAAAAGAGAACATGGTCCAGGGCTTGAAGATATCACCGAGCGATGTCATGGGAAGATGGACTGAACTGGACTCTAAGGAGAGCCGGGCTGAGGGACAGAGAGGGAGTCCTTCCTGGCAGTTTAGGACCACCTCCATACTTGGCTAGCAGGGTCTGTCTCAGGCACCGTCTTCACTTGATTGCTTGTGCCTGCCTGACGGCAAAGAGAGAGTGCTCTGATCTACTTGCAATGTCTGCACTGGTCAGAGGATGAGAAAGTGAGGACGCCAGGCCGTATGTTGCCATCCCTGATATGGACAGACATTCTCTCTGTTGTTCTTAGGATTCCCACCAGTTGTTAGCAAACCAGGAAAAAAAATAAATCTGGCCCACCAGCTGTGTATGTATCAACCTGTGAATTAAGAGTGGTTTTTTTAGAGGAGTTTAGGAAAATCAAAAGAATAATAATATTCCATGACGTGAAATTATAGGAAATTCACATTTCATTGTTCATAGAAGTTGTTTTGTGGGAATCCAGCCAAAGCTCATTTTTCTGCGTCTTGTCTGTGGCCACTCTTGTGCAACAAGGGCAGAGTTGAGTAGTCATGACAGAGATGGGATGGCCCGCAAAGCCTAAAAGATTCACACCAGTGGTTTGCAGAGAAAGTTTGCTGACCCTTGATTTAGAGCAGCATATGGAAATGGGTGGGAGAGATCCCTGACTCCGTCATGGGGGGTGACCTGTGCTCAAGCCTTGCCTGCCACCAGCTCTCATTGTCTCTCTGGTTCCTCCATCTGTTGGAAAGGGATATGGATGGATGACCTCTTTGATGCAGAGAGTTCGTGGCTCTGTCCCATGCAGGGGGCTCTTGGTCTATTCTGATTTCTCTTTGTTCTTCCTCCACATGTTGTAATTTTGTTTTAAGGACACATTGAAGGGACATTTGGATTTTTAGGCTCTGCGTGTCAGGAAGCTAGTTCTGAGACCTTCGTGTCTAGGGATTCCTCTGGCTGGGAGGCCGTAGAGAAGTTAGCGAAGACTAGCTTTTGGGACCCAGGGCTGTCCACCACCTCTCCCCTTACCACGTACAGTGACCCGTGGCTGCCACAGCTCTGGGCTCCCTCCATCCTGAAGTCTTCACACCCCAAGGGGAAAGCAACCTCTGCTTTCTCAACTCCTGATAGAAAGTCACAGGGAGGGCTCTGACTGGCTAGCTTGTGTCCCAGGCCTTTGCCTGGACCCATCACTAAGACCAGATGAGGGTCTCAGGGTGAGGTACAGCACTTGGTCCCGCCCAAGTCTTGGGGGAGAGGTTGGGACTCCAGTGTTGGGCAGCGCCACCAGGACTCTGAGTTGGCCTAGGGGAGGGCCCATGTCCATGGGGAGGCAGACACCATCTGGGCAGGCTGAATAATAAAGGTCCTTATCAGGGCTCTTCAGGATCCAAGAAGGGTGTGTAAATTAGACAAGGCCCTGCCCTAATAGTTAGAGAGTTAGACTTGTTGCCATAAACCTCATTAAGCGAGAAGTGCCCACTGGCCTAGACTGGGGAGGAATTGGGGACTTCGGACAAGGGGCCTTGACTGCTCTGGGCCCCGACTGTGTCTCATATCTTGTAACGGGGACAGGGCAGTGAACAAGTAGAAGGAAATCCCTGCGCTGGGAGCTGGTGTCTGGAGGCATTCCTAATGTCATGCACAGTGGTGGCAGTGGCTGCTACTCTTATTGCCGAACCAGGTGAGAGCCCAGGCTTATGTCTGAATGGAGGTCATAGGTCTGGCCCTCACAGCCTCAGGATTTTCCCAAGCACCTTTACTCCCAGCCCGCTCTGCCTGCAGAAGCTTCTTCAGAGCAAGTCTCAGGGCCGGGGGGTTCCTGGTAGTTGCTGCCAATCCTTTCTGGAACGGGGTGGTGTATCAATGACTTGCGTTGTTGGGGGCAGTGAGGAACCCTTGTTCGGAGATGACCTTTGTGACACCCAAGTTTGAACCCTGCTCCGTGACCCTGAGATTTTCACCCTGAGCTGTTTCTTCCTTCATTCAGCAAATGTTTGTTGAGCACCTGCTTTGTACCAGGCTTTGTTCTAGGTTCCAAAGATAGAGCAGGAAATAAAACAGGCAAGGCCTCTACCCTCATGGCTTGTGTTCTGGTTCAGCGAGGACATAGACACATAGGAATTGGTTGGGAGAAATGACCCTGATCCGGGTGACTGGCTTCATATCTAATAATGTAAAGAGGTTGAATTGTCACAACTTCTAGAACAAAATGCAGTACCTCCGTGACAGGACTGGAGAGATACCAAGTAGAGGCACACCCGAGTGGCTCAGTCATTAAGCATCTGTTTTCGGCTCAGGTCATGATCAAGTCCTGGGATCAAGCCCTGCATCAGGCTCTCTGGTCATTGAGCCTGCTTCTCCCTCTCCTTCTGCCTGTTCCCCCTGCTTGTGCTATCTGTCAGATAAATTAAAAAAAAAAAAAAAAAAAAAGACCAAGTAGAAAGGAAAGTATTGGTAAATTGGAATTTGAGTAAAACTAAGATCCATTCATCAGAAGACACCAAGAGAGTAAGAAGACATGCTACAGACTGGAAAGGGGGTTTGCAATAAACATGTCCAACAGAGGACCCTCTGAAGGAGGACGACGACATGGACAGATATTGCCGGAAAGAGGTCATCGGGGGACCATTCCACCTATGAAACGGCACCCGGCTTCACTGCCCATCAAGGAATTGTGAATTGAAAGCACACGGAGATAGCGGTTCACACCCAGCGTGGAGAACAGCCACACCGACCAGGGGTGACAGCGAGTGCGGCTGACGGTGAGAACAGCATGTCCACCGCCGGAAGAGCGAGCGGGGGCTTGGTGTCTGCTGGACCTCAGCGCCCCTGCCCTGCCCTCCAGCCTTCCACCTCCCGGTGTATTCCCAGAAGACGTGCAGGCCGGACCCTTGGACATGAGTGTCTGCAGCCACGTGCTTCCAGATACCCTGAACTGGCACAGCCCAGGTGCCGGTCCGCAGCAGGTGGACGAGGGGACCGTGTGGCAGGTGCCCTCCACGGGATATGAGGCAGCTCCTGAGCTGCGTGAGCTGCCGCTGCGCGTGGCCACAGGGACAGATCTCAGCCATGAGGGAGGCGGCCAGACCTGGGAGCTGACCACACAGGACCCCGTAACATCAAGTCCAAGAAGAGTCCAGGCCCACCCAGGTCCCAGAGGTCAGGCAGGCTCTCAGGAGCCTGGCACACCTCGGAGAGCTGAGCACTAAAGATCTTACATCTCGGTCATTCTTTTTTCTTACAATCTGTAAGGGGGGAGCGGGGAGCCACAGAACCTCAGGGGGGCGGGCATTTGCTCTGAGGTGACGTGAGGGTCGCAGTTGGGCTTCCCGGGGAGCAGTGGCTTTGATGGTTCTGAGGAGGTGGGAGAGAGGGGTACTGAGGTCAGTCCTGAGGGCCAGGCTGCCACCCAAAGGACTTTGGGTTTCATTCGAGTGGGGTAGGCAGCTGTGATTTGTCCGCCTCTAACGCAGAGGGGAGGAGGGCTGGCAAGCGAGCCTGGAAGGCTCTTGGCCACAAGCCTACCACAGCAGTGCCTGGTGGTGGGGTGGGGGTCTCCTGAGGACTTCTAAGGATTAAAAATGACATCTCAGCACTTTGGAAACTAAAATTTTATGGCAGTACATTTGCCGTCTGGGAGAGGATGCCTTTAAAAGTCGCGCATCTTCCTGGGGCCCTGTCCCTCCATCACGTGCACTCAGTTCCAGGCCATCCACACTCTGAGCTCATTGCACATGGGCCTTTATTCCTCAGCGACACCCGTATTCTAAAGGTTTGTAAGAGGGGCCCCGTTGCTCCCTGTTCTTTCTTGTCTCCACCAATTTCTTAGCTCGATGGAGGTGAGAGGGTTTTATTACAAAACTTTCCACTGTGTTCCAGCACTAGACTCCTACTTCATGAGCTCCCTCCAGGGCCACGCACATCCCGAGGCCCAGTCACCTTCACGGAGGCCACAGATGAGCACGGGGGTGTGTGGCCTAGATAGCCCAGCCTTAGCGCCCTGCACGGCACACATTCCACACCCATTAGTGAGCAACGGAATGAGTGTAGTGGGTCAGCTGGCCTTTCTAAAAAGCGAAATAGTGGAGGAAGCATCAGAGTTCATCTCTTAGCAAGGGAGACCCCGTGCGGGGAAACTTCTGTTACTTTATGGCTGCAGGTATGTGTCCTGGATCAGAGCTGTGGCTCCCACTGTGCATCGTGGTCAAACGTATAAGGATAGTGCTGTGAGGATGAGAGAGGAGCTCTGAGAAGGTTAGGGGGGACAGCAGGACGCGTGCAGGTGACTGAGTGGTGGGTTGCAGCTCCGGTCTGCCTCTCCCAGGCAGAGCGCCCAGTGCCTTCTGATACCGGTTCTCGTTTTCGGAGTTACATAACCAAGCTCCCGTTGTCTGTGGCCAAGCCACCCACCAGCCTGTTCCCACAGAGAAGGGAAACCTGCTCCTCCAGAGGGGTATTTCACGTTTTACTGCTGGATGTGCCCAGTGTCACAATTGCGTAAAGGAGCAGCTTTGCCAGGACCGCCTCCCCAAGGCTGCTCCTGGCTGGGATCCCAGAAATCTTGCCTCCTCTGGGGTTTCTGTGCCTCACAAGGCCCCTGGCCCTCCTCCTGCAGCTGGGGTCTCCTGGGCCACGGGCCGGACAAACAGGAGCTGGGATCTGGTCTCTGCACCTTGCTTTGGACAGCCATCGCCATTCAGTCCTTCTTCTGGGCTGGACACTTGGCACACATGTTCCCAGTAAGCCGTGCCCAGACACAGCCTGCCTCAGGCCTCTGCCTTCCAATCTTTCACCCCACTGCGAGGTGAGGGTGCCCACGCTCAGTGAGTGCCAACCTCCCCCTTCCTTCTGGGTTTCATTTTCAGCCACATTCTGCCCCGTGTTGGGTCCAGCTGGTCACAGATAAGGGAGGGCAAGCCACCTGTAGGCAAGCCTGGAACAGAGCCTTGACCAGGTCACTGGGTCCCCAGGCTCCCCAGGGCAGGGTCCCTGTCTTCAAGCTGAAGGAACAGAAAGAGAATCTGCACTCGTAAAGAGTTGTCTGCTCCCTTGTGCCAGTCCTTGGAGTGCCTGCTCACTCCCTCCTCACGCCACCCCAGGAGTGATGTCCCCTCTGAGCTCCTGTCCCCAGACAGAGCCAAGCCTGGGTGTGGCACAGCCTCGTGGCCAAGTGCATGGCTCCTCCAATAGGGAGACCCAGGAGACAGCACTTGGGACCCTGCCACGTCTCAGGGCCACTCGCAGTGCGTCTTTCCTCTGCTCCCTTGTGGAAAACCAGTGCTTTCCCAATGGCAAGGACCAGAAACCTGCTCAGGTCTTTCCAGGGGGCATCTCTGCTCCACAGGTTTTTGCCAGATTCTTTGAAGTTCACGGCTCGTAAGTGCTGCTTGTGAGAGACACATTTGCAAACTTGCAGAAACTGGTCTCTCTCTGAGAACTGACACTGTTCCTGACGTAAGCCAACTGATTCTTGCATCGTGCATGAATACGATTGTGATTCTGCCTCTTTCTAGTGCCGAGGCTTTGCTGCACGGCATTTGGTGATGTTCCCTCCAGGGTCTGGGGGGATTGGGTGAGGACAGAGCCTGGATTCAAATGCATCCCTGGCCCCTCTCACGAATGTTCCAGAACTCACAAGACAGTACATGTACAGGAGATCACTCCTGAGCACTTTGAATTTCTCATTGCTCAAACCATGGGTGGTGGCCAGGCGGGGGCTCCCCAGCGGCAGGGCCTGGGAGTGACGCCCCTGTGTCCCGCCTTGCAGTAGTAGTGGACGTCAGCTCAGTGAGGTGTTCATCCAGCTGCCCTCCCGTAAGGAGCTGCCCGAGTACTACGAGCTCATCCGCAAGCCTGTGGACTTCAAGAAGATAAAGGTAACTCTGGCATAGGATGTGGGAAGTGGGGGTTCTCCACAGGGGTGTGCGCACATCAGTGTTGGGGGAATCTGACCCAGTACCTTCCCCATCTGGGCATTACTGGGGTCTATGGGACAGATGACCACGGAGCAGACTGGGCAGAGCCTGGGCTTTCTGACCAGTCACAGGCTCTTGGGGTTCCTCATGGCCTCAAGAGCCCCAGCAGCGCAGTTTGTGGGAGAGGGTCCTAAGGGTGTGTTGGTGGGCAGCCAGCATTCGGGGCTCCGTCAAGGTTACCCATGACCTAGGCTTCGGCAGTGCAGCTCCGTGTTCAGCGGGCCTGGGCTTCCGAGTCCGTACAGAGGTGCCCGGAAGACTGGGCCGTGACCTTGTTAGGCAGAGGGACACCCGGCCCCAGGGTCCCCAGGCACAAGGCAAATTCCCAAGGTAAAGCTGCTTCTCCCACCACCCACAGGAGCGCATCCGCAACCACAAGTACCGCAGCCTCAATGACCTGGAGAAGGACGTCATGCTACTGTGCCAGAACGCTCAGACCTTCAACCTGGAGGGCTCCCTGGTGAGGAGGCATCTGATATGGAGGGCCCCAGTTCAGCATGCCCTTGCTGTGTTTTCAGTTGACTGATTAAGGGGCGCCTGGGTGGCTTAGTCAGTTGAGTAAGAATTCCCAACCACATGGAATATTTTGTCAATCATAAAAGCAATGTATTCCTTTTTTTTTTTTTTTTTTTTTTTTTTTTTAATTTTAGTTGACAGAGATAGAGACAGCCAGCGAGAGAGGGAACACAAGCAGTGGGAGAGGAAGAAGCAGGCTTATAGCAGAGGAGCCTGATGTGGGGCTCGATCCCATAATGCTGGGATCACGCCCTGAGCCGAAGGCAGACGCTTAACGACTGTGCCACCCAGGCCCCCCAGCAATGTATTCCTTAGTAAAAGAAGCAGAGAGAACAATAAGCAGATTAGAGGAAATAAACTCAGTCTGATCCAGCCAGGATGACCCTGTGAGCAATCCAGTGTATATGTTGGAATTTTACTTTTAATTCACTATGGACTTTCTCGAAAGGAACTGTGTGGATGTGTCCTTTCCTGCAGTGAAATTAATACACACGCACAACCTCAATTTAGCAAACTTTTCCTGAGTGTGCTTAGGATAGATGCCTCATGGAAAAGATTTTACAGTCCTACATTTGGGGGAAATGCTGCCTTAAACAAGGGACATGCATTTCCAGCATTACTGCAGACCTTCTCAGAGCCTTTAAAAGCATATGTGCGCTGGGATTCTTCAGAGGGAGGGAAGAACTTGTAGTCATTCCTGAGCTAACACATCCACACTTTTCTCTGGGTCTTATATTCTCTCAGGCCCCGATTGGGAAAGGGTTACTGAGGGCCCTCTGCCCACACAGGCTGGCCTGGCCAGAGGGCAGGGCCCATGGCTCCCATCAGGCCCCAGCCCACTCAAACCCCACGTGTCTCCTTTCAGATCTACGAAGACTCCATTGTCCTGCAGTCGGTTTTCACCAGCGTGCGGCAGAAAATAGAGAAAGAAGATGACAGTGAGGGCGAGGAGAGCGAGGAAGAGGAGGAGGGCGAGGAGGAAGGCTCTGAGTCTGAGTGTGAGTCCCAGTGTCGGGCGGTTGGGCAGACCAGCATCATAGCCAGGCAGCTGCAGCCGCCCCTGATTTGGCTTGCCGTGCTCTCCTAGCTCATGTCTTTCTTATTGCCCCCTTTTCTGGTCCCCACCCCAGCCCGCTCAGTCAAAGTGAAGATCAAGCTGGGCCGGAAGGAGAAGGCACAGGATCGGCTGAAGGGGGGCCGTCGGCGGCCGAGCCGCGGCTCGCGGGCCAAGCCAGTGGTGAGCGATGACGACAGTGAAGAGGAGCAGGAGGAGGTGAGCCCCCGGGGCCCCGGCGTGGGCAGGAGCACGTAGCCGGTGGCACTTGTGTCTTTGGAGCTCTGTCCCCATGCCAGGTCTTGGAACCTTTGGTCACGGCCTTGGGAGGGTCAGTGCTCTAACACCCCACTCCACAGATGGGGAAACCGAGGCTCGGGGTTGTACATGGTGCATAACTCCAGACCGAGTCTGTGTGACGCTAGTGGAGCCAGTGCTCTGAGGCCAGCGGGCGGAGTTGCCCCTCCCAGAACGCCAGGGCCGCCCTGCTGAGGCCAGTGGGACTGGGTCTGTATCATGGTGGGGGGGTCAGGAGGCACTGGGATGGCAGATGTCCCCGGCCAGCCCCTAGCTGTCTTCCCTGAGCAGACACAGCCCCCTCAGTAGCTGAGGCTTTCACGGTGCCCTCGCCCTGTGTGACACACGTGCTTCACCCCGGCCTCTGCCCGAGTCTCTGTTCTGGCCTGTGTAGGACGATTTCCAAACAATGTGGTGGATAAAAACAGAAACCACAGTCCCACGATCTGAAATTACAAAAACGGTGCGGAACAGATCCCGTGAATGTTGCCGCAAGTGGGGTCCAGGTGTCGCCTCTCCCCCGGAGCGGGGGCTGCAGGAGCGTCAGGCCCCCGATGGGCAGCTTTGTGGGCATGGGGGTGGTGCAGACTCGCTTTGCCCTCTGGCTGGGGCCTGGGTGCCCGGCCCTTCCCTGCTGTGGAAGCTGGGCAGCCCACTTCACTTCTGAGCCTCAGTTTCCACTTCGAGAAATCAGGGAGGCCACATGGCGTTCCTGGGGCCTGGCTCCCGGCAGAGCTCATCGAGCATCATGACACGGCTGTTTCTCTCATGCAGCCGTTTGCAGTAATAGCAGAGTCTGGTAGCTCCGAACAACCCTGACCGTAGACTTGCTAACATGATGAGGACATGAATGATGTCCTGGCCACGGAGGGGTGGCTGTAAAGCTCCCTCTCGGCCCAGTCTAGATGTGGCAGAGCACTCTGTGGCCCTTGCCAAGCTGTTTAAAAAATGTTTGTGTGAAACATCCTATGTAGTCAGGAATGACCACAGTGGTTTTGAAGCCGCAGGTCAGGGGCACAGGACAGGAACGCCATGGTGGGAGGAAGCAGAGAGGGCCCAGTGGGTCTCCCAGATCCAAGGAAGAGTCTGTGTAGTCGCAGGGGCCAGTCCTCGGGAGAAAAACGACATTGGGATTTGGCCACGGCACCAGGGGCGAAGCCAAGGGCTGCTGCCCCTTCGGCCTCACGGTGCCCTCCGCTGCCCACTCACACCCAGCAAAGGCAGCCAACGAACAGACTTAGCACCTGGGTAGACCCCAGTGGGGGGCCCTTGACGGCGGGGCTGATCATGCTCTCTCCTGTCCCCCTCCAGGACCGCTCAGGAAGTGGCAGCGAGGAAGACTGAGTCCCAACATTCCAGAGTCTCGACCCCGGGCCCCTGGTTCCAGAGGCGAGGCGGCGTAGCCCTTAGCAGTAACGGGTAGCAGAAGCTGTAGTTTCAGACTGGGGGTAAACTGTATAAACGAAAATCTTCCATATTTATACGACAGAGAAGATGTAGGACTGTTTGTGTCTGGCCCTGTCCTGGCATCAGTAGCGTTTGTAACAGCATTAACTGTTGAGAACAAGAAGTGTGACTCGGGGAACACGCGACACCCGGTTGTCTTTCCTTTCCCGGCAGTACTGTTGCGGCCGCAGTTGGGAGTCACTGTCGTTTCAGCCGTGGATGCATGTGTGTAGCCGTCCACCCCTCGTACTGTATTTTGTGGGACAGGTCAGACTCGCCGGCGCCGGGGTCCGCAGGCCCGGTGGGGTATGTCAGTGTCACTGGATGTCGAACAGTAATAAATTAAACAGACAACAAAACTCACAGCCTTGCCTTCTGATGGACTCATTCCAGGCTCCTTGCGGGGTCACCAGTGCCTTGGGGGCCCCATCCTCCTCCTATCACCACATCCCATGGGGTCCATTTCACAGGGGAGGACACCGAGGCCTAGGGAGAGGGTAAGGACTTGCCCGGTCCCCACAGCCTCTGATCTCCAGCTCCGGCTGGGTGCTGCTGCCATCGGGGAGCAAGCAGCTCGGTCCCTTCCCTGCCTGCAGTCGAGGCAGGGTCGGGGAGACAGTCACAGAAACGGGCAGGTGCCACACACAAGTCAGTGTCGTGGCCCAGGAAGCCCAGGGCACTGTGGGAGCCCAGACGATCAAAGAGAGCTTCCAAGTCCAGAATGTACATTGAGTTCTATAACTCGTGTCTCTTCGTTAAGATTTTCTCTCCATGACTTGTTTTTAGTTCTCCAAATGCTCTTGCCTGTAGTTCTTCCAACATATTTATAGCAGCTGCTTTGAAGTTCAACATCTGAACCCTCTCAGAGAAAGGGTCTATTGACTACTTTTTTCCTCGGGGTCAGTCACGCTTGTTCCTTGGCGTGCCTTGCATGTTTTGTTTTGGTTTTTGTTTTGTTTTGTTTTGTTTAAAATGAACATTTTAGGGGCACCTGGGTGGCTCAGTCTATTAAGCGTCTGCCTTCAGGTCAGGTCATGATCCCAGGGTCCTGGGATCGAGTCCTGCCTCGGGCTCCCTGCTCAGCGGGAGCCTGCTTCTCCCTCTCCTCCCCACTTATGCTCTCTCTCTCACTATCTGTCACTATCTGTTTCTCTTGCAAATAAATAAAAATTAAAAATCTTTAAAAAAAAAAACACAAAAGGGAGATTTTAAATAAAAGATTGCTACAACTCTGAATTCTAAATATGCTCCCCCTTCCCCCGCCAGGGGAGTTTCGTTGGTGATGGCTTTGCTTTCTTTGTTTAAGGATTGCTGATCTACAGAAATGAAGAAGGGTAAAAGAACCCAAGAGCTAATATTCTGGAAGGACAAAATGCAAAACCAACTTTGATTAAATAGAGAATAAATAAAAGGCAAGTTAAATACCTACACAGGGAAACAGCAATACACACACATTCAGCAACACGTGTCGTTGTCATTACAGTGCTTTGTACAGCTGTAAATGAGCCAGCTCTATGTACTGATAGGAAAGTTTCCAAGGTACATGTATTTTTTTAAGATTTTATTTATTTGTGAGAAGAGAGCACACAAGCGGGGGTAGCGGCAGGCAGAGGGAGAAGGAGAAGCAGGCTCCCCGCTGAGCAAGGAGCCCGACGCAGGGCTAGATCCCAGGACCCTGGGATCATGACTGGAGCCGAAGACAGATGCTTAACTGACTGAGCCACCCAGGCGTCCTAAGATACGTGTATTTCTTAAATATATATCATTTAAGATGCATAAGGATGTGTCGATACACGTTAAAAAAAAAAAGAATTGCTGCCCTAACTCTGTAGGGTCTGCCTCCCCGACAGCCTGGAGCTGTTGTCTCTGCTCAGGTTTTGGGTTTTGTTTTGAGGCTGCCTTCCTCTGGGAGTCACCCCTGGGCCGGCCTAACTTCCAGGTCAGCCTGCGATGGCTCAGGCTTTGTGCTCCAACGCCTGACTCGCTGAGGCTCCACGCCAGTGGCCCTGTGCTTAGGCACCTTGCAAGTTGGCCCTGCCTCGGCTTCCTACCCCTCTCTCTTATGTTTTCTCAGCGCACACACGCGGCTTTCCCTTGGGCAGGTTGCGTGGAACTGTGGGTGGACGGGCCTCTCTCCACCTCTCCCAAGCATGTGCGTAGCCTTGCGTATGCACGCAGTTCTCTGGCCCCTTGCTGATAACGTGGGGCCAGCTGGGGCTGTGTCATTCTCTGGGCCTTTCGACTGCTGACTAGTTCACCAGTCTGTTGCAACCAGGATCCCAACCTTGGCCTTCCCCGTTCACCCCACCCTGAGAATCCCTCCTGTTTCCAGTATGCTGCTATTTAGTTCCAAAGAAAATACATGCCATCAGGCAGTGACTTTCAGGTCCGAGCCTGGCTGGAGCGGCCTCAGGCAGAAGACCCCACAACCTCTCACCACTCTTACCTGCCAGCCTGATTTTCCTGAATAAATACTTTTTTTTTTTTTAAGATTTTATTTATTTATTTGACAGAGAGACAGTGAGAGAGGGAACACAAGCAGGGGGAGTGGGAGAGGGAGAAGCGGGCTTCCTGCCGAGCAGGGAGCCCGATGAGGGGCTCGATCCTAGGACCCTGGGATCATGACCGGAGCCGAAGGCAGACGCTTAACAACTGAGCCACCCAGGCGCCCCTGTACTTTTTAATTTGTTGACCACCCTTGATCAATCTCAAGGATCCTGAAATGGTTGTTTTTGAGAACTCTGTCTAATTTTATCTTTGCCTTTTGGGAGTGCATTTGCAAAGATCCTTACTCCATCAGCTTGGAAGTCCACATTTTTTGGTTTTAATGGCTTTGACTTTATTTTAATAGATTTGAATTTAATGTTTGCAGAAAATCAGCTCACTGAACCCTTGATTTCAGGATATTCAGGATGAGGGCAGTTTAAAAATGAGTCCCTTGACGGGGAGCCTGGGTAGCGCAGTTGTTAGGCGGCTGCCTTCGGCTCAGGGCGTGATCCCGGCGTTCCGGGATCGAGTCCCGCATGGGGCTCCTCCGCTGAGAGCCTGCTTCTTCCTCTCCCACTCACCTGCTTGTGTTCTCTCTCTCGCTGGCTGTCTCTCTGTCACATAAATAAATAAAATCTTAAAAAAAAAAAAAATGAGTCCCTTGAGAAGAAAAAATGTACCACTGGAATTTTGGTATGACAGGATGTCTTAGGATAAATGTATTTGTATGATCTAGTTCATTGGCAAATGGCAGCAAGATACAAAATAATATTGAATTATTGGACACGAGTTAATGTATTTCATGCAGAATCTAGAATTGGTGCCACACAGTGTTGGAAAATAGCTCCTCCTGTGTTGTTGCTTTAGTATGTGCCATACCTATGTCCAAGGTCACCTCATGGCCCAAGATGGCTGCTGGTACTCCATCTATCCAGTCCACCTTCCAGCTATCGGCAAGGAGGCAAGGGGGAAGAGTGAGGCCCACACTACCCCTTAGAGACCCAGTCTGGAAACTGATAGATCACTCTCATGCCCCTTGGCCACAACAGTCAGATGGCCACACGTAGCTGCACTGTGAACCCAGACATGCAGCCTTGCTTTTAGTGCCCGTGTGCCCAGCTGAAGTTACGGACACACAACTTGCTTGGTGGTGGTTATCCCCAGTTTGCAGATGAGAAAACCGGCACAGAGAAGGGAAGCGTTTACCCCAAGACTGCACTGCCAGTCCCAGAGCCACTATTTGTCAAGCATTGCTCACCTTCCTCCCAGATCAGGTGGTTGTGGGTTCCAATCCTGACCCAGCCACTTCTGGGCTATGTGACCTTAGGCAGCATTCTGCACCTCTCTGAGCCCACTGGGAGATAGGACATCAAAAGGGACTTGGGAGGGTTGTACTTCCTTTTTCAGGCATTTCTGTATTTTCAATGGTAACAATAAAAAGGAAGATAATTTGGGGGGCACCTGGGTGGCTCAGAGGTTGAGTGGCCGACTATCGATTTCGGCTCAGGTAGTGATCCTCGGGGTTGTGAATTTGAGCCCTGTGTTGGGCTCCACGCTGAGCTGTGGCATCTGCGTGAGATTCTCTCTCTTGCTCTTCCTCTGCCTCTCCCCCCACTTGTTCTCTCTCTCTCTCTTAAATAAATAAATCTTAAAAAAAAAAAAAAGTTTTTAGGCAAAAAAATGAAGGCAATCAGTGGGAGCTGGTGTTTGGCAGAACATCTACACATGGTGACCCAGGGACACGTGGACCATTATGAGGGTGAGAGGTCAGGGCTGCAGGCCCCCTGGCCCAGCTCCCACATTGACCTTGGCCTAAGGTCATAGAACCAACTTGGTTCTTGTGTGGACACTGGCCCTGAACCAGGCACCTCCACCAGCCTGAACTCCTGCTCCGGGTTACAGATCCTGCCTGCCGCCTCCCCACCCCCCAGCTGGCCTTTGCTCTCAGCACCCATCTATCTGGACAGCCCTTTCCCCTCCATCTCTGCCCTCCGGCTGATGCCTTCCTCCCCCATTTCTCCCAACATCCCTAACGGGTGGAGGACTTCATTCTTCGTTCCCGTTTCACAGATGACACAGGTGGGGCTCAGAGAGGTGAGGCACTTGCTCAAGGCCACAAAGATCTGAACCCAGGTTTGGGAAACACGAGTCCTCGGGGGCCAGGACCGGCCCTAGGTCTAGAGGAAAGGCCCTGGATCTAGGAGGTGAAATGGCTCTATGGAAAAGGTAGGGAGTTGAGCAATGGGGGACAGACCTCTGTGTCCCCAGAGAGGCACAAGAGGGCTCAGGAAGACATGGTTGAGGATGTGCACGGAATGGCTCAAGGCTGGAATGTCATGGTCAGCGCATGACGGGAAGTCCCTGACGCAGCTGGGACTGGGAGGGGGGCAGTCACGAAGAGTGTAGACCCAGCGCGCCTGGCTGGCTCAGTCGGTGGTGCATGTGGCTCTTGATCTCAGGGTCATGAGTTCAAGCCCCACGTTGGGTATAGAGTTTACTTTTTAAAAATAAGTAAAATCTAAAGAATAAAAAGATCATAGACCCTGCTAGATGACAGATGGCCACAACAGTATCTCCCGTCCCACATCCACTTCTAGAACCTTGCAACTCCCCTATTAAATCCCTTTGGATATGGAGTCTGATACTCCTTTCCTGGAGTTTGGCTTGGGAACTGCTGATAACCAGTAGAATCCAGTGGAGGTGACACTGTGTGACTGCCGATGGTGGGTCATACAAGGCACCACAGCTCCCACCTTACTCACCAGAAGACTCACTCGGAGGCACTAGCTGCCTGGAGGCTGCCATGTTGTGAGGAAGCCAACACAGCCCATGCTGAGCGACCACCAAGACCACGTGAGAAGAAAGAGCTGGCCGGCCAACCCCCAACTTTTAAGGCTTGAGTCCCTAGCTGGGTACACATGCCCGGCTGAGCCCTTCCCATATTCCTGGCACATTGAAATCATAAGAGGGAACGAAAGTGATTGTGTTTTAAGCCATTCGGCCATGGGGTGACTTCTTATTTAGCAACAGTAACTGGAACACCCTAAAACAATTTTTCAAACATGGGTATAATTGAGATCTTTAGAGCCTTGTTGAAGACAGAAAATCAAGTGCACAATGAAGTGTCCAGCGAGGTGCTGTTTTGGACGCAAACAGGATCCTAACTATTGCCTCTGGACCACGTCACTGCCACATCACTGTTTAGAGAAAGGTCTCTCAGGGTCCAGGGATCGAGCCCCATGGTGGGCTCCTTGCTCAGCAGGGAGTCTGCTTCTCCTTCTACCAACGTGCTCCATGCTGGGCATGGAACCGACAATAAGTCGATAAGTAAGTAAACAAACAAATCTTTTTCTCAGGAATTCCTCATATGGAAATTATTAGAGTACAATCAGAGAACAGGTATCATTTCCATTGTTTGGATGGGAACAAAAGTGCTAAACAAGGCAATGGCAACACGCGTTAAGGTTCATCCAAAAGATGGACATTATATCATTAAACATCATATCAGGGGCACGAGAAAGGGTTTATATATGACACAAAGAGGGGGAAATGGGCTACAAATGGTATTGATCAGTAAAATTCGAGTTAAGTCTATAGTCTAATTAACTGTATTGTACTAATGTACTAATGTTGATTTCCAGGTCCAGTAAAGTACTATGGTTATGGAAGATATGTAATATTACCTACCATCGGGAGAAGCTGGGGGAAGGGTCCATGGGACCACTCTGTACTGTTTTTGTAACTTTTTTAAGTCTCTAACTATTTCAAAATAAGTGTTTTTAAAAATGTGTCAGTTAGGAAGTCTGCTATAACAAATATCCCCATTGTCTAAGGAGTTTATATCAATCAAAGGGTGATTTCTTTTCTTCACACGCTACCGGGTTGTGTTACACAGGGACCCAGGGATATGGAGGCTCTGACTTGACATGGGCCTCTAGAGTTGCCAAGCCAGGAAAATGACACTTAGAGCTTCTCCCTGAAGGTGACACTTGTGCCTAATGTCCTTGGCCACTACTAGCTTCACTTGGGGACAAAAGGAGCAATCCTTTTTTGGGCCTGGAACAAGTTTAGTGAGTACCACACTGTGCAAAGAAAATAACCCCATTTCATAAAGATTTACATTATATCTATTTATCAGTCGATCAATCGATCAATAGATAGTAGATGGCCGGAATAAATAAATATATATACAGTGATGATCTTGAGTAGATTGTCGATGTCTCCTCTTGGTAATTTCTAAGTTCTAAGTTTTCTACTTTCTAAAGTTTTTACATTTAACCATGTGCCGTAATCCAAGATAATGGCCAAAATGGATGGAATTTAGATCGACCTCAGAGGAATAGTCTTAAGTAGGAGATGATGAGGATGAGAATTTGAGGAAGTAACACCAGTGCTTTTCTAGCCCCAGCCATTTGTGATTTCAGTTTTAATCTCAGAGACATTTTATCAAATGGGATTCTTGTTTACAAATGACATAAACCCGCCTGGGTGCTTTCTGAATCAAAAGGACTATGGGTCCTGGATTCCTAGCCTGGCTCTGGAGTCAAAGTCCTGGGCGTGAGAATATGACTGGCCAATTCCAGGTCACATGCTCACATTCTTATGCAAGGGATGCTGGGAAAGCTAATAACTAGGCTTTAGAATTTCAAAAATTGGAGCTGGGAGAGAGATCCATAAATGCAGGAACAGAACAAGGTTCAGATGCTGAATAGACAAAATAAAGTTGGGGGAAGGGGACCATGGCTTGAAAAACCGGAGATCAGCTCTACCACCAGCTTGCTACTTGACCTTGGGCAAACCCCTTTCCTTCTCTGTGCCTCCATTTCTTGGAGGGAAGCCTGAGTGATTTTGCCTATATTAGCCTATGAAACAGACATTTTATATATTTTTAAAGATTTTTTTTTATTGGGGTGCCTGGGTGGCCCAGTTGGTTAAGTGTTGGCCTTCAGCTCAGGTCATGATGGGATCGAGCTCCATGTCTGGCTCTCTGTTCAGCGGGGAGTCTGCTTCTCCTTCTCCTTCTCCCTCTGCCTGCCGCTCCCCTTGCTTGTGCTCTCTCTGTCCAATAAATAAATAAAATCTTTTTAAAAAGTAATAAAATTCAGTGAACGAGAGGCGTCTGGGTGGCTCAGTTGGCTAAGCTGCCGACTCTTGATTTCAGCTCAGGTCATGATCTCAGGGTCATGGGATTGAGGCCCCAGCTGGCTCTGCACTCAGGGCAGAATCTGCTTCTCCCTCTGCTCCCCCCCCCCATTCTCTCTCTCTCTCAAATAAATAAATCAAATCTTTAAAAAATAAAAATAAAATGGAGGTTAAATGGTGCAGCTGCTGCAGAAAACAATACGGAGGGTGTTCGAACAATTAAAAATAGAATTACCTGGCGCCGGGCTAGCTGAGTCAGAAGTGCCTGCAACTCTTGACCTCGGGGTTGTGAGTTCAAGCCACGACCTGGGTGTAGAGATTACTTAAATAAACTTAAAAAAAAAAAAAAAGAATGAAACAGAGCGCCTTAATTGCAGGTGGCTAGCAGTACCCTGTAGACAGGAGTGATGTCTCCCCGCCGCCCACTGTGACCCAGGACCACGAGTCCGTGCAGCCAAGGAGGACAGAGCCTGGATTCCGGGGTGTTGGGGTCGCCGAGCACCCTAACACGTGGAGTGGGAACAGCAGACAGGTCTGCGGGGCCCCTGCAGGGATTCTAGTGGGTTTTTTCTCCCTGGATTCCCATGGGTTCCTGGCAGCCAGGGTGTGGGTGGCCTGAAAGAAGTCTAGGAGGCCGTGCCGCCCTTGACTTAGATCGCGAGGCAAAGGCTCACCCAGGCTGACGCAAGAAGATGTGGGAGCCAAGGTCGCACGCGTGGCTTGGAGGAGATTTTCACAATGTTGGGGGTTTTTTTCCCCTCATTTATTTATTTCCCTTCCCTCCCTTCATTCCCTCTTTCCTTTCTTCCTAGTTATTCTTTCTTTTCCTTTCTTTCTTTTATATTTTTAATCATGGCAATAGCAAAATACACAAAACATAAAATTTACCATCTTAACCATTTTAAGTGCACAGTTCAGTGGCATCAAGGACATTCACATTGTTGTGCACCTGTCACTACATCGGCCTTCAAAAGATTTCCCCCTTCCCAAACTGCAACTCTGTCCTCGCTAAACACTAACTCCCCACCCCCCACCCCCTCCCCCTGGTACCCACCATTTTCCTTCTGTCTCTATAAACCTGACTCCTCTAGGGACCGCCTATAAATGGAATTTGTCCTTTTGTGAATGGTTTGTTTCACTTTTTTTCTTTCTTTTTAAAGATTTTATTTATTTCAGGGGGGAGGGGCAGAGGGAGAAGGAGAGAGAATCTCAAGCAGACTCCCCGCTGAGTGTGGAGGCTGACGTGGGGCACAATCTCATGACCCTGAGATCATGACCTGAGCCGAAATCAAGAGTCAGACATTCAACCAACTGAGCCACCCCGGCGCCCCTCGTTTCACTTTTTTCTTAACCACCTAAGCAGTAATTCACGAATAGGACACATCCTGGGAAGGTGACAAACCTCACAGGACACAGTGAAAGACACTTTCCCACTCGCCTGTGCAGATTGGAACCCAGGGCTCTTTGTGTCCCCAGATGTAACCACCTACTTTGGACAGTCGGCGTGCAGGCTTGACTGGAGTCCCAGCCTCCACCCATTTTCGCTCGTGCCCACAACTGTCAGTCAATCTCGGTTCCTCAGGAGTCACAGACATTCACGGACACAGTCTGCTCTTAGCAATGCAGCTGACGTGACCGTGTGGGCGGGGAGACGCAAGCCCAGCTCTGCCACCAGGGCCTTGTGCCTGGGAGGCCTCACACACCAGGCCTTCGTGCACCGACTGCTGGTAAAGGAAGGCCTGGTCTTGGCCTTCGGGACCCCCATGGCGTCTCAATCCCACCTCAGGTACCTTGCACCTGCTCGCTCTTCTGCCCACATCGCCCTTCCTTCGGCCAGGTCCTCTTTGTTATCCCAGCCTTAGCTTTAATGTCCCCATCCTCGGGGAAGCGTCCCTTCCTTCCTCAGCTCAGCTCAGCCCCGCGGTGTGAGCGACGCTGCTAGTGTTGCCTGTCTTGCTCTAGGTGGTGCTTACACAGGTGAGTACACATAAAATCAGTCTCTGGTGGGACACCTGGTGGCTCCGTCGCGAAGCGTCTTCTCTCGATCTCCACTCAGGTCTTGATCTCAGGGTTGTGAGTTTGGGCTCTGTGCTCAGCGAGGAGTCGGCTTGAGATTTTCTGATTCTGTCTCCCCCTCTCCCTCTGCCCCTTCCCCTTGTGCTCTCCCTCTCTCTTGCTCAAATAAATAAACAAATCTTTTAAAAAGTCCATGGAGGTGAATACATAAGGCGTGTGCACTTCCTCGCATGTGTGTTATATCTCAGCTTTAAAAAGTCATTAAAGAGGCACCTCCCTCACTAGCCACTCCTTTTTGTATTATCGCGAATTTGGTTATGGAAAAACACCTCGTTGATTTGTTTCGTGCTATCTCCTCCACTGGAACCTCAGCTCCTGGAGGGGTGGGATCTTTGTTTTGATTCTGTGGCGTCCTCAGCACCTAGAACGTTCCTGGGACAGAGCAGACACTCAGGAGAATTCTGTTGAATGAAGAACAAATACAAGGAAATGGAGACCCAGAAAGAAGTGATATGCCCAGGGTCCCAGAATTGACGTAACTGAGATGCCGAGCTGACGTCCCACTTCTCACCGGATTTCCCATAACTGTGAAGCTTTCCAGTATCTTCCAGATCATTCCAGATATTTCAAAACCATTCAGAAAACTCTCCATTTGAGGGCAGGTTGTAAACAATGCACTTCACATGGAAATACTGTAGAAACCATGACGGGGCAAGGACTGTTCATGACCAAACTTTTCATTTCAGGATTCATGTGGCTTCATAACCGGTGTGTGAGTTAAATATAAAGTATAACCGAAGAGGTGTAATCCCTACTCCTGCCAGCTCTCCCTGCCCGCACCTCAACCCTTGCCCAGGCCTCTCTCCCATCTTCATCCCATGACCTAATTAATGAGTCATCAGCCCGAATTACCACTTGGAGCCTGATGCTCTCGGCCTCCATGGCCTCAAATGCTTCTGACTGCCCTGGAAATAGTTTCCTTCACTCGAAGGGCATGCCAAGGCCTCGGGTGTCCATCCTGATTTCACCCAGCCTCCCGGTG
Source organism: Ursus maritimus (assembly GCF_017311325.1). Lineage (NCBI taxonomy): Eukaryota > Metazoa > Chordata > Mammalia > Carnivora > Ursidae > Ursus > Ursus maritimus. Next base: position 49,452,827 of record NW_024423786.1, on the reverse strand, counting down.
TTCCACACATGTGCCCCACCCTTCAGCCAACCTCTCTGTCTCCACCTCACGGCCTCTCCTGCCATTTTCAGGCAGTTTTAGGTTGACAGAAAAATTGAGCAGAACATGCAGAGGTTTCCCATATACCACTGCTCCCCACACAGGCGGAGTCTCCCCACTGTCAATCGCCCCACCAGAGGGGCGCGTTTGTTACGATGGATGAACCCACACTGACACGCCATTATCACCCGGAGTCCGTGGTCTACATTACAGTTCTCTCTCCTTGTGATACATTCTTCGAATTTGGACAAATGTATGACATGTATTCTATAATGTTAGTAGAATAGTTCCGCTGCCCTAAAAAACCTCTGTGCTCCACTTATTCATCCCTGCACCCCGCCCGCCCCCGCCGCCATGACACCTGGCAACCAACCACTCATTTGTTTACCTTCTTCATAGTTTTGCCTTTTCCAGAATGTCACATGCACAGTTGGAAGTATACGGTCTGTTGTTTATTCGGACCACCTTCTTTCCCTTGTTAATATGCATTTATGGTTCCTGCATGTCTTTTCATGGCTTGATAGCTCTTTTTTTTTTTTTTTTTTAGTAGGAATATTCCATTGGCTGGATGTATCACGGTTTATTTATTCAGTTACCTGCTGAAGGACATCTTGGCGGTCTCCAAGTTTGGGCCATTATGCATAAAGCTGCTATAAACATCCGCATGTAGGTTTTTGTGTGGACATAAACTCTCTTCTCATGTGGGTAAATATCAAGGAGTGTGATCGCTGGATCATATGGTAAGAGTGTGTTTACTTTTCTTCCGAATTGGCTGCACCATTTTGCATTCCCACCAGCAACACCCAAGGGTTCCAATTTCTCTGCATCCTCACCAACACTTGCGATTATCTGGTTTGGGCTTTTTAAAAATTTTTATGATAGCCATCCTCATGGGTTTGAAGTACGTGGCATCTCGCTGTCGTTTTGATTTGCATTTCCCTAATAATTAGTGATGAATATCTTTTCATGCCCTTACTGGCCATTAAAAAAAATTTTTTTTTAAAGATTTTATTTACGTATTTGAGAGAGAGAGAGAGTGAGAGCACAAGCAGAGGGAGCGGCAGGCAGAGGGAGAGAGAGAAGCAGGCTCCCCGGCTGAGGAGGGAGCTCGACACGGGGCTCGATCCCAGGAACCCGGGATTATGACCTGGAGCCAAGGCAGACGCTCAACCGACTGGGCCACCCAGGTGCCCCAACTGTTCTGTTTGAAAGGCTCTATTCTGTTTGAAAGGCAAGACTGTCAGCCCAAGATCAAAGTTGAGTTCTGAATTATCAAAATTCCAAACAAAGCGGAATTCCGAAACAGTGCATCTCTGATACGGCAGCCACGCCAATGATAATTTGTCTTATTTTCACTTATTTATTTTACCCTTACCACAGCTAGGCTCTGGAGATAGAAGCAATGGTCTCAGCGCTCACGTGGCTAATGGGTGCCTTGTGGAGATAACTGACGGCCCAACAGAGTCAGGTCCTTAATCACACCAATTGGAAGGCACTGAGGCCCCCGTGATTGCTTCCCTTCTCTCTGCACACTGCTGGGCCAAAGGGCAGGCTGCAGCTGCCATGGTTCACGTCTGCCAAAAGGCCAGGCCCCTCTGGGCAGAGGCCTATTCTGGTCTGATCCTCCTGATGACTTAGAGGTAAAAACCAGGACGAGGCAGGCTGTCCGTTAGATTGAGGACCGTGCAAGCCAGGCCACTTTCAAATGGAATGGATTTCGTGGAAGGATTTTTGTTTGTATGTTTAGAAAATGAACATTTATTATTAGATTGAAAGTGTAATACAGATTTCTGAAAATGTGACAGTGAGAATACTAGCATTAAAAAAAATTTTTTTTGAGGGGTGCCTTGCTGGCTATTGGTAGAGCGTGCGACTCTTGATCTTGGGGTTGTAAATTTGAGCCCCATATTGGGTGCAGAAATTACTTAAAAAATACAATCCTCAAAAAAAGGGGCGCCTGGGTGGCTCAGGCGGTTAGGTATCTGTCTTCTGCTCAGGTCATGATCTCTGGCTCTCTGCTCAGCGCCCTCTCCTGCTGCTGCTCCCCCTGCTTGTGCTCTCTTGCTCAGACACTCTCTCTCCAATAAATAAATAAAATCTTAAAAAAAAAAAATCCTCAAAAAGAAAAGAAAAGAAACTTGTGCTAAAAACAACCTGAATTCTTCACTGGCAATATTACATAACAATTTCCATGGATTATTTTTTAGTGCCTTCAAGGAAGAGGTCTTTCCTGAAAGAGAAAGAAAAAAGGTGCAAATCCACATATGGTCTTTATTGTGTGCCAAGCGTGGCTCCAATCACTTTGTACATTTACGTATTCATTTACTTCTCACAACAACACGATGAGCTAGTTGCAAATGGGGGCTCTTGTCAGTAGCAGAGAAATTGAAAACAGCATGACTCCATCCTTAAGGCAAAATATGACCATCTCCATGCTGGCCAGGGACAGAGGGGCCTTGCAATTTCCACAGGCAGGTCAAAGGGAGACCCTGTCCAGGCCAAGGCATCCCCAAAATATTCTTTACTGAGCTTTTATGGCTCTTTTCCAGGCCTCCCCTTACCTCTCTGAGGAACTAGATTTGAAGACATAGTAAGCTCCTTCTTGGTAACATTTTCCAGCCGTGCTGGGGAGAAGGGGCCTCCTTCCACCACGTGAATAAGAGAAAGCTGGGCTCAGAACAGAAACTGAGCTTCTTAGGCGTAATTTTTCTGAAGGGAAACAAAACCTACTGCTCTTAACTGACCCTTCCCCTGCTCCCCAAAAAAGTAGCATATGGTATTAGGGATGGACTTTGACGGTGACATTCATATATGTGGCAAAAACTCCCAGACCTTGCCCATCCTTACAAATTTTCCCAGGTGAAGGGTGCCTGGGTGGCTTCGTCAGTTAAGCGTCTGCCTTAGGCTCAGGTCACGACCCCAGGGTCCTGGGATCTAGTCCCGCATTGGGCTCCCTGCTCAGCATTGGGCTCCTTGCTCAGCATGGGGCTCCTTGCTCAGTGGGAGCCTGCTTTTCCCTTCTCCCTGTCGCTCCCTCTGTTTGTGCTCTCTCTTGCTGTCAAATAAATAAATAAAATATTAAAAAACAAAACACAAATTTTCCCAGGTGATTGCTAATGATCTTTGACCCCCACACGCAACCTGCCAAGTAAGGGAAGCAAGCATTATTTCCTCCCCTTTCCACGTTGGAAAAGCTCATTCACTCACCCAGGGTCTGCCTGATTCCGAAGCTGGGGCTCTTAACTGCTCTTTCTTACTCTGGATTAATCACTTTTTCTTTCCCCCCTGAGGGTTCAATTGTCCCCTTTCTGCCTCCTCTCAGGGTTTTCCCCATAAGCCTGCTGAGAGGTTAGTACATTCTGCCAAGCTCAGTCTGTAAAACCTCAGAGAACGCTGCTCATTCCTGGGGGACCCCTCCAAGACTGCCAGACCCTTCATGGGGTTCAGGCAAGATTCTCACATGTGCCTTTTTGGCAAGGGGCCTTGGAAACTTCATGAATCCCAAAAGAGACTCTGATTTTTTTTTTTTTTTGAGATTTTATTTATTTATTGACAGAGAGAGAGCACACACAAGCAGGGGGGAGCAGCAGGCAGAGGGAGAGGGAGAAGCAGGCTCCCACCTGTGCAAGGAGCTGGATGTGGGGATCTATCCCAGGACCCTGGAATCATGACCCCAGCCGAAGGCAGACACTTAACGGACTGAGCCACCCAGGTGCCCCAAGACTCTGATTCTTAAAAGCTGCTCTCCATCAGCCCTATGTGATTAAGGCAATAAGGTTCAACTCTAAAAGCTGTTTTGGGGGCGCCTGGGTAGCGCAGTCGTTGACCGTCTGCCTTCGGCTCAGGGCGTGATCCCGTTGGTCTGGGATCGAGTCCCACGTCGGGCTCCTCCGCTGGGAGCCTGCTTCTTCCTCTCCCACTGTCCTGCTGTTTTCCCTCTCTCGCTGGCTGTCTCTCTGTCACATAAATAAATAAAATCTTTAAAAAAATCATAATAAAAGCTGTTTTGTTTTGATGTTGCTTTGGGGAGAGGAAGCAGCCTGTTTGTTCAACATCTTCTCCTAAAAGAATAAATCAGTATTATGTCCAGACCCGGATCGGATCAATTGATCTTAGAGATGTTTTTGCTGGTATCCATCCAAGTGCTGGATCCCACAAAACAAGATCACTTTGGGGCTGAACGGTTGTGGAGATTTTATTTAAATTCCTCACCTGTTTAGACCAATTCTGAAGACCCGGCTCAAAACTACATGGGATTAAACTCAGTTAAAATCCATATACGATTCCTAGAAAGGAAAAGGCAAGTAGAGAAAGGAGGGGGTAAAGTTTCCGACATGCCTAGTTTTTCCTTCGGAGGCAGAGGGGAGATAGTCATTAGCCTATTAGATGATTTGGAAGAGAGTTTTGGAGCAGACTGGAATCCGAGTCAGGGCTTCACGGGTTAATTTGCCCTTGTCACATCGGCCGTTCGAAACTCCTCCTCTCGAAACTCCTCCTCCCGCAGTGAGGTGAAGATATTCGAATATCACCCCACCGTAAACTCCTCCCCCTGCGAGGAAACTCACATAGAAATGCTGCAAATGACTGGGGCCCCGCGTGCATTTGCCGCCCGAGCTCTCGAAGCCCGGGTTTCCTGCACTGACTTTACGGACCGAGGCCCGGGCTGGCGCCTTCGCTGGCGGAGGCTGGGAGCATGAGACCCGCGGGCTGGGGGCTGTGCTGGGCCGTCGCCCTGCTCCTCGCAGCGACTGGGGCGGCAGGTAAGGCTGGCTCCAGGCACCCGCGTGTGGTGGGGTGACCCCCCCAGAACTCGGGGAGCCCCTTGGTAATTCTGGGAGCTGCGGAAAATGACCCCATCCTTGTGAGATGTGTGGGAAAATGGCACGAAGTCCTTTCCAAACGGCTGGAGGGAGTGTTGAAGGGATTGCGAGGTGTGGGGATGTGGGGCAGTCATGAGAAGAGGGGTGAGGCTTTCCCTATAAGCCTCCGCCGGATGGGGGGACCCCCGTGTCTTCCTCAGAGCGGGACACGGGGCCCTCCAGCCCTTGTGAGACGGGGACCCCTCCCCACCGAGTTGTTCTGGGGTGAGGGTTACCAAAGCTTGGGGGGCGGTCCCTGCGGGCGCCCTCGCGTTCACCCGCGGACAGGAATGCCCCAGGCGGCTCAGGTGGCTTTGTAACGCGCTAGGGCTCCAATGGAGCCCCGGGTCCCACGCAGAGTTTGCTTGCGGGCACCGCACGCGCGCTACTGCCGGTGGCCACCGCCTCCAGCCCCGCCTCCGGCCCCGAAGGCCAGTCCCCGAGCTCCCATTGGGCGCGATTGGAACACGCGAGCCTCGAGCCACTCCCCTTGGCCAATGGGGGGCGGTGGATGTGGTTGGGGGCGCGCGGGGCGGGGCTCGAGGTGAGGCTGGAGACTTATGCAGCACCTGGTTCAGGTGAGGCGGCCGTCGGGCGTTCCCTCGCGTCCCTCCGGGGTTCCTGTCACCAAGCAGGCAACGCGTCCCGGGCCCCCGGAGTCGCCTCCGCGAGCCTGGGCGAAGTGCCCTCCGCGACCTGAGGCGAGCCCATTTTGTCCTGGAGGCCGCCCTCGCTGCCCCGACCTGGGTGGAGTTCACCTACGCGCCCCCAGGCCACCCTCAGGGGGCCTCGATTCCTTCCCGAGCCGAAACCTGGCCTCAGAAACGCTCGCCCCTCCTCGGTCGCCAGTGAAGGTCAATTCCCGGAGATCTTCCACCTGGGCAGGGACCGGGAGGCGGCAACGTGGGACGGATCCCTCAGGGTGGCCTTTTTTGTTCAGAAGCTCTGCATGGGTTTAGTTGAGCTGTCCGCATGATGATGTTTCCTTTTAGGGGGGTTCCGATTTAGATTTGGTGCAGAGACTAGCTGGTGCACGATCCTGAGTTATCCCCCGGCTTTGAGTGAGTGGCCAGAGGCATTTGACCTCGCCCTGGATGTGAGATAAACGGTTCTTTTCCTACTTAGAACCTGAACAGCGCCTAAGAGAATTGGGATTATCTGATAACAGGATTGCAGGAAACTTTTTTATTGAGGGGAGGGGAAGGGCGGGGCGGGGCGGCTTAGTGTTTGGGGAGCTTTGAACGCTTGGAATTCCTCTCCGTGACACATCAGTTTTCTCTGGGGGGAGGAAGAGAGGATGATGCCATATGGCCGAGGGTTATTGCGGTAACTCTGCCACCCAGTTGTGTGAAGAGGAGGGACTGTGGCTTGTCAAGGGTGTTTAATTGACTTGTATTTCAAACGCTGATTGACTCCATCCCTAAGAGGAAATAATGGCAGTCAAGTCTTGAGCAAGATAAGTCGCTTACTTTAGTTTCCGCTCTCTTTGGGGTTCTGATAGAACTGCAGGAGGAGGAGTTTCTGGAACCGCCAGTGTGACCTGGCTGGTTAACCCCTGAAGCCCTGACTCAGATTCCAGTCTTGTCCAGAGCTGCTCCAGGGTCAGCTGCTTGATTTGTCCAATTTTGGTATCCCTTGATGAGCTGCGGCCCCAAAATTGGCAATGCACCTCCTGAAAGACCTCTCTTTCGATTCTCTCAACTCTGATTATTTCATCCCTAAAAGGAACTAATGACGGTGACATCTTGAGCAAGATGTGTTGCTTTACTTTGGTTTTCTCTCTGAGTGGCGTCCTATGTTCTCAAGGACACTCAGAGTCCCGCCTGGTCCCCAGACTCCTGAGAGCTAGCAGTTACTTCTCCTCTGGTGTTAACAGGATGATGTATATTTGTAGCAGCCCTGGCTGCTCCCGCGTGCGCCTTCGCTGTCTTTAAAGCATTTTGGGGGGTAGAGGAGGATGGAATTTCTTATTCTTTTTCCTTGGAAATGGGAGTTGCTGGAATCTGGACTGGAATTGCAGGACTGGAATGCTGGAATCGCTTCACTTAGCCATTTCAAAACCACTTGTGTGCGGAGTACCATGTTTGCCCAGGGCATGCCCAAATTCAGAAAAGTGGAGCATCTCTCTAAGAGGTGTGTCTCTTTTAGCAACATGCTCCAGGGAGATTCTCTGGTCATTGCTGGGCATACTTTTCTTCCAGGGCAACACTGGAAAAAGAACTTTTTTTGAGACCACAGACCTTTAAGGGGAATTATGTGGATCATTCTGTCTTTCCGGATATTCCTGATCTTATCTGTAGGGTTCCTCCTTTGATAAGGTCCAAATCTAGATGCCTTTGTGGCTTGGTGTTTTGATGGCCCTTCATATTCCTTGTTAAGTACATTAATAGCACCGACACTTTCCCTGGCTGTCAAGTACAAGAGATTTGTTGATAAGACACTGTGGAGGTAACCAGCAATGAACAATCACAGAAACAAAGGAGCTGACAACAAGTCTTCCGTTGAGATCACCTGGTTTGGAAAAACACACTGGTAAATTGATTTCTCATTCGTATTCAGCTGAGTCTGTTCGCGCCAGCCTTTTTTTTTCCCCCAAGAAAATGATTCTGTCTATAATTCTGACTTTCCTGAGCAACAACTGTGTTCGGTAGCATGGGAAAGAAAACATCGAAAGCATTTACCACCTCATTTGTATGCTGGAGAAAAAGCAGAACTGTGTATTCTCCTTTTCTGTTTCGATAACCTTGTTCCTGGCTTGTCACGTGTGACAAGAGAGATTTGGGCACTGGGGGGTGTGGGTGTGTGCGGTTCCTGTGTCATTTGCGGCATCCCCAGCGTGAGGGGATACGGGATTGGATCAGGTGCTCCAGTTTGCTTTTACTGGAATTCAAATGAAACTGACAAGGAAAACACACATCTCGCTTCTGCAACAGGGAGGAAGCCCGGAGGTTTCTTTGGGCGGTGGTGCTTCGAACAGGACGGGTTCTGTCCCCTTGCTCAGAACCGTGTCATCTGCTGTGGGGACAACCATCTGATGTCCTGTCACTCAGCTCTTGCTGTGCCTGATCCCTGTCCCCAGTTCCCACTACCAAAGCAGTGGGATTTATTACTGTCCCCACTGACTGTTGCCTGGCTGCACCTTAACAGTAAAATCCATTAGCTTTTCATTCAAACATTGTCCCCAGCGGTCGGCCAGCTATTGGATGACCTGCCCTGATAAAAAGTTAGGGTGGGGACTTCCTGTTGGTGAGGTGTTCAACCATCTTGGGCTAGCAAATATTTGGAGAGCTGTTTCCTGGGCAAGACGTGATGTCCAGGGAAGGGGTTTATTATTCTTTATCCCTTTTTAAAGGGCCTTAAGGTGTTATTACTATTTCCAGTCTTTCCGGTGGCACGTTTTGTTGGTAAAATAGGGCTTTGTGCAAAGGTTCGGGAGGCCAGAGCATCGGATTAGTGGTAATGGAAGTTGCCATCCCCTTGGGGAGAAGGTAGGACAGAAGCTCCTCCTCCAAGATCCTCACTGCGAATGGCCTTTCCCTGAACTTCCTTTTTAATTTTTTCTCAGAGTCCTGAAATTCCAATTGCTTTTTACCCACCCCGTGTGCCAGTCGTGAGAAGTGAGTCATATCCGGTTGTCGGCACAATTGTGATTCAGCTGTGAGTCAGTGGGGTGTGGGTGTGCTGTGGAAACAGCTCCGGGGGACTCCTCCTGTTCAGACCAGTAGTTGGGCATTTCGATTATCAGTCTGTGTAACCACCGCGCATTCCAAAGCTCAGCATATTCCCTTCTCTCCTATTTTTTCTCTCTTACTCATTCTCCTTGTCACCTGGGCTGTCCGCAGTGGCCACCTCCAGCCTGGCCTCCTTGTAATTCAGCTTCCTGCTCCTTTGATTCTTCTAAGCCCTCCTTGTATTTCCTTCTCTCTCTCTCTCTCTCTCTCTCTCTCTGTCTCTCTCGTTATCACGTCTGTTCTCCTTTCGACCCCCTCAGAGCTCTGCTAATATCACCTGACTGGTTTCCTGACCGTTGGCAGGAGCACGGCACTTGCACTTTGAAGACCCGGACTTGGTTGGCTTTTTATTTATCTTTCAAATTTTCTTTAAGTAATCTCTACACCCATTGTTGGGCTCGAACTTAACGACCCTGAAATCAAAGGTCGCATGCTCTTCTGACAGAGCCAGCCAGGTGCCTCTGTTTGCTTTTTAAAATGAGGTACAACTGGGGCATCTGGGTGGCTCAGTTGGTTAAGGGACTGCCTTCTGCTCAGGTCGTGATCCCGGGGTTCTCCCTAGCCTGCGTCTCCCTCTCCCTCTGTCCCTCCCTCCCCTCCCCCCAGCTCATGCTTACTCTCTATCCTCTTTCTCCAATAAATAAAATCTTTAAAACGTAATAATAAAATAAAATAGCTTTTTCTTTTTTAAAGATTTTCTTTTTAAATAATCTCTACACCCAATGTGGAGCTTAAACTCACAACCCCGAGATCAAGAGTTGCATGCCCCACCGAGGGAGGTGGCCCAAGGAAGCTAGTTTTTGTGTTTTTTTTTTTAAGATTTTATTTTATTTATTTATGTGACAGAGAGACAGCCAGCGAGAGAGGGAACACAAGCAGGGGGAGTGGGAGAGGAAGAAGCAGGCTTACAGCAGAGCCTGATGTGGGGCTCGATCCCAGAATGCCGGGATCACGCCCGGAGCCGAAGGCAGATGCTTAACCGCTGCGCCACCCAGGCGCCCCAGGAAGCTGGTTTTTAAACGGGGTCCCAAGGTCCCTGGCCCCCGGGGCCCTCAGCCCAGGTGCAGGATTAGGTTCAAGCGTGGCGGAAATGTTCAAGGGGGCTGGAGGTCTCTGGCCTTGTCTACCCACCCTGGAATGACAAAAGACAACAGAAGGCCCTTGGAACAGTTAGAGAACTGGAGTAACAAGCAGGCAAGCCAGGGACAGACAGTGATCGGTGTTGCCGTTACTTCACTTAATTATTTTTTCTTTCCTTTTAAAAAATCTCAAAAGTAAAGCATTCTTCAAAGAAAAAGAACTCTGAAATGAATTGGCCACTATTCCCTATGCAGAAGCACAGATAGGATTCTGTTTCTTAAAGAATAAACATGGAACTATTAGAAATTATTCTGCACCTCCTTTTTCTCCCCAGTTAGAAAATATTATGTGCAGCTTTCTGTTTTACAACATAGGATGACTGGCCTCATCTTTTTCTTTTTCTTTTTCTTTTTTTTTTTTTTAAGATTTTACATACATGACCGAGCGAGCACAAGCAGGGGGAGCAGCAGGCAGAGGCAGAGGGAGAAGCAGGCTCCCCGCTGAGCAGGGAGCCCGATGCGGGGCTCGATCCCAGGACCCCGAGATCATGACCTGAGCCGAAGGCAGGCACTTAACTGACTGAGCCACCCAGATGCCCTGACCTCATCTTTTTTCGATAGTTGCAGAGGATTCACATTATTATCATCTATAGACTTTGCACACATAGCTATAACCCTACGTTTAGCTAGAGATATACCTTTTTAAGTTAGATTGTGTATTATTAATCAATTGTTGCTTAACAAAGTACCCCAAAACTTAGTGGCTTGACATAACATGCATTTACTGTCCCACGGTTTCTGTGGGTCAGGAATTTGGTAGCAACATCGCTAGATGGTAAGTTGCAAAGCGAATGACTGCAGGAAAAGAAATTGTGCAGGCTCTGTGGTATCCGAAGGCTTGATGGGAGTGAAGACTCCATTCCAAGATGGTACACTTGGAGGCTTTTGGCAGAACACCTTAGGTCCTCTCGGCGTGGAACTCCCCCTTGGGCTGCTTGAGGGCATCTTGTGACATGCCTCCCCCAGAGCAGGCAGTCTGAGAGAGGGTCCCATCTAAGAAGATCATGGAGGAGGCTGCAGGGCCTTTTTGACCGAGGCTCCGAGGCCACACCTCACTGTGTCTCCCTTTTTCTGTGAGGAGCAAGCCCCCGAGTCTAAAGCACACTGCAGGGGCGCCTGGGTGGCTCAGTCGTTAAGCGTCTGCCTTTGGCTCGGGGCGTGGTCCCAGAGTCCTGGGATCGAGTCCCACATCAGGCTCATCCACTGGGAGCCTGCTTCTTCCTCTCCTGCTCCCCCTGCCTGTGTTCCCTCTCTCACTGGCTGTCTCTCTCTCTCTGTCAAATAAATAAATTAATTAAATCTTTAAAAAAATAAAAAAATAAAAAAAATAAAGCACACTGCAGTGCGGCAAATTAGGCTCACCCTTTCAAGGTAGTGTCACAGAATTTGTGGTCCTGTTTTTTTTTTTTTTTTTTTTTTTTTTTTTTTTTTTTTAGGGTATG
>NW_024423786.1:49427543-49441607 GCF_017311325.1 Ursus maritimus | reverse complement strand
TTTATGATTGATTTATTTGAGAGTATGCGAGTGGAGGGTGGGGGGTGGGCAGAGGGAGAGGGAGTGAATCTCAGGCAGACTCCCTGCTGAACACAGAGCCGAACATGGGCCTGGATCCCGAGACCCTAAGATCATGACCTGAGCAGAAACCGAGAGTGCCCTTTGTGGTCCTATTTCAAACTGCACCAGTTGTTCTCTCCTTTTCTCCTAAGAAGGCCGTTGGAATTCCTCGAACTTAGCATCGCCCTGCACCTGTGCTAGTATTTCTTCCGGGTCCCAGAAACTTTGCACCTTAACTTAAACGTTGCAGGTTCTGCCCTGTGACCCTCTGCAAGGGAGAGAGTGGAAGAGTGGCCCTTTTCCCAGCCCTTTGCCTGGTGAGGTGAGGGACCTGGCTCTGATTCTCCCCATACCTGTTGCACAAAAGTATTGTGACTGTGTCCGGCATTGGCCCATGCCTCTGTTGTGCCGAAAGGATGAAAAAGACATTCCTTGCCCTCAAGATTTAAATTTAGGTTGGGAGATGTGCAAGTAAACAGGTGCTTCATGTAGTGTGATAGGAGTGAGAACTGGATGTTTTAGGAGCTTCTGGGGGTGCAGAACCCAGTTTTTTGGAAGGTCCGTCTCAACGTTGAACTGTTAGTCAAGAAATTACCCCCAAACTTAGTAGCTTAAAACAACACACATTTAGGGGCGCCTGGGTGGCCCAGTCCATTAAGTGTCCGACTCTTTGGTTTCGGCTCAGGTCATGATTTCAGGGTTGTGGGATCGAGCCCCATGTTGGCCTCCTCGCTCAGTGTGGAGTCTCCTTGAGATTCTCTCTCCCTCTCCGTCTGCCTTTCCCTCTCGTGCTCTGTCTTTAAAATAAATACATAAATCTTAACAACAGCAACAACTTGCATTTACTATCTCACAGTTTCTGTGCGTCAGGAATTTGGAAATGGTATAGCTGGATGGTTCCAGCTCCCTGTCTTCCAGGAAGGTTCAATCTGGATGACTGCAGGGGAAGAAAACTTGGGAGAGTTGGGACGGAGCTGCAAGGATTTAGGCTCTGAGGTTGTGAAACTTTTATGGGATCCAGCATGGAGGCAACATATGGGTCACGAGGTTCATTGTAGAGGGGGAAGGAGAAAGTCCCTCCCACAGGGTTGTAATTCACGTTGCTTTGGGGCAGGAAACAATTGGTGAAATCTGGTGACCTCAAGGTCATCGCCACCTTCCTTGCATGTAGGGAAGCTTTCAGGTCCGCTATTTATGGGGAAAACAGATGCCTGCAGATGTGTGGATGGAAGGCATGCTGGCCATTTATCATGAGGTTGGAGGGGAAGTCCTAGGCAGGTCCTTCCAGCTCCCTTCCCACCATGGATCACCTTCACTTCTCTGCCACCTAATGTCTTGGCATTAACTTGGTTGGAGACCTCAGTTGTTCCATTTTGGCCAAGAATGGAATGAGCTTCATCACTTTAATGACTTGCTTTCCCGTGACGTCAAGCCCTAAAAGCTTTCTTCTCCCCCCACGCCCCCATGCTCCACAAATCTTTTTTTTTTTTTTTTAAGATTTTATTTATTGAGAGAGAGAGAGCACAAGCAGGGGGAGGACAGAGGGAGAGGGAGAAACAGATTCCTTGCTGAGCAGGGAGCGCAATGCGGGGCTCGATCCCAGGACCCTGAGATCATGACCTGAGCAGGAGGCAGATGCTTAACTGACTGAGCCACCCGGCACCCCATCTTGAAGGACTTTTAAAAGTAGCCTTTTTCTCTTGAGAGCTTTTTCTGTATCTTCATTTAATAAACTTATATCACTTAACTCACACACACACACGAGTAGCCTTTTATTTTAGAATTAGATTTACAGAAAAGTTGCAAAGATATTGCAGAGAATTCTCATAGATCCCACATCCAGATTCCCCCAATGCTAACATCTTACAGACCATAGTATATTTGTCAAAACTAAGAGTTTGGGGCACCTGGGTGGCACAGTTAGTCTGCCTTCGGCCCAGGTCATGATCCCAGGGTCCTGGGATCGAGTCCTGCCTCAGAATCCCTGCTTAGTGGGGAGCCTGCTTCTCCCTCTCCCTTTGCCGCTCCCCCTGCTTGTGCTCTCTCTCTCTCTGTCAAATAAATAAAATCTTTAAAAAAAAAAAAAAACCTAAGAGTTTAATGTTGGTCTGTTACTATTAACTCTAGACTTTATTTGGATTTCACCACCTTTTCCCTTTCCTCTTCCAGGACCCAGTCCAGAATTTCACAGTGCATTTGGCCCTAAAGTCTTTCATCACAGTCTTAACTAGTTGCTCTCCAAACTCTTTGAATCACATGCCTCCACTGGTTAAAAAAAAAAAAAGAAAGAAAGAAAGAACGAGAAAAAGCACACACTGTTCTCCCCAATATAATTATTCATTATATACCACTACCACTCTATTAGATACATTATAAGATATAACTCCACAGAGAAGCAGAGATGTTGAACAAGATGAGCTAAAAAATACATAACACTTTAAAAATATCTTATTCGTGATAGCTTCCTAGGATTTAAAATCTCAAGTGACAACGTATAGTTAGGTCAGGGAAGGCAGGGTTGTTTTTAAGATTTATTGACTTGAGAGCGCGAGCACATGCATGTGAGCACCTGCTCAGGGGTGGGGGGCAGAGGGAGGGAGACCCTCAAGCGGACTCTGCAATGAGCATAGAGGCTGACCCAGGGCTCGATCTCGCATCCCTGAGATTACGTCCTAAGCCGAAACCAAGAGTCAGACGCTTAACCAACTGTGCCACCCAGGTGCCCTGTTTTTTTGTTTTTAAAGATTTTATTTTTAAGTAATGTCTACATCAAATGGGGCTCGAACTCAACCCCAAGCTCAAGAGTCGCATGCTCTACCGACTAAGCCAGGCAGCCACCCCTTTGCTTTCCTGTTCTTTTTGTCTGGAAGGTTCTCCCAGCCTTGGAATAACTTTCTGGAGAGGTGGTTTCTGTTTCAAGTTATCATGCATTCATTAATTACCCTTGTGCAAGATGAGGTAATGATTAAATTTTGCACAAACCATTAAACTATACTTTTGGTTATGGCTAGCATTCAAAATTGATAAAAGGAAAAACAGAGGCGCCCGGGTGGCTCCGTCGGTTAAGCTTGTAACTTTTGGTTTCAGGTCAGGTCATGGTCTCTGGGTCGTGGGATCGAGTCCCACACTGGGCTTCATGCTTACCAAGGAGTCTGCTTGGGATTCTTTCCCCCTCTGCTCCTCTCCTTGCTTGCACGTTCACGCTTTCTCAAATAAAATGAATGTTTTTCCTTTTTTTTTTTTTTTTTAAGATTTCAATCTTCTTATGAGAATAATGGAACTTACAGTAAATGTAGCCATCAGTCAAAGTGTACATTTTACATACTATTTGCCCTCAGAACATCTGACTCAATAGGAAAATCCTACTAACTTCTTTTTTTTGGGGGGGGGGTCTTATTTATTCGTAAAGCATGATGAGGTAAACCAGATAATAATTTTTATTGGCCACAATGTTTTAATTTACATAGGACATTAAAGTTTATATTTAGAGATTAAAAGATTTTTTTTACCAGGTATCACTAATAATAAAAGTTTGCTTTATTCCAGTTTACAGAGAACAGTGCATTCTGAATCAAAATATAGTATTTAAGACTAAACTCAGTCAACATTACTGTGATCTCTTTCCCAAAATGCAAAAGTCAATGTGTTAAGGAAATTTCCCAGAAATTTACTTGTCCTCATTGTTTATCTAAAAATCTGAGTCTTTGTGGGCGCCTGGGTGGTTCAGTGGGTTAGGCGTCTGCCTTCGTTCAGGTCGAGATCCCGGGTTCTGGAATCGAGCCCCGCATAGGGAATCCCTGCTCAGCGGGGAGCCTACTTCTCCCTCTCCCTCTTCCTGACACTGCCGCTGCTTGTGCTATCAAATAAATAAATAAAATCCTTTAAAAAAAAAATCTGAATCTTTGCTTTCCTAGAAAAAGTTTCTCATATTACAGCTTTTGCTACTGTCTCTGTTCTCTTTTGAGCCGAACTTCCAATACACGATTATTTTTGCTCCAGCATCTCTGTTCTCTGACATCTACATTCATAGTTTCTCATAATTTGTATCTCTATTTCCTCCCTACCTACTGGAGATGGCCCCTCATCTTTCCTTCCGCTGAATGATTTCACACAGTCAATTTTCCTCATTTCTCTTGCCAACACAGGTTTCTAATATACTACATCATTTAAATTATTATTTTTTTAAAGGTTTTATTTATTTATTTGACAGAGAGAGAGACAGCCAGTGAGAGAGGGAACACAAGCAGGGGGAGTGGGAGAGGAAGAAGCAGGCTCCCAGCGGAGGAGCCTGATGTAGGGCTCGATCCCAGAACACTGGGATCACGCCCTGAGCCAAAGGCAGACGCTTAACGACGGCGCCACCCAGGTGCCCCTAAATTATTTTCTTTTTTCATGTGCAGGGAAGTGCTACTATTTTGTTTCCTACGTTAGTGCGTCCTTACACTGGACTCAACAACCATTATGTCAAGTTTTACACACTGTTGGCAAGTCACTCTTGTAGATCTATTCTTTGCATCCTCCGCTGCACTTTTGGTTCATGAAATTTGTTGTGTGTGTGTTTTATTTCCTGGGAACGATTGGATTCTATTTCTGGTTCATTCCACAGCTGGCAGGAAACAGACACACACAGGTGGTGTTGTCAGTTTCCGATGCTGGCGCTGAATGGTCCTTCCTCTTCCCTTCTCTGTCAGTGGAAGACAAGTGTGGGAGAAACGAGTTCCAGTGCCAAGATGGGAAGTGCATCTCCTACAAGTGGGTTTGTGACGGGAGCGCCGAGTGCCTGGATGCCTCCGATGAGTCCCAGGAGACCTGCAGTGAGTCCCCTTTGGGCATGACACACTTCGTACCCTTTTTGATGAGAGCGGGTGACAGATGAGGTGAACATCAGCCAGTAGGCTGATGTGTTCAACCATGAATTGGGACTTGGGGGAAGAGATATTTCTGGAACCTTAACAGCTTAAAAAAAAAAAAATGAGGTGAAATTCACATAACGTAAAATTAACCGTTTTAATGGAATCAGTTCAGTAGTAATAATATGGTCACGGTGCTATGCAACCATCACCTCTGTCCTTCCAAACCTTTTCATCGCTTCGTGTCTAATTTTTTTTTTTAACAAGTTCCATTAGCTGTCTTTCATTTTCACCCAGAAATGTGGGCTTGGCACCTTCTTTCTGAAAACTGTGTTTTTGCTCTGCAAAGCTGGGGCTGGGGAGTCAGAGCGGGCTTCCCTCTGAGAGAAGGCTCAGTCGGGTTTCTCCCACAGTGTCTGTCACCTGCAAGTCTGGGGACTTCAGCTGTGGCGGCCGTGTCAACCGCTGCATCCCTCAGCCCTGGCGATGTGACGGCCAGGTGGACTGCGAGAATGGCTCCGACGAGCAAGGCTGTCGTAAGTGTGCTCCCTCCCCAGGCAGCCCTGCGCTGGCCCCTCCTGGTTCCCCCCTGGTCCTGGGCTGCAGTTAGAGTTGGTGCCCCAGCAGAGCTGCGGATTGGCTGCTCTGGGGTCTGCGGTGGGCTCCATCTCCTGGAAGCTCCCCCCAAGCTCCCTCGTACTGTTTGAACCCCACCTCGCCCAGGAGGCATCGCAGGCGATAGGGTCGGTTCTACCTCTTATAGTCGTCAGCAAACTCACTGAGGCTGTCCTTGCCAAGTGTCCCCGCCCCCAACCACATGGCACGTGCTCTGGTGAGCCCCTGTGACCACCCCCAGCCACCCCGGGAGGCTGAGCACACAGTAGGTGTTCGCTGACCTCGACCTATCATTCAGCTGACCACCGAGAAGAGGAGAGCGTCACCAAGTTGCGGATTCTGGGAAGAAACAGGGCCCCGCGTCCTGGAGTGGGAGGCACTCCGGAGGGCTGGGGGTCTGACGTGGCTCTTCAGTGTTAGTTATTAAATGGTGTAGTTTTGTTTTGTCCTTTTAATGGAGTAAGGCTCTGAGAAAAATAACCAGGAAAAATCTAAATAACTAATTAAGATAATGTCAGATCTTCAAGTTCAGAAAATATAAAAATCCATGATATTAAAAAAAAAAAACACGCAAGCATTCTCATACATTCACTTGAGAAATGCGTGTCTAACCTGGATTAGTGATTATCTGATGAACAACCTCGTCTGGGAACATTTAGAAATAAAGTGGATTGTTGTTCTTTTTCCAGGTACGTTTTTTTCCTTCCAGGTTTATTGCAATATAATTGAAATACAACATTAAGTTTAAACATTAAGTTTAAAAAGTAGATGGGGGAAAGAATTTTAAAAAACAAAAAAAAAATTTTTTTTTTTTAGATTTTATTTATTTATTTGACAGAGAGAGACAGCCAGCGAGAGAGGGAACACAAGCAGGGGGAGTGGGAGAGGAAGAGCAGGCTCTCAGCGGAGGAGCCTGACCTGGGGCTCGATCCCATAACGCTGGGATCACGCCCTGAGCCGAAGGCAGACGCTTAACGACCGAGACACCCAGGCACCCCATAAAAGCCCAAAATTTTTGTTAAAGTTGCCAATTTCTCTTTTTTTTCCCTAAAAATTTTATTTATTTATTTGAGAGAGTGCGAGGGGAGGGAGAGGGAGAGAGTATCCAGAGCAGACTCTGAGCTGAGCGCAGAGCCCGGCGTGGGGCTCGATCCCACCACCACGAGTTCATGACCTGAGCCGAAATCAACAGTCGGACACTCAACCAACCGTTAACCGACTGAGCCACCCAGGCGCCCCGCCACCCCGACCACTTTAAAAACATTTTTTTTGGTGGGGGGCACCTGGGTGGCTCAGTCAGATGAGCATCCAACTCTTGGTTTCGTCTCAGGTCATGATCTCAGGATCGTGATACCGAACCCCGGTTCGCTGTGCTGGGCATGGAGTCTGCTTAAGATTCTCTCCCTCTCCCTCTGCCCCTGCCACCCCCCTCGTGTGTAGACTCTCTCTCCAAAAAAATAGAGTAGCTGATGATTTAATACACACACACATTGCAAAGTGACCACCACTGTTGTGTTAGCCAGCACCTCCATGACATCACATAATTACCACATCTTGGGGGGCGTTTCTTTTAATAACAGCAAACGCTTTAATAGTACTTCCCTTGGGCTGGGCCCATGTGCAGATGAGGAAACAGGCACAGAGGGGCCACAGGAGCAGGCTGGGGAGGCTGATGCTGGCAGGGGTTCCTGTCCAGGGCCCCTGACCACCATATTGGCTGCCTCTCCAGGGTCTCTCGCCGAGGTCTGGCTTCTCCGGGACTCCGTGTCCTCATCTGTGGAACGGGCTGCTAGTGAGAAGTAGGGGCTCTCTGACCGGCTTGTCTTCTCCCGTCCATCCCTGCAGTGCCCAGAACGTGCGCCCAGAATGAGTTCCGCTGCCAGGATGGGAAGTGCATCGCCCTGGATTTCGTCTGTGATTCGGATCGGGACTGTTTGGACGGGTCCGACGAGGCGTCCTGCCCCGTGCCCACCTGCGGCCCCTCCAGCTTCCAGTGCAACAACTCTGCCTGCATCCCCGAGCTGTGGGCTTGTGACGGCGACCCCGACTGCAAGGATGGCTCAGATGAGTGGCCGCAACGCTGTGGGGGCCGCAACACGTCAGCCCCCCAACAGGACAATGGCCCTTGCTCGTCCCTCGAATTCTACTGCCGGAGCGGCGAATGCATCCACTCCAGCTGGCGCTGTGACGGCGGCCCTGACTGCAAGGACAAGTCCGACGAGGAGAACTGCAGTAAGGCCACCATGCGGGGGTCCTCGCCCCTGTCCCTGTGCTCCCCTGGGGGTGGGACAGGTCGGCCTTTCAGTGCTTAAACACTGTCGAGGCCCACCGTGGGGATTTCAGTCTCATTCCGTGTTTCTTCCAGTGCTCCTGATCACGTGGAGGAGAAAGCCTCCGTGAAAGGGGACCCTGTCTCTAACTAGCCTACGTAGCTCACCTCTTCTCTTGACCAGAGGAGCGGGTGGCAAGCTGCAGTAGTATTTTCGTCCAGAAAGGATCCTGGCGCCGGGCCTGGTGGGTCACCTCCGGCCAAGGACTCAATGTCACTGCATTGTGTTCTCCTCCCCCATAGAATGGGGCAAGAGCATTGGCCTTCACTGGAGTCCAGCACCACCCCATCGAACTTTCTGGGGGCGGTGGACACCTCCCACCTCTGCACTGCCCAGTGCGATAACTGCTACCCAGGGTCGCTAGTGCAAGCGGAGACTGGAATGTTCGGGTTTATTGCACTTTCGCGAGTTGGCAGTTAAGTAGCCACGCGTGGTGAGTGGCTCCTGTGTTGGAGACCGTGGAGATAAAGGACTGTGCCCAGACCCTGGCCTGGCGTCAGTGCTTCCTGGGGGCGGGGGGGGGGGGGGGGGGGGTGTCACCTCAAAGCCAGCGGTGTAGAGCTGCTGTGAACCTAGAACATGTTTTCATGTCCCTGATTCTTTGGTAACTTTGCCCCTGTGCGCTCTTTTCACAGAATTGTAATCTCTGTCTAGATGGAATTAGACTTTTTAAAAGTCACTTTAAAAAAAAAAAAGTGACTTTTTTTTTCCCCAGTAATCTCTCCACCCAGTGTGGGGCTCGAACTCACAACCCCGAGATCAAGAGTTGCACGTTCTTCTGACTGAGTTGCCAGGCACCCCTGAAAGTCACATTTTAAAATAATGGATGACTTTGTATACAATTTGTACTAAAACTCAGCACAAACTCACTTAATTCTCATAACTTGAGCAGGCTTCCCCCACTCTTTTATTATTATTTATTTATTCATTCGTTCGTTTGTTCGTTTGACAGGGAGCACAAGCAGGGGGAGCGGGAGAGGGAGAAGCAGACTCCCCACCGAGCAGGGAGCCCGATGTGGGCCTCGATCTCAGGACCCAGGGATCATGACCTGAACCAAAGACAGATGCCTAACAACTGAGCCGCCCAGGCACCCCGCAAATTATGCGTTCTAAGGACACCTGGCCGCCTCCATCAGTAGAGAGTGTGATTCTTGATCTCAGGGTTGTGAGTTCAAGCCCCACGTTGGGGGAGAGATGACTGAAAATCTTAAAATTACATGTTCTCAAAAATGCGTATGTGGAAAGATTGGAGAAAACTCCAGGAAAACTCAGTGGATGTGTTAGGGTGCTTCCCCCAACTTTCTTATTTTCCATACTTTGTCCTGTGACTTTAGTAATAATTTTCTGGGATTCTTCTTCATTGAGGAAAAAAGTACTTACTACCATGAAGGAAAACCCAATGCTACAACGGTTAGGGGCACCTGGGTGACTTGGTCGGTTAAGCGACTTTTGATTTCGGCTCAGCTCTTGGTCTCAGGCTTGTGAGATCGAGCCCCGTGTTGGGCTCCGTGCTGGGCATGGAGCCTGCTTAAGATCCTCTCTCCCCCTCTGCCCTCCCCCCACACACACCTTAAAAAAAGAAAAGAAAGAAAACTACATTGGCTAAAATTTAGAATATGAAGACAGGTGTACCTGGGGAGTTTTTCCCCAGGTGGGAAGCAGGTAAAATGGATGAGCCCCTGTCTCCTGCTCATGGAGGTGGTGGGGCATGTTTTTTCACCTCTAAAATCTTTCCTGTGATGTGCTGTCCCTGATGCCCGAGGCAGCCAGGAAATTGCTGCTTCGAAGGTGCTAGTTTGTTCTCTTCGCTGCTCCTTGAGAAAACCCAACATGTGTCCTGTCTTTCCCAGCTGTGGCCACGTGCCGGCCTGATGAGTTCCAGTGCTCGGATGGGACCTGTATCCACGGCAGCCGGCAGTGCAACAGGGAGAATGACTGTAAGGACATGAGCGACGAGCTCGGCTGCATCAACGGTGAGCTCCTCTCGGGGCAGCCCTGTACCCACTGTGTGTCCTCGGGCAAGTTGCTTGCCCTCCCTGAACCTCGCTGCCATTTCTCTGACATGCGTCACGAGAGCATCTATCTCAGGACTGTGGATTTAATGAGGCCAAAGTGTGCAGGGCTCCTGTCTTTGAGCTCAGAGGTAACGTTCGTTTGACTCCACGTACGACTGTACGTGGAGACTGTACGACTCCACGTAAAGCACTTTCCTGTGCTTACAGAGTGACACTTCTACTCCTGGGAATGACCCCAGGAGAAACTCGAACCTGTAACCGGGAGACGGGCTCCGGAACATGTGGAACAGCACCGGCCTAACAGCAAAACACTAGAAGCAACCCAATTGTTTATCAGCAGCATTCATTTAAAAATTGTTTTAATTGTGGTAAAATCATGGAACATAAGGATACTGCTTTTATTTTTTTATTTTTTATTCTTAAAGATTTTTTTTTAAAGATTTTATTTATTGGGAGGGAGAGAGCGAAAGACAGAGGACGAGTAGGGGGAGAGGAAGAAGCAGGCTCCGTGCTCAGCAGGGAGCCTGATGTGGGGCTTGATCCCAGGACTCTGGAATCATGACCCTAGCTGAAGGCAGACGCTTCACTGACTGAGCCATCTTTAAATTCTTAAAGATTTTATGTATTTATTTTGAGAGAGAGAGTGTATGGGGAGGAGGAGGGAGAGGGAGCTAGAGAATCTTAAGCAGGCTCCACGTCCGGACGTGGGGCTCGATCTGACGACCATGAGATCATGACCTGAGCCGAAATCCAGAGTCAGACGTTTAACCACCTAAGCCACCCAGGCGCTCCCTGAAACAAACTTTTTTGAACAAGAAGTTAAATTCTGATAATGCACTTTTTAACAACTGTGGTAAACGACATATAAGAAAAAATAATTACCATCTTTCCGATTTTTTTTTTCTAAAGATTTTATTTATTTATTTGACAGAGAGAGAGCCAGCGAGAGAGGGAACACAAGCAGGGGGAGTGGGAGAGGAAGAAGCAGGCTCCCAG
This sequence comes from Ursus maritimus, assembly GCF_017311325.1. NCBI lineage: Eukaryota > Metazoa > Chordata > Mammalia > Carnivora > Ursidae > Ursus > Ursus maritimus. The sequence goes on along the minus strand of NW_024423786.1, from coordinate 49,430,741 downwards.
CAGAGGAGCCTGATGTGGGGCTCGATCTCAGAATGCCAGGATCACGCCCTGAGCCGAAGGCCGACGTTTAATGACTGAGCCACCCAGGCGCCCCCCATCTTTACCATTTTTAAGTGTTTATTTCCATGATATTAAAGTACATCATTATGAATACACTTACATATCCTCTTATGTGAATAAGCTATTATATGAATAAAGAGCAGTAAGTGGGCTCTTGCGTCTCAGAAGCGCCTGACCGTCCTCTTTGGCTCTTAGTGACGCTGTGCGAGGGCCCCAACAAGTTCAAGTGCCACAGCGGCGAATGCATCACGCTGGACAAAGTGTGCAACTCGATCAGGGACTGTCGGGACTGGTCGGACGAGCCCCTGAAGGAGTGCGGTAAGCCCCCCGGGGTGCAGGTGGCTCTCGGACTTATGGGGAGCTGGGGCTGGGACCCAGACGTGGGTGCTGTGGGGCTGCAAGTCTCCTGCCCACCCATGCCCATGAGTGCTTTAGCTCTGCGGCAACACAGACATGGGGGTCCTAGGGGAGGAGCAGCTTTGCTTCCGAGCCTCAGTGTTCACATCTGTAGGATGGGACAGTAAGGGTTCAACATCCTGGGGCTGCTGGGGATTGGCTGTTGCGATGCTTGTAAAGTTTCAGCTGTGCTCTCTAACCTGTGGCCATGCAAATATTTTGGACTTGACCAGCTGTAAGGTCTGTCGCAGCTGTTCAACAGGACCGTTGAGCAGGAAAATCGCTTACGAATGCACACGAGCGTGATCGCGTGTGGCCGTGCTCCAAGCAAACCCAGTTAGGGACACTGATGTTGATGAGGTGCAGGTGAGGTTGTGGGGTGCAGTCCGGAGCTGACGACCGAGAAAGAATTCTTGAGATGTCTTTGGTGCAAAATGGTGGTTTATGAAAGCACGGGGACAGGACCTGTGGGCAGAAAGAGCTGCACGTGGGTCATGAGGAGTGGCCCGTTATATACCCTCAAGTTGGGAGGGGGTTAGGGATAGCGTAAGTCTCTAAGGAATTTTGGAAGCAAGGTTTCCAGGACCTTGAGGGGGCTAGCTGTTGTCGGGAAAAGGTCATTTATTACCGTCTAATAAAACCTGAGTCACGAGACCCGTCAGATGTCTATCGGTGGGCCACATGCTTGGGGGATGATTGCCAACATGTGTCTGGGGTGGGGGGGTGGTTAGAGATAAAGGACGTTTCCAAAGGAATTTTTATAGGTTAAAGTAGACTTACAGGATCTTGGTGGAGGGGAGGGGGTCAGGCTAGGACTGCCTTTTGCCCTTAGCAAAGTATTAACATGGAGGCAGCTGAGTTCCTAGAGGAATGTCACCATGCCTATTTCAAGGACTTGTCAATGGGCTGTAGGTAGTAAGGACTGTTTCTTTGTCCTTTAGGGCAGCCAGGAGTGCCTGAGGAATGTCACATACATCCTGGGGGGGGGGGGGTTTGCAGGGCGTCAGCTTCTGCTTTGTCCTCAGCTTGCCTTCCGTTCCCTCATCAATGTTTGAACCTTTCACGTGGCACGAAATACTTTTTCTTTTGATTCTTATTTTTCTTTTCAACTATTTAAAAATGTAAAAAGCATTCTTAGCTTTGGGGCCACGCAAGAACAGAGGGTAGGCTGGCATGGGCCACCGCCCTGTAGGGAGAGCCGGGGCATGGGTGCCGGCACCCCGGGTCTGGTCCAGCGCTGTGATCTTGGGCGAGTCTTGGAGCCTGGCCGTGCCTCAGTTTCCACAGCTGTGGTTCAGATACCCGTGTGCTTGCTGGGAGTTAGGACCTGCAACTGTGGAACATGATTTTTTAGTTTTTATAATCAAGAACATTTTCAAATGTGTTTTACAAAAAAAAAGAAAGAAAGGAAGGAAAGAAAGAAAGAAAGGAAAGAAAGAAAGAAAGAAAGAAACCATAGGATTTACCGTCTTGGCCATTTTTAAGTGTCCAGTTCAGCGGCATTAAGCAGACTCACATGGTCGTACAGCCATCCCCACTGTCCGTCTCCAGAACTTTCTCATCTTCCCAGACGGAACCTCTGCCCCAAGAAACGCTGCCTCCGCATCCCCTCCCCCACCCCTGGCGCCGGCCATCTACTTCCTGTCTCTGAATTTGACTCCACTGGGGACCTCCTATGGGTGAATCCTACAGTATTTGTCCTTCTGTGCCCCTCGTGGTTCACTCAGCGGAATGGCCTCCAGGTTCCCTCCTGGTGCTGCACGTGACAGGGGTTCCGTGACGTCCTCTTCGGGGATGTGATAGTTCACTGGTCCCTGAGTCGTGGCCATCATGATGAGGGTGATGAGATGGTGCAGGGGTGCCGATGACCTGAGTGTGACCAGCCCCCCCCCCCCCCCCCCCACCACAGGGACCAACGAGTGTCTGGACAACAAGGGCGGCTGCTCCCACATCTGCAACGACCTCAAGATGGGCTATGAGTGTTTGTGCCCCGAGGGCTTCCGGCTGGTGGACCAGCGAAGATGCGAAGGTGATTCCTCCTCAGCCCTTTCTGCTCCTGGGGTGGCCAGACCCTCGGTGCCTCAGTTTCCCCACCTGTTCAGTGGGCACGAAAGCGGTGCTGACCTCACGGGCCTGTTAGGAGGCTTTAATGAGGTGCCGGATGCCTGGGACATCCAGCGCAGGCCCAGCCCTCGAGGAGCACTCGGTTCTTGCCTTTGGGGTTAATAATTACAAAAGAAATCTCGGCTGACGCAGCTTTGCCCTGTGGGCCGCACCCCTGGGGCTAACGGTGAGGTCAGGGTCATTGTTGGAGACGATGCTTGGCTGTTTCTGTGTTTTTATTTCTGAACCTGCTGGTCACCAAGACCCTGGCTCTGGAGGTCTTCCCCAGAGGGCCTCGGCTGTCCCCATGTGCCATCAGGAGGCATGGCTTTCGGTGGGAGCCCATCACTCCATCGGCACCCCAAGTCCCTGTGTCCCGACTTGCAGATATTGACGAGTGTCAGGATCCCGACGTGTGCAGCCAGCTGTGCGTGAACCTCGAGGGCAGCTACAAGTGCGACTGTGAGGAGGGCTTCCAGCTGGACCCCCACACCAAAGCCTGCAAGGCTGTGGGTGAGCACCGGGCGGGGCCGATGGGGGTGGGGCCGGAGCCAAGAGCAGGTGCAGGGGGGAGTTTCGTCATGTGACCTTTGCATCCACTCCAAAGACTGCTGGGGCCGGGGGGGGGGGGGGGGGGGG
>NW_024423786.1:49411919-49427533 GCF_017311325.1 Ursus maritimus | reverse complement strand
GGGGGGGGTGGTGGTGGTGGCAGACTGTGTCCTCCAGAGACCTCTGGCAGATGGTGAGCAGCCCTGTCAGGAACTTGCCAGGAGGCTGCCCGTCCGGGTCCTGCCTCCCTGCTGACCCAGATCAATTGGCAGGAGATCCGGTTTGCAGCCCCCAGGCCCCCCAGTGGCTTCAGGGAACAAGAGGTTGAAAGGCTGTGCCTGAAGGCCCCCCCCCCACAACCAGCTGTTCTTATTCACTTAGAGGGACTTATACCCAAAAAGCAAACATTCCCTTAAGAGAGACCAAGCTATAATCAATTGCTCATAAGAAGACCAAACCGCAGGAATCGCGGTTTCTTTTCTACCTAAACTGAAGACGAGCCCCGCAGCCAGGCACTGATTCTCCAAAGCCCCGAAGTGAGGGGATCCCATGTGTTTGAGGAGTCGACCAGTGGGCCAAACTCCCTTTGCTTTGTGTCCGCTCCGCCCTCCGGTGTGATTCCCATGACGGACAAGTTTGCAGAAATATTTTAGATCGTCTTCCGTTTCCTCAAGGGTCTCTTTGAGCCTTGAAGGCTTCTCCCCTGTTGTTGTCCCTTTTGTGGCTGTTCGTTGGCCGCCCTCTGTCACAGCCCCATGCGTTTCCCCGTTCTGGGGAAAACTGGGGACTGAGTTCGTGAAACCCCCCCAGGGTTTGAGGTTTCACTTTGGTTCCAACCTGTTGGGGCCGGTGTCTATACAGACACCCTCCCAGGGGTGCGCGTGGTATCGTGGGAAGGGCTATTCGAGGTCAGTTGTACACACGGTCAGCTTGTTGGTGAATATTGGTGTCGTGGTTACAGCACAGCCCCCAGAGTCGGGGCAGCCTGGGTTTGAATCCCAGCTCTGCCACTTGCCAGCTGGTGTGACCTTGGGCTCGTCACTTCCCCTCTCTGAGCTTCAGGCACCTTGTATATAACGAGAGTTTGACGACAGCTCTGGCCCCATCGGGGTGTGAGGATCAATGAGGGAAAACGGAATATGAAAAGCACTCAGAATTTCCTGCCCTAAGGAGTAGCTCTGTATACCTTAACCGTGAACGTTTCTTCATCTTTATGTTCCACGATGGAAAATGCTGGGGCCCCAGTGTAGGTTTTATTTTTAATGGGGGTTTTACTTCCATTCACGTATGGTGGGGCCAACCCAGCAGGAGACGACCACCACTGAAAAGATCGGTTGTTACAGTTCCCAGGAGGAGGGGGAGCGTGGCAGCCCTGGGGCCCCCTGGGGAAGCACCAGGGTCCCTCAGGAGGCAGAGGGAGAGGGCCGGCCCTGGGAGGGGCTGTCCCTTCGGGCTCTGCAAGGCCCAGGATGTCAGAGCATCAGAACCACACGGTTAATGCGCCAGCGAGGCATTTTCCACCCCATCCTGAGTGTCTCCTCCGGTTTAGCCGGACCCCAGAGGGTGACAAGCAGGAGTCGGGGTCCCTTCTGCTCCCCTGAGCATCCTCCCTGCGTCCCCAGGCAATATCGCCTACCTCTTTTTCACCAACCGCCACGAGGTGCGGAAGATGACCCTGGACCGCAGCGAATACACCAGCCTCATCCCGAACCTGAAGAACGTCGTCGCCCTAGACACGGAGGTGGCCCGCAACAGAATCTACTGGTCTGACCTGTCCCAGAGGAAGATTTACAGGTGAGCCTCGGAGCCGCTCCCAGCCCCCACCCCAGGTGAACTCGGCCCCTCGCACTGACGCTCTCCTCTCCGTCTTCCCCCCTCCCCCGACAGTACCCAAATCGACAGAGCCCCCAGCTTCTCCTCCTATGACACCGTCATCAGCGAGGACCTCCAGGCCCCCGACGGGCTGGCAGTGGACTGGATCCACAGCAACATATACTGGACAGACTCCGTCCTGGGCACTGTCTCTGTGGCGGACACCAAGGGTGTAAAGAGAAAGACGCTCTTCAAGGAGAAAGGCTCCAAGCCGCGTGCCATCGTGGTGGACCCCGTGCATGGGTGGGTACTCAGACGGAACGAACTGCAGAGGTGGGGTTCGAGAACTGGTTAGGACTCAGACTGGGGGAAGGCGTGTGCCTGAGCTGGACTGGTCTCCGTGATCTTGGGGCTGTCCCCAGCCACAGAGGCCCTTGCTGTCAGGAAAGAATAGGACCTAGAAGGGTGGTCCTTCCTCACATGCCCTTGATTGATCCCTCTTGATGTCTGCTAAGATAGAAGTGGACCCTGAAAAGTGCGCTCAGGGTAAGAACCCCAAATCAGGGAGGCGCCTGGGCGGCTCAGTCGGTTAAATGTCTGATTCTTTTTTTTTTTTTTTTTTTAAAGATTTTTTAAATTTATTCAACAGAGATAGAGACAGCCAGTGAGAGAGGGAACACAAGCAGGGGGAGTGGGAGAGGAAGAAGCAGGCTCATAGCGGAGGAGCCTGATGTGGGGCTCGATCCCCTAACGCTGGGATCACGCCCTGAGCCGAAGGCAGATGCTTAACCGCTGTGCCACCCAGGCGCCCCAAATGTCTGATTCTTGATCTCTGCTCAGCTCCTGATCCCAAGGTCGTGAGTTCAAGTCCTGTGTTGAGCTCTGTGCTGGGCATGGAGTCTACTTAAAAAACGAAAACGAAACAATAACAAAAAACAAAGACCAGAAATTAAAATATGGATTTAAATTGGTATTAGAAATTAATAGTTATTTAAGTTCTGATTTAGTATTTTATGGCAGAGAATCCTGTGCCAGGATTGGACTGAAGGAAGGTAAAAAACGCTCAGATCCAAGGGAAGTTTCGGGGAGGATGCCACAGGGAGTAAAGGTCACCACCCCGCCGAGCCCCCGGGCGGGGGTTTGCACGGCCCATGGCTGACTCAGCAGCTCTGGGGCCCGCAGGGACCTGTGTCCCCTGACGGAAGGCATCTCCCCGCCCCGTGTCCCGAACCCATTACACCATATCTGCCCGTGGAATTTCACAATTCTGGACAGGCAGCCTGTCCTGGTGGCAATCATCAGAAGGAAAGGGAACTTTTTTTTTAAGATTTTATCTATTTGAGAGAGAGAGAGATTAAGAGCACAAGAGGAGGGGAGAGGCAGAGGGAGAGGGAGAAGCAGGCTCTCTGCTGTGTGATCCCAGGACCGAGGGATCATGACCTGAGCCCAAGGCAGACGCTTAACCAACCGAGCCACCCAGGTGCCCCAAAAGGGAACTTTTGAGATGAGCATGACTCACATGGGACAGACCCTGAGTTGAAGGTGGGCCTGGGCCCACAAACATTCTCGTTTGGTAGAGGGACACTCGGTTGAATGAATTTAACCCCCCAGCTGCCAAGAAAGAGAGAGGCTCGCAGAAATAACCCCTTAGATACAAATCATGGGTGGGTGTGTGGTGTCTACTGTTGTGTTTCTTTTCCCCCCAGGTAGAGTAGCATAGGATTGCCCTCTTGGACCCTGTTCTCCCCTTGGCTCTGTCATTTGGCATATGGGGCTCATTCCCTGTTGACTGGATGAGCCATGATTTACTTTGTATCCAGCGCTTGGAAATTAAGTTTTCCCCCTGCCTCACACAAAGAGGCTGCAAATACCTTTGAATACCTTCAAAGGCGAGTCACTTGCAATTTCTCTGCAGGATTGTCGATTCTAGATTCCTCATTCTAGAAGTTGGGTTACTAGGTCCGAGGGTACGTGCGTGGAGGGAGCATCAAATTGCCTTTGAAAACCTGCTTTGTGAAACCCGGCCTCCATTAGCGCCCCCGCGCGCCCGTCTCGCTCACGGTCAACAGCAGGTCTTTGCCAGTCGCAGTGGGGAGGGGGGCTTTCAGTGTATTTGTAAGTGGCTGGTTGTGAGTGAGTTTGAGCATCTCTTCAGAGGCTTAAAAGCCATCGGAGACCCACGTCCAAGTGTAGCGAATGCAGATGCGAACAGGTGTTTGCAGCCCCGTGTTCACAGCAGCCGGGGCCCGAAGCAGCCCGAGCGTCCCTCGATGGCTGAAGGGTAAACCGGATGCGGTCTAGCCACGGGCAGAACTGTAGTCAGTCTTATAAAGGAAGGACCTCCTCGCACCTGCTGCGACACGAATGAACCTCGAGGCCATTATCCGGAGCGCAAGCAGCCAGGCACGAAAGGACAAGTGCTGTATGAGCGCCCTTACATGAGGTCCCTAGTGGGGTCCCATTCATGGAGACGGGGAGCCGAGTGGCAGGAGCCAGGGGTCAGGGGAGGCGAATGAGGAGCTGGTGCTTCGTGCGGTCAGAGTTCCAGTCTGGGGTGATGGAAGAGTTCTGGAGATGGATGGTGGTGATGGTTGCATGACAGTGTATGTGTACTTAACGTCACCGAACTGGACACTTAACAGTAGTTAAGATGGTAACTTTTATGTTTTATGTGTTTTACCACAATTAAAAAATTTTTTAAAATCAAAGCAAAAACAAAACTTGCCAAGAAAAGAAAAAAATGTATAAAAGCCTTCAGAAATCACTGTCGAGGGTGCAAATTAAGGGCCTCAGTCCAGACATTGGAATAAAAAAATCTCCTTTTGTTCTCGAAGGTTCTAAAATCCTGCCAGGCCTCACCAGGTTGCATGCGCTAGGGTAGCAGAAGAAACCAGTGCGAGGTCTCTTTGGGAGGATGTCTTAACAATTCCTGGCCTGGCTGCCTCAGCTGGGAGCTGCTCTTTGGGGCAGACGGGAGCCTCCCCGGCTGACGTCCTGCTGTTCTTGCCGCTCGCCCCCCAGCTTCATGTACTGGACGGATTGGGGAACCCCTGCCGAGATCAAGAAGGGGGGTCTGAACGGTGTTGACGTTTACTCGCTCGTCACGGAAGACATCCAGTGGCCCAATGGCATCACCCTGGGTATGTCCTTGGGACCTGGGTCTCTGGGGTCAGGCACTGTCTGGAGGAGAGGAGGGAGTGGCCAGGCTGCACCTGAGGAAGGAGATGCGGCTTCCTGAGTTTTTTGTAACCTGACACTAAACTACACCAGCGTGGGGTTTGGCCTCACACAGGGAGGTGTGCAGTTGGGGCTGCTTTTAGGGGCACCTCTCTGCCAGGTCCTTGGGGGGGGCTCCTTCCTGGGGAGAGTGGAGCGCCCAGGCCCCGGCCCCTCTGGCATCGGCGTGTGATCTCTTCCTTATCCACCTGTGGGTTCTAGATCTTTCTGGTGGCCGCCTCTACTGGGTTGACTCCAAGCTCCACTCCATCTCCAGCATTGATGTCAACGGCGGGAACCGGAAGACCGTTTTGGAGGACAAGAAAAAGCTGGCGCACCCCTTCTCCTTGGCCATCTTCGAGGTGGGGGCCGGGAGCCAGGGCTTGCTCCTTTGGTGCTCGAGGGAACTCACATCTGAGTGCTGGTTACTGAGCGCAACTCACGTGCGAGGCCTAAGTGCTCGTGCTGACGGGTCAACCCACGTGGTCTGGCTCATTCAAGCCAGGACCAACTTAGAGAATGGAAGTTATTTCCATTTTCTTCTCCTCGAAAGAGGTGTTTTTGTTTTTGTTTTTAAGTAAACTCTACCCCCGACACGGGGATCAGACTCACGACTCTGAGATGAAGAGTCACGGGCTCCCCTGGACTGAGCCAGCCTGGCGCCCCTCTCACCCTAAGAGTCTTAAAGCAGCGGTTCTCACTTAGAGGCCATCCTGAGGCCCAGGGGACATTTGGTACTTTCTGGAGACTTTCTGGTTGTTGTATTTGGTACCTCGTGGGTAGAGGTCTAGGAGGCTGCTAACCGCCCTACAGAGAGGAAAGGGGGCCAACCGCAGTTGGGAAAGGGGGAAACATTGTTACATTCGTGCACCCTCGTTCAGACAGCGTGAGTCACAGCAGCCAAGAGATGGAAGCAACCGTCAGAGATGAAGGGCTAAACAAAATGTGTATCTATACAGCGGAATGCGATTCAGGAAACAGGGAGGAACTTCTAACACACACAACATGGAGGAAGCTGGAGGGAACTAAGCCAGACACAGGAGGATGAATCCTCTCTGATCCCACTTCTGTGAGGTCCCTGGAGGAGCACGGTCCACAGAGACAGGAAGTAGATGGTGGGAGTCAGGGGCTGGGACAGGAGTCAGTGTTTCCTGGAGACAGAGTCTCAGTTTGGGGAGATGGAAAGTTCTGGACATGGATGGTGGTGATGGTTGCACACCAACGTGAATGTACCTAATGCCACAGAAAACACTTAAAAAGGATTAAGATGGTCGAATTTAGATCATGTATATTTTACAAAATTAAAAATTTTTTTAAAAAGAAAGGAAAGAAATGAGGCTCGTACCACGCAGTACTGCTTCCTCCCAGAAATTCTTATGTCCTGTGCCCTCGATTAATGGCATCTGCTATCTTCTTTAATGCCCACATAGGATAAAATATTTTGGACAGACATCATCAACGAAGCCATTTTCAGTGCCAACCGTCTCACAGGCTCAGACATTAATTTGGTGGCAGAAAACCTGTTGTCTCCAGAGGACATTGTCCTTTTTCACAACCTCACACAGCCAAGAGGTAAAGATGGGGCGACCACCTCCCCCCTCCACTTCCCTGCTGGTGTTCTGGAATTTTCTAGAATTTTCTATCCTGGTTCTTCCCCTAACTCCCTGCCTCTTCCACCTCAGGGGTGAACTGGTGTGAGAGGACCGCCCTCCGCAACGGTGGCTGCCAGTACCTGTGTCTCCCGGCCCCACAGATCAACCCCCACTCGCCCAAGTTCACCTGTGCCTGCCCTGATGGCATGCTGCTGGCCAAGGACATGAGGAGCTGCCTCACAGGTAGAGGTAAGCAGCCTGCTTGGGTGAGCGTCCCTCTTCTGCCACCCTTGTGGCTTAGTCCTGCAACTTGACCTTGCCGATCTCTTTGCTCATCTGTCCAGTGGGAGACTGAGGCTCCTGGGGGCCATTGTAGGGGTAACCGTAGTTTGCCTTTGTCATGCGGGACACATGAGCTCTGTGCCAGGCATTTAGACACACGCTGTTCACCTTTGATGTCTGGTTTACTCTCTCCTGGCCCCCTTGCGAGGTGACTGATTTTAGACATGGGCATCGAGTGAGGAGATGACCCCCTGTTCAACTTTTCTCATCCTCAGAGAAAGTCTTGGTTTGGGGCCAGTGTGTCTGTAATACTTGTGAATCTCCCTTTCGAACTACAACAAATAATAACATAGACATTCGTGTGTTTCAGTTGTTTTCAGGTTTTTTTTTTTTTTAAGGCTTTATTTATTTATTAGAGAGCACAATTAGAGAGGCAGAGGGAGAGGGAGAAGCAGACTCCCCACTGAGCAGGGAGCCCAACGCAGGGCTCGATCCCACGACCCTGGGATCCTGCCCTGAGCTGAAGGCAGACGCTTAGCCGACTGAGCCACACAGGCGCCTGTTTTCAGTTATGTCTTTTTGGTCAACGGCATGTACCACTTACCATTGTCACAAGCAGCAGGGCCCTCAGGAAATGTTTCTTCTTTCAGGGGCGGAACCTGGAACGACCACCCGGGGTACCTCCACGGTCACAGTCAGGCCGACGGTCCGCTCCACAGCCAGCCCGTGGCCCGCGGCCAGCCCTGAGTTCACCACGGCAGAGACGGTGACGATGTCCCAGCACGGTAAAAGCGGGGACCGCCCTGGCCCCTGGTTTATAGCTCAAGCATCCAGACAGGCCCTTCAGAGGCCAAGAGGATCTTGGGGCAGGGATAGAGTGGGTTTAGGCTTTGCCCCTGCACTCCTGACGTGGCCTGTGCATCCCAGAAGCCTCTGTTTCCTGATCTATAAAATGGGACTGATAACAGCGCCTGCCCACCTCCTGGTGGCGGGGGGATTGCGTGGGCCCCGGCGTGTGGAGCGCTGGAGTGCGTGGCGGAGGCTTATCCCAGAGTCGTCCCGAGCCGAGGCCGGGGAGCCTGAAATGTTATGAAGGCCCATTCGATGACCTGCTTTCAGGTGTCTGCCCAGCAGGGCAAGGGCTGGGGTGAGGCGGGTGAGGTGCTGTTCAGGGCAGCATCGGAGGGGGCACCAAAAACCCAGGGCTTACATCCTATTTTACTGCGTAATTTTTTTCAAATAATTCACCAAATTATGGGCCGTGGGCCGAACACCTGGTCGTGTAAATATAGTTTGTTCAGAGCCAGGTCCCAGAGAGGCAGGGTCAGGCAAGTGCGGAGACAGAGCCTGTCTTCCTAAAAGTCTGACACTTTGTTATCATGAGGTATCGGCCTTCATGTTTATTTCTTTAAAAAATAACACATCGAAATATTACTCAGTTACTAAGGTTTTTTTGGCAAGGGGGTGTGGGGACAGACTTTTAAGTTTTGTGCTAGCGGTGAGTGCCTGCCTCTCCTCAGCCCCGCCTGGGCTCCAGAAGTTCAGAGCTGGGTATCCAGAAGGTGGCCTGGGCTCCGGAAGGTCAGAGCGGGGCTCTCCGTGAATTCATGGGAGACCCGCCATTCATCTCTTTGCCCACCAGAGGGCGCTAGCCCTGGAATTTGAGCGGCCAGAAAAATGGAGCTCATAGATTTTTCTAGCCAGAAAAAAAAGGCGGGGGGGGGGGGCACATCAGCAAGTTTCAGACATTTTTTGCCCCTCAGAGTAACTGAAGCTTATGTCCAACCATAAATAAGGTAAAGCAGGAATTGCTGTGGTTGAGGGAGGCTAGGAAACCTTTTTGCTGCAGGGGGTGCGGGGGGAGCCACTGCTTGAAAACCCATTTCCCAGACGGGCCCACCCAGGGCTTCTCACTTTGGGCAAAGGAGCCCTTCTAAGGGAAAAATTTCTCAAGGACCTTGCTGCTGCCTTGAGTTTTTTTTGTTAAGAAGTTTTCTTAAATATGTGCAAATGTAAAAAAGTCAGTATAAACTCTCTACACACACAACAGCCAGTAGAATTCAAACCCAGGCGGGTTTGAATATAACTGATGTCCGTCACTGCTCACCTGCGTCCCGTGGCCCAGGTGTGGCTCCTCAGTCCCCCTGGCCTGTCTGCCTGTTTGGAGGACTTGAAACTTTGGTTTGCATGGGGCCCTCACAGGGCGCAGGTGCACACGTGTGCTTAGGTAATGAGGTCTCCCCAGTATTGATGAACTGTGGACTGACACAGGACTGTGGCGCTTTGGTGCAGTCCACGCCGGCCCTGGAATCGCTGAACGTTACGGAGTCGGGGGGCTGCCGACCCGCCCAGACCTGTCTCGTTTCCATCAAATGCAGAACCAGGATGAGAAACTCCACCAGTGACCTCACCAGCTGCTGGGAATGTACCTGCAGGCTTTTGTCTCAAAGACGGGGGGCCTCTTCCCCAGAGCCTCATAACACTTGGCTAAGCAGCTCTCTTAAATCTGCTCCGAGTCCCATGACCCTGACTGCTAATGAATAAGGCCCCAGCGTAATGCCTCTCAAACCTGGGAGATGCTCCAAGTTCCTTTGAACCTTTTTTTTTTTTTAAGATTTATTTATTAGAGTGTGTGTGTGCAAGCAGGGGGAGGGGCAAGGGGAGAGGGAGAGAATCCCAAGCAGACTCCATGCTGAGCATGCAGCCCGACACGGGGCTTGATCTCATGATCCTGAGATCAGGACCTGAGCCGAAATCAAGCGTCCTAGCGCTTAACCGACTGCGCCATCCGGGCTCCCCTCCCTTGAACCTTTAAGGGCACTAGGAGGCGTCAGGCGTTTCCGTGTGTGGCGTTGTCATACACCTGCCATGTTTCCCTGGCCCTCCCCGTGGATCTGAGCCTTGCTTTGTCCTTTTGCCTGTGCAGCCCTGGGCGATGCTGCCAGCAGAGGAGACGAGGAGAAGCCGAGGAGCGTGGGGGCTCTGTACGTCATCCTGCCCATTGGTAAGCCTGCCGGCCAGGCCCACCCCAACCCCGGCTTCCTGCAGGATGACCGCCTTGCCCCACGAGCTGGGCCGGTCTGCCTTTTCTTCCAGGCTTGGGGCGGCCCCCTTTCTGGCTTCATTCACTCAACCAATACAGTTGAGTGCCTGCTGTGTGCCAAGGCCGCTTGTGGGCCCTGGGGCCGCAGCTGGACGAGGCCGAAGCCTCCCACCCGCTCCGAGCGAGCGCTGGTGCTCAGCTGGGGCAGGGGGCGCGTCCCTGTGTGCAGGGACAGGAGCTGCAGGGAAGACCTCACGCCGCCTGAGGGACGCCTCCTGGCGAACCTCTCTCTTGCAGGGGGAGTTCGGGGAGTTCTGCCTCCCCCCCGCCGCCTCACCCCTGTTAATCATAGCATCACACCTGTTTTTCCTTTTCTGAGCAAATCCTTTGGAGGTGTCCCTCAACACCCAGCCCGCTCTCGGAGACCACGTTAGTGCCTTACAGTCGCCTGGCTGTGAGTGGACCGACATGGCAGTGGGGCGCTCGTCTCCCCGCCAGGTGCCCAAAGGTGGCACCCCCCCCAGGTTTTCTCAATGGAGCCTGAGTCTCTCCCACCCTCTGAGCCCTCGCCAGAATTTTTTTTTTAATTTATTTTTGAAGATTGATTTGACAGCAAGAGAGAGAGAAGGAGCAGGGGGAGGGGCAGAGGGAGAAGCGGTCTCCCTGCTGAGCAGGGAGCCCGATTTGGGGAGTCCCCAAGTCCCGGGATCATGACCTGAGCCCAAGGCAGACGTTTTAACTGACTGAGCCACCCAGGCACCCCCTTGGCCAGAATTTTTTACAAATCTGGGCTGGGTGGGCCCTTGGCTGTCCCCCGGATCGAGGAGGGTCTGGGAACGCCACCCCAGGGCCACTAGAAACGAGGCGAAGAGCACCCGGACAGAGGAAAAGAGCGTTGGCCCCGCCGATAGAGAGGGCAGGCCCCGCATGTGGTGACTCAGAGGAAGCCTGGACGCGTCAACCCCAGTGGGGTGTTTCTGGGGCAAGGGGGTCGCCGTGGGCTTCGAGTTAGAGACTTGTTATGCACTTAGGTAGGTTTTCTCCCCCAGTGGACAAGTATGGCTTCGAATTCAGAACAAAAAAACCCTGTATAGGTCAAAAGGCCAGGAGTCTGCGGGCCGTGTCACCCGGGGGGCTGAGCTGGGCGGCCGGCAGGGCGGCCTCCTGACCGGCCATGTCCCCCGCAGTACTGCTCATCCTGCTGTGTTTCGGGACCTTCCTCCTCTGGAAGAACTGGCGGCTCAAGAGCATCAACAGCATCAACTTCGACAACCCCGTGTACCAGAAGACCACGGAGGACGAGGTCCACATCTGCTACAGCCAGGACGGCTACACCTACCCTTCGGTGAGAGCCCCGGCCCGCCCAGGACGCGGGGACCCTCCGGAGCCCTTTTCGGGGCGGGTGGGGGGGGGCAGCATCAAGAAAAGAGGAAAAAAAAAAAAAAAAAGCCAGTGGGGGCTGGGAGGGGGGAGGGAGAGCTTAGATGAGGAGGCTGGAGCAGGCTTGCCTAGGCCCGGAGGCTGGTGTGGCTGCAGCTGAAAATTGGGGTGTCGAGGGAGGAGCCAAGGGAAGGGAAGGGACCAGGCCCCTGGAGCAGGGCCTGGGTGCCTCCGGGAGGACCGTGGCTGTGCTCTAACAAGATGGGAGCCCTGCAGAGGGTTCTGGGCTTGGCCTGACTTGGGGCTCACGGGCGCCCTCTGGTGGCTGTCAGGGGAAAGACTGGGGCCAAGGTCGGGAGCCCCAAGAGCAGCAGGGCGGAGGCTGCTGTGTGGGTCCAGGCCAGTGATGGGGGGGCCGGCCCCCCGGGTGGGCCAGGAGGGAGGGAGGTGTGGGTGGCCACTGGCCATGTTTACGGAGCGTTGGACTGATCGCTTCCGGCGTTTATCTTGCTGTTGACAGAGACAGATGGTCAGCCTGGAGGATGATGTGGCGTGAGCTGCCGCCTCAAGTCCTGTCCTTCCCCCGAACCTGCTGCCAGTCACGGGCAGGAAGAACACTTTCTCCCCGGACCCTTGACCTGCCCCAAACCCTTCCTGAGACCTTGACGCCCTCCCGTCTCATGCAAAGATCAGAAGTGAACCCAAAGCACCGCTGGCGGCCGCAGCCTCAGCACCGGCAGCCGCTTGGCCTGTCCTGCCAGAGCTTTGTTCTATATATTTATTCGTCTGGGAGGCAGAACGGGCTTCTAACGGCGCACACGCAACGGGTTTGGGTTGGGATTTTTTTTTTTTTTCTTTCTTCCTCTATGAACAGTGGAGAAGAGAAGGCCGAATGAGCTGGGGAGGGTGCATTTCTGCCCTCTCCAGGGACTGCTCCCTTCTCCCCACCTTGCGGGGCTGCCAGAGGGACACAGGAGTGAAGGCAAGGGGCTTGGAACTCGAGAGAGCAGGCCCTACCCACAAGGTCCTGGGTAGCTGCTCTACCCCCACCTCCTAGCCTGAGCCCCCAAACTCAGGAGTAAACGTACTCCCCTCTCCCTTGCCGGACAGCCAGAGTTCGCTTTTGCTTTGCTACCCCTCGGATCTGGATCAAACTCACGTTTTCCAAGCGAGGTCTGTACCCTCTCTTGATGCCAGCACCGGCATCGATCTTGACCTGGCCGAATCCAGCATCCCGGGGGTGGGGCCAAGGGAGCCCCATTCATTCACCAAAACCTCCACCATTCCCAGGGTAAGCCTGAGCCACCGGTTGCCCTTAATATTTATTAAGTGCCTGAGATACCCACTTAGCTGATGCGTGAAGACAGCGGCCTCCAGCCTCTAAGAGCATCCTGTGGTCTGGGTGTGGTGGGCTGGACCCCAGCCCCCGTGCCCGCCCCAGCCCTCTCCGGGTACCCGTGCACTTTTTTTTTTTTTTAGTTCAGGGCTATATCTCGTGTAAAGTTGACATTACTGTTTTGCACTGGTTTCTGTTCCGGTTGGGATGGGCTCCCGGGTGGGCCAGGGCCCGCGTGGATGAATGTGAGATCTCGGGGCCTCTTCCCCCACCAGGTGCCTCAAGGCCGCCGTCATGACTATCCCACTAGTGTTTCCGCTTCTATGCAGATGCCCCTAAGCCATTAATTTCCCCAGCAAGGTAGCTGTCGTTGACGGGTGTCCCCTGAAAATGTGCATGGCATTTTAGCCCTGTAAGACCTCCCCTGGGCTTGGTCATTTTATGGGACTTCTTAAACAAAACCGTCTTTCCGATAATATCATCCATGTCACATTTACGACCAAAGAGAGAAGAGGCAGCCCCCTGTGGCTTCCTGCCTGACGTCCAGGGCCTGCCCGTTGCTCACTGCATGACCACCCAACACTGTGCCTACCCCGTAGGAAACTGTGAAAGCGTGTAAATAATCCCCTGTACAGATCATGGGGTGGGGGGGGGCTTTTTTGTTATGTTTGCACTTTGTATATTTGTTAAACATTTATCACATATATATGAAACAAAGATCTATTTATTTTTGCAAACCCTGGTTGCTGCACTGCTGACCCCCTCCGGGGGCTCTGCCTTGGGGGAAGGCGTCTCTGAGACGCCTCTTCTTTTTGTACAAAGATTTGCGCAAAGCCCTTCAGGAGAATCGTGTCTGTGTTGTATATATGGTGTGTTGCTTGGGGGGGATGGGTATCGCTTTTTAAACCACTGTATAGAATGTTTTTATACCCTGAGTGTCTTACTGTGATCGATTAAATTTCTTAAATGAACCGCTTGGCGAAACCTGGACTGTTTTCTTCCTGTGGTTTGTGGGCTCCTCCGTCTGTGTGTGGGTGGGACATCCCAGGCGATGGATCTGGGAAAGGGGAACATTCCCCCAGAGCTCGGGACCCCTGAATTGGGGTTTTGCTAAATCTGCAGGCTCATTCACAGAACGAACGTCAGCTGGGCACCTGTGTTGTATGCCGGGTCTCGGTCTAGGCATGTGGGACACTGCAGTGAATAAAAGAAGTAAGTGTCTACCCCCAAAGAGCTGACATTTTAGAAGGGGAAATAGATACAATGACTATATTTTAGAAGAATATTAGAGAAGAATTTTAAACAGGGTAATGGGACCGAGAAGTGACTGGCAGGGAGAGGACTGCTTTCAGGAGGGCTCAGGGAAGG
Organism: Ursus maritimus; assembly: GCF_017311325.1. Classification (NCBI taxonomy): domain Eukaryota; kingdom Metazoa; phylum Chordata; class Mammalia; order Carnivora; family Ursidae; genus Ursus; species Ursus maritimus. The sequence continues at coordinate 49,413,644 of NW_024423786.1, read as the reverse complement.
ATTCTCTAAGGAGGTGACATTGGAGCTGAATCCAGAAGCATAAACTGGGGGAAGAGTGGCTGGGGCAGAGACCTTCCCACCTGGTTCAATCAACACATGATTTCTGAAGGAAGCTTCCCTTCAAACCCTTTGGGCTCCTGGAGTGGTTGATGTGAGGTTTTCTTAAAGGAAGAGACAAAGGATAAACACCTATGAAATTAATTGCTAAGATATAAAACAACGAGAGATTTAACAACACAAATCCAAATAACCATGAGTTCTGGCAAATTCTCAAGTTCCGTAGTGGCAATATTGGGCTACGTTCGTCCCCATTCTTTTGTGCACCCCGGCTTTACTGGAGTCTGGACCTGTAGGCAATTGAGACCCCCTTCCTTGAGCCCGGCAAATCAAACCACAAGTAGTCTAGGCGGCTCTGTTGGGGTGTGGCCAAGAACGCAGCAGTTCAGCAGACTGAACTTAATATGGGGAACTACGTGTAAAAAGATCAAATGGGCAAACCGTAATGACACACCACCTCGCACTCTAGGATTCCACTCTAGGTCCCTAGAGAAGTCAAATTCTTAGGGAAAGGAGATGATGGGCGCCAGGGCTGGGGGAGGGGGGTGGGGAGATAGCGTCCTGTGGGGACAGAGATTCAATTTGAGAAGACGAGAAAGTTCTGGAGATGACGGCGATGGCTGCACAACCATGTTATTGTATTTATGCCCCTGAATTAGACGCTTAAATATGGTTAAGATGGTAAATTTGATGTTATGTATATTGGAACACAATTTAATACTAACTGGTAATGTTTTTAAAGACCAAATCGGGGAACAATGAGGCAGCCAGAAATAAGCAACAGTGTAGGGTAGGGCTGATGTTCCTGGAACCCAGGAAGGAGCTGGTGGGAGCCTCCCTTGGAGACACTGTGTACAGCAGAAAAAAGGGAGAGTCAGCTTCTCCCCTCCTCCTGGTGCCCTCTCCCACCAGCGGCCCCCGTTGACTGAACACAACAGGACCTGGGGAATGGGGTCCCCTGCCTTACAGGGCAAAGGGAGGGAGAGCAGGAACAGGTTAGGAGGGGGCGACTCAGACAGTAGGGTGGGAAGGAGCACAACCTGGGCCAGGCCACCTAGGTTGAGATGGGTGACCTCGGGCCCACGAGAGCCTCAGTTTCCCCAACTGAACCTGGGGCCAGTGCTAATTCCCACTCCCAGGCTCAGAGCGTGTCGGAGGCTCTGCGCATGCCTGGAGAGGGACACCAGGAGCTGAGGGCCTGTTATCTTTTCTGTGTCCACAGGGTGGCACTTCCTTCCTTCCTTCCGCCTTTTGTCTTGGGAAGGTTCCAAAATGCCTCTGGGGGTGAAAACTGAACAGCCTGCACAGGAAGCGTCCAGGGCCCGCACGTGGGCGCTCGATAATTGTGTGATTGACTGATGCCATGCTCAGCCGCGTGGCAAACAGGGCAAATGAGCGTAAATGGCTTGGCAAACAGGAGGGGCCTGGTGAGATGATGGAAGCTTCTGGTATCTGGCTTTGGCTGTTTTCTGTTAAAGCACTGGTCACTGAAATCCTTCCTTGCCGCCCCCTGCATGTGGCAGGGAAATAGGAGCAAACCCTTCTCAGGCATTAATTCATCTGCTCAGTGTGGTCCTGAGGAGAGGACAGTAGCCAGCGCCCATTTCACAGATGGGAAAGGGGAAGCTCGGGTCACTGGGCTCAGCTGCCGCAGCTCCGGGGGGGGGG
>NW_024423786.1:49374186-49411909 GCF_017311325.1 Ursus maritimus | reverse complement strand
GGGGGGGGGGGTACCTAGTTGCCACCCTGTGGCTTTCCCTACTGACTGCGAGGGGTAGAGGGGATGGATTCTTAGGGCTCAGAACAGGGTGCCATATTGGAAGGCCCCAAGGCGGACCCCCCGGTCCGTGGACTCAGCCCCAGAGCACGGCAACGGTGCTGGTTGTGCAGGGTAGAGGCATTCTGCAGCTTGGGACAGGGTGGGGGGCTGGCAGTCCTGTCCTCCTTGGCTCGGAGCACTCAGCAGCTCTGGCCAGGACAGGGTTGGCGGTGGGAGGAAGCTGCTCCCCTAAGCTTGGTACCCCCAACTCGTGTCCTCTGCTGCCCCCCCACCCCCACCCGGCAGCCCAAACCACAGCTGCCTGCGGTGAGTCAGGCTGGAGCCTGGGGGCTGAGCCCAGGTCCGAGGGGTAGAAGGGAGAGGGGAGAGGGGAGGGCTGCCCTCACCCAGCAGCCTCCCCAGCCAGCCCCTCCCCCACTGTGGGGGTCAGTGCCTCCTTCAGTCCCCCCAGGAAGTGAATTCTCCGATGAAGGGATGAGGGAGAGGCTGAGGGCTCGGACTGTGGGTGAGCCCTGGTCACATCAGCCACCCCACGGAGCGGGGCAGCTGGGGGGGGTGGAGGCGGGGCAGCCCTGGGGACTCCTGGGTCTGGTCCAGCCCCCACTCCAGGCAGCTCGGGTTTCAGCCCTGCTTCCTGCCCTCAGTGGAGGGGCTCCCTCCTACTGGAGCCCCACCCTCCCAGGCCCAGCTGCTCTGCTTATCCCGGCCTTAGCTCCCACGCTGTGCCTGGGATGGAGGGGGGAACTTGGGGGCTCACAGCAAGAGCAGCCGCCTAGAAACATGGGGCTACTGCAAGGTGGCCTGTGCTAAAAGGCTGTCATCAGGCTCCCTTTTCCTGGGCCCCAACTCCTGTCCTGCCTGGAACCTGAAATCCTTTGTGGATCTTACTGGGGACTGCAGGCCCAGCGTGATCAAGCAACCACTCCCTACTTCCGGCCCTGTGGGATCAAGCCCCCTGCCTCAAGGTTCAGGCCTCACGGTTCCCGCAGGCCGCTTTGCTAGCCCTGAACTCCCACCTTTGCCCTTGCTGTTCCCTCTGCCTGAATCACAGTCCCCACGCTTTTGTCCCCTGGGGGGCTCAAGTCTGGGCTCCAATGACCCCTCCACCCCAGGGCCTCCTACAGAGCCCCCAACAGCAACAGCATTTATCACTAACTGAGAGCTGGAGTTCAGTGCCCAAACTCTGGGTCCACTTCAAACCCTGGCTCTGCCACTCATCAGCTGTGAGAACTTAACACAAATAACTGGTGTACTCTCTGTGACTCAGTTTCCTCCTTCTTGACCCATTAGTCTTGGCTTCCACTGGAGTATGGCTCCCTGATTTGGGGGGTGGCCCGGCGGGTCACAGATGCCCAGTCCACATTTCTGAGTCAGCCGGGGAGGCTGCGGGAGGTCCTGGGACCACACAGAGGGTCCCCAGGTACCCAAGCACTGTCATGAGGACACCCTGCAACCGGTCTTTCTGGCCCCTCCCCAGCCAGTCCAGAGAGATCAGGCCACGGCCTCACATCCAACCACGGAGGTTCGAATCCAGCCCTGGCCCCCTGAACCCCCGGCCCCCAGGCACACGCGCCGGCCTGCCCCTTGATCTATAAACTAGGAAGAGCTCTGACCACAGCTCACTCCGGGCCTGCGGGTGGGGGACACTGGGTGGACCCACCCACAGCGATAAAGGCCTGGGGGTTTAGAGGAAGCAGCTGAGTGGGCCCCTCGGGGGGCAGCCAGCTTGGGACTTGACCAGCGACTGCCCAGTGTGGGGGCCTGAGCTCTCCCGCACCATTCCCTGGGCTCTTTTCCCCAGAAACACCAATTACAAGCCAGGTCAGCTGGGCACTCGGACGTCTGGCTCACGGCCACCTCTCCGTGATGGCTTTATCTGGAACGTCAGCGGTACGGTTCCAACAACACAGGCGTGGTTTCGTCATTGCTTGGCCTCTTTCTACCCGGGGAACCTTGAGAAAGGGCCCCACCTCGGAGCCCGTTTCTCACCGGCGAAGCCGAGAGGCTCCTCCACGGACCCCACAGCCCCACTGTGGGGGTTCAGACTCCAGCCGTGTCACTGTCCTGTGACCAGACCGTTCCATGCCTGGCACCCCATCTATAAGATGAATACTCTACTGGCTTGGGATGGCGCTGGGCCCGCGCTGGCCCTGACGGGGTGCAGGAGGAGGAGGGGGGTCCAGCCCCAGCGGTAGGGGCACAAGGGCAGGGACCTGGCTCCCCACTGCCCGGGCCTGGGGACCCGAATCTCGCTTCTCCCTCGGCCGGGCTGGGCCAAACACTCAGCAGGCCTGTGGCCAGCGTCCAGAATTCAAGAGCTGGTGACCAGTGCCGGGTGGCTCACAGAGGAAGGCCGCACAGGAGCGGGGGTAGGGGTGCACACTGGAGGCTGTGGGCCTGAGGCTGTCCTGCCCCGGGCGGTGAGTCAGAGCGCAGGCATGCAGAGGGCCAGGGCCTCTCCAGGCCCCTGTGGGCTCAGGCACCTCCCTGAACCCGCCCGCCAGGCCGCGTTCCTTACCCGCTTGCTCACTCCTTGGGCCAGTCCCGGGGGGCTGCCTGCGTAGACGGAGGTACACGGCCACTCTGCGCCTGGGTTCACATAGCCTCCCTGAAGGGACCTTCTTCCTCTTGGGGAAACCGATCTCCAAGCAGGCCAAAATCTCGTTGGCCCCCTCCCAGAACCAAGCAAAGCAACTGCTTAGAGGAAGAGCAGGCCCATGGAGGGCTTTAGGGCCTGGGCCTGGGCCAAGGGCACTCACAGGCTCTGGTCCGTAACAGCCTCCGCCCACACCTGCTTGCTGTCCCAGGCACTCTGCGCCCGCGGCCTTGATAGTCTGCGGGTTTGCTCGCCCACTGCAAGGATGCACGCCTCCCTGCCTTCCCCGAGCTCCCAGCCACACTGGGTTGACCCTCACATGCTCTCGGGGCCGCTGGGGCGGGGCGCACTCCCAACACCTTCCCCCGCCTGGTGGAGCAGGTGGAGGCCAGTGTGTGCGCAGGAACACCCATCAGGGTGACAGCAGCTTCTCCGTCGACCACGTGTGGAGGCCTGGCTGGGTCTTGGCTGAGGCAGCAAGGGGGGGGGTACGCTGCCTCATGCGTGCTCCATGTTTGTCATGACTGAGGGGGTGCTCCTGGCATCTAGGGGGTGGGGGCCAGGAATGCTGCTAAATGTCCTGCAACGTCCAGGACAGCCTGTACCACGGAGAACGACTGGCCCCGATGTCCCTGAGGTGGGAAAACCCTGGTCAAGTTCAAGTCTTTTGCCCTTTGGAAGCCCATGGTACAAACAGGACGCTCTGTGCCCATCTCCTGCCAGAAAAGACCCTACCGATCTTAAAAATGAAAACAGCTCAGGAGCGCTTGTGAGAACACTTACTCGAACACGTAAAGCCAAGCCCTTGGCATAAAAACAGGGCCTCTGAGGTTCTGGGAATCTTTGTGAACTGAATGAACTGGTCCATCTCCCTAGAGCCTGACAGGCAGGCTTCCTTGACCCAGAACCTCCAAGGGTGACCTGAGCGGACTGTGTCTAGTGCCCATGATGTGCTCAGATGCTGCTAGAACTTACTCTTACTGCTGCCTCTGCCTAGAAGGCCTCCTCGCCAATTAAAAAACACTGTAGCATTGCACCCACTAGAAATAATTCAGTTACGTGGATGTGCACGAAATCCCAGACCAGAGGACCCAGAGGCTCGTGTGACCGTAGCAAATCTGACCAGGCTGTACGTAGCAGGCAACCAGTCAGATGTGAGGGGAACCCACTTCCTGTTCTCTACCCTCAGGCAGGCAGGCTGGCCATATGCTTCTCCTTCTTCGTGGAACCCCAAATCACTGATTTGGGGGGAAGGGGACACATAGATTGGCCTGGGCTGTGGGCTGCCTCAGTTAGATTTACTTTAGCTGTGGGGCGCCTGGCTGGCTCGGTCAGTGGGGCACGCAACTCTTGATCTCAGGGTTGTGAGTTCGAGCCCCATGTTGGGTGTGTAGAGATTATAAATAAATAAACTAAAAACAAAACAAAAAAACAGTGGCCCACACAAACATAGACAAGTCCAGTGCTGGGGCGCCTGTGTGGTTCAGTCCGTTAAGTGTCTGACTTTTGATCTCAGTTCAGGTCTGGATCACAGGGTTATGAGTTCAAGCCCCATACTGGGCTCTATGATCCGTGTGCAGCATACTTAAAAAAAAAAAAAGACCAGGGGCTCCTGGATGGCTCAGTTGGTTAAGCGTCCACTCTTGATTTTGGCTCAGGTCATGATCTCAGGTTCGTGGGGCTGAGCTCTGCATCGGGCTCTGTGCTCCGCCAAGCGTGTATTGTCCCTCTCCCTCTGCTCCTCCCCGTTCACACTCTCTCTCTCAAATAAATAAATAAATAAATAAATAAATAAATAAATAAAATCTTAAAAAAAAAAAAAGTCCAGTGGTGCTGATACCCAGTTCCACGGTCATCAGGGAACCAGGCTCCCATCGACCCTAGATTGTATCCCTCCTTACGTATGCCGACGGGACTGCCAGGGCTCCAGCCACCGCCTCCAAATTCCAGCTCTGGGCCCACAGTGGCACTCAAGGATATTCCCTGAGTCAATACAAAAGGGCCCAACTTGCATCACAAATGACAAAGATGCAGGATGAGTCATCGCACACTACGGCACCATTTGCACAGCGTGGCCGCGGAGGAGAAGCCGCGGGTCCGGCCCCGAGGGCAATCCTCCGTGGTTACCTAGCCAAGGCCAGGCCAGCACTGAGGCCGAAGGCCAAAAGAAATCCAGTAAAAGAAACCCACTTGTGTATAAACATTTAATGTTCAGCTCATCTGACCACTGAGACACCGACCCCCCAGCACGGCTGATTCGTGCTGTGTGCAGATGTGGCCTTGAGACTCCCGGCTACCAGTCCGTGTCCACCAGGCTCCAGAGGTAGTCGCTGATGAACTTCTTGGACAGCTGGGTGCTGTCCAGGTGGATAGGCTGGGCGACACTGGGGCCGTGATGGACTGAGGGCACAGATGTAAGGAAGCCAGACACACACAGCCACCCCCTGCCCCTGGGACCCCACCATCCGTCTCTGGAACTTTCCATCTTCCCAAACTGAATCTCTGTCCCCATGGGACATGGACTCCCCTCCCTCTCCCCCTGCCATCTACTTCCTATCTCTGTGGCTTTGACTCTTCTAGGGACCTCCTGTCCGTGGAATGAGACAGCAGTTCATTTTTGTGTCTGGCTGGTTTCACTTATCACGTCCTCCAGGTACATCTATGTTCTAGCATGTGCCAGAGCGTCCTCCCTTTCTAAGGTGGAATGCTACCTTGTGGCATGGACACACCCCAGTGTGCTTACCTAGCAATCTGCCGCTCGATCACTGGCTTGCTCCCACCTTTTGGCTGTTGGGACCAATGCAGTCATGAACACAGGTGTACAAATACCCATTCGAGTCCCTGCTTTCCATTTTTTTGTGTTTATACCCAGAAGGGGGACTGCGGGAGCCTCTGGGGATTTGGGGGACCTGCGGACTGCTGTCCACAGCTGCTCCACACCCACATCGCCACCAGCGGCGCACGGGGCTCCACGTTCTCCGCAAAGGATACTGCCTTTGACCATCCCCGGCTCACTCTCATAGTCCCACTCAATCTTGCTAATCCGGTGATAAAGTTGAGCCACATACCTGTAGGAGAACACAAAAAAGAGACGGAGAGAAAAGAAAGTCACCCCACATAGCGGCAGGACCGCGCCAGCCACGGGCACGCGCCACCCCGCGCACTGGAGGGACCTACACGGCTGAAGGGATGGTGACGGTCGTGTCTTCGTCAACTTCCCTCTCCTGTCTCTCCAGACTGGCCTCGATCTCCTTGAGCTCCTCCAGCTCTCGGGTGAGCTGAGTAAAGCAGGCGGTTAAGGTCACCTCGCTCTGGAGGGGGGCTGCCCGCACTAATGCCAGCTGTGGGGGGCCCAGGGCCCCTGGCTCCAAGCCCAGAGATTCGCCGTCCACGCACACACAGGGAAGGATATAGGAGGCTGGCCTTCAGACGGGTGTTGTCCTCGCCGGCCTTCTGAAGCTCGGCTTGGAGCTGCTGCAACTCGACACCCCCCTGGTGCGCCCGCTCCTTTGCATCAAGAAGGCTCTGGGCCACTTCTTCCTCCATGGCCAGGATCTCTGGGGGGGGGTGGGGTGGGGGAGAGAAGCCTGAGGCCCTTCAAAGCGGTTTCTCCAGGGTCTGCCCTTGCCCCAGAAGAGCCTGAGGACAAAGGCGGGAGGGGGGGTTTCATGTGCCCGAGGCCTCAGCCACTCCTCACTTCCCTGTCTATGGTTCCCCAACCTGCTGGTCCGATTTCCAAAAGCCCACCACCCACTTCCACCCGGACCTTGCAAAAGTGCTTCCATTTCACCAAAACACATTTGAATCCACCAAAAAAAAACGAACGAATGAATGAATAATGAAATCAATCAACCAATCAATCCAGTCCTTCTTTGCATACCCGGTCTTAACTTACAATGTCACGGTCAACCTTGTTGCCCAAGCAAGAAGCTTGGCACTCACTTTCCACATCCAATCAGTGATCCAGGCCTGGCCAGTCCCCTCCTCCTGGCCAGCAGCAACCCCTTCACAGGTCCCTCCAGGACCACCCAAACAGCCTCCCCCTCACTCCCCGCTTTGGTCTCTCCTGTTGCCAATCCCTTCTGCTCTCTGCCTCCAGTGCAGCTGCCTTACCAAATGTGAAGTCTCTTCCCTGCTCAAAGACTACCCATGGCTCCCTAGTGTCTCCAAGATAAGGACCAGGTCCCTCCCAGCATCTTCAACTTCCCTGACAGCCTTTCTCCCTGCTTTTCACCCCACCATAGACTCTTCTCTCTGCTCTGGCCATAAAGACACCTCATCATTCTGCAAACAACCCCCATTTTTCACAGGCCCGGGCCTCCACCTGCCTGTCCTCTGTGGGATGCCGCTGTGCTCCTGCCCATTGTGCACTCCTGGACCCAGCCTTCAAGACCTCTTGGGCAACGCACAACTCGAGCAGCTGGACACTCTCCTCTCCCCCCTAGGGTGCGGCCATGGTTCCATGACAGCCCCTCCAGCACAGAACGATTCATTCCTCCTCTTTCTTCCTCGAATCAGGGATTGCATCTTACATGCACCATAGATTGCCAGCACCTACTCAGAATAAACATGCTTTGAACAAAACATCCAGAAAGATCAAAAACACCCTAACAAGGTTACCATGTTCCTTCCCAGAGAGCTGGAGAAACCCTCCAACTCAGAGAAGGCACAGATGGAAATGCTTCCCCAAGAGCTGGCGTTTAAGTGTTTACAAACTTACATTAAGTTAATTTTTCATCAAAATATTACATGTATATGGCTGTGAAAATTTAAACACATACAGGCACCCCCCTCCCAGCCTCTCCACCCCTCTGAAGCAGCCACTTTCAACTCATCGCTGTTTTCTCTGGCATTGACCTTCACATTTCTAAATAATTTGCTTATGCTGCTATTTCTTGATTTATCTGTTTTAAACAGTGCCTGCTGATTTCCTGTTAGGATAGCTGAGGGTCTGGCTCTCTTCTGCAGCCTTCCTGCCCCTTCTCCCCTCACCCTCCCCACAGACAGCTGAGTCTCCTTGGATTCTTCCCTGGGAGTACCCTCCTCCCTCACAAGCCCTGCCCCCATGGAGAGGTGAAGGACAGAAGCCCCAAGATAGTCAGTGACTTGTCCACAGGCACTTTGGTCTGAGGCCTGGATCGGAACTGGATCCCAGCTCCCTGGTACCCTGCCTCTTGTCTCCCCAGCCTCAACTCCATCCGTTCTGCTAAAATTCAGGCAGTCTGGGTGATGCCATCTTCTCCCCAAACCGTCAATGGAGGGGGAGTGAATGGAGTGGGGAGGAGAGAGAAGAGAGAAAAAAGAGAGAGGAGGAGGAGAGAAGGGGAAGACTCTGACTGGGGCATCCACCACACTTAGAACAACCTCCGAACTCCTCCTGGGGGCTCACTGCCGGCAGGGTCTGGCTCTGGCAGACCCCACCTTCACCACTTTCTCCTGGGTTTCCAAGTTCACTCTCACCTCATGACCTTGGCATCTGCAGTCGCCTCTGCCAGGAACACTCTTCCCCCAAGCCATCCCCTGCCTAGCTTCTAGGTCATTTCAGTCTCAAGCCAAACAGCATCTCTGCATGAAACCTAACTGTAAAAAGGCATTTAAAAAAAACCCTGGCACCAAAACCACTGCGGAAAACTGGATGACAGTTACTCAAAAAATTAAATATCAAATTACCATGTGATCTAGCAATTCCACTTTTGGGAAAATACAAAAAAAGAATTGAAAGCAGGGACCCAAGGAGATATTTGCACACTCATGTTCATGGCAGCATTATTCACAATAGCTGGGGGCTGGAAGCTACCAACTGTCCATCAATGGATAAATGGACAAACAAAATGAGGTATGTCCATACACTGGAATATTATTCAGAAAGGAAATTCGCTACAACATGGATGAATCCACAAAACATTTTGTTAAGTAAGGGATGCCTGAGTGACTCAGTCAGTTAAGCACATGCCTTCAGCTCAGGTCACGATCCCAGGGTCCTGGGATCATTGAGTCCCACATGGGGTTCCCTGTTCAGCGGGGAGTCTGCTTCTCCCTTTGCCTCTGCCTGCTGCTCCTCCTGCCTGTGTGCTCTCTCCCTCTTCATCAAAATAAATAAATAAAATCTTAAAAAAAAAAAACCAACACCGTGCTAAGCGAAATAAGCCAGACACGAACTGTAAAAATAATAATAATAAAAAGAAAATAAGCCAGACACAAAATTCCAGGATTCCACTTTATATGAGGTTCCTACAATAGTCAAATTCATGGAGACAGGAAGCAGAATGGTGAGTGCCAGGGGCTGGGAGGGGGGGGAAATGGGGAGTCAGTGTTTAATGAGTACAGTTTCAGTTGGGGATAATGAAAATGTTCTGGAGACGGACAGTGGGGATGGCTGCACAATGACGTGAATGTGATGTTAACCACACACTGAACTGGACACTTAAAAATGGCTAAAATGGTAAGTCTTCTATCAATTTTACAACCAAAAAATAAATAAATAAATAAATCGTAGCTTTAAAAGCAATAAAAATCTGGCACTGAGAAGAACAGAAACAATGAGTGCTATCAGCGGTCCCATTTCACAGATGAGGACACTGAGGCTTGAGAGGGCAACCACTGGACTGGGGCCACAGGGCTCATGAGTCACCTGAAATCCCGGCTGGAGGCTGGGCAAGCCCCTCTCACCTGTGGGAGAGGCTTGATCTAGCCCTCTCTGCAGCATTTTAAGATATTTATTAGCAAAGCTTTATTCCCTTAGCTTTAAGAGTCTTACATTTGATGGTGTCTTCGATTCCACATAAATTGTATTATCTATCCACTGTTCTCTCCACCTAAAGCAGGCGCCACCTTACTAGCACCAACTTATTTAATCTTCACCATAGCCCTGGATCCCTCCCAAGCCTCCTTGGGGTTTCTGCTAAAACATCATCTTTTCAGAAGGCTTTCGCTGACCCGCCCCAAAACATCACCACTCTGTCCTATATATCTCCTTATTCCATTACCTCCTGACTTACCCATTTTCCTTGTTTATCCTCTGACCTCCCCTCGCTAGCATTAAGAACCCTCTAAGGGATTTTGTCTGTTTTGCTCTCTGCTTCCAACCCAGGGCTGGCACTCTACCTGGCACACAGCAGGTGCTCAATAAAACAGCTGACCAACCTCAGTAAGTAGGGATGCTGGGAGTAAAACCCAGCGCTTTGACTCCTGAGCTCCACTTCGGACCCTGAGTTCCCCCAGCTCCTGCTCACGAAACGCTCAGAATTGGGCCAGACACTGCGAACTCCTATATTCACCAACTAACTCCCTGGGAGGTGGCTGCCATTCTGAAGCCCATTTCATGGGCGGGGAAACTGAGGCTCAGAGAGGGCAGCGTCCATGGGAGAATAGGGCACAGATGGGGGCGCCCAGGAGGGAGGGTTTCCAGGCGGATCTGCCACCCCCTGCCATCACGTGGGCCCGGGTCCCGGCCGCCCCCGGCCCCAGCCCTGACCTCGCAGCCGTTGCTCGGCGCTGTCTTGCGTCTCTAGCAGCCGCTCCACGACCTGTTCGTGGCGTCCCAGCAGCCGCCGTTGCTGCGCCTCCGCGCGGTTGGCGCCTAACAGGCTCAGCAGCCCTTGGCTCACCTCTTCCATGTCGCGGAAGGCCGCCATGACTACTCCAGGACCATTCCCGCGCAAACTTAACTGCCCTCAGGGCCCGCCCCTTTTCCGAAGAGTTCCGTTTCCATTGGCTTGATCCTCCATCAGTCATCAGGGAACGGGCTGGAGGTACCTTCAGGTCTGGCCTAGTGCGCCTGCGCCGACTCCTCCGTCAGTCTCCGGCAATGGCCAATCGGCGCAGGGAGGGGGGTGTGTCTGCCTGCGGGAGTCCTCCGTGATGCGCCTGCGCAGGCTGGAAAGCGTCTGGCAGATACTGAAGCTGTTTGTCTCCTTAGCTATAGACAGCCAGCTGCATCCAGGGCGGGGTTCTGGGGGCGAAGCCTTGGACTGCATCTCGTGGAGCTGACGTTTCTATAGAGTGTGCGTGGGGTACTCACAACGTAATAAATACATAAATTCCATAAGAGCCTGCATAGCAAAATGGAGTCTGCAACCAGATTTATGGGGTTCGAATCCCACTTACTAGCTTTGTTACCCTGGGCAAATGACTTCATCCCTCTGCGTCTCCCTTTCCTCCTCAGTAAAATGGGGGTCATAATAGTACCGACTTAGGGGTTGGCGTGAGGATTAAGCGAGGACGGTGCTGGGTATTCAGTGAGCACTATATTAAGGCGTTAAATAAAACCTACGTAGAACACTAGCAGGTGAGATAGCCAGCCTCACTGGCACCAAACACCATGCTGTGTCAAAGGTTATAGTAGAGAAAAGAAAAGTCCTAGTCCTAGGGGTGCCCATTTACGTGACAAATTTCTCAAACCGAGGTAAAAAATCAATTCAGCAGGTCATGACCAGCATTTTCTACAAAATACAATGGGGGAAAAATCAGTGCATTGTGTACAGAAAGTTAAGTATTGTTTTGGGAAACTCCAAAATCTCCATTTGTGTACTGGGTGTGACAGATTATATTTTCCCAAAAAATGGCTACGGAAATAGTTCCAACCTTGCCACTCCCTGTCAAGAGGCAGACTTTCATTCTCCTTTTGAACTTCAGCAGGACTTTGTGCAACAAATAAAATGTGGCAGAAAGGAGACTGAATTGTGAGCCTCGGTCAGAAGCTAGGATGCAGCTTCTGCCTGGTGCTAGCTGTGCTCTCTTGCTCTCTTGCCCTCTCCCAGTTTTGGGATACTCATTCTCAGAGCCCAGCTGCCATGTTGTGAGGAACCCAAGGTGCTGTAAAGAGTCTCCCAGATGAGGTCGCAGCAGAGGCCAGTATCAACCACCAGACAAGTGAGTGAGCACTGAAATGATTTCAGCCCCCCAGCCTTCGAGCCATCCCAGCTGACACCAAGAGGAGCAGAGATGAGCTGTCCCCACCAAGCTCTGCTCAAACTGCAGATCTGTGAGCAAGATCAATGCCATTGCTTAAAGGTAGTAAATTTGGGAATAATCTGTTATGCAGCCATTAACACCTGGGCTGCTGGGTCACGGGTGAAATTTCCGTCTTACTGTAGGTCACATGAAAAACACTGAAGGCCACTGCTCTAGTGGCAAGACCTCACAATAACAAGGAAACAAACGAACAGGATCATTTTCGAGAGGAACATGTGCTTTGAAGGCACTCCAGCAGGGTCTAGGAGAGCGTCACTGGAGTTGGGGGCAGGGAAGGAAGTGACTTGAGGCTATGTGGTCAGGGACAGGGATGGACTCCCCCGGCAGGGGACATATGAACCATGAACCGGGATCTGAGTGATAAAAAGATGTTGGGAAACCAGCGCCAGGCAGAAGAAAGAGCCTGTGCAAAGGACAGTGAAGTGGGGAAATTTTTAGTTTGTTTAAGGAATACTGAGGAGGTCCGAGTGGCTGGAGTGCAGTAGGGAGAGGGTTTCCAGGGGCCCTGAAACTTGATTCGGTATAACAGGAAGCATTGGAAGGCACTGAGTAGGAGAGCGCTATGGAGTGGACTGGCTTCCAGATCTTCCGGCGTCCAGAGAACTTTGGGGCCGGCTGGATATGCGGAATGAGGAAAAGGAAGAAGCTGCTTCCTGGGTGTTGTGGCCCAAACATCTGGATGGGTGGTGGTGCTTGTGGCCAAGAGGGGGAGGAACAGGCATGGCGGGAGGGGCTCCATGAAGTGAAAGGTTTAGGGAAGTTCTTAGTAGCTGGGGAATGGCCGCATGGAACTATCAAGAAGGTGGTGGCTTGGCTCTGAGTCTATAGAGACACTCAGGCTGGGAATGAAAAGCCAGTGGTCCAGATGCAGATGACACCAGGTGCCACCACCATGGGAGAGACTAAGGAGGAGGGGGTCCAAGGATCAAGCACTGAGATCCTCCGACCGTAGAAATTGTAGAAAAGAGGAGAAGCCAGCAGAACAGAGACGGCACAGCCACGGAGGAAGGAGAGAGGCTACCACAGAGCGGTCAGGAAATGTGGTTTTGATTGACCATCAGGACTCTGACAGGTCCCCGACCCCACACCTGGGGCCACCTTCTTCCTCAGAGCTTTTTTAAGTTTTTTTTTTTTTTAAGTTTTAAGTTTTATTTATTTAAGTCATCGCTACACCCCACACAGGGCTTGAACTCACGACCCTGAGATCAAAAGTCGAGTGCTCTTTTCCGGGCGCCCCCAGAGCTCACTTTCAAGGGACTGTTTTTTGTGACGCCCCCAGGGCTGTTTTTATATTTTTACAGCAGTCATGGGGCTGGGAACACCCTTAGGGCTGATAGGTTGATTTAGTCTTACCCAGCTCACAGATCGCTTTGAAATCTGATCAAAGCAGGGACACAGGCTCTTCCTCGAAAAACGCATGCCACATCCACGCACGTTTGGATTTTGTGCGTTATTTGGGGTTTAGGACCCCAGAAGGCCATCTCCAGATGGTTAGGTTAAGAAGCTCCCCGGCCTTTGTCTCATGGGGTAGCTAGCACTCTCACGGAAACATCAGTGGGCGTGGAGTTGGGTCCCCAGAGTCAGCACTCACTGAGAGCAACGCTCACCTCCTGTTGGCTGAGCATTTATGCTAGGATTGGTATGTCACCCTGGGCTGTGCGACCTTTGGTGGCAGGGGCTCACATTCTCGTGACTAAAGGTGGTGGATTACTTAACGATGCAGAGTGAAATAATGAGATAAGACCTCAGGGGTTCAGTTTCTGGTTCTGCAGATTACCTGTGACCTTGGCAAGCTCTGAACCTTTCTAAACCATGGGCTAATGATAGCTCTCTCTTATCAACTGGGGTGGGCTGTTCACGAGATAAGCCATTTGGGATTGCACAACCGTAGCCGGACAGATACAAATGCTCCCGCCAAAAAAGGTCACTCACCTCCCTTCCAAAAAGCAAAGCAAAAACTACTTCACAACCATTAGGATGGGGACTATTTAAAAAAAAAAAAAAAGTATTTGTAGGGGCGGGGGGCTGGGGGGTGGTGGGGAAAAAATTGGAACCCTTGTGCTTTGTGGGTAGGAATATAAAATGGTCCAGCCACTATGAAAAACAGTATGGCAGCTGCTCACAAAATTAAAAATGGAATAACCCAGCCATTTCCCTTCTGGGTATATAGCCCCAAAATTGAAAGCGAGAACTTGGAGATATTTCTACACCCAACATGATTTACAGTAGCCCAACAGGTGGACGGTTGAACGAAATGCAGTGTATCCATACGAAGGGATGTTATTCAGTCTTAAAAAGACAATTCCGACAGATGTGACACGGATGAACCTTGAGGACGTTGTGCTAACTGAAGTAAGCTGGTCACAGAAAGACAACCACTGCATGATTGAACTTCTTTGAAGTCCCTCCAGTAATTAAATCCATAGAGACAGAAAGTGGACCAACAGTAGCCCGGTGGGGTGGGGGCCGGGGTGGTGAAGAGTCGGTGTTTAATGAGCACAGTTCCAGTTTGGGAAGAGGAAGGAGTCCTGGAGATGGACGGTGGGCGTGGTTACACAACAGTGTGAGTGTGCTTCATACCACTGAACTGGACACTTTAAAATGGCTTCGATGGGGGGCGCCTGGGTGGCTCAGTCAGTGGAGCGTGTGACTCTTGATCTCGGGGTTGTGAGTTCGATCCCCACATTGGGTGCAGAGATTACTTTAAAAAAAAATCTTTAAAAAATGCCTTACATGGTAAGCATCATGAATATTTTACAACTAAAAATAAAAACACATATATTAGAAAAAAGCAAAGCAAGAAGCCGGGTGGTGCTGAGGAACGGGGTCTTAAACACGAGCTGCACAAGCTCACAAAGACAACAAGATGGTCCCTGGAGACTGCTTGTGAGCAACAGTATTTTTTATTTCTGGAAGGCCTCTTGGCTCACAGACCCCTCTGGAAGACTGACAGGAGTAGACCTTCAGTTCAGAAATACATAACTTTACATAAATTTCCGGGACTTCCAAAACCTTCTAAAAGCCCCCCATGATCTCATGGTGGAAAGGTCCAGAGGAAAAACAGAGGAGAGGTAAGGAGAGCAATCTTCAGTCACCCCTGGGGGAAGTGAGGGGAGGGACCCAGGGACGGGCAGGGAGGATGCTCCACTTCCGGTCTTGGTGTCGCTGACGCAGGGATATTGTTTGCCAAAAGCCATAAAGCTATACACTTTTGTACGCGATCTGTGCACAAAACATATGCGTAGGATACCTCGATAAAAAATCAAACAGCAAAACAAAATTCTAAAGATCCAACCTATCCGAAAAAGGTGTGACGGGAGATAGCCCACCTTGTCGACGACAGCAGGCATTTCAACCAGTTGGGACCACAGCACCTTCCACTGTGCCAAACATTTCTGTATTTTTAGATTTTTGCCTTTTATGGTCACAATGAATTATTTTGTCACAAGGAAAAAAAAATCAGTAAAGATGTTTTCTGAGGTGTTCACAGCGGGTGTTCATTAAAACTTTCTGCGGGGAGCCTGGGTGGTACCGTCGGTTGAGCATCTGACTCTTGCTTTCGGCTCAAGTTCTGATCTTGGGGTTGCAGGACTGAGCCCCGTGTTGGGCTCTGCGCCCAGTGGAGTCTGCGTGGGACTCTCCCTCTCCCTCTGTCCCTCCTGCTCGTGCTCGCTCTAAATAAATAATATAAATAAATAAATCTTTAAAAAAACACAACTTTCTGCAAACGTGGCAATGTCCTGTATCTCCACAGTTTGATTCGGTGGCCACCAGGCACGTGTGGTTATGGAGCACAAATTAATTATAACTAATTTACATTTAAATGGAAATAACCACTTGGGACAGTGCCTGTGTCATGCAGAGAAGGGAGTTTACTGTATTATTCTTGTCACTTTCCTGTCGCTTTGAAGGTTGTTTCAAATAAGTCCATTTTAATTTTAATTTGATTTTTTTTTTGAAAGAACACGTGTGGGGCGGAGGGGCAGAGGGAGAGGGAGAGAGAGACTCCCGGAGCAGACTCCCCGCTGGACGTGGAGCCCGACACGGGGCTCCATCCCGTGACCCCGAGATCACGACCTGAGCCAAAACCGCGGCGTCGGACGCTTCACCGACCGAGCCACCCAGGCGCCCCCAAATCAGTCCATTTTTAAAGAGCGATCTATCTGAAAGCTTAAAGAGGAGCACAGTGAGACAAAGGCCAGACGCTGATGCGTGGACATTATCATAAGGTAGCTTTATTAAATTCCTTTACCTTCTACGGTTACAAAAAGGAATACTTCATGTAAGTGTAATACTGTCTTTATGGACGTACCGTGGTCGGAAAGTGAAGTTCAAGGTCATGAATACACGTGAGAAGAGCACAGGGACAAAGGCGGGACATCCCCGGAGCCTCGCACACCAAGCGCCACGGGCAGGGGAAGGGAAAGCAGGGATAAATACGGACTTATCTGGGGGAGGGGGGTGCATTGTCGATGAGCTGCTTCTAGGAGCTTAAAATAAACTGAGTGCTGGCTCTAGGGCCGGACACACGGGCACACAGCTCTTGTACCACTCCTCAAAGCTGCCCAAAGCTGCGGCCTTCCGTCACACACCAGCCGCCGTCCCCAGTCAGCTTTGGTTTTGTTTTCTCTGATTCTCACACACACACACACACCCAACCTAGGGTGTCTCCTTTGCCCGTCCAAGCTCTTTTGTCTTCAGTACCTCCCTTCAGTCAAAATCAAAGCAAGCCAGACTCCATCAAGCCAAGAAACCCACTTTTCTAGGAGAGAAGCCAGCGCCTCGCTTTACTGAATGAACACAAGCACTCAGGGCTGTGGTTTGGCTTCAACCCTGGCGGCTGAGCTGAGAGAACCGGACGACAGGGGACGGGACATCTATTGGCTGGGGACCTCACTCCCTGTCATAAGGCACTTCTCAAGTCTCCAAACCCATCCCCCACCCCCGTTTTTTTTTGTTTTGTTTTGTTTTTGTTTTTGTTTGCTGTTCACAAAAGGAAGGAACTAGAAAGAAAACTATGTTAAGATTCTGGGGGACAAAACAGGCCATGAAGGAAACTGTGTGTGTCTGGCGAGCCCTATTTCCAGCAGGCTCTGTTCCAGGCAGCTCCGGAAAGCCTGTAGGTTGTTTAAAAAAAAAAAAAAAAAAGGAAAGAAAAGGAAAAAAAAAAAACAACCCAGCTGGCCCTTGTTTGGTTTTCGGCAAAGCCCTGTCTCTTTAAGTTTGCACTGCGAGCGCTCGGGGGCAGCCAACTTTTAATTGTGCACACATGGAGTTTTTGGAGCTTGCCCGATGCTTTGCCAGCAAGCGCATGCCCTGTTCCCCCTCCCCCTTTAAGGAGAGAAATTCTGGAGTCTGGGGAGGCTGAGGGCGGCCCTGTTACCAGGGGTCTAAGCCCAGGGACTCAGCAGTTGCTCTGGGAACTGGATTCATTTCCTGCATCCCCAGGTCTGAAGGATTTTCTAGGAAAATTAATATTTGCCAGGGCCTCCACGCAGGGAGGGGACGGGTTTCTGGGTGATTTATTCGATGTGAACTGCTCACACATCTCGGCTGCTGGGTCCTGAGCCCCCTTACTCGAAAGCAGAAGGAAGGACTCAGCTTCCTGCCCTGAGTGACAAGGACAGAACCTGTTTTGTGAAGAGACCAGAAGAAAATTCTCCCAAGAGAGGTCTGGGGGGAGTGGACAAAACACTATTATATAGCAGACAATTAAATGTGGGGTGAGCGGGGGGGGGGCGTTAAGCCACTCCAGACGTGACCCGTGCATAAGAACATTCAGGATTAAAATGAAAATAGGTGATTCCAGTGACTTTCAAGTTTGGCAACAGGGAATATGATCCCCCCCCCCCCGATAATGACTCAAAAATACAGTATTTTCCCTTTCACCCTGCTCCATCCATAATTGCCAGTTGATGGTTCTCCATGTTCTTCGTAAACCCATGCCCCAGCACCGGCCACTGGCGCCAACTCATGTCAGACTCCAGCTCCAGTCTGCGCCACGGCTGCATTGAACTGGCGTACCAGGAAAAACCCGCTTCCAGCCGGAGTCTTGGTGCTGCCGGGGGCTCCTCCTGGGAAGCGGAAGAAAAACCCACTTGCCTTTGAGACGTGGGCCTTGGTGGGTCTGCGTGGGGGCTGCGAGGGAGGGGACGAGGGGCGAGGGACGGCTGGCTCCGGGGTTGGCTGGCCCCGAGCAAAGGTGCCTCTGGCCTCTGTCACGGCTACTCTTCGGCAGAGGATGACGCAGGACTTTCGTCATCGGACATCGGGGCAAACTGAAACAAGAAAGAGAATTCTTTTTGTTTGGCTTCATTTCCAGTGCCTGCAAGGCGCCAACTAGGTTGGCTGGCCCTGGGGCTGAGATGAATGAACAAGAGAACTTGGTCTCTTGGCCGCAAGGAGGGGATGTTCAGAGAAGCGAGGGATGCCGAGGAGGATTTTCATCAAAGGATGGAGGGGGAATGAAAGTGGAGAGCAGGTAGTCAGGGCAGGGGGCCTTCTGAGCCGAGTGACGTTGAGGGGTGGGTCTTTCCGGCAAAGGAAGCAGCAAGTGCAAAGGCCCTGAGGCAGGAGCAGCGGAGAGGCAGAGCAGACTGAGCGAGGGGCAGAGGAAGAGAATGAGGGGGAGGTAACGGTGTTTGTGCAGGACTTGGTGGGCTCTGGGGATGAGTCTGGCTTTTTCTCCAAGTAGGGTGACAGCCACAGAGGGCTGTGAGCCAAGGACGGATGTACCCTAACTCAGGTGTTACAGTGACCCCTGGAGACTGGAGGTAGCAGTGAGGGTGGGAGCCAGGGAGACAGGAAGCCAGGGTGGAGGCGATGGCAGCGGTCCAGGTGGACAATGATGGAGGTCTGGGGTCTGACCCTCAGGGGTCCCTGGGAGCAGGATCACACATCAGACAGCAGCTCATGACCTGGTCCTATCACCCCCATCTTCCAGTGGAAGAAACTGAGGCTTAGCTGATCCCCAGGTGATGCCCTGAGCACCACAACTGAGTCCCAGGTGTCCCAACACCCTGGAGAATGAAGCTGGGAAAACCCAGAGCCTCGGTAAGAACCTGGAAGTCACATGGGTGACGGAAGGCTTATCTTGGTGACCCTCACTCTCCTGGACTATTTGGGGGGTCACTGCAGTCAATGCCCTCCATGCCACCCTTGAGCCGGGCCCCAGATGTGCCTCAGGGAGACCAGGGCAAGTGCAAGGTGGAGTGAGGAGGAAGGAACGGTGAGTTTTCTGCCCAAGGTCTGGAGACAGATGGCCCCGGGGCCTCCACCCCTTCCTATCTGTGAGTCTCTGGGCCAGGGGTGTAACCATTCTAAACCTCAGCTTCCCCACTGGAAAAACGGAAAGGATAACAGTCCTTTATGCAGCTGAATCAGGCTCTTGTGGAAGGTTCGAGAAATCATGGCTGAGAGGAACCTAGAACACGGTGCATCAGACTGGAAGAGCCTATCTCCTCCATCAGACAAGGGTATCGCTTTAGGGACCTATGAGGAGTGCCCATCTCCCCCTTCAGACTGCAATGGCTCTCTCCTCCATCAGGCACTTATGATACAGCAAATATCAAAATTATCCTCCTCTTAGGCTTCCAGAGAGTGCTGTGCTAACAGGCGTCATTTCTTAAACACCCTGGTTTCTGTGCTCAAATACAAGAAATGCCCAGTTAGACACAGGTTAGGCTTCTTTACAGTGAGACATCTCAAGGCCTTGAATGTACACTGACATGCTTTGGGTAGAAGCCAAAGTCCTCGCTGTGGCCCACAAAGGCCTGCAGGATCTGCGGGGTCACCTCCTTGCTCTCATCTCCTCCCGCGGGGGCCCCTGATGCTCCTCAAACACACCAAGCACGTTCCTGCCTCAGGGCCTTTGCACTGGCAGTTCCTTCCACCTGGACAGCCACACAACTCATCCCCCCAGTCCTCCGTAGCTCCCCGTCTCTCTCCCTGTCCCTCCTACCCTCTTTCAGATTTCTTTCCAGCAGTTACTATCACCTGGCTAGGATACACGGATTTCTATATTTTGTATCTGCCTGCTCTGTGGGGGCAGAAACCGTTTCCTGTTTGGTTCGGGGCTGTGGCCACCAGGGTCCATCATGCAGTAGGTGCTCTGTAAATATTTCTCAGATGAGGGAATGGTAATTACCAGCATGCACTGGGAGCTGGACAGGTCCAGGTTCAAATACCATGATACATTCTCAGCTGTCCGTGCCTCACTTCCTCACGGGGACACCAGGAAGGTTCAACGAGCGTGGGCCCCATCCGGCACCAGCCCTTCTTAGCCATCTGTCCCCATCCCAGAGCCCCCCCCCCCCGCCCCACCAGGGTTGACACTCACCGAGCACTTGATGTTCATGCGGGAATACAGCATGGACGCGATTTCACTCTGCCCGGCGTCCAAGGCCACCATCAAAGCTGTGCTCCCATCCTGTAAAGCACCCGCTGCTATGACAAGGCCCTGAGTGGTGCTCCCGCCCTCCCCGGGATGCCCTGGGCCGAGGACTCACACGGTCAGTGAGTGAGATGTCGCAGCTGGGCACAGCCAGCAGGAGCCCCGTGATCTCCTTGTGGCCGTGCTCGCAGGCGCACATGAGGGCCGTGGAGCCATCATCGTCCTGCACGTTGACGTCCGCTTCACAGGCCAGCAGGGCTTTGACCACGTCCACCCGCCCGTGGCTGACGGCCAGCATCAGCGCCGTCTGCCCCGCCTGGGCAGGGCAAGGAACAGGTTTACGGACTCTGCGGGGCCCTGAGGCATGACGCCCCTGCTCTGAAACCTTCCGTGGTTCCCAAGTACTGTGGTGGTAATGGTATCCCCACTTGCTGGCCTCCTTCTAGATCTCAAACAATCCATCCTACCACAGGGCCTTTGCACGTGCTGGTCCTTCCTCCTCCTGCTGTCTCCTTCTCATCCCTCACGTCTGGGCTTAAATGTCTCCTCTTTGCGGAGGTGCTACATGCCTACCCACTCCCATCCCCAACTAAAGCAGGTTCCTCGCTCCCAGGTGTCAGTGTAGATGTACTGATTTATTGAGCTAAGATTTGTACTCTTCCGTATGGCAGCTGAACCTCAATGAAAATCAAATCAATGCTCATTAGTGGATAAATGGAAAAACAAACTGCGGTATATCCATTCTACGGAGTTTCATTCAGCCTCAGAAGGCAATGAAGGACCGATGTGCACCGCACCATGGACGGACCTTGAAAATACTATGCTCAGTGGAAGAAGCCAGACCCAAAAGAACACATACTACGTGATTCTATTTATATAAAACATCTAGAACTGGGGGCGCCTGGGTGGCACAGCGGTTGAGCGTCTGCCTTCGGCTCAGGGCATGATCCTGGCATTCTGGGATCGAGCCCCACATCAGGCTCCTCCGCTGGGAGCCTGCTTCTTCCTCTCCCACTCCCCCTGCTTGTGTTCCCTCTCTCGCTGGCTGTCTCTATCTCCGTCGAATAAATAAATAAAATCTTTAAAAAAAAAATCGGAGTTGGGCACTTAATTACTGAGCCACCCAGCGCCCTGTTTTTTTAAAAAAAATTTTAAGGCTCAAACTCAGGACCCCAAGATCAGGAGTCACGTGCTCTACCAGCTGAGCCTGCCAGGTGCCCCTAAGTAGATAATCTTATGTGTATTTCACCGCAGTTAAAATAAGTAAACCATTGAAATACTGTTTTCAGTTAAAGAGGAACTAAATCAATAGAAAAGCCAGCAGGGTAGGCACCTGGGTGGCTCAGTCGGTTAAGCGTCTGTCTTTGGCTCAGGTCACGGTCCCAGGGGGTCCTGGGATCAAGCCCCGCATCGGGCTCCCTGCTCAGCAGAGAGCCTGTTTCTCCCTCTGCCTGCATGTATGCTCTCTCTCTCTGTCAAATAAATAAATAAATAATCTAAAAGGAAAAAAAAAAAGAAAGAAAAGCCAGCAGGGTCTGCTCCTTATGCCCCAGGACAGCACCCTGCTTCTCTCCTTTGTGGTCTTTAAGCTGCTGCAAATCCCTCCCTTTCTTGCTATCCCCACGGGGTCCTGGCCTGTCCACACCCCAGGCACTTCTGTACCCTCCCGACTTCTCCCCAGCACGCAGCCAAAGAGAGATCTTTCAAATCGGAAAGCAGGCCATTGCCACTGCTGGTGGCTTTCTGCCACCCTGAGTCCAAACCCGCTCCCAGCCGCTGTGCTGCCTGAAATGCTCTCAGCTCCCAGAGCTCCAGGCTGGCCAGTGAACTTCAGGACTTGTGCCCGCCTGTCCACCACCTGAGTCCCCAGCGTCCAGCTGCGGCTCACTGAACTCCCAAGCAGGATGTGGGATGGTGTCGGGTTAAGAAAGGTGGAGGCTCCCTCCCGCACCCCCCACCCCGTCTCCACCAGAAGGCCCTGTATCAGGGGCAGCCTGGCAGGCAGGTCATTAAGAATGGGGTCCTAGAGCCAGACCATCTGGGTTCAAATCCCACCTCCTCTCGTCCTGACCCTGAGGAAATGGGTGCTTCTCTGAGCCTTGGCTTCCTTGCCTGGGGAGCGGGGATTCTCCCCCGGGCATGGAATGAGATCACATGTGGGCTTGGTGCACAGCCAGGACTTAGTCAGGGGAAGGGCTGCCTGGGTCTGTGGCACTGATGGCCTGTACCTGGCTGGCTTTGGCATTGACGTTTCCAAGCCGGAAGAGCTGCAGGACGGTCTCGATGTCATCCTGGGTCTTCAGGGTGGCCAGGGCGGTGAGCATGATGGGGCTGTAGCCAGCGCGGTTCTGCTTGTCCACCTGGCATACACCTGGGGGGAGGGGTGGCAAGGAGGACACGGGGCCCTCAGACCCCAAAACTGGGGGAGCGCCCATGAAAACCAGGCAGCATCTCCCCCACCAGTGGCCAGATTCCTCCCTTCTCTCAGGCTGAGAGCCCCATCCTGCCCCAGGGTCTCCACCCCCACTATGCGCCCCATTAGATGAGGGACTTCTAAGGGGGAGACTGTGTTTCATCTATCAGCCTGGAGACTCTGACGCTGGCACCCAGGTTTAGGGCTAAGAATAGGGGTTGTGTCTCCTCCACGGATCTGGAAGAGCCAGTCCCCTTTAGCCTGGCCTATATCTTCTCCGTCGGATTGTGGGCTCTGCCTCCTCCATCAGTCTGGGAGGCTGTGTCTTCCCTGTTAGACCAGGGAAGGACAGGTTTTTCCCTGCCTATTCAAGGACCGTATCTTTTCAGTCCCAGAGGCTGTGTCCTTCTCTTGGACCAGGGCTCCAGAGGTGTCACCTTCATCACACAGGGGTCCTTGGGGGGCTGGAAGCTCTACATGCTGTCCCTAAGACCATGTCTGTCTTTTCCAGTATGCTGGGGCTGTGTGTAGGGCCTATACCTCCCTCACCAGACTGGAAGGGGGGTTTTCCTCCATCAGCAAGGAGGACAGTGTCTCCCCCACCAGACTGGGAGGCTGGTATGTCCTCAAGAGACAGAGAGGGCAGCGTCTCCGCCATCAGACCATCAAACAGCCGCCGGGGCCGCTTGTCCGGCTCACCGCTGTCGAGCAGCTGCCGCACCACGGGGAAGTTGGCGTGAGACACAGAGTAGTGCAGAGCCGTGTTGCCGTTGCTGTCGGCGATGTTGACCACGTAGTCCAGCAGGCGTGCTGACATGGCCCGGAAGGTGACCAGGTGGCGCCGCACGAGCTCGGGGTGGGCGTCACTGCGGCAGGCCAGGCGCAGCCACTCCTGCAGCACTGTGGTGTAGGCCACTTTCTGGGCGTGGTGGGGGAGGGGGTATGAGGGCGGCAGCAGCCGGCTCCCCACCACCCCCCACCCTGGACAAAGCCGCAGGTTGGGAGCGTGGGTGTGGACACCCCCTCCTGAACCAGAGCCTGAAGGAGAAGCGTGGGCAACCCTCCCAGATGTGCCCCTGACACTAGAGTGTGGGATCCCCATCCTGGACAAGGACGCTAAAGGGGACTCCAGGCACCACAGTCCCAGATGTGCCCCCGGGGAAGGCGTGAGCATCCATCCCGCCACATACGGACCCCCGTAAAGAGAAATGTGGCAGCGCCTTCCCTCAAGCCCCCAAAACTACAGGAACGGGAGGTCAGGACTGTGGGCGGGTGACCATCCTCGGGCCCCTCCCACCCCCCTGGCCCCTCTCCAGGGCCCCTGACCACCCAAGCTCTCGGCTTGGATCCCGGACTCCCTTCGAAGCCGGCACAGGGAGACACTGTGGATGAGAAGCTGGGGTGGGGGTGGAAGGGAAGGAGGGGACCCAGGCCCAGGGCCCCATCGTACCAGCTCCCGCTCAGTGAGGGCACTGGGGTTGTCCAGGTACTTTTCCAGGGCCAGGCAGGCTGAGATGAGGTCGGGGCTTAACTCCATCCTGCCAGGGGCAGACAGGAGGGACGTTTATCTTGGGAGCACTCCCCTCAGCCTCCCGGCTGACCCCAGACATGAAGAGCAGACAGATCCCAAGTGAAACTGCACACACAGGCTCAGGTTTATCCCAAGCGGGCAGTGGTGGAGAGAAAATCTTTGCCTGAGGGCAGATTTTTCATCAGGGGGAAAAAAGACACCAGTGGGATGGGCAGGTGTGGCGTAAGGACAAACTTTGCCTGCCCCCTCAATTCTGATCCCAACAGCCCAAACTGCCCGCATCAGGCCCTTTATCAAAGCCTGCAGACCTTCGGATGGCCAGGAGAAAGTGCTGGTTCGCTAATTCAGACTAAGGTGTGCACGACTGCTGGGAGGTTCCCTCAGAGGGCACGAATGGTGAGACTTGAGGCAGAGGTCACCCACCTCACCCCGTCTGAGTCCTTCCCACACAGAAAACTGACCGGATCTCCTCCTCCGCATTCGCTCCTGACGCGCCCTCCGCCACGGGCACCTGCTGAGACTCCCGAGACAGCTGGCACTCCTCCTGGCCGCTCTTGGCCACCGCCGTCCCCGAGGGCCTGAGCTGGGGGGCTTCGGCCACACTTGGAACCCTCTCCTCTGGCTCTGGGGCCTCGTTCTCTGTGCTCTCGTTGTCTGAGAAGTTCTCTGCTGTGCTGGAGTCCTCAGATGAGGACTGGTATCTGGGAAGAAAGGACGAGCGGAGTGAGGAGACGCAACAGATGGGGCAGGACCTGGGCTTGGACTACTTGACCTCTCTGCGCCTCGGTCTCCCCATCTGTTAAATGGGAATGATGGCTGTAGCAGCCTCACAGGGCTGCGGGGGTGTCCTTACAGCTCCCGGCACACGGTAACTGCTCCATAAACAGCAGCTGGGACTGCGGTCATACTCGGGGTGGGTCAGGGAGAAATACCGCTCTCAGCCTCTACTCCTCATACCTCGTCCCCCTTTGCCCCTTACACAGGTCTAACTGCGTCAGAGCCTCACCCCACTGCAAACAGGTCCCTCTTGCGCTTCTTGCTGCCTCCGGACAAAGTCTAAGCTTTGGGCCTGGCCTTCTAAGTCCCCAGACCATCCCTGTCTACCTCTTCCTACGCCTTCTGCTTCTCTCATATGTCGCTGCTTCCTCCCACCTCTGAGCCTTTGCCTGGGCTGCGCCTTCCACCGGGAGTGCCCTCCCAACCCCCACTCTTCACTCTGCTAGCCCCTGTTCATCCCGCAGCACACTCATCTCCTCCTTCAGTGTCTTCCCTGGGGACATTAGTGCCTCCCCGACACCCCGCGCTGCCTGCGCGTCCCCATCCCCCGTCGCTGCTCCAACCACACCGGGTCTGAACTGCCAGCCAGCGCTCGAGGGCCCACTGGGCCGGGAGCTCCATCAGGGCAGGAAGCCAAGCCCGGCACCTCCCGAGGACTAGCACGGGGCAGCAGCCACAGCACAGGCTTGGGGGACTGACCGCCGGGGCCGAACCCTGGTCGCTGTGTGTGCTCCAGAAGGCATCCGGCCCCGGAGTGCCTCGGTGTCCCCAACCGTCTACTGCGCCTTGGTTAAAGGAGTGAATCAAAGTAAGGGGCCCAGACCAGAGAGCGTTCTCGGATGTGAGCAAACCAAGGAACAAACAGGAGGGTAGAAGCTGAGGAACGGGTGGGGGCGTGGGGTGGGGGGCTCCTCTCACCCGCCATTGACCCCCACAAACTGGAGGCTCCGCCGGTGGGCCGCGGGGTCTGCGGGCTCCTCTTTGCGCTTCATGATGGACCGCACGCCTGCCGGGGGCTCGCCTGGGGGGACGGGTGGTGTAGTAAGAACCTCCCAAAGGCAGACCCTGCGCCCGGGCCTCCGGGGCCCTGTCCGCCTCGGTGGCCACCCTCACTCACCTGCGCCCCCCGCCTCCTCTGACTCGCGCGACGCTGCTGGCCTGGTGGGCTCTGTGTTAGCACCCTCACGGGCGCCCATGCCACCTGCGTTCTTCTCGGGCTGTGCCAGGGGGGTCGCCGCCACCCCGGGGGGTGACGAGGATGACTCCGCCGGAGCCTGTGGGAGCCCTGCAGGGGCAGGAAGAGAGGTGCTCGCTGTGGGTGACAACTGGAGTAACAGCCGCCTCCTCGGGGTCACACACCCCGGGCCAGGCGCTTGGAGCGCTGCGGCTGGAGTCACTGCATCAGATCTTCCCAGCCCACGAGATTCTGATTGTGACAGATAAGGAAACTGAGGCACAGAAGGCTGCCTGAGGTCACCCAGTGAATGAGCAGCAGAATCTGATTCCAACAGCAGTCTCTTGTCTGCGCGGGCAGTTGGTCAGGGACAGGGAAGACACTGTGACTCTACAATCCTGGCCTGTGACCCCTCCTCCAACATCACACTGAGTGTTGCCTGGAAACAAGGTTTGATCACAGCCAAGGGCCCCCTCATGATAGGCACTCAACTCTCCCATGGACAAGCTGTGTGACCTTAGGTAAGTCACTTAACCTCCCTGTGCCTCGGGAGAATGCCATTTCCTTCATCATGGCGTTGCTGTGCAGACTGAAGATAGCAATGCGGGGGGACAGGGCCTGGAACGATGCCTGCACGTCAATAGTGCTCGAGATCATTTTTGTTTGTTTTGGTTTTTTGGTTTTTTTTTTAAAGATTTTATTTATTTATTTGACAGAGAGGCAGCGAGAGAGGGAACACCAGCAGGGGGAGTGAGAGAGGGCTTGATCCCAGGACCCTGGGATCACGCCCTGAACCGAAGGCAGACACTTAAGGACTGAGCCACCCAGGTGCCCCTTGAGATCATTTGTTAATTCAAGAGAACTGTAAGCACTGTTTTGATAAGATTTATTAGTATTTTAACAAAAGCAAGGTTGCGTTACAGATACCACGGCTCCCTTCTTCTGAACTTGAAGCAGGTAACGAACAATCAGGAAAAAGAAACAATAAGGGCTATTAGAAAATACTGTCTTTTAAGATTTTATTTATTTATTTGAGAGAAAGTGAGCAAGAGAAAGAGCACGAGCAGCGGCAGAGGGAGAGGGAGAAGCAGAGTCCCCGCTGAGCAGGGAGCCGGATGCGGGGCTCGATTCCAGAACGCTGGGATCCTGACCTGAGCCGAAGGCGGACGCTTAACTGACTGAGCCACCCAGGGGCTCCAGAAAATAAAAATTAAAACCCCACCCAGGGAGGGGCGCCCGGGTGGCTCGTTTGGTTAAGCGTCTGATTCTTGTTTTCGGCTCAGTTCATGGTCTCAGGATTATGGGATCCAGACGCAGGTCGGGATCTGTGCTCAGTGCAGTGTCTGCTTGAGATTCTCTCTCTTCCTCTGCCCCTCCCAGCCCACTCACACGGACGCGCAAGCTTGCTCGTGCTCTCTCAAATAAATAAAATCTTAAAAAAAAAAAAAAAAAAACCCATCCAGATAGATTTTCAGTTTGGGAAGATGGAAATGTTCTGGAAATGGATGGTGGCGATGGTCACGCAACAATGTGAATGTGCTTAGTGCCACTGAACTGGACACTTTAAAATGGTTAAGATGGGGGCGGGGCGCCTGGGTGGCTCAGTCAGTGGACATGTGACTCTTGATCTCAGGGTCATGAGTTCAAGCCCCACACTGGGCACGGAGCCTACTGAAATAAATAATAAAAGTAAAATAAAATAAAATAGGGGCGCCTGGGTAGCTCAGTCATTAAGCGTCTGCCTACGGCTCAGGTCATGATCCCAGCGTCCTGGGATTGAGCCCCGCATTGGGCTCTCTGCTCGGCGGGAAGCCTGCTTCTCCCTCTCCCACTCCCCCTGCTTGTGTTTCCTCTCTCGCTGCCTCTCTGTCAAATAAATAAAATCTTAAAAAAATAAAAATAAAATAAAATGGTTAAAATGGTTTTATATTAAGCACACGTTACCACAATTTGAAAAAACCACCCAGGTTGGGCAGAGGACAAAGGGCTCTGTGGGCACTAGGTCCCAAGGGTGCCCACTGCCCATGTGGGAGTGGGGGCGGCAGGGACGGGATCACCAGCCTGGAGCCAGAAACAGAAATGCCACCGTGAGTGGCGGTCCCCATCTCAGAACCTGCTCAGGTTCCCCCAGGCCACATGTGGCTTCCCCAGGACGTCTCATTTCTACCCCTGGCCATCGGGCTCTGCAGACTAATTCCTTTCAATTCTCTTTAACGGTTACAACTTTTTTTTTGACAGACACAGCGACTACTTCCTCAAGTCCGGAGTTAAGAACAGAGAGTCAACAGTCAGCACAAGCAAAGCGTGAGGAACAGAGGAGACACAGCCACAAATGGGTCTGCGGCGGCCAGCCCAGGGTGTGGCCGGCCCGGCGGCTTCCAGAGCCGCAGCCCAAGCCCCTGTGGGGAAGCAAACACACTGGGGTTTTTATGTGGATCTCCTGATTCCTTTTTTTAAACTCTTGTCAATAAATTCACGTCCAACAAACAAACAAAATCACTCCGTGGCCCAGTGGGATGTGTCAGGAGGCACGCGGGCCAGTTCACCATCTCTCAGTGATTGGCCCCAAACTTCGGACTCCTCGTTTCAAAACCAGGAAGGGTCAAAAAACCAGGTGAAACAACATGTGCTCAGTGAAAGCAGCCAGTCACAATGGGACAAATACTCCAGGATTCCACTTATGTGAGGTCCTTCGAGGAGTCACACTCTCAGAGACAGGAAGTGGATGGTGGGCGCCAGGAGCCGGGGGAGGGAACAGGGAGTCCGTGTCTGACGCGGACAGAGTTTCAGTTTGGGAAGATGGAAAAGTTCTGGGGATGGATGCCGGTGATGGTTGCACAACTGTGGGAATGTACTTATGCTACTGAACCAGACGCTCAAAAATGGGTAAAATGCTAAGTTTAATGTTATATGTGTTTTACCACAATTTTTAAAAAGTGGAGGCAAAAAAAAGAAGAAATAGAGCAGCATCATAGCCCATTCTTTCTCAAGGGAAAAACAGGCCTTGTCTCTAAAAGCTTGGATGGCTCCTCCAAGCACGAGGAGTTCAAAGTCAGACACTGCGATGCTAAAACAGCAATAACAGTAATAAAACTGATCATAGCTATTACTGTCATTCCAGTAAGGAAAGGGGCAAAACGATACCACAGTTTCTACGGAGGAACTGAAGTCCATGACCAGCTAAGACAACTTTACAAAAAAGGGCAAAGATGGGGAACCTGGCTGAGGAGAGAGTAAAACATTCCAAACAGCCACAATGGCCCAGACAGCAGGCATGCTGAGGGAAGAAACAGGCCAAAGGAACAAAGACGAGAAGGACGCCCCAGGCCCCAGCTGAGGGAGCTGGCATTAAGACAAAGGGGTTTCCACAAATTAGTGGGAAAGGTGGTCTCTGGGGTGTGATGCTGGGAAAAGCAGCTTACTCGACCCAAGAAAAATCAAACTTGATCCCTACCTCACACCTTAACACAAAAACTCTGAAGGATCAATGTAGCTTCCAGAAGCTATAAAGCTATAGGGAAAAAATGTAACAGAATATCGGGGGCCTCAGGAAGGGGAAAGATTCCTTTAAAAATTCCTCAAAGATGGGGCACCTGGGTGGCTCAGTCAGTTAAGTGTCTGACTCTTAATTTCTGGCTCAGGACATGATCTCAGGGTCGCGAGACCAAGCCCAGCATCGGGCTCCTCCCCGTGTGGAGCCTGCTTAAAATTCTCTTTATCCCTCTCCCTATTCCCCACTCTCTCTCTAAAACAAACAAACGAACCTCAAAGTACATATGAAAAATATGAGATGATCTCATTTTCATGCAGAATTGGAAAAAAACAAACTCCTGGATGCAGAGAACAGATCGGTGGTTTCCAGAGGCAGGGGGTGAGGAAATGGGAGAAGGGGGTCAAGAGGTAGGAATTTCCAGTTATGAGATAAATAAATCCTGGGGATGTCCTGTCCAGCATGGGGACTATAGCTAAAAATGCTGTATTGTACATTTGTAAGTTGCTAAGAGAGTAGATCTTAAACGTTCTCATCACAAGAAAAAGTTTGTAACTCTGTGAGCTGACAGACGTTAACTCAACTTACTGCGGTCATCATTTTGCAATATATACAAATATCAAATCGTTATTTGTATATCTTGAATGGGTACAATGCTACATACCAAATATATCTCAATAAAACCTGAAAAAAATTAAAAATTAACAAAAAAAGAAAAATATGATGGGTTTAACTGTATCCGACATGAAGATTTCTATTTGATTAAAAAAAACAAAAAACAACCCTCGTAGACAAAAGTTAAATGATAGAAAAATACACACTATGGGAAGATATTCGCAATGCCAAAAATGACCAAGGGATTATCTTCTAGAACAAGACTCAATAGACTTTTTCTGTAAGGGGCCAGACAATAACTATTCTCAGTTAATGTGAGTCATAAGGGTGTCAGTTGCAAAAGCAGCGTTGGACAATATGCAAATTAGTGGGCGAGGCTGTATCATGATAAATTTCAATTTCATATAATTTTGCTCATGTCACAAAATGTTGTTCTTCTTTTCATATTGTTCAAGCATTTAAAAACATAAAAACAATTCTTAGCTTGCGAGCCTATAAAAACAGGCAGTGGGCTGGATTTGGCCCAAAGGCTGTAGTTGCCAACCTCGATTCTGGAATATGCCAGAACTTCTCAAAATTGCCCAAGGAAAAATGGACAAAGGCTACAAATAAGTGATTCACAGAGGAATCTTATTAAACATGTATGGTGATGCCCAATCTCATCCAAAAAATCAAAGAAATGCGCATTAAAACAAGGAGATACCACTACGCGCCAGTGTCGATGGGCAAAACATGAGAGAAAACTTCATGCCGGTGGGTATGGGGGAAAATGGGCACCTCGGATCTAAGCATGGCTGGTGGGACTGTGGACAGGGAGAGCTCTCCCAGAAAGGATCAGACAAAACGTGGAGTGAAGTGATGAATTCCCTGTGATTCAGGGGAGGCATCGCACGAAGACAGCGCTGTCACTGCTCGCGGCAGCCAGGAGCTGGAAGTCACCCAGGTGCCCACCGAGGGGGCACGGATAAGAAAAGTGGAGCACGCCCCTAGGGCAGAAGCTGACACGGTCGTTACAAGGGACAAGCCCAATGTACAAGCATCAGGATGGAGAGTTCAAAAAGACTGTGCAGAGAGAGAAAAAAAAAAAAAAGAAGAAGAAACAGCAAGACTTTTTCTTCGGAAATCACAATACCATTTTAGGAAATCAAGCATGCACACAGCATATTTTTCAAGGACACTAAAATGTCTAAATAAGCTTTTGGAAGGTGGATTGCAAGGAATGATATTACATGGGCTGGGGGCGGGGTAGAGTGCGCATGGCATAGAGCAGGGGTTGGCTAACTACGGACCGTGGGCACGATTTTTGCATTTTTGATGGTTGGAAAAAACAAAGAAGAATGCTATCTGGGACATGTGAAAATTACATGAAATTGAATTGCACACAGCCACGCTTCTTCGTTTATATACTGTCCACGCTGACATGCTACACAGGCAGAATTGAGGCACTAAACTCATCGAAATGCACACATTAAATATGCAAAAAAATTTTTGCATATTAAGCTCACGGCAATAAAGCTTAAAGAAAAAAAAAAAGAACCAAGCAGAATTGAGCCATCGCAACAAAGATCATCTGGCCCACGGAGCTGAAAGTATCTACTGACCCTCAGCACTGAGGGCGGAAGGTGAAGGGCGAGAAAGAATCAAAACGAGAGAGAGCTGGCGTGCACAGCCCGAGGGAGCTGGGCGCCGGGAGCTGAACAGTCTAGATAAACTCGGTTTGGGCCTCCTTCGGGCCAAGAGAAATTTTTAAAAATGTAAACCACTCACCACCCAGTGTGGGAAGGGAGGAGTGAGGCCATAGGGGAATAAAGCAAGTTGGCAACAGACGTCATGGGCCTCAACACTGGTCTTCCAGGCGCGCCTGGGGGGCTCAGTCGATGAAACGTCTGCCTTTGACTCACGTCAGGATCCCAGGGTCCTGGGATCTTCTCCCTCTCCCTCTGCCCCTCCCCCTGCTTGTGCTCGCTCTATCGCTCTCTCGCTCTCTCAAATAAATAAAACCTTTAAAAAAATGGTTTTCCAGAAACCTTGCTGAGAAAACAGAAGACGTGAGGGGTTTCCGCAGAAGGACATCTGCGTGGCACGGAGGACCGCAAAGATCGACGTGGCTCCTCCGTAAATTCTGCATCCCAGGAATTTTTAATGATGAGAAGAAACGCCTCTGGGATCAGGTTAAATCCAACACACCAAAGGCGGGGTTTGAACCCTGGCTTCATGAACGGTGGGCAACCACCCTGGGCCTCCGTTTCCTCATCTGTAAAATGGGGATGAAAACACCACCCACGCATCCGGGTGGCTTGGGAAGAGGTAAATGGGTTAAAAAAAAGAAAAGAGCGTCTAAAAATGGCCCGGCCCCTTAGTAAGGCTGCCTAACTGCTTTTAAAAAGCCAAATAACGCAAGACGACACGTTCCACCAGCATCGGTTCCCTGTTGCCAGGCTTGAAAAATACATATTATTTTCTGCATTAAAAATTTCGGAAGGAAAGAAGAAGTGCTGACAACAGCTGCGTCTGGGCGGTGGTGGATTTATGGGGGTTTTGCTTTGTGTTCCAGATTTTTCTGTTACTTCCCAAACTTTCCACAAAGAATATGAATTGCTGTCATAGGAATATGTGTCGAATGGAAGCAAAGGAAATTTCAAAGCCTTGGAGCCCCCACAGATACACATGCCCAGCTGCCCCTTCTCCCCGTGATCTCCCCGCGGTGCCTTCGGAATGTGGGGGGATGGGACTGGTGAGGTCTCCAGGCCTCTGCCACCGGCCCTACCCACCCTGGTCAGCCTGAGGTGAGGGCTGCTTCTCACCCTCCCCGCCCTTCTGCCGCAGGGAGGGAATTGTAGATGTCAGAGAAATCCTCCTTGCCTCCTCCTCCAGGGAGTACTCCCGGACCTACCCATCAAGCGGGCCGACCTAAACACATGGTCCAAACACGTGTTATGCTGTTTCATTTTTCATAGTGCTCCTCCCCAGTCTATAAGCCCCGCAGGACCCCCTCTGATGCTCTGGTACCTCTGGACCTCGCTTCTCCAGCCTCAACCTATTCCAGCTGGTTCTGCACCCTGAGGTGCTCCAGGCCTTCCTCACTTCAGGACCTTTGTCCCTGCTGTGAACAGTCTTCTTCCCACCTCTGGGCCACTTGGCTGCCTCTTCTCTTTCACATCTTGGTTTAAAGGGCCAACAGCCTGATGCCACACGGAATGCTTGATAGAAACTGACGCATGAAACCTCACACTGATCTGGTGACCCTGGGCTGTCAGGACCCCCGATTTGCAAGTGAGGCACACAGAGGTCAAGTAACCGGCTCAAGGGCACAGAACTAGGGAGCAGGGAAATCAGAACTGGAACCCAGACCACCACCCCATCCAATTGCTGCCTGCTCCGTGCCCCTGTGTTATCTACCCCTGCTTTATCTGTATTCTCTGAGATGGTATTTCTTCACTTATTATGCGGCTTCACTTGTTTATGGCACGGGCTCCGTCTAGCTTGTTCACTGCTGCGTCCCCAGTGCCCAGAAGAGTCTGGCACATAGCAAACATTCGATAAAAGTCTGCTGAATGAGAAGACACTGAAATGAAGTGGCACACTCCAGTTCTGCCCAAGCAAAGCAGAGACTGGGGCTGGCTGCAGCAAGAAGGAGTTAAGTGAGACACAAGGAAGAACTTTTGGGGGCAGCAGCCTGCACAGAGTGGGAACATCACTATGTGTGTCCTGCAGGCAGGCAGCCCCATGGCTGCCCTAGGTGGCATGTCTGGAATGAAGTCCGCCTCTCGGAAATCCCAAGGCTGAGCCGGGCAGGGCCCTTGGCTGGGGGCCAGAGTCAAAGGGCCGGGTGTTTGCGATGGACACAGAACAGAGCAGTGGTGTCCTGAGCTGGCCAGGAACAACATGGAAAAAGCAAGAAAACACAGCTGGGTCCCCACCCTCCAGCTTGTGCCCTCGGGTCCCTCCATGGGGCTCTGACATTCGAGACTGGGATGAGGACCTGAGCTGCACCTTTGAGCCCTCTGTGGGTTCAGGCTGACCTTGGTCTAGATCCTGGCTCAGCCACTTCCTGGCTGTGTGACCTGGGGCAAGCACAGCTTTTCCCTGAGCCTCAGTTTCCCCTGTTATAAGCAGAACTGGCCTGAAAATGATCAACAGAAGCAGCAACAAGCAGGGACTGTGGGTTCACTGTGCGCATTAATTCACAAGAGTCCTAGAGGCGCTGTCGCTATGCCACTTTACAGATCGGGAAGCTGAGGCCCAGCGAGGTGAAGTCCTTCACCTAGGGCTACATCGAGAAGTCGAATTTGAACCCAGGTGGCTTGACTATAAAGCCCATACTCTTTAGCCTTCCATGAGCGAAACCCTTAGCATAGCACCTGGCAGCAGGCTAGCACTTGATAAAGAACAGCTGTCATTATTATGAATCATTCCCACAGCTTCTCCCAGGAGCCTAAGGGTGGCAGTGGTGGGGCAGCTGTCATTTTGCAGATCCCACATCCTCTTTCCTGGCATGAAGACTCAGCACTTCCTCCAGGGGGACATCCCTTTGTTCCCTCAAAGGCCACAGGACTTGGGTGGGGCTCCTCTACTCCCAGGATCTGGGGTTGGGCAGTGAGGGACAATGATTGGCTCAGGGATGGGCATATGACTGCCACCAGCCGATGAGGGACACCCCTGGGATTTTTTATTAGCACTATTTGGACTGGGAGGCTCCCTTTCCACTGAGATGGAAAGACAGATGCCTGGAGAGGTGGGACCACTTTCACTCACCTAAGACCCCAACGTGCATAGATGAAGAGTTAGAGATCCTTGATATTGGAGCACCTAGATCTAGCTATACCTGAAGCTGTCACTAAGTTACATGAACAACACATTTCCTTTTCATTGTCTAGACTGGTCTGAAATCGGTTTCTGCCATTTACTGAATAAAGTGGGTGGGTTTTTTGGCCCCAAAAACCAACAGTCTTAGGGACCCTCCCTCAAATACCTCTTGTTTTCTGGATACTTACAACATATTAGTCATGAAGACGCACACTTAATCAGATACCTAATTTTTCTGCATGCCTCCCTACAGCACAGAATCGGTGGCACAACTGTCCCCTTTTTGCAGGTAAAGAGATAGTGGCTTTGAGAGCCAGAGTGGTTGCTCTCATGGAAGGCCAGGGCTGGGGCTAGACCCTGGCATTCATAGGAACAAAGAGGACCTCCCACCATCCTCCCCCGTCCACTATGGCTCACCTGCTGTCCCATCGCAGCTTCGTTCCGTGATGCTGATCTTCTTCACCAGGTGGATGTTGCCAGTGGGCGCAGTGGATGCTGGGAACACGGTCTCTACCACCTCATGGCTACGGAACACCGCAGGGCTCTCAACCCCTCCAGACGTCGCCAGGGACCGCAGCCCTGCCCCATAGGGCTCCAGACTCTGGGCCCGCTGTGCAGGGGCCCCGGCGGCTGTACTGGCCACCACCTCCACCTCTCGAGGGCCCTCTACCACCCGGACAGTGTCCACGCGGATGGGGCTGTCTGGTGGTGGCCGGGCCTGGGGCTGGGGGTCAGCCTGCCGGGCCTGAGCTGCCTGCAGCTCCTGGAGCGCTTTCTTGAGCTGGGTCTCCAGCACAGCGACCTTAGCGGCAAGGGCTGCCTCCCCATCGGGCACACCCAAGTCCCGCTCCCGGACCCAGGTGCCCACGCTCCGGGTCTCAAGTGTCACTGCGTCCTCGGGGGACTCTGGGAGGTCCAGGCAGAGCTCGCTGCGGCCCCGGGCCCCTGTGGGATGGCCCAGGAATTTCTGGCTCTTGAGCTGTACTGTGAGCTGCCGTTTCTCCTCCTGGAGCACCGAGAGCTTCACCTGGAGCACGGGGATCAGCTTCACCTGCTCTTCCAGCTGCCGCAGCTTCCGCAGGGCACCTGCCATCTGTTCCCGCACATGGGCCAGGTGCCCGGCACTGGGAGGCACAGGTGTGGACAGTCCCGAGCCCCGTGGCGTCGGGGGTGGCAGCCCCACGCCCACCAACGAGCTCGTGGAGCCTGCTGCGCTGGGGGTCAGGGAGCCCAAGCCAGGGGGCGCAGCCGCCTGGTCCTCCAGACGGCGACGGGCATCCAGCAGGGTGCGCTCCACGCGTGGGTTGAAGCCGGCTCGGGTCTCCAGGGCACCATACTGTGGGTAGAAGCCACGGCCACAGTAGGAATAGGCCGAGTGGCGGCTGTCCCCACTGGCATTAGAGCACAGGGACTCGGTGGATGTCCACCAGGAGCCAGGACCGCGGGGCAGTGAGCCGAGGCGCGGCCGGCGCTGCACGGCCACGCGCCGGAGTGTGTGGCCTTTTTCGATGTCATCCACGTACTTGAGAAAGTCCAGGTCGAGGCGGTAGCCGTAGGGCGTCTCCACGGAGTATGGTGGGTCAGGCTCCCTGGCAGGGAAGGCGGGTGGGGAGGCTGGACCCGGGGTCCCTGGGGCGTGAAGAAAGACCAGGGCCTCTGAACACTGCTGTCCCCTCCTCAGGGTGAAGACCCACGTCCGTGGGAGAGTCAGGGTTTATTTGCCCAAGGGACGGGAGCCCACTGGGTGCTCCACTGTGACTCCAGTCTCGGGGCAAGGCCCTGTCACCCCCTCAGAAACCCTCAGGGCAGGCCTGTGCCTACTCCCTCAACACCCCCAGGACAGGGACCTGTATCTCTACTCAGACCAGACCCCTTCCCTGAAAGACTGTCTCCCCCATCAGACCCTCCAGGGCAGAGCCAAAAACGTCCTCATTCAGGCCCTCAGGGCAGGGCTGTATTCTACCCTCAACACTGCCCACCCTGCGGGCCCGCCCCGAGGCAGGGCCAGTTCTTTCTCCCAGACCCCAAACAGGGCCCTTTCTTCCTGAGACCGCTGACCTGGGAAGGGGGCTGGCACGTGCAGGACTTGGGCCATCCTCTGGTCTGCAGACGCTCCTCAAGAGTCACAGGGGGGAGGGGGGTCTCTGACTCAGATCACCTGCAGCACAGGCTGAGGCGTACCTAGGGAGAGGGGATATTGGAGCCTGCAGTCAGGAGAAGTCTGCGGGAGTGGGGGATGTGGGCACCCCTCCCCCACAACTGCCCCCCTCCCATCCCCCACCTCTTCCCCGAGTCTGGGACCCTCTCATAGGAACACACCCGGCCTGGCTTGTGGAAAGGGGTGGGGGGGGGAGGGCCCCCGCGGCCTGGAACAAAGAAACCAAACCTCACGGCCCGCCTGCACATCTGTCCAGCCCCTGGACAGGCTCCAGCTGTTCCCACAGCCCCGCCTCCACAAGGCCCTGGGCCGGGGGGCCCCAAGCCCGACAGGCCCCACCCTTCCTGCACCCCTCCTCTCAGCCCAGGCCAGAAGCTGGCTACAGGGACAGATGGGGGCTGAGGTGGGCAGGGGGCTGGGGCACTAAGTGGGGGACAGTCTTCCTGCAAGGATCCTAGAACACAGAGACACAGGGGCACAAGGAGAGATGGAGCTCAGGGTAGGGGACCCCAAAGCAGAGTGGGGTCAGGCCAGCTAGAGTGAGGGGGGTAGGGAAAGTTGGGGGGAGGCAGTGAGGAGCAAAGCCTTTCCTCTTTATGGAAACAATTTTCTCTAAAAATAAACAGTTTCGCTGCCGGGCTACACGAGAACTTCCTGCCCCCCCAGGATGCGTCCGGCTCAGGGGCGCAGCAGGGATAGAAGGCCGGGTGGTGGCCAGGGAAGTCATGGGGGTGGGGG
>NW_024423786.1:49364508-49374176 GCF_017311325.1 Ursus maritimus | reverse complement strand
GCTCCACTGTGACTCCAGTCTCGGGGCAAGGCCCTGTCACCCCCTCAGAAACCCTCAGGGCAGGCCTGTGCCTACTCCCTCAACACCCCCAGGACAGGGACCTGTATCTCTACTCAGACCAGACCCCTTCCCTGAAAGACTGTCTCCCCCATCAGACCCTCCAGGGCAGAGCCAAAAACGTCCTCATTCAGGCCCTCAGGGCAGGGCTGTATTCTACCCTCAACACTGCCCACCCTGCGGGCCCGCCCCGAGGCAGGGCCAGTTCTTTCTCCCAGACCCCAAACAGGGCCCTTTCTTCCTGAGACCGCTGACCTGGGAAGGGGGCTGGCACGTGCAGGACTTGGGCCATCCTCTGGTCTGCAGACGCTCCTCAAGAGTCACAGGGGGGAGGGGGGTCTCTGACTCAGATCACCTGCAGCACAGGCTGAGGCGTACCTAGGGAGAGGGGATATTGGAGCCTGCAGTCAGGAGAAGTCTGCGGGAGTGGGGGATGTGGGCACCCCTCCCCCACAACTGCCCCCCTCCCATCCCCCACCTCTTCCCCGAGTCTGGGACCCTCTCATAGGAACACACCCGGCCTGGCTTGTGGAAAGGGGTGGGGGGGGGAGGGCCCCCGCGGCCTGGAACAAAGAAACCAAACCTCACGGCCCGCCTGCACATCTGTCCAGCCCCTGGACAGGCTCCAGCTGTTCCCACAGCCCCGCCTCCACAAGGCCCTGGGCCGGGGGGCCCCAAGCCCGACAGGCCCCACCCTTCCTGCACCCCTCCTCTCAGCCCAGGCCAGAAGCTGGCTACAGGGACAGATGGGGGCTGAGGTGGGCAGGGGGCTGGGGCACTAAGTGGGGGACAGTCTTCCTGCAAGGATCCTAGAACACAGAGACACAGGGGCACAAGGAGAGATGGAGCTCAGGGTAGGGGACCCCAAAGCAGAGTGGGGTCAGGCCAGCTAGAGTGAGGGGGGTAGGGAAAGTTGGGGGGAGGCAGTGAGGAGCAAAGCCTTTCCTCTTTATGGAAACAATTTTCTCTAAAAATAAACAGTTTCGCTGCCGGGCTACACGAGAACTTCCTGCCCCCCCAGGATGCGTCCGGCTCAGGGGCGCAGCAGGGATAGAAGGCCGGGTGGTGGCCAGGGAAGTCATGGGGGTGGGGGGACAAAGAGTTTCCACAAATTGAGTGGGAAGGTGGTCTCTGGGGTGTGATGCTGGGAAAAGCAGCTTTCTGTTCGACTCCAAGAAAATCCAAACTTGATCCCTACCTCACACCTTAACCACAAAAACTTGAAGACTGCCGGAAGTAGCTTCCAGAAGCTATAAAGCTATAGGGAAAAATGTAACAGAATAGTCGGGGCCTCAGGAAGGGGAAAGATCTTTAAAAATTCCTCAAAGATGGGGCACCTGGTGGCTCAGTCAGTTAAGTGTCTGACTCTTAATTTCTGGCTCAGGACATGATCTCAGGGTCGCGAGACCAAGCCCAGCATCGGGTCCTCCCCGTGTGGAGCCTGCTTAAAATTCTCTTTATCCCTCTCCCTATTCCCCACTCTCTCTAAAACAAACAAACGAACCTCAAAAGTACATATGAAAAATATGAGATGATCTCATTTTCATGCAGAATTGGAAAAACAAACTCCTGGATGCAGAGAACAGATCGGTGGTTTCCAGAGGCAGGGGTGAGGAAATGGGAGAAGGGGGTCAAGAGGTAGGAATTTCCAGTTATGAGATAAATAAATCCTGGGGATGTCCTGTCCAGCATGGGGACTATAGCTAAAAATGCTGTATTGTACATTGTAAGTTGCTAAGAGAGTAGATCTTAAACGTTCTCATCACAAGAAAAAGTTTGTAACTCTGTGAGCTGACAGAGCGTTAACTCAACTTACTGCGGTCATCATTTTGCAATATATACAAATATCAAATTGTTATTTGTATATCTTGAATGGGTACAATGCTACATACCAAATATATCTCAATAAAACCTGAAAAAAATTAAAAATTAACAAAAAAAGAAAAAATATGATGGGTTTAACTGTATCCGACATGAAGATTTCTATTTGATTAAAAAAACAAAAACAACCCTCGTAGACAAAAGTTAAATGATAGAAAAATACACACTATGGGAAGATATTCGCAATGCCAAAAATGACCAAGGATTATCTTCTAGAACAAGACTCAATAGACTTTTTCTGTAAGGGGCCAGACAATAACTATTCTCAGTTAATGTGAGTCATAAGTGTGTCAGTTGCAAAAGCAGCGTTGACAATATGCAAATTAGTGGGCGAGGCTGCATCATGATAAATTTCAATTTCATATAATTTTGCTCATGTCACAAAAATGTTGTTCTTCTTTTCATATTGTTCAAGCATTTAAAAACATAAAAACAATTCTTAGCTTGCGAATAGCCTATAAAAACAGGCAGTGGGCTGGATTTGGCCCAAAGGCTGTAGTTACAACCCTCGATTCTGGAATATGCCAGAACTTCTCAAAAATTGCCCAAGGAAAAATGGACAAAGGCTACAAATAAGTGATTCACAGAGGAATCTTATTAAACATGTATGGTGATGCCCAATCTCATCCAAAAATCAAAGAAATGGTAAAACAAGGAGATACCACTACGGCCCAGTGTCGATGGGCAAAACATGAGAAAACTTCATGCCGGTGGGTATGGGGGAAAATGGGCACCTCGGATCTAAGCATGGCTGGTGGGACTGTGGACAGGGAGAGCTCTCCAGAAAGGATCAGACAAATGCGTGAGTGAAGTGATGAATTCCCTGTGATTCAGGGAGGCATCGCACGAAGACAGCGCTGTCACTGCTCGCGGCAGCCAGGAGCTGGAAGTCACCCAGGTGCCCACCGAGGGGCACGGATAAGAAAAGTGGAGCACGCCCTAGGGCAGAAGCTGCCTGAGTCGTTACAAGGGACAAGCCCAATGTACAAGCATCAGGATGGAGAGTTCAAAAAGACTGTGCAGAGAGAGAAAAAAAAAAAAGAAGAAGAAACAGCAAGACTTTTTCTTCGGAAATCACAATACCATTTTTAGGAAATCAAGCATGCACACAGCATATTTTCAAGGACACTAAAATGTCTAAATAAGCTTTTGGAAGGTGGATTGCAAGGAATGATATTACATGGGCTGGGCGGGGTAGAGTGCGCATGGCATAGAGCAGGGGTTGGCTAACTACGGACCGTGGGCACGATTTTTGCATTTTTGATGG
This sequence comes from Ursus maritimus, assembly GCF_017311325.1. Classification (NCBI taxonomy): domain Eukaryota; kingdom Metazoa; phylum Chordata; class Mammalia; order Carnivora; family Ursidae; genus Ursus; species Ursus maritimus. Next base: position 49,370,971 of record NW_024423786.1, on the reverse strand, counting down.
TTGGAAAACAAAAGAAGAATGCTATCTGGGACATGTGAAAATTACATGAAATTGAATTGCACACAGCCACGCTTCTTCGTTATATACTGTCCACGCTGACATGCTACACAGGCAGAATTGAGGCACTAAACTCATCGAAATGCACACATTAAATATGCAAAAAATTTTTGCATATTAAGCTCACGGCAATAAAGCTTAAAGAAAAAAAAAAAGAACCAAGCAGAATTGAGCCATCGCAACAAAGATCATCTATACAGCTGAAAGTATCTACTGACCCTCAGCACTGAGGGCGGAAGGTGAAGGGCGAGAAAGAATCAAAACGAGAGAGAGCTGGCGTGCACAGCCCGAGGGAGCTGGGCGCCGGGAGCTGAACAGTCTAGATAAACTCGGTTTGGCCTCCTTCGGGCCAAGAGAAATTTTTAAAAATGTAAACCACTCACCACCCAGTGTGGGAAGGGAGGAGTGAGGCCATAGGGGAATAAAGCAAGTGGCAACAGACGTCCATGGCCTCAACACTGGTCTTCTAGGCGCGCCTGGGGGCTCAGTCTCGATGAAACGCCTGCCTTTGACTCACGCTGCAGATCCCAGGGGTCCTGGGATCTTCTCCCTCTCCCTCTGCCCCTCCCCTGCTTGTAGCTCGCTCTATCGCTCTCTCGCTCTCTCAAATAAATAAAACCTTATAAAAAAATGGTTTTCCAGAAACCTTGCTGAGAAAACAGAAGACGTGAGGGGTTTCGCAGAAGGACATCTGCGTGGCACGGAGGACCGCAAAGATGACGTGGCTCCTCCGAAATTCTGCATCCCAGGAATTTTTAATGATGAGAAGAAACGCCTCGGGATCAGGTTAAATCCAACACACCAAAGGCGGGTTTGAACCCTGGCTTCATGAACGGTGGGCAACCACCCTGGGCCTCCGTTTCCTCATCTGTAAAATGGGGATGAAAACACCACCCACGATCCGGTGGCTTGGGAAGAGGTAAATGGGTTAAAAAAAAAAAAAAGAGCGCTAAATGGCCCGGCCTTAGTAAGGCTGCCTAACTGCTTTTAAAAAAGCCAAATAACGCAAGAGCAGCACGTCCACCAGCACGTTCCCTGTTGCCAGGCTTGAAAAATACATATTATTTTCTGCATTAAAAATTTCGGAAGGAAAGAAGAAGTGCTGACAACAGCTGCTCTGGGCGGTGGTGGGTTTATGGGGGTTTTGCTTTGTTCCAGATTTTTCTGTTACTTCCCAAACTTTCCACAAAGAATATGAATTGCTGTCATAGGAATATGTGTCGAATGGAAGCAAAGGAAATTTCAAAGCCTTGAGCCCCCACAGATACACACTGCCCAGCTGCCCTTCTCCCCGTGATCTCCCCGGTGCCTTTGGAATGTGGGGATGGGACTGGTGAGGTCTCCAGGCCTCTGCCACCGGCCCTACCCACCCTGGTCAGCCTGAGGTGAGGGCTGCTCTCACCCTCCCGCGCCTTCTGCCGCAGGGAGGGAATTGTAGATGTCAGAGAAATCCTCCTTGCCTCCTCCTCCAGGGAGTACTCCCGACCTACCCATCAAGCGGGCCGACCTAAACACATGGTCCAAACACGTGTTATGTTGTTTCATTTTTCATAGTGCTCCTCCCAGTCTATAAGCCCCGCAGGACCCCCTCTGATGCTCTGGTACCTCTGGACCTCGCTTCTCAGCCTCAACTATTCCAGCTGGTTCTGCACCCTGAGGTGCTCCAGGCCTTCCTCACTTCAGGACCTTTGTCCCTGCTGTGAACAGTCTTCTTCCCACCTCTGGGCCACTTGGCTGCCTCTTCTCTTTCACATCTTGGTTTAAAGGGCCAACAGCCTGATGCCACACGGAATGCTTGATAGAAACTGACGCATGAAACCTCACACCTGATCTGGTGACCCTGGGCTGTCAGGACCCCGATTTGAAGTGAGGCACACAGAGGTCAAGTAACCGGCTCAAGGGCACAGCACAGGGCAAGGGAAATCAGAACTGGAACCCAGACCACCACCCCATCCAATTGCTGCCTGCTCCGTGCCCCTGTGTTATCTACCCCTGCTTTATCTGTATTCTCTGAGATGGTATTTCTTCACTTATTATGCGGCTTCACTTGTTTATGGCACGGGCTCCTCTAGCTTGTTCACTGCTGCGTCCCCAGTGCCCAGAAGAGTCTGGCACATAGCAAACATTCGATAAAAGTCTGCTGAATGAGAGACACTGAAATGAAGTGGCACACTCCAGTTCTGCCCAAGCAAAGCAGAGACTGGGGCTGGCTGCAGCAGAAGGAGTTAAGTGAGACACAAGGAAGAACTTTTGGGGCAGCAGCCTGCACAGAGTGGGAACATCACTATGTGTCCTGCAGGCAGGCAGCCCCATGGCTGCCCTAGGTGGCATGTCTGGAATGAAGTCCGCCTCGGAAATCCCAAGGCTGAGCCGGGCAGGGCCCTTGGCTGGGGGCCAGAGTCAAAGGGCCGGGTGTGCGATGGACACAGAACAGAGCAGTGGTGTCCTGAGCTGGCCAGGAACAACATGGAAAAAGCAAGAAAACACAGCTGGGTCCCCACCCTCCAGCTTGTGCCCTCGGTCCCTCCATGGGGCTCTGACATTCGAGACTGGGATGAGGACCTGAGCTGCACCTTGAGCCCTCTGTGGGTTCAGGCTGACCTTGGTCTAGATCCTGGCTCAGCCACTTCCTGGCTGTGTGACCTGGGGCAAGCACAGCTTTTCCCTGAGCCTCAGTTTCCCCTGTTATAAGCAGAACTGGCCTGAAAATGATCAACAGAAGCAGCAACAAGAGCAGGGACTGTGGGTTCACTGTGCGCATTAATTCACAAGAGTCCTAGAGGCGCTGTCGCTATGCCACTTTACAGATCGGGAAGCTGAGGCCCAGCGGGTGAAGTCCTTCACCTAGGGCTACATCGAGAAGTCGTGAACCCAGGTGGCTTGACTATAAAGCCTTACTCTTTAGCCTTCCATGAGCGAAACCCTTAGCATAGCACCGGCAGCAGGCTAGCACTTGATAAAGAACAGCTGTCATTATTATGAATCATTCCCACAGCTTCTCCCAGGAGCCTAAGGGTGGCAGTGGTGGGGCAGCTGTCATTTTGCAGATCCCACATCCTCTTTCCTGGCATGAAGACTCAGCACTTCCTCCAGGGGGACATCCCTTTGTTCCCTCAAAGGCCACAGGACTTGGGTGGGGCTCCTCTACTCCCAGGATCTGGGGTTGGGCAGTGAGGGACAATGATTGGCTCAGGGATGGGCATATGACTGCCACCAGCCGATGAGGGACACCCCTGGGATTTTTATTAGCACTATTTGGACTGGGAGGCTCCCTTTCCACTGAGATGGAAAGACAGATGCCTGAGAGGTGGGACCACTTTCACCACCTAAGACCCAACGTGCATAGATGAAGAGTTAGAGATCCTTGATATTGGAGCACCTAGATCTAGCTATACCTGAAGCTGTCACTAGTTACATGAACAACACATTTCCTTTTCATTGTCTAGACTGGTCTGAAATCGGTTTCTGCCATTTACTGAATAAAGTGGTGGGTTTTTTGGCCCCAAAAACCAACAGTCTTAGGGACCCTCCTCAAATACCTCTTGTTTTCTGGATACTTACAACATATTAGTCATGAAGACGCACACTTAATCAGATACCTAATTTTTCTGCATGCCTCCCTACAGCACAGAATCGGTGGCACAACTGTCCCCTTTTGCAGGTAAAGAGATAGTGGCTTTGAGAGCCAGAGTGGTTGCTTCATGGAAGGCCAGGGCTGGGGCTGAGCCCTGGCATTCATAGGAACAAAGAGGACCTCCCACCATCCTCCCCCGTCCACTATGGCTCACCTGCTGTCCCATCGCACGTTCCGTGATGCTGATCTTCTTCACCAGGTGGACGCGTTGCCAGTGGGCGCAGTGGATGCTGGGAACACGGTCTCTACCACCTCATGGCTACGGAACACCAGCGGGCTCTCAACCCCTCAGACGCGCGCCAGGGGACCGCAGCCCTGCCCCATAGGGCTCCAGACTCTGGGCCCGCTGTGCAGGGGCCGGCGCTGCTGGCCACCACCTCCACCTCGAGGGCCTCTACCACCCGGACAGTGTCCACGCGGATGGGGCTGTCTGGTGGTGGCCGGGCCTGGGGCTGGGGGTCAGCCTGCGGGCCTGAGCTGCCTGCAGCTCCTGGAGCGCTTCTTGAGCTGGGTCTCAGCACAGCGACCTTAGCGGCAGGGCTGCCTCCCCATCGGGCACACCCAAGTCCCGCTCCCGGACCCAGGTGCCCACGCTCGGGTCTCAAGTGTCACTGCGTCCTCGGGGACTCTGGGAGGTCCAGGCAGAGCTCTGCGGCCCCGGGCTTGGGATGGCCCAGGAATTTCTGGCTCTTGAGCTGTACTGTGAGCTGCCGTTTCTCCTCCGGAGCACCGAGAGCTTCACCTGGAGCACGGGGATCAGCTTCACCTGCTCTTCCAGCTGCCGCAGGCTTCCGCAGGGCACCTGCCATCTGTTCCCATGGGCCAGGTGCCCGGCACTGGGAGGCACAGGTGTGGACAGTCCCGAGCCCCGTGGCGTCGGGGTGGCAGCCCCACGCCCACGCGAGCTGCGTGGAGCCTGCTGCGCTGGGGGTCAGGGAGCCCGCCAGGGGCGCAGCCGCCTGGTCCTCCAGACGGCAGACGGGCATCCAGCAGGGTGCGCTCCACGCGTGGGTGAAGCGCGCTCGGCCCCAGGGCACCATACTGTGGGTAGAAGCCACGGCCACAGTAGGAATAGGCCGAGTGGCGGCTGTCCCCACTGGCATTAGAGCACAGGGACTCGGTGGATGTCCACCAGGAGCCAGGACCGCGGGGCAGTGAGCCGAGCGCGCGCCGGCGCTGCACGGCCGGACGCCGGAGTGTGGCCTTTTTCGATGTCATCCACGCTACTGAGAAAGTCCAGGTCGAGGCGGTAGCCGTAGGGCGTCTCCACGGAGTATGGTGGGTCAGGCTCCTGGCAGGGAAGGCGGGTGGGGAGGCTGGACCGGGGTCCCTGGGGCGTGAAGAAAGACCAGGGCCTCTGGCTGTCCCCTCCTCAGGGTGAAGACCCGTCCGTGGGAGAGTCAGGGTTTATTTGCCCAAGGGACGGGAGCCCACTGGGTGCTCCACTGTGACTCCAGTCTCGGGCAAGGCCCTGTCACCCCTCAGAAACCCTCAGGGCAGGCCTGTGCCTACTCCCTCAACACCCCAGGACAGGGACCTGTATCTCTACTCAGACCAGACCCCTTCCCTGAAAGACTGTCTCCCCATCAGACCCTCCAGGGCAGAGCCAAAAACGTCCTCATTCAGGCCCTCAGGGCAGGGCTGTATTCTACCCTCAACACTGCCACCCTGCGGGCCCGCCCGAGGCAGGGCCAGTTCTTTCTCCCAGACCCCAAACAGGGCCCTTTCTTCCTGAGACCGCTGACCTGGGAAGGGGCTGGCACGTGCAGGACTTGGGCCATCCTCTGGTCTGCAGACGCTCCTCAAGAGTCACAGGGGGAGGGGTCTCTGACTCAGATCACCTGCAGCACAGGCTGAGGCGTACCTAGGGAGAGGGATATTGGAGCCTGCAGTCAGGAGAAGTCTGCGGGAGTGGGGGATGGGCACCCCTCCCCCACAACTGCCCCTCCCATCCCCCACCTCTTCCCCGAGTCTGGGACCTCTCATAGGAACACACCCGGCCTGGCTTGTGGAAAGGGGTGGGGGGGCCCCTCGGCCTGGAACAAAGAAACCAAACCTCACGGCCCGCCTGCACATCTGTCCAGCCCTGGACAGGCTCCAGCTGTTCCCACAGCCCCGCCTCAAGGCCCTGGGCCGGGGGCCCTAAGCCGACAGGCCCCACCCTTCCTGCACCCCTCCTCTCAGCCCAGGCCAGAAGCTGGCTACAGGGACAGATGGGGCTGAGGTGGGCAGGGGCTGGGGCACTAAGTGGGGGACAGTCTTCCTGCAAGGATCCTAGAACACAGAGACACAGGGGCACAAGGAGAGATGGAGCTCAGGGTAGGGGACCCCAAAGCAGAGTGGGTCAGGCCAGCTAGAGTGAGGGGGTAGGGAAAGTTGGGGAGGCAGTGAGAGCAAAGCCTTTCCTCTTTATGGAAACAATTTTCTCTAAAAATAAACAGTTTCGCTGCCGGGCTACACGAGAACTTCCTGCCCCCCCAGGATGCGTCCGGCTCAGGGGCGCAGCAGGGATAGAAGGCCGGGTGGTGGCCAGGGAAGTCATGGGGGTGGGGGTGGGGGGGAGGAAGTAAGAGAGGGTGCCTGGAAGCTGCAAAAGGGAGGGACAATCAGAGACTCTCACTAACCCCTCCTCTGCCCGGGAGACCAGCCAGGACACTTTTGTCCCCACGACTCAGCCTGAGCTTGGCCAGTCCTTTCTGCTGTCTGACCTCTAGCCACCCTGCTCCAGAGGCCCCAGCCCAGTCCACCAACGAGGACCCTTTCTGGTGTACA
>NW_024423786.1:49327662-49364483 GCF_017311325.1 Ursus maritimus | reverse complement strand
GGGTGCCAGGGCTGCGGGTACCTGGGAGGATGGGCCAGGCGGGGCACCTGCCGGGCATGAAGGCGGGGCTGGGGCTCAGGAGGCGGCCGAGCTTGTCCTCGTCTCACACTCTGCTCGCCTCTGCTTAGTGTCTTTGCTTAGTCTCTCCACGTCTCTCCGCGTCTCTCCACGTCCATCTGTGTCTCGCTCCACTTCTCTCTCCCTCTCTCTCCACGTCTCTGTCTTTCAACTCCTGGAGCACAGTCACCAATTGTATGAAATTTGCTTCTCCACCTGCTTGGAGGTTCACCTCCTACACACTGGGAAGGTATCAAAAGTATTTTTTGGAGACCAGAGAGAGACTGATGGCAGGAAGGAGAATTGGAAAAGCCTGTGGGGGCCCCTGGAGGTGAAAAGTGGTGGGGTGAATAATAGTAATAACTGTAATAATCACCCCAGCTGCTCATTTGATCACAACATTCCCATCAGGCACACAGTTATTGCCCTATTTTGGAGACAGGGAATCTGGGGGCCCAGAAATGTCCAGTGACTTGCCAGGGTCTCCAGAGGGGGAAGTGTCTGGGTCTGGACTTGAACCTAAGCCTGGCAGATTCCCCACTGCCAGGGCCACACCACCCTCACTCCCAACTCCGCATCCCTCTGCCCATTTCCCCAGACACAGAGACTGAGGTCTGAGGGTCTCCAGTCATCTGACCACCCTCTATGTGCAAGGGTGACTCGAGGTCTAGAAAGCAGATGGAGGTGGAGACTGTGGTGGCTGAAGCCCCTCTCCCTGTATGGGACCTCTGGGGTACAGAAAAGGAAATACCGGGTAGGAGAGAGATGGAGAAAAAGGGAGGCGGGACACTCTGAGAGGGGACAGGTAAGGGGGCGCGGGGTCCCGGGCAGGCCCGAATGTCCAGCGGGGGTCTCCCTGAAACCCCCCGCTCCAAGCCAAACCCGGACGTCTCTGGGGTCTCCCCGCCCCAAAGATGGGGGCAAGGGTGACCCCGCCCCGTGCAGGGAGGGGCGGGGCCTGCGGGGTCCCCGGCTAATGGCAAACAGCTGCCGCTCCCCACGCCGGCCCAGCCGCCAGGCCGAGGCCCAGCCCGGCCGGACGCCCCGCCGCCTTCCCGCCGTCTGGGGCCCGGCTCGGCTTGGCCACGGAGGAGGGCGAGGGGGGACAGAGTGGGGCAGAGAGGGAAAGAGGAGGACCGAGATGGGGGAAAGGGGCAGAGGGAGGGCAGTGATGCGGGAAAGGGGCAGGGCGAGAGGTACAGATGGAGAAGGATGGGGCCGGGGGAAAGAAGCAGGGACGGGGTCAAAGACAGGGAAGGGACAGAGACGCGGGGAACGAGACACTCAAAGTCCGGAAAGTTTGGACCTAGACCGTGAAGTTGGAGGCAGCGGCTCGTAGAGAGCGGCGAGGTCGCGCCCCGGGATTGGGAGTGGGTGGGGTGGGGACCACGCTCGAACCCGAACCGGACTCGAACCCCGACCCAACCTCGGGTCCTACTCGCCTCGCGCGCTCCGGCCGCCGCCGTCCCTGCGTCCCGCCGCCCGTGCGTCCTGAGCGCGCCTCCGCCCGGCCGCCCGGCCCTCGGCGGTGGCTCCGCCCCCGCCCTGCCCCCTCCGGCCGGCCCCGCCCCCAGGCGCCCGCAGCCCGGGCCGCCGTGGAGGGGGACGCCGGGAGGACGCGATCGCACCTGGACCGCAGGTGGGTGTGGGGTGGGTGTGTGTGTGTGTGTGTGTGTGTGTGCGCGCGCGCTCGCGCGCAAGGGGTCCGGTGTCGTCCTCTCGCCCCTCCTCCCAGAGTCCCCAGAGGACAGTCCCCGCCACCGCTGCAGCTGGGCGCTGTGGGGGGCGGGAGGGGGCGGGGCTGGCCGAGGCCCAGCCCCGGGAGGGCGCGGGCGGTGGCGGCGGCGGGAGGTCACCCCTCCCCCCACCGCCGGCCGAGGTCTGGAAGCGGCCCAGCACAGGCCTGGTACGGGGTGGCGTGACTGCCGCGGGGTGGGGAGTGGGGCTGGGTCAGTGTGAGGCTGCGTAGGCAATGGCTAAACCGGACCTGGGCTCCGATCCCTGACCCACCAAGCCTCTAACTGCCTGGATGCCTCAGTTTCCTCACCTGTAAAACGGGGTTAAGAATGCATCCTACCTGATAATGGCATTGAGAAAATTCACTAACAAGGAGATAGGGGCCTAACGGAGTTCCCTCGGTCAAAAAGGTCCCACAAATGGGGTGGTATCTTTTTAGGAGTCACTTAGCACAGGGTTGAGTACTCTGCCAAGGGTTTAATTAATGTCACTATTATTCCCCACGGGCATGTGACATTATTTGTGTGTTGCCTCCTCTCCTAGAATGTCAGCCCCACGAGGGCAGGAATTCGCGTCTGTTGTCACTGCTGTGTTCCTGGCACCCAGTGAGTTCTCAGAGTCTGTCAAAGATCAGGGTGTCTGGATAGACGGTGCGCACGTGACCCATTTCCCAGGATCCACATCAAACAGGCTGCTTATGAAAACCACTTTAAATTAGAAAAGGTAAGAAGCATCAGTGCACACAGATGGGAACAGACAGAGGAACAGAGGGCCCAGCCCCGTGTGCAGTATAATCACCCCACAGCCCAGTGCGCAGTGGGGGAGACCCCTAGGAAGGCACAGACAGTTGAGGCCAGGGCGATGGTTCTTCTGGGTGTGGCTTCAGGCCACGCCAGCTCAGAGGTCGGCCTTCCGGAAACTTGCTCTGTTCAAGGAGTTCCTGGGGGAAGGATGAGGTGGGTCAACATGGCCAACTCCAGAGTGCTCATCAGCCTCCCCTCCTCCCCCTCCTCCTCCTCCTCCAAAGATCCCTCTAGAATTCTACTCCTTTTCCATCCATTCTGCTCTGGCCATGGGTTCACAGAATCTCTCTTGGAATCTACCAATGAAACTAAGAATTGTGCCCATTTTACAGATGTGGAAATCGTGGCTCAGGAAGGTGAAGTCACGTGTCTGGGAAATGACCTAGCCAGGATCTGAAGTGGCTGCCCGGAGCCGGCGCAGCATGCATGCACGTCCCCATAGTTGCATGTTTGTGCAAAGCTGTGAGCGTGCGTGCTGACAGGCCCATGTAGGCCAGCACCCGTCTGTGCCCGCCTCTGCCCTCTCGATGACAGCTGGGGGGCCGGGGTCAGGCACCTGAGGCCCGCAGTGGTGGGCGCCAGCAGCTGGGGCAGGCGCTGGGTGAGCAGGGGCTGCAGAGCCTCCCGCAGGCGGCCGTAGTTGCGCTCCAGCTCACGGTGGTACTCCTTCTGGTCTGGTCCTATGAGGGCCTTGTTCTTCCGCAGGGCGTCCTCACACCTGGGAGACAGACAGCAGGAGGTGCTCGGGGGCTAGCAGTCCCGAGAAAGCAGGACTGGAGGTGGGGGGCAGTCCGGGGGTGGGGTAAGGAGCTATAATGGGAGTCTGTTAGGTGGGGGAGACTTAATGAGAGCCAGAGAGGTGGGAACTCCAGAATGGACATCCGGGACACAGAGAGGCTGTATGGGGTCAGGAAGGCAAAGAGCCCATAAGGGGGGCTTGCAGGGGTCAGGCCTACTTCTTGCAGAAGTCCTTGAAACAGAGCCGCAGCTTGTTATGATGCCTGAAGAGTTTGGGGTCTTCTGGGATCTCTGCCAAAAATACCTGGGCCACCTCCAGGGGGCCCTGCAGGGAGGGAGGGGCTCATGAGAGTGTCTGCATGGCCGCTGGGGTGCCTCAGGCAGCCTGCCTGCCCCCTGGCTGTACCTGGTTCACAGTGGGCCCCACAGAGCCCTGCAGCACCATCTGTAGCATCTTGGCGTCGGGCGGGTCCTGCTCGGTGGCGAAAGCCAGCTCCCGTGTCTTCTTCTGCATGTCCTCAATGGCCACCTCCACTGGTGTCAGCACCGTCTGTGGGGAGGGAGGGGGGTTGGCTGGCACTGGCTGGGGCCTGGAGATGTCCTGACCCAAGCCAGTCCAGGGCAGCTTGGACCCCTGCTGCGGGTGGAGAGGGATTCCATGAGGCCGTGTCATGAACAGGGTGTGGGGACGTCTGCCTGCGTGGGTCTGGTGGGGGTGGAGGGGGTTGCGGGGTCTGGTCTCAGCCTCCTATGTCTGGCTCTGGGGACTTTGGTCTGGTTCTGGTCCAGCCTCCGATTGGCTAGGTCTGGAAGTAGAGGTTTGAGTCTGAAGACTGGTGTCTGGGAGCTGGAGTTTGGGGTCCTCTCACCTCCCCAACCTGGGTCTGGGGTACCCGGGCCTCCCTTGATCTGGGGTCTCTGCCTCTTCCCTCCCTGGGCCCGGGGCGCGGCCCACCTCCTCCCGGTGGCACACGCGGATCCGCGTCTTGATGTAGGGGAAGGCGTGGTCTGTGCTGAGCAGAGTCTTGCGCTTGTGCTGTTCCGGCAGCTCCCCGTGCGCACGCCCGTCGGGTGTGAAGGGCGTACAGAACAGGAAGGTGCGCAGCCCGTAGTTGCGGTCGAAGTAGGTCACCCGGTCCTTGAGCTCATAGGTGTCGAAGTGCGGTTCCACATAAGTGATCTGGATGTAGGCCTGGGACGCGGGGCTCAGGTATGAGGCTCCCACAGCCCCAGTACACACACTTGGGGCTTGCCAGCCTCCCTGCAGGGCCCCATCCCTGGAGAAAGGGGATGTGGACTTCCTTGGGTCTGGGAGCTTTAAATCTGGGGTCCCACAGATCCCGAAATCTCGATGTTTGAGAATCTCCCAACAAGAAGAATTTGGGGTCCCCAAGGGAGATAAGCTTTGAAGTTTGCCAGAGAAATAGGATTTGAGCATCCCTAGGAAATAGTACTTTTGAGTCTCCCTGAAGATAGGATCTGGGGGTCCCCTGGGATGGTCAGGAGCCCTCACCTTCTGTGGGTCAAGCTTGGTCTTGTCCACGGGGTTCGAATCTTTGACAATCTCGACCACGTCCTCCCCAAACCTCTCCGTGTAGAACTCCTGGGGACACGGGGCTGACTCGGGGCCACAGAGTAGCAGCACCCCCACTCCGCCCAGCGCAGCCCAGTGCCCGTCTACCCCCTACCGCGGGGACGTGCCTCCAGCCGGTGAGAGATCTCAGCCAGTTTCGTGATGGACGGCTCCTTATACACGAACTCCTGCTCGTCCAGGTCGCCGAAGCGGGCACCATAGAAGCCCACGCGGAAGTACGTCCCGAACACGCGCTGCGTCTGTGAGAAGGGGAGCTGTGGCCTGGGATGCCCCTCCGGAGGCCCCCTTGCCCCAGGGATGCATGGCCCTGAGGCCCATGTGCAGAAAAAGTGGGCAGGGCCAGGGAGACTGCAAGAACATTAAGTCATAGGCACAGTTGGGGGGACCCTGAGACCCAGATGATGGCCAGCTGCCCACACCCTCTTTCTCCCCAACCCTGTCCCTGCCTCCCCAAATCTTTGTTCTCGCCCAACACAAGCCCCTACTTTCTGATTATCCCTCTCATCCCGTGCAGTTCTTCAGAGTCTGGGTCTCAATATGAAATTAGGACTAGGGCTCTACTGCTTACAGCTGTGTCCTCAGTGCCTACAGGGCTGGGTATACAGCAGGTGCTCAATAAATGCTTAAGTGGCTGAGGAAATGCATAGCCCTCTGGGACAGAGGCTCTGGCTCTCTCGTTTCAGGGCACTCCCCCCCCGCCCCAACCAGGTATACTACCCTCCGCCAGAAAGGAAGAGCGTAGCTCCAGTTCACTCACCAAGGCCGATCCAGGCAGAATGGGGCGGGCACAAGGGTAGTGTGGTAGGGGAGGGAGACACAAAGTCATGGGAGAGGTCAGAGGTGAGAGCCCCCAACCCCCAGGGTCCTGGTTATGCTGCCCCATGAGTACCATTCTTCGGGCAGAGAAGAGAGATGCGGGGAAGGAGGGGACCTGCCCATCCTACCCGGCCCCCACCCAGCCCTCGCATCCTGGCTCTGGGTTCCTGCCTTCTTTGGCCAGAAAATTCTCCCCAAACTAGGAGATGCCTAAAAATAGACCCAAGTCGGGGAGAGGCGGGAGAGGGGGAGCACAAGATGGCAATGAGGAGCAGAGATCCTGGGAGAAGCTGGGGGAGACAGTGAGAGACAGAGATCCAGAAAGACAGAGAGTGTGAGCAAGACAGGGAGAGAAAGAGGGAAAGAGACCACAAGACAGAGACAAAAAGGAACACAGAGACAGACAAGGAGGGAGTCAGAGCCCCTTCTTACAGGCAGTGACCAAGCTGGCCCAGCCCAAGGGGAGGGAGGGGTGTCTCTGGAGAGCTCCCAGCTGGGTGAGTCACAGGCTGCCCTTGGGATCTGGGGCAGGGAGGGGGACCTGGGGGAATGGGGGAAAAGGCGGAGGGTGCGTCATTGCCCACTGAGCACCAGCCCCTGCGGCCAGGCAGCCATGTTCCTCCAGCACCCCCTGGTGGTCCCTGACCACTGCTGACCAGCCATCACAGGGGGGCCCCAGAGGCAGGTGGCCACTGGACTGACTCACCTCCCAGCCAGAGCTCTGTGGGGGAGAGAAGGGTCAGGGTCAGCTGAGCTGTGGTGAGGTGGGAGGTAGGGCCAAGGGCAGGCTCTGAGAGGGCATTCTGGGCCTACCTGGTGCATGATCTTGGTGAAGGCCTCCTGCAGTTTGCCATGCACGGCAGCCAGCTTCTTGTAGTCTCGGTGGGCTTCCAGGATGGGGATGAGGGTCTTGTAGACCTCGTTCACTGCCTCGTAGAGCCCACCCTGGGGGTGTGGGCACATCAGGATTCCCAGTACCTCCCTAGTTTTCTCTCCTGCCTGGAACAGCCCACCCTCTGTGCAACTGCCCATCCTCTAGGGCTCCATCTTTCATCAACTCCTCCAGGAAGCCCATCCTGACCACCCCACCCCAGATGGGACACCAGTCTTTCCACTCAGCCCCCAGAGACCCCTTCGTGGTCTCTACCGTGCTTGCTATGGACCAGGTGCTGTGCACACCTATACTTTACCCATGTTCCTTCATCTGTGAGAGGAGGGGTTTGTTTTTGTTTTTGTTTTTGTCTTTATTTCTCAGAAAACTAAAACTCAGACATGGCTCCCCAGGGCCAGGACCTGAACACCAGCCCTTTTGGCCTGGTGCCCAAGACTTCCACACCCAACTACCTCTTGGCACGTGGTAATGGCCACTGCTAAGTGCCCCTCACTCACAGCTGGTGCCAGCATCAAACTGGGCACACAGAAGGCACCCTGGGATGTTTGCTGACCAACTGTGAGAGGTCTGTGTCTGCTGTCCGATCTATTCCCAAGGCTTTTGTTTCTGAGCCTTTAACACGATGACAATAATGAAAACCCCACTAGGGGGCTGGCAGCACAGAAAAGAATTCTCGCTGGAAAACCTGACCCTGAATCTGAGTAGGGCTCCAGATCTAATCACCAATTTCCATAAACACGGGGGACTGAGGAACAGGTAAAGCAACACCACAGGGATGCAACCAGCCCTGGGTGGGCCAGAAAACCCCTTGGAACAAAGCCGGGGTCTCCAACAAGTGAAATGCAGGGGAAAACCCACTTGCTTTCACACAAGCAATCAAACTGGAGAAAACCTTTTTACAACAGCGGACAATACAACACCTGGGCCTCAACCTATCAAGGAAAACGTTAAAAACCCTTATCGTAAAAAGTGGCGAATTAATGCCCTATCTTTTGTTCTTGTTTTCTTTCTTTGATTCAAAGAGCCTTAAGAGACTTGTCAGTCACAGCCACTGTGGGTCTTCTATGGATCCTGATTCAAACAAACCAACTGCAAAAAGAAAATTGTTTCAAGATCATCAGGGAATCTGAGCACAGACTGGTATTAAAGAGTTGCGTAAAAGGATTTCATCAGTGAGGCTGCACAGGGAGGTACTTGTGTGGGTGACGGTGTGATGGGTAGGGTTTGTTTAAAGCTTCTCCAATTCCAACACACACAGGACTCTCTGAGATCTTGTTAAAATGTAGGGTTCAGAGGGTTGGGGACCCAGGACTCTGCATTTATAGCAAGCCCCCAGGTGATGCCCATGCTGCTGGTCCTCAGCCCACACTGAGTAGGCAAGGTTTGAAAAAAAAAAAAACCTCCGGCAGAATGGTCATGTTGGGTTTCATCAATCAACTTGTGAAAATTAAGATCTTGTCTTTTTATGTATATACAAAAAAAACCCCAAAAAACAAAAAAACAAACACATAACACAACAACAAAAAAAGCCATCAAAAACCAAAACCAAAACCAAAAACTAGAGGCAAAGAAAAGTTGAAACAAGAACATAAAGACTGGTGGTTGCTGGATTTGAGTGCTGGGTGTGGGGGCGGTAGTGCAACCTTTTCTTTTATGTGTGCTCGAAATTTTCTCTAATAAAAAAAAATTTAATAGCGGCTGAGTGTATGGAAGGCTGACTACGTCCAGGGCATGTGTTAAGGGTTTTACAGGGAGAGAGGCAGGTAACCCGAGCTCGTCTGGGTCCCCGTGGTCCTCAGTCAATCCCCTGCCCAGAAAGGAAGCAGGTACTGGGCCCGTCAGTGGAGCTGATGACACCACCCGGGCCCGAGCCCTGCGTTCTGTGGGCACCCGCGGGCCTCACCATGGTGAAGTAGGCTGCTGCCTGCTCCAGCAGCCCCACCAGCCCCAGCTCCGTGAAGTGCTTCCCGGAACAGAAGCCCTCCTCGTCGGGTGACAGGATGTCGTCGGAGATGGCAGACTCCTCCAGCACGTTGGATGAGATGTTCTGGGGTGGGAGGTGGCATCAGGCCCCAGCCCGGGCCTACCAGTGCCACCCCCTGGCCATCAGGGCCCCCACTGCCCCCAGCAGCTCACCTGGAAGGAAACGCAGCCCACAGGCAGGTAGCGGCTGTCCTCCAGCAGGGCGAGGTACTCGGCCACCAGGGCGGCAGCGTGCACCATGCACTGGGCGGCCTCTGCGTGGTTGCCCAGCTCCGCGTGCTTCCCCGCCATGTTCTGCAACCACGTCAGCCGCAGGTCGGGGGAGCCCTGGTAGCCACGGGCAATCCTGGCATATGGGTGGGGGTGGTGAAGAGGATGGGGACTCGCCTAGCCCCCACGCCTACCCCTCACTGGTCCACTACCTTTGCTCATTACCTCCCCCATCGGTGCTGCTCACCAGCCAGGCTCCTCAGCTGGAACGTTAAGCCACGCCCCTGTTCCCCTCGCTTCTGCACCACGTCACCACACACCAGGCCCCCACCTCCCATTCGCCCCCGTGCCTCCCCTAGCTCCGTCACCTGTCCCCCACCTCCCACTCTCCTACTTCTTCCCAAATGCCCCTCACCTCTCCTCCAAATCACTTGCCCCCTGACCCATCACCTGTCAGCACCTCACCTGTCTCTCCCACCTGTCCCCCTCACTTGTCCTTATTCTCTCTGTCGTCCTCCAATTTTTTATTCAAGGTTTTATTTATTTATTTGTCAGATAGAGAGAGAGACAGACGAGTGCAAGCAGGGGGAGCAGCAGGCAGAGAGAGAAGCAGGCTCCCCGCTGAGCACGGAGCGGGATCACGACCTGAGCCGAAGGCAGATGCTTCACCGACTGAGCCACCCAGGCGTCCCCCGTCCTCCAATATGTTCCCCTGGCACCCTTTTCACCGTCCCTTCACCTGCTCTCTCCTGCCTGCTCACCTGTCCCGCTCCCCACCGGCTCCACCGTTGCCTGCCTGCGGCCGAGAACAGCTGCAGGGCCCCGGCCCTCCGCACCTGTACATGAGATCGATGAGCATCTCCGGGTCCTCCTGGTGCTCCTTCATCTTCACCGTGTCCGTCAGGATCATGTGCAGATTGAACATCAGGTCCTGGACCTGCAGCAGGGGCATGGCCAGGGACAAGGAGGGCATCGAGACGGGACCAAGAGCCCTAGTGGCGGGGCTGGGGGCAAAGCAGGCAGAGCGAAGATGCCGGCTGAGGAGGGCGTGGCGGCGGGCCCGGCGGTGTCACCTGCTCGGCGAAGGTGCTGTCCCGCAGCCCCACGTCCTCCTCGGCGTAGGTGAGGATGGTCTTGAGTGACCGTCTCAGGTGCTCTTCGCTGAAGCTCTGCGTTGTCCCCACCAGGGACGAGAGGGACATGGTCACCTGCATCTTCACGCGGGCGAAGTTCTAAGAGGAGCCGGGGAGGAAGAGCACACCCGTGAGCCTGGGACCCTCACCCCCAGGGCCCGCTCGACGTGCCGACCTCTCCCCTCCCACCGTCCATCTACTGCACCAACACTCCCCGGCCCTTGCCAGAGCCTTGGGTAGACCCCGCCCTATGCCTGCCGTGCCCACTCACGTTGCCAATCTCGAAATTCTGGCGCATGAGGAGGTAGAGCGAGGCGCTGGCGTGAGTGCGGATGGTGCTGACGCGGCTGCCGCAGTGTCGCAGGAGCCTCAAGCAGAGGTCGGCGCACAGCTCGGTGTCCTCCTCGAACAGCAGCTCTGGGAACTGTCCCCCAGGACAACACAGACACCGGTCAGCCCCTCCCCGACCTGGCACAGAAGGTCCCTGATGCGGACGTTGGCAGGGGCGTCTGTGTTCTGCCCCCTCCGGCCAAGCACAGGGGGCTTTAGAATCAGATGCGGGGTTAAGCCCTTGCTGTGTGACCCTGGGTGAGTGACTCTGCCGCTCTGGTCCTCGGTTCCCTCCTCTGTAAGCTATGGCTAAAGAGTGTCTGTCTCATGAAGTTGCTGAGCACATAGTAGGTGCTCAGTGGGCTACAACGATTACCCAGAGCCCTGCCTGTCGAGTGGGGCTTACCTTGGACACCAAGGCTCGCTGTGTGGCCAGGCCGTGCTGCAGGAAGAGGGCACTCTGGGCGCTGCCCAGACTGTACAGCACGACCTTTAGCACTGCACCCAAGATGCTCTCCCGGGCCTCTGACAGCATCACTGTCTGTGGGGGATGGGGGGTAGGGAGTCAGAGCCAGCTGTTAGGGACTGAGCTGCTTCCGGGGTCAGGGAAAGAGGGATTCTAGAGTCAGAGATCACAAGGCACGGTGGTGGGGTCAGAGGTCAGGGAGATGCTGGCTCAAGCCCTACCTGCACGATGATCTCCAGTGTGTCTAGAACCACCAGGCTGGCCTCGGTTGCCAGGTTCCCATCCACCAAGGCCTCATGTTCCATTTCATCCTTGGTCCTGGAGAGGATGAGGGGGGTTGGGGGTTGAGCTCTCTCCTTCTCCCTTAGCTGCTCTAGGGGCACCCGTTCTCCAGAAACTGGTCTGAGCCCAGCAAACTACTTCCTGTCCACACCCACTTGTCCACGCGGTCCGAGGTCTGTCTCCAGTGCGTGACGCTCTTCCGCCAGCGTACGTTCTCCTGGTTCCCAAAAGGGCTCCTCTCTGAGACGCGCAGGCGCGTGTTCACAGATGGACAAAAACGTAAGGACACGTGACCATGAGGAGAAGGGCTCAGGCATTAAGGTGCACAGGTGGGTAACCCATGAGGACACCGGGTGACACATACATGCTAAGCGAACACAGTTAAACATGTAGGATGTGAGAACAGACAGGGAACGCAGACACCCACGTGCGTAAGGACGATGCACACACTTCTTTCTGGGAAAGGTGAGGCAGACACAGAGGTAGGGATGCCCCCTTCCTGGGGTCCCTCGGACAAAGGCTGGGAGCAGCCGGTGGGGACGTGCACAGGGTACATCTCGCTCTCACCACGACTCCGCCGGACCATCTCCTGTCGTGCCCCGATGGTGCCCAGGATGGCTTCCTCCAGACGGGCCTTCATGTCTAGTGACTTCTTGAACGTGAGGCTGTTGATGCGCTCGAAGGCCTTTTTCCCCTGTGAGGACGGAGAACGGGCTCCAGGTTGACTCTGCCCTTTCCTGTGGGACCCAGGCTGCCTGGTCGCACTCATTCAGGCCTTTCTGACCTCGAGGATCGTGTGCTTGGAGACACAGCTCTCCCTTTTACTTCAAGGCCTTGGCACCTTCCAAATTCTATTCACAAAGACAATTCTCCCTTTTCTCCTTGGCTCAGCCCAGAAACGGTCCACCCCTTGACCCTCAAACCCATTGGAACCTGTGCGTGAAGACAGTTCACCCCTGCCTGGTCCACGCACTCAGTCTCCTGGCCCACCCCACCCCCATCCCCACACCTTGTACTCAAAGGCAGCCAGGCAAAGGTATAGCAAGTCCAAGAGACGACCGAGCTGAGGGAGGGCAAGGTCAGCGGCCCAGCGCTGCAGGAGGGCGGGCTCAGCGTTCTTCAGTACCCACAGCACACACACCAGTAAGGTCCGGCTGGACTCGGCAGAGAGGGGACAGCCTGAGCGAGAAGCCTGGGGCCAAACAGGGGAGAGGGTGCTTAGAAGGGATGGAATTGATTCTCATTTCCTCCAAACTGTGATGAGAACTGGCCTATCAGCATATCCTTACGTAACTTCTATTACCAGGTTGGATGGTGTCTCTGGGGACCAGCCCCATACTCACTGCCACTGGGCCCTGGGAGATGCTGGCCCGGGAGCCAGGGGCTAGGGGGCCACCAGCGATGGCCATGGCCACTGAGGGGTTGATGGTGCCTCCGATGTCCCCTTCCCCTTCTGTGTCTGAGTCGAGCATCGAGGCCAGTCTTGATCGTTGACCTGGGCCCTCTAGGGGTGGGGGCAGGGGGACAGAAGAATGAGCCCTTGGTAAGTAGTGCCTCTATCTCATAGTCTAGCTCAAAGTTCGCCTCCTCAGGGAAGCCTTCCCTGATACCGCTCCCCCAGCCCAGGGTGAAGTCTCCAGGTCTCTATTCTCAGAGCTCACTTTTTGTGCTTACAATTAGGTATATTTATCATATAATTGTCTGTAAGATGACGCAGGCCTGAACTATATCTGCTCTGGCTACTGCCATATGCTCCACACTCAGAATGGGGCCTGGCCCAAAGGAGATGTAAATGTTTACTACGATGATGATGATGATGATGATGAGAACAATGGCAGGAATAACAATAATAATAATTAATAATAAAAGCTGCCACTATGATTATAGCATCAATCGGAACTTAGATAGAATCTCCTATGTGCCAGGTGCCATTCTAAGCACTTGGAAGATATTAACTCTTCATCTTCAAAACAACCCTATGAGATAAATGCTTTTATCATCCCTACTTTATGGATGAGGAAACTGAGGCACAGAGAGATTATGTCACTTGCCTGGGGTCACACAGCAGGTAAATGGTAGAGATAGAGTCAGCTTCCAAACTCTATGATCTTAAAAGAGTAACCCCCAGAGCCCCCCGACCAAAAAAAAAAGTCTCACCAGAGACCAGAGCTGCCAACAAATACGGAACTGGTCTCACCCCAGAGATTCTCGAAACAAAGGGTCGATTGAGTTTAACTAGAGCTCCAGCCCAGCTTAACCTAGCTCAGTTCCTGACCAGACTGAGGTGACTAGCCCATTTTCCTATCTGCATAAGGGAGGGAAAGAAGAGCTGTCACTGGGAAAAGATGACATTGCCTCAGTCCCGATGATTCGTTTACGTACAACATCCAAAATACGGTAGCAAATTATAAGATGTAGGAAGAGGCAGGAAAATATAATTGATGAGGAAGAAAAACAGACAACAGAAGCAGGCACACAGACGACCAAATGTTGGAGTTAGCGGACAAGGATGTTAATACAAGGGGAGAAAAGATGGACAAACGTGGATAAAAAGATGGCCAATTTCAGTAGAGAATTGGGATCTACAAAAACGTGCGCAAAAATCAAGCGAACATTTTATGGCCGAAAAACATAACATTTGAAATTCGGAACTCATGAATGGGGTTAACAGAAGACTGGACGCAGCCAGAGAAGACCGAAGCAGTGAGCTCAAACACAGGTGAATGGAACGTTTCCCAACTGAAAATGTAACAGAAAACAGAACAGCACAGCAGGCACGTAAGATGTGATTGAAAGGTCTAACATACGTGTAATTGGAGTCCCAGAAGGAGAGAAGCGAGAAAATGAGGCAGAAAAAAAATATGCAAGAGGTAAAGACTGAGAATTTTCCCCAAATGACAAAGGGGATCCACCCAGAAAGCCTAAGTCTATGCTTCCAACTGTCCCCTGTCCCTTGTCCCCCAGGTGCCAATGAATGTTAAATAGCAGTGACAGAATGAACATGGGGCTCTGACCATCCCCTCACACCAATGTTCCCCACCTGCCCCTCCTCACCTATCAGGGGGTGACAGTGCCTCAGTACACTGCTCCCCAAATTTTCAAATAACCCTAGGAAGTAGTGGATGCGACCACTGTCCCCATGTAACAGGTGAGAAATCTTTAGGCTCAGAGAGGTTAAGGGCTGGCCTGGGGCCCCACAGCAGCACATTGGAACCTCTTCCTCTGACCCTACCGCCCATGCTTTTATTCCTAACCCTGCTCCCCGCCTTTCCCGACCTGAGCCGGTGTGATCAGTGAAGCCCCTGGATCGTGTAGCCCTGTCCTGCCCTGGCCCACTGACCAGCAAAATCATGCAGGCGTGGCAGCGTGTCCCGTGAAAGTGACAGCAGCGGCAGGTACAGTTCAGCCACACGGGCCTTCACAGCAGCCTCGGCGTAGCGGGGGTCCGCGTCGTGCCCACAGAGCAGGCTGTGCACAGCGCTGATGGCCTTCTTGTGCAGCAAGGATGCCCTGTGCGGGGAGCAAGGAGCTCGGGATGGAGCAGATGTGGCTCTTGGACCTTTCTGCCAGCCCGGGGACCGGAGCGGGCCTGTGCTCACCCCTCGGCCTCGGGCTCCAGGGCCAGCGCTAATTCTGTCAGCAGGAGCCCGGCCAGGAAGTGCTGCTGTCGGAACGGCCCACTCAGCTCGAACATGCTGGTTACCTTGGGGTCTGGGGCCTGGCTGGAGAAGGTGGAGCTCTGCAGAGGGTAGGAGGAAAAAGCAGGGATGGCGGGAGGCCCGGGGTCAAGGGTCAGAGGGGAGAGACTGGCATTAACCCATATGTGAGGTGACAGGGCCTGGAGTCAAAAGTCAGAAGTCAGAGAAACAGCAAATCGAACCCCAGGCAGGAATTAGGATTTAGGGGTGAGAAATAAGAAGCTGGTTCCCCTCCCTAAGAAATTGCCAAGAGTGAGGGGTCAGAGGTGAAGGGTCAGACTACCCGGGCAGTGGCCCACTCTGAAATGGACAAATGAGAGACCCACAGAAGGGGGGCTGAAGGCCAGGGGTCCTAGTCAAGAGGAGGAGCCAGAAGTGAGGCCCGCCCACCTGGGAGGTGGTGGAGGACACAGAGGGCGAGGGCGAGGCCGGGGGCGACAGGGGGCAGCAGGGGAGGTTGAGGGTCACGTAGTGCTCGTGGCTGCACAGGATGCGGGTGAAGTCCATGCGTAGGGTCAGCAGCAACGCTGGGTTGGGGGCCGACTGCAGCCGCGTGGCCACCTGTGGGGGAGAGGGTCAGCGGGCGACCTTCATGTTCCTCTGCCCACCACACCCACCACCCCGTCAGTCACTGCAAGGGTGCCGTTCCCAGCATGCCCATCCCTACCTGCTTGTAGTGGGCCCGGACCAGGCTGAAGATGAAGCCGCGGTCCACCAGGGACAGCAGATCGCTGAGGAAGAAGGCCAGGCTGGCGTTCAGGCGCTCGGCCAACTCTGCATCCTGGGGGCAAAGGGCCTATCAGCCCACGCCCACGTGTCCCCTTGAGCCTCAGTCTCCACACTGGGCCTGGCTCCCACAAAGGCCACCAGTGACCTCCAGGAGCCGTGTCATTGTCCCAAAGCCTTGGGGCTTCTTGACACACCCTTATTTCTGGGCTCCAGATACAGCTGGCCTTCCTGGTTGTCCTCCTCCCTCTGTCCCTCCCCTCTCCCACGGTTATATATCAACACTCCTCAGGATTCTGTTCAGAACATTGTTTTCTTTCCTTTCATTAGATTTGAATAATACAATATGGATGGCAGAAACGGGCTGCTGACCTCCCCCAAGTCCTCTCTCGCTCAGAGTATTGAAACCCTTCTTCACAGGTCAGAGCTAGGTAAAGACTACATTTCCCAGCTTCCCTTGCGGCTGCTAGTAACCACGTGACCACGTCCTGGCCAATGGGGTTTGGGAAGAAGTGATAAGGTCACTTATACAGAGGCGACAGGTCTTCCTGTTCCCACCACCTGCTACGCCTCATGTGGCTGGAACCATGGTGAACCATGAGGCCAGGCCCACACCGTGGAACCCCCTGCAACCCACCTATGCTCAGAAATAATCTCTGGTCACATTTAAACCACTTGTGATGATGTTCAAGCAAATTAAACTCTGCCCTAACTGAAACGCTCTCAGCAATCATTTAACAAGATGATACTGAGCATCTACTATGTGCCATGCCCTGTGAAGGCACAGACATGGTCCCTGTGACTTATCCAACTCACGGTCTTGTGTGGGGGGAAGGCAGCAATAAATAAAAGGATTGGAGATAGTTCCATGTATTTTGAAGAAAACTGAACGGGGTGCTGTTCTGAGAGAAGCCCGAAAGATGGGAAACAGCCAAGACAAGAAAGGCATCCTGAGCAGAGAGACCAGCAAGTGCAAAGGCCCTGGGGCAGGATGTGCCTGGCAACCGTGAGGAACAGCAGGACGGCTGCTGTGGCTTCTGAGGCCTAGATGATGCTTGTTCTGCCCTCATGCTACCTACCATGAGCCACAGAGCGGTTAGCCTCGGTGGCCCTCAGTTCCCTGCAACCCAAAGAAACAAAATATAAAACCTGCCTTAGCTCGGAGTCCAGAGGGAAGCAGAGACTGGGTCTTTCTAGTACACTGAGCCTGGTAGTCAGTGCTCAATAATGTCGAGTGAAGCAAGGAAACCACTCTGGTCAATCACTGATGCCCCACTAGCAGCTGTGACGATGCTGCTTCTCGGGGGCGTCGTTCCTCCCTGCGGCCCATTCTCAGGGTGGTTTCCTCACAGTCTGGCTCGGCCCCTAGGAATACCAGCCCTTGGGGAGGCTCCAGTGGAACAAGGTCGAGAACTTTGAGCCCAGCCCAGAGGTCATGGGAGATTGCACAAGGGCTGACTTGGGTTGGGCCGGCATTTCAAAAATCTGGAAAGTTCCTATCAAATCCAGAAGTTCCATTTCTTCTGAAGAATCAGGCATTCTGGCCACAGCCAGTGGGTACATGCCCTCTAGTCCACCCTAAGCCCCAATCTTCCCAGGTGGTGAGGGTGTGGGCTCTGGAGCTGGTGGCTTGGGTTCAAATCCCCATTCCCCATTCTGCCCTTTCTCAGTTGTGTGGTATCAGGTTGTTACCTGATCATTCTCTGCCTCCATTTCTCCATCAGTAAAACGGAGATAACTTCATGGAGGTGGTTGGGAGACTTTAATGATGTGATCCATCTAATGTGTTTAAGATACACAGTAAGTACTCAATAAATGCTCAATATTATTACTATTATCATTATTATTATTGCCTACCTGGCTCTTGTGAACACTGGAAATTAGTGATCCAGGACCTGGACAATCAATGATCCACGTCTCAGAACATCAATGCCCATTTATTGAGCACTTACTGTATTTGGCACTGTGTTAAGTGCCAATGGATCTGCTCTGTCCACGGCCCCATCCTCATCAACTCCCATCCCCACCTTTGCTCACTCCACTCCAGCCGCACTCACCTCCTAACTGCTCCTCTAACAACTCAGGCATGGTCCTACCTCAGGGTCTTTGCACTTGCTGTGCCCACTGCCTGGAAGGCCCTTCCCCCAGCCATGGCACAGAGTGCTCTTTCCCCTCCTTCAAGTCTCGAAAAGTCGGCTCCATGAAAACATGGACTTGGGTCTGTTTTGTTCACTGCTGTGTCTACCATCCGGCAAAGCACTGTGCACACAGTCAGCGCTCAAGAAAGAGATGCTGAGTGAACAGACCGATCTGGCACGGGGGTTCATGGTACCCCTGCCTGGCTGGCTCTATGTTCTCTCTCAGACCCTTCCCATTGAGGCCCGTTCCCGCACACCTTGTATACCCGGGTGATGACTTCCAGGCCCACAGAGCCCACGAGGGCCGCGATGTCATCCAGGAAACGCCCAGGGAAGCGAAGCTTGCGGGGTGTGTCCAGCCGCTGGCCCAGAAGCAGGTGCAGCGCCATGCTTTTCACCTGGGGGTGGGATGAGAGTGGAGCAGGGCTTGAGGGACTGAATAGGGGGGCTCACCAGAAGGGGGCAGGGCCCGAGGGGTTGTGAGTGGTGCTTAGTAGCAAGGCACAGTGGCTAGAGGTGGGCATAAGGGGTCCTGGGTGCCCCGACTCTTAACACAGGGCTTGAGCCAGCAGTGGGTGGAGCCCAAGTGGGTCCTAGGCAGGATGCAGGGGTGGGGAGGCTGAGGGAGCCTGGGCGGAGCTGAAGTAGGTCTCCAGGGACTAAGTATGTGGGTAGGACAACAGGTAGGGCTCAAGGAGTGGGATTTGAGGGAGCCCTGACTGGGGTTTGATGGCCCACCAGATCGGGGCGGGGGGTTTGCATCTAGCAGTGGTGGTTCACGGCACCGCTTGAAGAGTTTGGGGCAGAGGTCTCGAGTCTGATCCCAGGGATTCCCTCTCTCTCTGGTGATATCTCTTGAGAGGGAGGGGTCTCCTCACTGGTTAGGGGGGACTCTCAGTGGTCTCTACAATTTCCTAGGGAAGGTAGGGGGGTCATCTCTCCATGGAGGGGGTTTCGGGTAAGTTTCAGGGGGCCTCTGTTCAGGGAGAGATCCCCTTCGGTGTCTCTTCTCTCTCAACATAGGGGGTCTCTTGGGATCATTTCTCAGAGGTCTTAGGTGTAATCTCAGGGGCTTCTCTTCCAAGGAGGGGATCTCCCCGGGGCGTCTCTCGCTCTCGGGTGGGGAGGAGGGTGTCTCACCATGAGCTGGAAGAAGAACCAGGCATGCTGCAGGACGGCCTCTCGCACGGTGCTGCCGCTGACCACCCACTGCAGAGCCAGCTCCTCGTGCAGCAGCTGGGGGCAGGGGCAAGGGTCAGAGAGAGCGGAGGAGCCTGCCCCGTGCCCTCGTCTGGAGGGCATAGCGGGGCTTGGATACAGCGGGATGGCTCGGGGTTAGTGCAGCCGGAGACCATGCAGGAGAGGGAGCGGAAGGAGTCGGCACACCCTTTCCCTGGGCCCTCCAGACCCTGCTGGGCTTCGGGGGAGACGGGAGCTCCGGGGCCAACACGGAGTCGCCCACCCCCTGCCTCCCACTACCTTCTGCACAGTGGGTCTCGGCTGGGTGGCTGGTGGGGCCAAGGAGGAGCCCTCGAGGTAGGAAGAAGTTCGGCTAGAGCTGCGGTCGATGGCCTATGATGGGATGGGGTGAAGAGGATGGGATGGCGACGGGGGGTTAGTGAGGGTGCCGGCGGTATGGGCAGGGAGGAGATGGTCGGCATGGATGGGACACAGATGTATCCGTGTAGACAGACCGCAGGGGCATGAATGAGAGGGAGGAGACGGCAAGGAGAAAGTGGGGGGGGGGCGGTGATGGGAGGGGATGAGAAGCATGACAAAGAGAGAAGGGGATGCCCAGCAGGGTGGACAGAGGAGGTGGGAGCAGGGACAGGAGCCCATTGGCGAGGGTGGAGGCACAGACAAAGGCGGTGGAGTGATGGGGTGGACGCGGTGAAGATCGAGGGTGAGGTCAGAGAGCAGGAGAGAGTCCGTGAGGCCGGGGCGGGTGGAGGAGAAGGGCAACGAGGTAGAGGAGGGAGCGCAGACAGGGGAGCGGAGTAGAGACACGGGGTCCAAGCGAGGAGAGAGAAAGAAGAGGGAAAGAGGACAGAGGTGAGTGGAGATGCCAGCGAGATGCAGCAGGAGCAGCAGAGAGCCCCGGGCTCCAGGCCTGGCCCTGTTCCAGCCTTGCTTGCCTCAGTGCTCCCCATTTGTGAAATGGGGATGGCGACCCCCACTCCCCTCTCCCCTCCTCCTTTGCTGGTTGGGAGGTGAGCTCCCTGGCAAGGAGAGGAGACCCGAAGACGGAGCTGGCCTGACTCCTGGAACCTGCCCAGGCCCCAGCACTTGAGGGACCCTGGTTCCCACAGCCCCAGCAGCGCCTTGGCTCCTCAGCACACACCAGACGGACCTTCTATGGTGAAGGCCAGCCTTAGGGTCTCCTCCGGCATGGAATGCCCACCCTCCCACCACCTCGTCCCCTTCTAGGTGCTCTTCGAGGCCCAGCTGACACCTCAGAGAATGAGGGCATTGGGGAGACCCTCTTAAAGATGCTGGGGGGCCGGCAGGGCCCACGAACCCAGATTTCCAGCAATCTCAGAAGACTGTCCAAAAGGTCCCTTGCTGCTAACAGTCCCCCGGCCCGCCTTCAGTGCAGGCTGCCTGCGTGGTAGGCACGGAGCTGGAACAAGGTCTGGGGCCAAGTGCGCAGGGAAACCACCCCGGTGACCTCCTTTCAGTGCCTCAGGGGCTCTGAGCTCGGTCCCCAACCTTTGCATGTGCCTTTCCCTCCACCTGGAACAGCCACCCTTCCCTGGGTGGCTCTGTCTCACCCCTCAGGTCCCAACAGAAATGTCATCTCCCTGGAGAGGCCCCCAGACCACCCAGGAGGCTGTTCGTTTCTTTTCAGGCATTTTCACACCCTGCACTTACACACTCGTGTGTTTGTATGATTGGTGCCTATCTCCCAGACGACCTGGCGGCTCAGCGGCCAGGCTGGACTGAGATCTATCCCAAGAAAATCCTGCCTGTGATGCCCTAATGTGTCCCCAGGTTCGGGACCACTGCGCTAAACACTTTGAGTCTTGACCACATCTGAAAATTCAGAGCCTCGGGCGCAGGGCGAGCCCGCAGCAGAGGGAGAACTCGAGAACTCGGACCCAGGTCTGTCTGAAGACAAAGAACACCAGATCCCTGGGAAGGGGCAGAGTAGAGGAAGCTGCCCACAGAAGTCTGTCTGCCTGAAACAGGAGGGGAGGGAGAGCCCAGAGGGTTAGTTCCGGCCCTTTGGCATCCTTCGGATTGCTATGTCAAGGGGACAGATGAGTCTCCTGAACAGAGTGGATTAAAGGGAGAGAAACAGGCCATGCGAGGCAGTGAGGTTATAGTGGCTGGATTTGCATATCCTTTGCATGCTATTTGCATACCACCCTGTCCCTCCTGTCTCTGCCTGAGGCTGTAGTCTGTATGGCAGCAAAAGGCTGGTTAAGATGACAGTGATGCCCACAACACGGACTTCACAGCCCCTAAACAAAGGCAGGAGGGGCCTGCTGCCTCCTTCAGGCAGCCCCCCTAGGTTAGTGGGCCACAGCCAGGAAGGTGGGAGGAGCTCATGCCAAGATGGAATCACACGCGTGCAGGGGCAGGTAAGGAGGGCACCTGTCTGGGGTCGGCCCCACAATAAGGGGGTGCCCGTCGCAGCACAGCCTTGCTGCCTCCTGGAGCATAGGCAGAATTCACCCAGGAGTGTGAGCGGTCGATACCCTGGAGACACACGGGGAAGTGGTAGAATCCATGGGCAGAAGGCGGGGAGAAGGGCACGGAACACCAAGCGTGAGCGCTGCCCGGGGCCATACACGCACCCTGGGCATCCACGCGCAATCCTGGCAAATGCACGTGCACATACGTGTGTGGGGTCCACGCGCATCTGCTCCTGTGGGCGTCCGTGCATGGAGGGCACGTATGTATGTGCCCTGTGCACCCACATGCATGGGGTCTGTGAGTATATGCACCTGTTCCGCTACGAACACACTGCTGCTTTCAACCAGGCCAACCTCCAGCCGCCCATCCTTGGGTCGGCCTTGGAGTGCGGAGCCCAGGGCAAAGTCTGAGTCCCAGCTCCCGAGCTGTGACAGCCACAGACCAGCCCTGCTGCCCAGAGTCAAGCTTCCGTCCATGCTGCTGTCCGGCGTGTCCTGCCCTCTGTCAACCCTAAGATCCTTCACCCGCCCACCTGGCAGCCGTGGCCACTGAGGCTAGAGACCCCAGGGCCTACCCTCGCCCTACCTTGCTGGCCAGGATGCGGGAGACCTCGTCGTCCACAGAGCCCGGGGCCACGGCCAGGTCGGGGTTGCTGCTGCTAATGCTCTTAGAGCGGGCCAGGTAGAGGCTGGCGGGGCGGCCAGGGCCACGGGCCAGCGTGGCAGGCTGCACCGCCACTGGAGGGGCCCCTGAGGATGGAGCAAGACGGTCAGCCCCCTGCCCCTTCCCGGCAGCTGTCCTTGGTAAAGTCACTTTCTGTCTCTGAGCCTCCAGGCTTCTCGCCTGTAAGATGGGCATGCTAACGGCTGCTGCCTCCTAGCGATCTGGGGGAGACAGACAAACCCCAAGAACGGTGCCTGGCTCGTAGTAAGTGCCCAGAGGGGTTAGCAGTTAGTATTAATTACTTACCAAACAGAAAAAATCCAACTGTATTGAGCGTTCACTGTACCAAGCCTGCTGTACGGATTACTATCTCACTTACTATCACCAGCACCCCCATAAAGGGATGACCATTATTATCCTTGTTTTACAAATGGAAAACAAACCCAGAGAGGTGAAGTCACTTGCCCAGGGTCACAGAGTTTGTAGGAGGCAAAGCTGGGATTCGAACTTGGGCAGCCCAGCTGTGTCTCTGCTTCCATCTATGGCAGATGCTTGTTGACTGGCTGAATGACCCACCAGTCAAGCAACAAAGACCACCAGTCTGGGGGTGAGGGGAGGAGTGAACAAAAACTCTCTCTCTCGCAAGCTGCCCAAACCAGCAAGATCTGTACGGCCTCCAGGCCTTTGCACATGCTGTTCCCTCTGACTGGGATGCTCTCCTCCCAGATACGCCCTGTCCCCCAGGGCCCTCCCACCAACACTTACCACTTGGGAGGCTGGGCTCAGTGCCAGGCAGTCGGAAGGCATACTGGACATAGGCAGCCAGCAGCGGGCAGTGACCACGGGCATCCTGGGCAGCCTCTAGACTCCGGTGGACAAGGCTGACCACATGGGCCATTGCTTCAAAGGCCCCACGACCTAAGTTCACTGCCAGGCAGAGCAGAGGTCAAGTGCCAAAACCCAGGGCCTTCTACCTCCCCAAGGAACCTCCTATCTCCCACTTTTCCAAGGGGTCATGGGGCCAATCAAAGGTCACAGTGCACCTGCTCTGGGCCCAGGGGGCTGGGAGCCATTTTTCAGAAAGGAAAACGGAGGCCAGAAAGATAAGTGGGCTATAGGGCACCTAGGACCAGGGGACTGAGGGGCCCTTTTCCAGATAGGGAAACTGAGGTCTGAGGCTATGCTCGCTTACCGATCTGGCCGCCAATGATCGGAGGCCGCACGACTAGACGGACGAGCTTGTCCAGCACGTGGTGGGAGAAGGCAACAAGGGGCTCGGGGCTGGCGAGGCGCAGGGCTGCTAGGCTGGCCCGCAGCTCCTGCTCCACGGTGCTCTCGCTCAGCACGGTGTCCTTGAGGCGGAATGGGAAGGCCCCCTCCTCCAGGACATGCACCAGAGTGAAAAACTTGTCCAGGTGAGGGTCCTGGGGTGGGGGGAGCTGGGGTGAGCGGGGGGGCCAGGGGTCCGTGGCTGGGAAGGCCCCGGAGGGTTGGTGGAGGTGCTCAGTGGGCAGAAAACCAAGGCTGGGGACCAAGGAACTGACTATAAATGAGGAAAAGGAAGAGCTAGGAGCTGGAGGGAGGACAGAGGGGGAGGGGGAGTGACCACAGAAGTGGCGAGGGACGCACTCGGGGAGGAGAGACCATGCAAAGGCCCAAAGCCCCAGCCGGGATGGCCACTGGCATGGCCGCCCCCGCCTGAGTCAGCAGCTTCCCTGGGAGTTGGGCCTCGCTGATCAAAGTCACGTCCGTGGCCTGAGGCCAGCCTCCCTGGTCAGCGGGAACTGTTGCTCAACCCCAGGGCCGGACTCCTGGGTTCCCCCCACCCCCTACCTGCGGGTGCACAGAGGACACGGCAGTGAGCTCCACGCTGAACACGCCCTTGTGGCCGTCCACCCAGCGCATGCCCGGCAGCGCCACCTGCAGGAGGGACCCACCAGGTGGGCACTGGCCCCCCCTCCTGGGCCGATCGCGCCACCAGCCCCAGCCCCAGCCATTGCAACACCGTGGGTACAGCACAGCCCTGGGGGGGGGGCGGGGAAGAGCCAGGTGCCAACCCAGGGGGGTGCAGATAGGAGGGAGTACTATGGAGATCCCCTGGGCAGGCTGGAAGCCTGGGGTACAAACGGAGAAACAGACAATGGAGGCCTGGGGTGGACATTACTGAAGGGAATGAATCGGGAAAGAGCATGATGGGAGTACTTGAGGCCCCCAGGGCATTAATGACAGCTCAGGGGTAAGTGGGAGGGTGACAGCATTAATAGGGGTGATGTGCCCTGGAAGAACTACTGGGGGGATTGTGGTCAGGGAGGCAGGCAGGGCTGCGAATGGGGAACTGGAGCAGAAAGGCAGTGGGGAACAGTGAGTACAGGGGCGGGGGGCGGTAATGAGGCCAGGCTAGTGGGGGACAGGGAGGGACACGTGGGGACAGTAGGACACACAAAGACAGTACGGAGGGGGACGGAGCAGCCAGGGGCCCCGGAGGCCCTAACAGAGGGCAACAAAGCTCCCAGGAGTATTGATGGAAAGGAAGGCACGGCACCGACTGGGGAGCACGAGGCGGGTTACTGGGGGACAAGGCATCGGGAGGGGAGGCAGGGGGCCAGGGCACATACGTCTGGTGTGAGCACAGAGTAGCTGGGTGGGAGCTGGTCCACGGACACAGGGAGGCAGAAGGGGCCGGTCCTCAGGCGGCCATGCTGCAGCAGTGGGATCCACTGGGGAGAGGCTGGGGGTCAGGTCTGGGGCCAGACGCAGGGTCAGCAGGGCCGGGGGTGGGGATGAGGGCTGGTGGGGGGCTCACAGTGAAGCCCACAGGAGTCTCCAGCGCTGTGCCCGGCCGGGGCTGGCAGCTGACGTGGTAGAAGGTAAACAGCAGGTGGTGGTTCTCGGTCACACAGGCTGGAAGACGCAGCTTGAACTCCTCGTAGAACTCTGGGGACCTGGCAGGGGGGTTTGCTGGGGACGGGGACCCCTGGCCCTCCCCACCCCCTCTTGCAAGTCGGCCCCCGGTGCTGCCTGGCCCCACGGTCTGCTCTCCGCCTCAGGCTCCCCCGCCGGCTCTCCTGGCCACAGCCTCCTCCCCTCCAGCTGCCCCACGGTGTCCCCGCCGCTGCCCGGCCCACCAGCCCGCGTACTTGCTGTGGTAGACCACGGGGGTGAAGGCCTCTCGGGTGAACTCACTGCAGCTGGACTTGCCAAAGATGACCTGGGGGAGGCCGCGCGTGAGGGGCCCACCGGGGACCCCCCCCCGCCACCCTCCCCCCACCCTGGCACAGCCACTGACCGGCAGGGCCTGGCTGGGGTCCTCGCCCGCCATGTACTGTACTCGCACGGTGAGGTTGCGCACGGAGCCCTGGCGGCTACTGAAGTTAAGGCAGTGTGGGTACACGTACAGCAGGTTCCTGCGGGGGCAGGGGGGCATCAGAGGGACAGGAGGGGCTGGGCTCCTGGCATAAGCCAGGCCTGGGACACGGGGGGATGACGGTCATGCAGCTGGGGCACTGAGGGCAGCATACGGGGCAATTACGGGCACCAGGCAGGAGATGTCACTGGCAGAGAGTGGGGGACAGGTATGCGCCCTCAGAGCATAGATGGGGGAACAGTACAGCAGAGGGTGGGGACACAGAGGGACTTTGGGGGCACTAAGGAGGCATAGGAGGTGCCGAGCAGGGACAGATCGGTGCTCAGGGTCGGGGTTCCAAGAACATGGCCCAGGAGGCCAACAGTCAGGCCCGAGCCCCACCCGGGCTGACCAGCCCATCCCTCAGCTCAGGGGCCTGACTGCCCTTCCCCCAGGAAAAGCCACTGAAGTTACGAGTCCTGTGTCTTGGGTGGAGAAACTGAGGCCAGAATCAGAAGTAGGGCTGGGCTAAAGTCAGAGTTCTGCCTCTCTCTCCCACGGCTAATTCTGCACAAGCCCTGACCTCCTTCTGGGCCTCAGTTTCCCTACCTGTATAATGGGGGCATCGAGCCTCCCAGCTTAGCCTTCATAACAATACCAGTAATGAGAAACAAGGGGAGCAACAAGGATTGTACCAAACGTTAACGTGGAACCTACCGCAGGCCCAGCTCTGTTCTAAGCGCTCAGCATGAAACAACTCATTTACTTCTCCAAGCAGCCAAAGAGGGGGGATGAACGTTCCTCCCATTTTACAGGTGGGCCGGGGGGACAGAGGCACTTGCCCACAGTCATCCAAGGAGCAGAAATGGCAGCTAGCACTGATCCGGGGCACACGGGGGTCCTGGAGTCAGGCTGCACGGTCTTGGGAGAGTCTCTGCCCCTTGTATCCCCCCTCCCCCAGCTTTAAACCAGGCCAGCACAGACCCCAGCATCACAGGCTCGTGGGAAGGGCATGAGGAAACCAGCCGCCGTGAGGGCGCTGAACCGCGGCCAGGCAAACCATCAGTGCTAAGACGCTCACTATCCTCACTGCTACGGTTACTGTTACTGTTGTCATCCCTTCCACAGGTGGGGAAACTGAGGCTCCGAGCTTCAGGTTCCCCCAGCAGGGCCTGGGCCTGTCCTCAACCAGTGCCCCCCCAGCCCACAGCTGGCCCCAAGCCCCAGCCGGCGTGATCTCAGCGTGGACTAACCGGACATTCACCTGATGCAACTGTCGCGCCACCGCCAGGCCCTTGCACAACCCAGGGCGTCCAGCTGGTCGGTTAACAATTGACCGGGGGTTAATGGGGACCTGGGGCATAAAAGGTGGCGGCAGTGGCGCCGTGGCCGCACCCTCTGAGCCTCAGCCATGCCCAAGCTCGCACTGTGCCTACTATGCGCCCTGGCCACGGCGGCCCGGCCTGCCTCTGCAGCTCCCACGGGGGGCCTGGAGCCGGCACAACACGAGGAGCTGACCCTCCTCTTCCACGGGGCCCTGCAGCTGGGTCAGGCCCTCAATGGCGTGTACAGGGCCACAGAGGCACGGCTGACAAAGGCTGGGCACAGCCTGGGCCTCTATGGCCGTGTGCTGGGCCTTCTGGGGCAGGAGGTCAGCCGGGGCCGGGATGCAGCCCAGGAGCTACGCACAAGCCTTTTGGAGATGCAGGTGGGCACTGCCGTTGGGGCATTGTAGGGTGGGTAGGAGTTTGTGGCAGAGTTGTCTAGGGTAACCAACTGTCTGGGTTTGCCCAGGATTGTGGCGGGGGGGGGGTCCCCTGGAATATAGGACTTTCAGTATTAAATTAAGCAATCCCAGGCAAGCAAAGACAAGCTGGTCGTCCTCCTAACATCCACTATTCATTGATCAGATGGAGGAGGATGCTCTGAAACTGCAAGCAGAGGCCACAGCCCAGGTGCTGGGGAAGGTGGCCCAGGGACAGCAGGTACTGCGGGACAGCATGCAGCGGCTAGAAGTCCAGCTGAGGGGCGCTTGGCTGGGCAATGTCCAGCAAGAGTTTGAGGCCTTAAAGGTAAGAGGCTCCCAGCCCTGGTGGAGCGGAGACTCCGATTTCCCATGAAGAACTCACTTCTGAGCCTGGAGGCCCAGAGACATCTCCAGATCAGCCTCCCAGTGCCATGGCCCCTAACCTATGTGACCCTGGGCAAAACCCCTGTCCCGTCCCCTGCCTCAGTTTCCCCATTTGCAAATAAGGGCAACAATTCATGTCTCAGAGCAGAGACAGGGACTCAACACAGAGAACATACTGAGCACAGGGCAGGAGATATGGAAGTTACTCAACAAATGTATACCATGAGCGTAACTGGTAGTATTTCTTGAGAGCCCAGGAACTACCCATCATGCCTCTTAATAATTCATATCATGCCTACAACCCTCCCAGGAAGCGTGTCCTATGTCATCCCCATTTAACAGATGGGGAAGTTGAGGCCACAGAGCAGCAGTGATTTGTTAGGTCACACAGATGCAGCTGGGGGGTGGACAGCCCTGGGCAGAGCCAGGGGAAGGGAGGTGCGTCGGCCCCAGCTGAGGTTTCTGTCCTGACCCCACAGGCCCACGCTGACAAGCAGAGCCACATCGTGTGGGTGCTCACAGGCCACGTGCAGCAACAGAGGCGGGAAATGGCGGCACAGCAGCATCGGCTACGACAGATCCAGGAGAGGTGAGACTGGAGGGGGTCGGACGGGCAGGGCCGCCTGAGAAGAGGTGTGCCGGGCACCCGGGTGGGGGCCCCTTTTCCTTGGCTGAGCCTCATCTCCCTTCCAGACTCCATACAGCGGCGCTCCCAGCCTGAGCCTGCCTGGGGACACCTGAGGACCAGTCTACACTGAGGGACGCTGCCAAGCCCCGCGCAGCCCCTGCACGAAGAGGAGCTGCCTGCCCCCTGGGCTTGGCCAGAGTGCTGCGGCCTGCTTCTGGCCACAGAGGAGAGACGGAAGCAGGCAGGGACACAGGCAGAGGACATGGCCCGGTCAAGGAGGGGTGGAGGCAGGACATGGGACCCTTCATGCATACACACCCCTCCATTAAAGCGGAGCAGTGGTATTTCACTCTGGGTGTCTGTGTGTGTCTGGGAGAAGCAGTGCCTTGCTTTGCATAACACATGAATACCCCCCATTCAAGTGCCCAGCTGGGCCCAGGGGCTGTACCTGTAGCTGGTGTGGGGGGCATAGACCTCACGGGCAGGGAACTCCAGGATCTCCTTGGTGGGCCGGCCCCTGGGGTCTGGGTAGGGCTTCACATGAAGCAGCTCCGGGGAGAGGCAGAAGTGTGGGTTCTCAGGGGCCGGGGAAATGTCGATCTTGAGCTGGGCTGCGGAGAGAGGAGCGCGTTTGTACCTGCCTGGGAGCCTCCCAGCCCGGGCCCCACCCTCTTGGGCTTCAGGGCTGGGGCTCTGGCTCTTCCATGATGCCCTCTAGTGGCTGGCCTTCAGGTGCCAAGGCCAGAGGTCCCCCTCCATTGCTGCATTTTGCCCCCACATTTGATCAGCTCCACCCTCAGGACCCATGTCCCCACTGCCATCATGTCCCCCATTTGACCCACTCTCTGTCTTATTATGTTTCTTGGCTATGACTCCCATTAAAGATCCAGCCCCTGACATCAGGGATTTGTACATCACGGTCACCATTGGGTCCCCAGGGCCTGGCACAGCAGGTACTCAGTGTGGGTTTGCTGAGCGACTGCATGGAAGTGACGGCTCTTATTTACGGGCTGACCACGCACCAGTCACGGGCCGCAGGCGCCGCAGAAGGGAGGACGGGCGCCGCATGTCAGCCAGGAACTTGAAGAGGTCCTCGTCACTGAGCCGCTCGGCCTCCTGCACAGGACAAGCCCACGTGAACTGGGACCCGGGGGGCCCGGGCGCCCACGCACCCACAGCGGGGTAACAGGGGTTGTCCCTGGGAAACCCTCCCCCAGCCCCACGTCCACGACACCTGCTTAAAGAAGTTGGTGACAGTTAGCGTGGCGGGGCGGAATCCAGAGAAGCTGCAGGTGTCGTCCCCACTACTTGTCCGATCCTGGGGCCCGCGCCGGCGGCGGTCAGTCCAAGCAGGTCGGCGCTCTAGGGGAGGCAGTGATGGTGACCGAGGGGGCAGAGATGAAAGGAGGCGGGGAGGGCCAGGGAGACACGGAGACGCAACCTTGTACCAAGTCCGGCCAGCAGAGGGCGCGCCTTCCCCTCCCCAGTAGCCCCGCCCCTGGCCTGTCAGCCCCGCCTCCTCACCTCCCTCGGAGTCCGAGTCGCGGTCGGGCTGCCCCGCGCTGCTCACGATGTTGGCCAGATGTACTGCGGTCCAGGCAAAGGGCATGCGGTAGCGGCCCAGGCGGGTACAGAACTGCTCGGCCGCCAGGCGCAGCTTCTCCAGCTTCTCTTTGTTCTGTGGGGAGACCCGCCACCCCCGCACACATACCCCACAAACTCAGTGCCCCAGGCCTACTGAATCCAGGATCTGCCCTTCACCACCCCGCTCGGCCTCCTCATGCTTACCTTGGCCGCGTCCACCTCCTTCATCACCATGTAGGGCTCGCAGCACTCGCTGATGTCCCCCTGCTGCAATACTTTCTCCAGCTGAGAGGCAGGCAGGGCCAGTGAGGCACTGCCCGGACCCCAACCTCCCACCCCATTCCCAATCGCCCCTCCTGGGCCCTCAGACATTCCATCCAGCTAGGGCTCTCGCTCCAACACCTCCCATGGCTCCCACTGTCCTTGAGATTGAGCACTAGTAGCTGGCTTGCCCGGCCAGGTGCCCCTGCCCCACCCTCTGAACCCACTCCAAACCCACGTCTCCAGATTTTCTCTATGTTTATATTTTTGTTAGTATACAAAGAGGCCACTCCAAGCAGGGCCGGACCCCAATCCTGACCACTTGGGGGCTGTGGGAGCCTAAATAGGTCCCTAACCCATTCTGTACCTCAGTTTCCCCATCTGTAAAATGGGGACCATGGCAACCCCCACCTCCTGAGGCTGCTGTGAGGTTAAAGGTGGGAATCCCCATGGAGTCTGACTGACCATGAGCAGTGCCTCCCTGTAGGCACTCAGTTAGTGTCATTAGTGTAACCTAATTGAACGTCTCAGGGAAGGAAATTCGAGCCCACTCCTAGAAACAGAAAATCTCACACAAATGTGCCAACTAGGTGTTTCTTCCCCTAATAAACTGAAAAATTCTCAACTTAAAAAATATTCTAAATGTCCATCTGCATGTGCCAGGACGCTGTTTCTCCCCAGGCCACCCACTCATGTGTCTCGGCTTAGCTCTCACCTCTCCATGGAAGCCCTCCGTGATTTCTCCCCACCCCAGTTGGGTCAGGAGCCTCCTCTGGGTTTGCCCAACTGCCTGTGCTTCCCCCACAAGAGACCTGATCACCCTTCTTGGTGTCCTGTCCATCCTATTCCATGAAAGCAGGGACCACACCTCTAGCGTTTACCATTATCACCCCCTCACCAAGCCCCAGCAGGCACCTTAATGACCAAGAAGATGTCAGGCGAAGGGTAGGTCACGGAGAAGATGGCGGAGCGGGCCAGGGTGGAGATGGCGGGGTGAGTGCCATGAGCCCGCAGCAGCCCCTTCATGGAGTCCGAGTTCAGGTCAAAGTAGAAGTTTTCTGAGATCTGGGGACATGAAAGGCAGCTGGGCCACCACCTCCAGGAAGCCCACTGCCCTGCAACAAGGAGGAAGGTTGGGGTAGGAAAGGGAAGAAAGGGGCTCCTACCTTCTTTTTCTCCCGCACATCATACAGGGCCAAGATGCCAAAGATGGGCTCAATTTCGATCTCAAACCTACAGTGAACGGGGACTCTCTGGCAGAGGCTGTCCCTAACACTCCCACCACCCACACATGCCACACCCTCTTAAGACCCAGCCAGGCTTGGTGCATTGTGGTGGTGGCAGTGGGGACTAATTTCCATTAGGCCACCAAGAATTGCTACTTAAAGGCTTGCAGGAAAGGCCTGTCCCATTTTGCAAAAGGGGAAACTGAGGCACTTAGCTTCCCCTCTCCCCCGCCCCGTAATTCACATAGAGCCCTTCCCTGAAACTACAGCCCTTGTTCAGTTGATACAGAGGAAGCTTTTGGCACAATAATGCCCCCCATGTTGAAGTTCGCAATTCCTGGGCCTCCCTGTCGCCCGTTCTGGGGTGTCCTCTGCCGCCCTGGGCTGAGTCCCATCTTCACTCGCCTGAACAGTCCCTGTAAGCACCTCCCTGTCTCACTCTGCCCTGCCAGCCCCCGCTCATCATGTGAGTCCTAAGGAAGCATCTTAAAACTTACAATTTGAGGTTCCCCAGTGTGCTGAGAACAAAATCCTACATGGGCCAGCCCTGCCCACCTCTTGGCCTCATTTTTCCCTCTCCAGACATCTCCCAGCCTTTGCGTATGCCATGTCCCCCCACCTAGAGAGCTCTGGGTGGTCATGCATGGTTACACGTCCTGTACACAGTAGGTGTTCAATGAGTGTTTGTTGAATGACTCGATACTCATAGAGCTGGTTCCCAACCCTACTGCTTGGGGCAGGCAGCCCACCCGGGCCTCAGGCCAGACCAGGGCCTCCCTTTCCTGCCCCCATCCAGGCAGGAACTCAGGGTGGGGAGGGGCAGGGCTGGGCTTAGGTCCAAGGCCACATCCTGTTCAGCTCCATTCCCACGCACTTCTGGCTGCTCCCAGGGACCGATGTGGAGGGGGCCTCGGTCAGCGGGAAGCCAGGTCCAGGGTCACCAGTGCCCCCTCCAGCCTGGGTTCCAGCAGAGCGAGTGCCAGACTCTGGCCTCACAAGTCACGTGATCTCGGGCACAATGACTGCCTTCTCTGTGCCTCGGTTTCCCCCCACCTGCGCCTATCTCACAATGTTGTGAAGCTTCAGCGTAATGCATATGAAGGGCTGAGAACAGAGCCTGGCACAGAGTTGGTGCTTAAGGCCTGGTGGCTTTGAAGAACAAGAAAAGGAAGTCTTACTTCCCACTAAAAGTGCACAGACGGCCTCAGGGGTCTCAGGGCTGCACACGGTCAAGGCCTGGCTTGGGCAGCAAGCGCCCAGTGTACGCGCGCACCGGAACCTATGTGGGGCCTCACACACCCGAGGGGAGGGGTTGGTCAGCGCACTCACTTCAGCGACAGACACTTGACCAGGATCCTCTGTCCAAAGTGTTCACGGGGCGGCTCAGGGCGGCTGCAGCGTTCCACGGCCTCGTCCTGCCAAGAGCCAGGGAGGGCAACTGGGACCCATCCTTTCAGAAGGGCTTGGAATGCGTGGCTTGAGACCAGCTCTACCCCCAGCCTGGCTTAAGTTTCTTATAGCTCCTTGTCTCTGTGCTTTGGCGTACGCTACTCCCCCTGCCTGGAAGCCCCTCCTCCCCTCCTCGTTCAGGTTGCAGCTTAGTCGACAATTCCTCCAGGAAGCCTTCCCTGACCCCTGAGGTCTGAGCAAGCTCCTCGTCCAGGTGTTCACCATGCCCTATTATGAAGGGCCACGGGGCTGGGACACAGAGGGCCATGTGAGGGCCAATATC
Organism: Ursus maritimus; assembly: GCF_017311325.1. Taxonomy (NCBI): domain Eukaryota; kingdom Metazoa; phylum Chordata; class Mammalia; order Carnivora; family Ursidae; genus Ursus; species Ursus maritimus. Next base: position 49,331,673 of record NW_024423786.1, on the reverse strand, counting down.
GGGCAACTCACTGTGGCACCACTCGGCCCGGGTTGCGATTTCTCGGTAGGAGGGTCTCTCCCCCACTACACTGTGAACTCTGAGGGCAGGGACCGAGTCTATCCCATTCATGGCTATACCTCTAAGGCTTGCCATACATGTTGGTCAAATAAATACAGGGGTATACAGTAGGTACCTATTAAGAGGTAGTCAGATAAACACAAATGTCTACAGAAAACATTTGATTAATGCTGACTGGACATACAGAGGGATATATTCTAGGCCCCCAGTAAGTACTGATTGAATAAACACAGGAGTATACAGTAAGCACTCAATAAATGGCTAAATGAAAACAGAGGTGTATACACTAGGTTTCCAATAAAAGTTGGTTGGGGAGGGGCACCTGGCTGGCTCAGTTGGTAGAGCACACGATTCTTGATCTCTCCGTTTTGGGCATAGACATTACTTAAAAAAAACTTGGTTGGGTAAACATAGTACTCAAGACATATGAGTTGCTTCAATGTTGTTTGATTAAATAAAGGATTATACAATAGGCATACAATTAATGTTGGTTGAATACAGAAGTATATAATAGGTGCCCCAAAAATGCTGGGTGGATAAATATAGGATTATATATAAAATAAAAGCTGCTGGACTAAAACACAGGGTATACACTAGGTGCCCAATAAATGTTATTTGGATCAATACAGGCATATATAGGAGGTGCTCAACAAATATCTGTTGATTCTGTTTGATTATGAAGAAGACTGTACACAAGCATTCATTAAGTACTGGTTGAAAGGCTATAGAAGTATATGCTAGGTATCCAATAAATGCTGTTGGGGTAAATATAACGTCACGGAGTAGACATCCAAGAAAAGGAATTGAATTAAAAAAAATGGTGTACAGGGGCACCTGGGCGGCTCAGTTGGTTGAGCCTCCGACTTTTGATTTCGGCTCAGGTCATGATCTCAGGGTCGTGGGATGGAGCCCCGGGCTCCGCGCTCAGCCAGAGCCCACTTGAGATTCTCTCTCCCTCTCCCTCTGCCCCTTCCCTCTACGTGCACGCTCCCTCTCTCTCAAATAAATAAATACATATTTTTTTTAAAAAACCCAAAACAAAAAAATCCCCCCAAAAAGCCCAGGGTGTATACAGGGCAGCCAGCGAACATTGGTGGGGGACCATGAGGGTCAGCTGCGTGGGGATCGGCCTCAGGGCCGGTGGGCCGTGGGCACCCACCTCATCAGGCGCCGGGTAGAGCGCCAGCAGGGCGCGGGGCCGGTTCTGCCGCCGAGAGGCCTCGTTCCGCCGGTCCACATCCTCAGGGGCGGTGCGCTCCAGCAGCGAGGGCAGCAGCGAGTCAGCTGCCAAGTTCCTCAGGTCGAAGATGCTGGAGGCGCCGCTGCTTCGCGGGGTGTCATCTGGGGAGCCTGAGGAGTGCCGAGGGTCATCCTGCACAAACATGGAGCGCCAGCTGGATGTACCTTCAATCCCCTCCAGTGAGACTGTCCTCATGCCCAATCCATAGATGGGAAAGCTGAGGGCCAGGAGCTGGGGTCACCACCACAAGGGTCACTCTGAGGCTTTGCTGAGCCTCTTTCTAGAACCTTCTGCCTGGGAGGGGATGCCCCTCCTTTACCACTGTTGGGGAGGCTACTCCTGGCGCCAAGGTAAGGACATGTGTGGGCGGGGCCAGTGAGAGCCTTCCATGGGGCTTCGCTCACTGTCACCAGGGGAGAGTTCTTCCCAATGGGACTGTCGCTGGCTCAGGGCCCTGCCTGACCTCCCTGCCTCAGCTATATGGTCAGAGGCAGACTACCCAGTTCAAATCCCCACTTAGCTCTGCGACCCCGTGTCCCTGAACCCAGCTCGAAGGGCCTCAGGACCCTCATCTACTTCTAAAAACACTAACAATGGAAGCGGCAACGATAATTCTTGGTACGATTACCATGGGCATAAAGTGGATTACCATGGGCCCAGTGAGTATTGGCTCAAGACCCAGTGGGCCAGTGAAGCTCCTCTAATCACCTTTCTGTGCCTCAGTTTCTTTATCTGCAAAATGGGTGTTGCCCTGCCTCCCAGGATGAAAGATGAGGACAAGTATAAAGCCTCTAGTACACACTAAGCACTTAATAAACGCTTATAATCATTACCCTTAACTTTCAACTCACGGGGCTGACCCATTTCCTTTTGGGTTCAAGGCTGTTTGGGTCACTTCCCGTCACATGTGACTGAGAGCTGGGGCCCACACACACCACTATGGTGACCTGTGCCCGGGGCTCCCTCACCGAGTCCTCTGGGCCGGACCTCTCATCCCCAGAGGCGTCCTGCTCGAAGACCTGGCGGGTGAGGCCCTTCTGCCGCTCTCGCTGCGTCTCCGTGGTGATGGGGCTGTACGCCGCACTCAGATGCTGGTACCTGGGAGGAGGCAGGGCAAGGTGGGAAGCAGGGGTGAGGGCACACCCACAGGTCCATGTGATGCCTGCAAGGCCATCCACCCTTCCTGTGAACCACCAGAGAAGGCCAGCTGCCCTTGCAGGGACGGTGGGCAGATAAGCAGGAGGACTGGCCCAATGGGCTTAGACCTGGCCTCTTGACCCCCTGCCCTGAGCTGCCCCTGAGCCAGACCCACCTCCTGTGGGCGATGATCCAATCCTCTGTGTACATCTCCACCGCGGCCCTCACCTGGGCATCCAGCTTTCTGCACAAAATCAAATCAGGGTAAACAGAGGCAGGGCAGAGTGTTAATCTTTCCAGTGGCCTGAGGTGGGGCCTGCCCTTCTGCCCCTTTTGGAGATGTGGAGATGGACGCTCAGAGAGGGAGGGTAACTTGCCCAAGGTCACACAGCCAAGCCAGGAGTTGAACTTGGGGCTGTTGGGAGCTTGATGGAAGGGGGGTGTGGACGAGGGGCACAGAGGCAGACCAGAGTTACAGACAAGGAGGGCGTGGGGCTGAACCCACCCATCCTCGGGGATCCCGGGCTCTGTGGTCCGGCATTCCCGGGGCTGTAGCAGGAGCTCCAGGTCGTCAGCTGGAAACTCAGCCAGGTCCCGGAGCGGCCCGGGCTCAGCGTCCGGCGGCCGGCTCAGGAGCACATCCTCGAAGTCCAGGGGCTCAATGACTTCAGTCAGTGGGACCTGGGTTGGAACAAGGTGGCTGTGGGCCCTGCCCTGGGGGCTGAGGAGGAGGGGAGCATGGGCCTGGGCTGGAGTAAGAGGGCGGTGGGAGCCATGGCGAGCGTTGGAGCTGTAAGGAGCCAGAGAGGACAGTGACCTCAGACTCTCCACCCCCATCCCAGCAGGGCCTGCCCCGCCCCTCTTCCCAGGCAGGAAATCACACCCTGCGCCTGGAGGGGCAGGGTTAAGCTGGAAGGAAAGGCAAGCTGGCTGCTGCGAAGAAAGACAATTCCTCAGGCCCCACTCCCTCTCGGCTGCAGCTGGAAGTACCTCCCATCCCCCCCCCAGTCCGGGTGGTCCCGGCAGCAGGAGGTGGGGCGAATCGGGCTGACCACCCACAGGGCTGCCACTGCCCCCCAACCCCTCGGCAGCTGCAGAGAGGGGACTAACCCTCCCCACTCACAGGGAAAGAGGAGCGGGGACAGTCCGACCTAGGACAGGGCAGTAGTGGGAGGGGTGGGTGGGACCAGGCCCCGGGCAGAGGGGAACCCCACATCTGCTAGAGAGCAGGGTCCGCGGGGGGTCACCTCCCACACACGTACCCCCAGGGAGCTGCTGCTGCGCCTGCTGGAGTGGGGAGAGCCGCTGCGTTCCCGGGACACCTGCTTCCGCACCTCTGCAGCCACCGTCCTGCGGGGACAGGGAAGGGGCCACTGAGGACATGACAGCTCGGGCAGTGGGGCCCTGGGAACTCCACTTCGGCCCAAGAAATTCATTCTCGGAGAGGAGAATCCAGGCTGTCAAGGGAAAAACCCAGACCACGGACCAGGAGAACCTGGGCTTCAGAATCTGCAAACCTCAGCCTCAGGGCCCCAGGGTTGTGGCTGATACAGAGGCCCCAGGACCACCCCCCC
>NW_024423786.1:49294765-49327652 GCF_017311325.1 Ursus maritimus | reverse complement strand
CTGGGTTGGAACAAGGTGGCTGTGGGCCCTGCCCTGGGGGCTGAGGAGGAGGGGAGCATGGGCCTGGGCTGGAGTAAGAGGGCGGTGGGAGCCATGGCGAGCGTTGGAGCTGTAAGGAGCCAGAGAGGACAGTGACCTCAGACTCTCCACCCCCATCCCAGCAGGGCCTGCCCCGCCCCTCTTCCCAGGCAGGAAATCACACCCTGCGCCTGGAGGGGCAGGGTTAAGCTGGAAGGAAAGGCAAGCTGGCTGCTGCGAAGAAAGACAATTCCTCAGGCCCCACTCCCTCTCGGCTGCAGCTGGAAGTACCTCCCATCCCCCCCCCAGTCCGGGTGGTCCCGGCAGCAGGAGGTGGGGCGAATCGGGCTGACCACCCACAGGGCTGCCACTGCCCCCCAACCCCTCGGCAGCTGCAGAGAGGGGACTAACCCTCCCCACTCACAGGGAAAGAGGAGCGGGGACAGTCCGACCTAGGACAGGGCAGTAGTGGGAGGGGTGGGTGGGACCAGGCCCCGGGCAGAGGGGAACCCCACATCTGCTAGAGAGCAGGGTCCGCGGGGGGTCACCTCCCACACACGTACCCCCAGGGAGCTGCTGCTGCGCCTGCTGGAGTGGGGAGAGCCGCTGCGTTCCCGGGACACCTGCTTCCGCACCTCTGCAGCCACCGTCCTGCGGGGACAGGGAAGGGGCCACTGAGGACATGACAGCTCGGGCAGTGGGGCCCTGGGAACTCCACTTCGGCCCAAGAAATTCATTCTCGGAGAGGAGAATCCAGGCTGTCAAGGGAAAAACCCAGACCACGGACCAGGAGAACCTGGGCTTCAGAATCTGCAAACCTCAGCCTCAGGGCCCCAGGGTTGTGGCTGATACAGAGGCCCCAGGACCACCCCCCCAAGCTGGGCCTGGGGGCCCTTCCACCACCACCACCCCCACTCCACCCCCACCCCCACCCCCAAGCACAGATGGAAGGATTTGCTCAGGCAGGGCAGGTGGGTCACAGATCCTTCTTTACCCCTGCTGCCCAGCACGGGTCTGAGTCTCACCCCGGGTGGCCAGCCCCCCTGGTCCCTGGCCTCGGCTTCCTCATCTGGGGGACCTCAGCCCACCCTGCCTCCCATCCAGAATGTGTGCCCTGTCCCATCCTTGCTATGGGCTTTGAATAAGTTACTCCTGCCTCTGAGCCTCAGTTTACCCATCTGTACTTGAAGTGACCTCACAAGGCTTGCGGTGCAGAGCCGAGCAGGGGGCTTGGCGTTAAGGGGGCACTCCATGCTTCATTCTCAGGGAGTCGGAGACAAGGCTGAGAGCACGTTAAGTGACCAGCATGACTCACAGAGCACACCGTAACCAAGATCTATGCTGTGGCCTTCCTGGAACACCTGCACCTGTGCTGGCCTTCCAAGTCAGGGAGGAGGAGGGTGAAGGCGTAAGACCCACAGGGGAGGAGGCCAGCACAGGAATCTGGGACTTGGTACCCCCAGGTACTCAATTCCTTCAGCTGAGCTTGGAAGGAGGGGAAGGAGAGAGAGAGCAGCACAGTTATCTGGGGAGGAGGACTCCAGGCAAAGGGTACAGCAAGTGCAAAGCCCCTGTGGCTGGGCTCTGTGCTCTGAGCATGGAGACTCCTGCTTCCTGGGGTCTCTATGAAGGCAGGAATAGGGCTGTGCGGTCCCCATGGAGGCCCTAGCACCAGCCCCGCACACAGTAGGTACTCAATAAATTTTTCTTGAGGGAATGAATCCCTCCCAATTCCCCTCCTGGTCCGACTTGCCTAAATCCACTGTGAGTTAGGAGAAGCCCCAGACATTTCAGCTGTGTGGCTTTGGGCAGGTGGGATACCCTTTCTGGGCCTCAATTGAGAAGGCAACTGCCTGCATGTTTGGGCCTGACTCTCTTCCCTTTTCCACTTTTCTGTGTGCTTGGAAGTTTTCATAATAAAAAGTTGTACCCCTCAAAAGTGCAATGCCGACTACAAACCACGGACCACCGATGAGATGAATGTGTGCGGTGGGCTCAGGGAAGACAGGCGAGGGTGGGGGAGAGGGGCCTAATGGAGGTCATCTGGAAGCCTGTGAATTCAAATCCATATAGGTCAAACAAAACTTGACCCTGACCCTGACCATGACCCATCATGGGGGCCTCCAGTTGAGACCTCAGCCTCACTCCTCTGCCTCTGTTCTATTTACTTTTTCTGTCAACTGGCCCAGAGTCTTGCTCCTATTGTTTGGGGGTGGGGGTGGGGGGTAGATGGAGGATCTCCTAGGAAATTCAAAGGGTGTTCCAAATGAGCTGTTTGTCCTCAAATTCCCAAAGTGGGGGCCGCCTCCTCTGGAAGCCTGCCCACGCAGGGTTTTGCGGGATGATTTAGAAAAATGCAGCTGGTGCCTCAGAGCAGGGCCAGGGGAGGAGGGAGGGCCGGGCCCGCCACTGCATTTTGTCTTTGGCCTTGGAGAGATGGCCACCAAGTGGGAAAAGGCCAGGTCCTCAACACTGTGGCCACGGGAGTCAGTTTCCTCTGTCACAGGGCTCTGCACTTGGACCTGGGCAAGCATGGATGAGTGACATCCCCTCTCTGGACCTCTGGGCTCAATTCAGTACTCGCTCCTTATCGAACTGTTCTGAGTATAAGGCTCGGCACACAGTAAGTGCTCAATTAGGGCTTGCTGTGACGAAGTTGCCTTAAAAGGATCCTGGGAAACTGGAATTTCTGGCCCTGCTTTTTATGCTGGGCGAGAAGGGGAGCGGGGCTCAGAGAGGGTCGTGAGGCATCCGGGGTCACAGAGCCGAACGCGGGAGGTGCCCAGAATCAAACCCATGGGTCAGAAGTCAGTCTGTGCCCCCAGCAAGCGGTATTCCACGGTGCCCCTGATGGGGAGCAGGGCCAAGAACAGGGGCTCTAGAACCTGCCTCTCCCGTGTCCACACTCCCCCCCCCACACACACACAGTGGTCCCATTCTGCCTCCAGGTTTCAGGAGCACCCAAACAAGGACAATCCTTGGGTCCATTCCGCGTGACACGTGCCTCCTTTGCACGCCCACGTGGGGTCTTGCAGGCACGCAGCTTGACCATAATCTGATTCTCGCCATCTTCCCCATCTCACCAAGGGCAGCCCCGCCCTCTGGGGTGCTTAGGACCCACGCCTGGGAGTCATCCCCAATTCCTCTCTCTTTCTCATGCCCACATCAGATCTGCTTCAGACACCCCCAAGGAGCACGTTTTTTAAAAGGAGGCAAAATGTTGAGCTGAATGTACTGGTTTTCCTCAGGAAGCGATCTCAGGATTGCCATGAGAGAAGCTGCAAAGTTCAGGTGGTGGGTTATGGCTACCGGTGAGACAAATCCTCCCAAAGTGAAAGTCAACAATCCTACGTGAGGCTACAGAGACTCGGAGGGGAAAGGTGAAGCAGTGGCATCACTGGGAACTCATGCAAGACTGTGGACCTCACCCCAGGGCTGGTCGGATTAACAGAAGTCTACCCCCACAGGGGAGGAGGATAAAACCAGCAAAGAGAATGGCATAAGCCTCTGACGCTGTGTGTTCCCACTTGGGTAAAAGTGAAGGAAGACTATGAATCCATATAAAACCACAAAGAGATTCGTCTGTATACCCCTCCCTAGCCCGCCTGGACTGGCAGAACATTTTAAAGACAAATCATCTACCTGCCGGCGACAGGAACTCTCACCTGCTGCTGGGGGAACCCCTTTGGACCATCATCCGTAATGATCAAGCAAAGTTAAAGAGAAGCCAATCCAGCAATTCCACTCAGAGGCGCAGACACCCAGGAGGAAACACATGGCTGAGAATGTTCACGGCAGCCCCGGTCACGACAGCCCCGAAGTGAAAAGACGCACCTGTTCCTTGACCAAAGATGGAGACAGTGCCGGCAGGAGGAATAGTATGCAGCAATGAAAAAGGATGCGCTTGACCACAGGCAAGGGCACAGACGAGCCCTCCTCCTGACCTTATGTCGGGTGAGAGTCTGTGTACAAGCCTCGACATCCCACGTGATTCCACTGAGAAGACGTTCTCAACAGGCGAAAGTGAGCCGTGGCGCACAGGGGGCCAGCTCGGCTGGAGAAACCATAAGGCAAGTGAGGAAGGGAGGGCAGCTGCCATCAGTGTGGCAGTTCCCCGAGGGACAGAACTAGGAACTAGGTGCAGATGGGGGCGGGGGGGGCGGCTAGGTCGGGTGGCCCAGGAGATAGAGACTGCCTTTGTCTTGACCCGAGTGACTTTCCCCTGGCATTTTTGTTTTGTTGTTTTATTTTCTTTTTAAATTTTTAAAAAGATTTTATTTATTTATTTATTTGACAGAGAGAGTGCACGAGAGAGCGCGCGCGTGCGAGAGAGAGAGAGCACGTGTAGGGGGAGAGGCAGAGGGAGAGGGAGAAATAGGCTCCCCGCTGAGCAGGGAGACCCATGCGGGGCTTGATCCCAGGATCCGGGGATCGTGACCGGAGCCAAAGGCAGACGCTTAACCGGCTGAGCCATCCAGGCGCCCCTGCTTTTTAATTCTTTTAAAGTAAACTCTACTCCCCATGTGGGGCTTGAACCCATGACCTCGAGATCAAGGGTCCCCTGTTTCACTGACTGAGCTGGTCAGTCACCCCCCCCGCCGCCCCCTGGCATTGGTTCTATAACTACTCCTTAAACTTTGCCCTTTTCTAGATGCATGTCAAATGCCATCATTTTTTTTAAAGGTAGAAAATAATAATATGTGTGTGTGCTCACGTTTGCAGATATATTTGGGGACAGGGGTGGGAGGGAGACATTTCCTTGAAATCCCAGAGGCACCTTTGGAATTTGGTCAATACATTGTCTCTTTGCCCTCCCACGCCGCTAACGAAACCACTATTTCCTTGAGTGAGAAATGCCACCTGCCCCGCAGCAGACAGCTGGGGGGCCGAAAGATGCCGCTATCAGATGCCTGGAAGAACAGGGGACACGTGAGGACAGGAAGAGACACGGTTTCTGAGATTGTTCTGAAGTCGGGGGCCACACATTCCTGGGCTCACTTCCCCATGAGAGACGCTTGACAGTGATCTAACCACTGTTGAGTCCAGCTTTCCGTAGTTAGACCTATGTCGACAGGCTCTGGTGACAAACAAATGGCGTTCCCGCTGGGGACCAGCCAGCCATAAACATATTATAAGCTCTGGCCATTATCACCATTCCATCTTGTGTTTTATTTTAAACAGCACAAGTGAAAAAATGAACAACTGATATTGCATACAATAATGTTTGCCCATGGTATTTATATTTATGAGTCTGTAGTTCTAAGTTGTCCCCCAAAATCTTTTTTTTTTTTAAAGAATGTTCATTAGGAAACTGGGGGACTGTTTAATTTTCGGGTCAATATGGAATTGTGGAATGAATGACTGAATGATTGAATAGATGAATATAGGCCCAGATTTGAGCATGTAGACATCTGGGTGTCCACTAGGCTGTTCTGGAGGCCCTGGCAAAGGATGGCTGGAAGACTTGAGCCATTTGCTTGTGGTTCACTGGGGCCCCAGGATCATTCTCTGCTCTTCTTACTCTGGGCTCTGTAGTATCCGTTTCCCAGGGCAGGACCCAGGACCTCTCTTTTTCACTGGAGCGGAAGCCAGGACCCAAGAACACAGAGACTGAGTGGCAAAGAAGCGCGTTCAGAGTTGCCAAAGATCCAAGACAGAGAGGCAATTCGGGAACATAAAGATAACATAAAAATGGCCTGACCACTATGCTCCAGACACGTGGTCACATCCCTATGTTCAGAACTCTTCATGGCTCCCACCTCACTCAGGATACAAGTTAAGGTCCTCCCCATAACCCACAGGACCCTGCAGGATCACCTCCCACTGTCCCCTTCCTCACTCTGCTCCAGACTGGCTGGCCTCCTCAGATGACCTGTAAATACACTATGCTGGCTCCTGCCTCAGGGCCTTTGCACTTGCCTTTCCCTGTGTTTGGATTGCTTTCTCCCCACATATGGGCATGGATGCCTCCCTCACCTCCTTCAGAACTTTGCCCAAGTGTCACCTTATCATCTGGGCCTTACCTATCTGCTTCCCATATCTAAAATGGCCCCCATCCTCCTCATCTCCTTTCCCTGCTTTGTGTGTTCCCATAGCACTGGCACTTATCACTAATATATGATCTACTTTATTGTGCTACTCCTCTGTCTACCCCATTGTATCTGCCACCAAGGGTGGGATCTTTTCTTGTGTCTCCATCAGGCCAGCTCTTGACCCCCAGGGCGCTCTTTCACTTGGGCGTGGCCAGCACAGGTCCCCTGTGGAGAGGAACCCCCACCCCCACCCCCCACCCCGCAGACTCTGACCGCCTATGGAGGCAAAGAGGGGGGAGAGGCTATTCGTCCCTGGTCTGACCTCCCCCTCCCAGGCTGAGTCTCTTACAATCTCCAGTGGCCACGGAAATGGATCCCCCAGCGCCTGGCGCCTGTTCCCTCCCCCGTCTGCCCACCAGCTGGTTGGGTCCCCAGCCCCCACTCCCTCTATTCAATCACCCATCCATCTCCAGCGCGTCCAGCCGGTGCTGGGAGAGCCTGAAGCAGGGCTGGGGGCGGGGGACCATCCACAGCTGTCCCCTGCTCCCCAGACAGCTGGGCACGGGACCCTGGCAGTGGGGGAAGAGCACGGGAAACTTCCCGAGGGGCCTCCAAGGCCTGCAAGAGCACCATCCCTGTTCCCAAATCCCGGCACCAGAAGCATCCCAGCCCCGCGCCAGGCAAGAGGGTAGGTCGCAAAGGCCCCTCCCGCTCCCCCGCCCTCGGGGTCGGGGACCCGAAGCACCTGGAGATGACGAGGGACGCGGAGGGCTCCCGGTACCCGCTCTCCCTGCGCCGCCGCCTCCAGGAAGGCCCCCGGACACGCCCCCACGCGTCCCCTCGGCACCCAGGGCGGACCTCGGCTTCGCCGCCATCGCACTCGCAGCCCCGCCGCCGCCCCGGCGGGGACCCCCGCCGCCCTCCCCGCCTCCCGCCGCCCCCGGCCCCCGCCGGAGGAAGCGGGCCGGCCCCGGCCCGGGCGGAAGGGGCTAGAACGGGGGACGCCGGGGCTGGGGAGGGTCGGGCCGCCCCGGGGCGGGGCTCGGACACGTGCGGGCGGCCCGGGAGGGGCCCGGCGGCCGCGCTACCTGTTGATCTTGTGCGCGAAGGCGCGGCGCTCGGCGGCCGCCATGGCGCCGCGCGCGTCCCGCCGCTGCCGCCGCGCGCACCGTCCCCGCCGTGGTCGCCGCCGCCGCCGCCGCCTCCCGGTTCTGGGCTGCCCGGGCTGGGCGGGGCCGGGGCCGGAGGCGGGGCCCTTCCGGGTGTGCGGGGCGGCTCCGTGCTGCCCCTGCCGGCCGGAGGGGCGCTGGGGGCCCCGGGCCGCCTCCGCCCCTCTCGGGTCTGGGGTGGGGAAACTGAGCCTCTGAAGGGGATAGGGGTGGAGAGACGCCGGGACCGAGGCCGCGGGTGTCAGACTCCGGGGGATGCTCTTTCTGCCCTCTGATTAATCACCACAATTATCCATAATAAGTATAATCTCAGGCGTTTATGAAGCATGGCCCTGAAATTCACAGATGCAGAAGGAACGATCGTTTCCCCATTTTACAGATGGGTAAACTGAGGCACAGAGGTGATCAGACGCTTGCCCAGGCCTGAGGGATCACGGGGGTCTCTGAGGCCACTATGGGACGTGCCCCGGTCCAGGACGAGGGAAGCAGAAGGGTCCAGCTGGGCTCCAAGATGCCGAGCCTTGTGACTGGGACCTGAGTGAGCCAGTCAAGGAGACTGGACTGGCCCGACTGCCTCCACTGGAAGGAGGATGTGGGGATGTCTTGGTTTACTTGTGGTCTCAAATCTCTCCCCAGTGGTTCCTCTGTCCCTCTCCCAGCTCCAGCGCAGCAGTCTCGAGAATTCCCCAGCCCCCACTCATGCTCTGGATATGCCAACCCCTTGCCCACCCCCAAGCCTTGGCACCGGCAGGTTCCTCCTCCCGATGGCCCTTCCAGCCCTGGTGAGAAAATGTCCTAGGCAGAATTGGGGGCTGAATGATACGAGGGCACGGCTCTACCTTAGGGCTTTTGCATGTGCTGTTCGTTTTTGCATGTGTGGGTGTTAGCATTATCCTCCCTTTTACCCGTGAGGAAACCGAGGCCCAGAGAAGCAGAGGAACTTACCCTAATTAGGCAAGTGGATCAGTATCAGATCCTGAGCCCAGAGAAGGGAGGCTTGGATTGCGGGGGAACCCTCATACCCTGCCACTCAGCCCCAAGCTCTTCAGGGCACAGCAGTGCTATTCCCAGCCTGGCATGTGACATGTGTATCCCTCAGCAGCCCACACACTTGCACTTGCCTGAGTGGTCCAGCCACTTTGACCTGGGAGCTGCCAGGTGTAACCCCGCCCATCTCTCTGCTGCGCCCCACCCCATGTCACCCTCACCCCAACCAGCAGCCTCCTGGGCTAAAGTCCCTGCCTCGCCTTTGGGAGCCAGGCTGGACAAGAAACATGGAGATGAGCAAAAATTGGCGGGTTTCTCCCCTCCCCTCTGCCTCGTTCCAGCCCAGACCCCGTCATACCTGGTCTCCTGGCTCCTGCCCTCACCCCTCACAGTTTGTTCTCCCTTCAGTGTCCAGAAAAAGCCTGGGAACACTTGAATCCGGTCTGGTCCCTCCTCTGCTTAGAATTCTCCCTGGCTCCCACCTCATTCAGGGTAAAAGCCCAAGTCCTCCCCAAGGCCCACGAGGCCCTGCACGATCCACGACTTGCCCAATTTCACCCGGCGAGTCAGTATTGGAGCTGTGAGTCCAGGTTTGTTATCGAGAGAGCCTGACCCTGAAATGTGTGTTTCTCGATACCCACAGAGTCCCAGGCCAGGCCAGGCTGTGGGACCCAGGGTCGATCTCTCAATCTCTCTGAGTCTTCATTTCCTCATCTGCTCCACGGAGGGCTGGTGGCCGGTCACAGCACGAGGCACAGACCTGGGCAGCGCCAAGCTGAACTGGAAGTGAAACTGAATCCACCCAGGAGCTGGTGGGAGCGGCGAGCCCAGTGACTCCAAGCCCTGTCTGGGTGGAAAGGCTGCTTCAAAGATCCCTCCAAGGAAAGGCCCTGCCCCACTGCCTGGAGCCTTCTACCTGCCCGGGTGCCTACCAGACCTGATTGGTGAGGCAGTTCCTCTTCGGGGCACGCCAGGCAGGCCTGACTCAGCCAGGTGGGGCTAGGGTGACCCCAGCAGCTGCTCAAACAGAGGCCAAGCTTGGCGGGGACTTTGGCCTCCTCTGGCTGCAGTGAGGAACAGACTGCAGGGTATGGGGACAGTGCCTGTGTACCAGGGAGGAGGGCCTGCCCTGGTCCAGGTGGGGGATGGCTGGGCTGGGTTGGGGAGGGGCTGAGGAGACGGCCAGGGGCTGACCCTCCCTACCTGTGAGCGAGGGAGTGGTGCTGAAGATAGAGGCTCTTCCCGCCAATGCCCCCTGCTGTTCTACTCCCTCCCCCTCTGACCCTTCCCATCCGTTAAATCTCAGCTTGGATCCATTTCGCCTCCTACAGCTGCTCGTGCAACCCCCATCACAACCGCAGTCGCACTGTGTCTGACCGGCGGTCACCCGTCTCCAAGACGTCCCTGGCCCCTGGCACATAGTTGGCACTCCATGAGTCTATTTCCGGCCTCTCTCCCCTCCATTCCCCTGAGCGGCTGCTCAGTGCTTGTTCCAAGACCTCACCGTCTGAGTCCAGGCAACATTATCAGGTGCTTGCCTGTCTTTCTATGTGGGGGCGGGGTGGGGGGCAGGAGCCTCCAGCCCTTGGCCCAGGCTGTACCCTCAGCCAAGAACGCTGGTTCCCCTGCTCTTTACCTGAACTAATTTCTATTCGTTCTCAGGTCTCATGCTCCTTAGAAGCCTTCTTTGACCCCCTCCCTTCCCTGCCCAAGCTGGCTCAGGGGCTCCTCTGGGTCCTCCTGCCTCCAACCCCAGGGGTTCCCCATCACAGCCCCGATCACCCTCAGCTGTAACTGCCTGGTTCCCCGGTGTCCCATCTCTCCCACTCAGATGTCAGCTCTATGAGGGCAAGGATTTTTCTCTGCCTTGTTCATGGCTGTGTTCCCAACACCCGGCATAGGGCTATGCATATAGTAGGTGCTCAATAAGAGAATGAATGAGGCTGAGTGGTACAGGGGTCTGGTGGTCAGGGGACCCCGATACCTCCCTGTCCCCTAGTGCCTACTATGTCCACCAACAGTGTGGTGGGAGAAGCCAGCCTGACGGCAGGAAGATCAATGTCTGACCTCTCCAACTGAGTGAGGGGTGCTGGGGGGCAGGTAGAGGAAAGCTGAATGTAGGCACCCACTGCCCCCTGGTGCCAATGACAGGGATGGCAGGATCAGCCAGCTCAGGACACCTGCCCTGCCCTCAGCCCTCCTACCCACAGGCAGGGAACCCTCCTGCCAGAAAGAGAGGTAAGTGGGGGTGGGGGTGGGGGGAGTGCGCAGGTAAGGCCTGGTGGTGGGACCAGGATGCAAAGGTGTTTAGGGAACTCTCTCCCCCGCTTCTTCGACGATTTTGGCAACTTGGTGAAGCACTTGATGGATGAACGAACGAATGAGTAAGTGTCTTGAGGTAGGTGGTGAACTCAGAGCAGGAATGGCCACGGGCAGGACTTAGAATCCAAAGAGACCCGATTTCCAGTTCCAGCTTGGCCACAGCCAGGCTGGGTGACCTGGGGGCCTCTCTGGCCCTCAGTCTCCTCCTCTGTGGAATGGGATGTTACCCTCAGAGCTGGCCCTATGGGGCTGTGATGGGGAGCCATGAAGTATGGTCAGGAGAGCACAGAACCTGGGTGATGCTGCCTTGTCAGGCTGTTTTTCCTGCTGCTTCCGGAGCTGGGAAGGAAGTTGGAAGCCGACTCAGGGGCTCCCTGCCTGCCTTTGGGAGTTAAAGTCACAAAGACAAAGGCTGGGCCCGGAGAGGCCAGAGGGGCAGAGTACAGTCTTCCTGTTTTTCTTTGAACAGATGGCCCAGCCGCCAGATGCTTGTCTGTCTGGGTGCTTGTCCATCATCACTGGGAATCACTCCTGTCCCTCTCAGGGACACCTCTGTGAAGTTTGCTCACCTTCCGGTGCTCTCACCACATCCCAGCTTCTGGGGGGGCTTCACCAGGGTCCCCAGACACCCAAGGGGTTTACAAATAAAATTCAGGAGCTCTTCCTGAGAAGGGCAAACTTGCATCGCTCACGCTCCCCCTGCTTCTACTGATGACAGTTGTTAGAGCTGCCCTGGGCCTTCCTATTCAACGTGTTAAGAGAGATGCCCCCATTCCATCACAATTAAAACAGACTTGGATAACTGTCTCCCAATGTAATGGGTTTCTAATGGGTTTCCTTCACCATCCTAAGTGCTTGATGTTACAAACTTACAAACTACTGCTAATAAGGGCTCACGGCACAAAAAGGTGCCCCTGCAAGTAGGAAAAAAATTTCAACATGCCTTTCCTTGCTCAGAGCCTGCTCTGGCTCCCCATTGCCCCAGGAGGGAGCCATGCTCCGCCCTGTAACCTATAGACCCCCTCAGCTGCTCCACAAGCCTGCCCCTCCCCTTTCCCACCTCATTCCTTCATCCATTCATTTGCTCCAGCAACATTTACTGAGTGCCTGCTGTGTGCCTGGCATGGGGGACTTCTGGAAGGAGGTGATGTCAGTGCTGGAGGGGATGTCGGTGTTGGCCAAGCTGAGTTAGGGAGGGAAGGAGTTCCAGGCGGAGGGACCAGCAAAGCAGAGACTGAGAGGAGAAGTAGAAGTCACCTGTGTGGAGGGCAAGGGGGAGAGGGTGGTGGGTTTCCAAGGCTTCCCAGTGGGAGCCCGGGCATAGCCCTTCGGGCAGTGCGGAGCCGTGGAGGGGTGCAGGGCGGCAGGTACACCCTGGGGTTTGTCTCCTGTCCATCAGTGAGAGGGGTCTTTAGGTAAATGCCAAATGGAGGACAAATCGCCTGGATATTTCAAAATTACAAACCTGCGAACCCTTAGACTCAGCAAGTCCCTTTCTAGAAATCCAGTCTTTACATGGAAAATGATGAGGACGTTCGTGACTAAACAGGGTCAACCGAACAGCCCAGTTTGGAAATAACGACCCACAAGAGGCTGGCTCCACTGCCCCTGTGCGGTGCAATACGGCACGGTTGTGCCAAGTGTGAGAATTCTCTTTCAATAAAAGAAACAATGAGGAGGGCATCTATGAGGTGCATGGAATGGCCTGGAATGAGAAAAGCAAGGTGCAGATCAGGGTGTAAAGAAAGCCGCCTTTGGTGTCAAATATTAAGGAAAAATGGATGTGTATCCATCTTTACTTGATTTTCCAGATGTTCTCTTCAAAAAATTCCAAGAAACTGGCGGGGCTGGGGTAGAGGGCAGGAAAGACACTTTTTTTTCTTTTTAACTAATAGACTCTATTTATTTATTTTAGTGGGGAGAGGGGCAGAGGGAGAGGGTGAGAGAGAATCTCCAGCAGGCTCCATGCCCAGCGCAGAGCCCAACGGGGGGCTCGATCTCACAACCCTGAGCTGAAATTAAGAGTCAGACGTTTAACCAACAGAGCCACCCAGGCACCCCAGTAGATTTTATTTTTAAAAGCGGTTTCAGTTCACAGAAACCTGAGCAGATAGTATACAGAGTTCCCACATATTCCCTGCGCCCCCCCCCCAGTTTCCTCTATTATTAACATCTCGCTTTGGTGAGGGACGTTTGTTACAACTGATAGGTCATTATTCACTGAAATCGGGTAAGTGCCCCTTAGGGTACACCCTGTGTGTCGCACAATCTATGGGTCTGGATTGACAGAATGACATGTAGCCACCATAACAGTATCCTACAGAATGGTTCCACTGCCCTGAAAATTCTTTGTGCTCCGCAGCTCGCCTCCCCCCGCCCACTGGCAACCACTGATCTTTTTAGCGTGTCCATAGCTTTGCCTTTTCCAGAATGTAATATGGTTGGAATCATACGGTACATGGTCTTTTCAGTCTGGCTTCTTCCACTTAGTCACATGCATTTAAGCCCCCTCCCTGTCTTTTCACGGTTTGAGACCTCATTTCTGTTTCTTGCTAAATAATATTCCAGGGAGATCATAAAAAAAAAAAAATTCCAGGGAGGAACACTTTCACATCATGTCCATCATTACTCCAGCTGCAGTATGGGCTCATATTCTCAATCCCTTTGGTAGCTGGGGACTCTGAGGCTGAGTGAGCTGCCGCAAGTCTCCAGAGCCCTCGGGCTGGCCGGCTTGCCCTGGACTGGCCCCTAAAGGACTTTTTCTCCGCCTGACTTTCCTGTGCCATCTCTTCCACCATCGAAGCACAGGTGTGAGTCCCCCGTGAGGAGCTAGGATGAACTCTGAAGGAATGTTCTCCCTGACTGCCCAGGGCTCCAGGGGACACCTTGCCACTGTGACATGGGACCTCCGAGGTGCGTTCACCAGATGACACAACTAGGGCTCTGCAAGGTTCCGGCGACCCAGCTGACAAGTGGGAGACTATGAGTTTGAACCCAGAGCCCCCTCTTGCCCCCAAACCTTGCTCTCCCACCTCGTTAGCACATTTCCTCCTTAGCACAACATTTTGGAGCAGGTGGCAATGACTCTGACAAAGTTCCGCTGTCTAGATGGACCAGATTGTCTCAGCCCAGACTCTTCCTTTATCTTTGGAAAACAGCTGTGCCAAGAAAAGAGGTTAGATGCTCCAACGCTTGGGTTCGAATCCCGCACTCCCACTCCCGGCACCAGCCTTAAAAGACTTGTTTTACACTTATGAGAACAATGAAACTAAAAATACCGACAATACCAAATGCTGACAAGGATGCAGAGAAACTGGACGTTTCAGATGCTGCTGGTGGTGACGAAAAATGGTGCAGCCGTTCTGGAAAAGTTTGGTGGTTCTTAAAACTCTGAACATGCAGCCACCAATTGACCCAACAATCCCATGGCCACATATTTAAAAATGAAAATTTAGGGGCACCTGGGTGGCTTGGTGGGTTGAACATCCAGCTCTTGGTTTCGGCTCAGGTCATGATCTCAGGGTCATGGGATCAAGCCCTGCATCGGGCTCGAGCTCAGCTCGGAGTCTGTTTGAGGTTCTCTCCCTTTTCCTCTCACCTCCCCCTCTGCCCCTCTCCCCACTCTCTCTCTCTCTTTCTCTCTCAAATAAATAAATAAAATCTTTTAAAATATTTAAAAAAGTAAAAAATAAAACTGAAAATTTTGGGGGCGCCTGGCTGGTTCAGTAGGGGACCCCACAATTCTTGATCTCGGGGTTGTGGGTTCAAGCCCCAGGTTGGGTGTAGGTGACTTAAAAATAAAATCTTTAAAAATAATCAAATAAAAGTGAAAGTTTATGTTCCCATAAAAACCTGTACACGATTATTTATAGAAGCTTTATTCATGATCACCAATGGCTGGCAACAACCCAACTGTCCTTCAATGGGCGAATGTGGAACAAACCGGCGTCCATGGGTACAATGGAATATTCTTCAGGAACAAAAAGGAACAAACTATTGATACACACCACAAAGCTTTAGGCTCAAGTGCTTTATGCTGCAGTGAAAGGGGCCAGACTCAAAAGGCTATATATTGTATGATTCCATTTATAGAACATTCTCAGAAAGACAGAACTCTAGTGTGGGAGAGCAGATCAGTGTTGGGCTGGGGTTGGGGGGAGGGGCTGACACCAAGGGGCAGCATGAGGGAGTTTCAGGGTGTCATGGAGTTTTGGAGCCCACCAGCAGGACAGCAGACGGTGACGGCCCAGTAATCAGGGCTGTCATGGGGACTCCCGCGCACTGGGGGAGCCCAGAGGCCGTGCCTGACCCAGCCAGAGGGCGTCTCAGAGGAGCGGGCGTCAAAGCTGAGACCTAAAGGCTGTGTTGGCGGCAGGCAGGTGAACAGCCTTGCGGGCAGTGGGAACAGCCTGAGCAGAGGCCCAGGGCAGAGACATTCAGGAAACCGGGACATTGCTTTGACTGGAGTACGCGGGGTGTTTTTTGTTTGTTTTTTTGGTTTTGATTCATCCGTTTTTGAGATGAAAACTGGAAACTGCCGTGGATGGCAGGGTTAACCGGGATCCCATCCAGGCGGCTCCAGGCCAGGTTCAACCCTGTGCTGTGAGCTTAGCCTGGTGTCATTCTCTCACTGGTCGCTACGCCCATTTTGCCCACGAGGAAACTGAGGCTTAGAGAAGAGGTCCTTTATCACCTGATGTGACCGTGAGGACAACATTTGCCTAAGATTAAGCACTAAGAGTCTGGGATCAGACAGGCCTGGGTTTGATGAGCAAATAAAAAGGGTGGGGAAAAAGAAAAGGGTGGGGAAATCAAGGAAGGCTGCCTGTGGAGGTGACACTGAAGGCTGAGGGATGAACAGGAGCATGGTAGACGTGGGCCTTGCTGTTGAGATCCTGGCAAACACTGCTCCAGCATCCAGATGCCTCGCTGGAGAGTTTTCTCTGGAGGCTGCACAGCACAGGGGAGAAGTGTCTGAGAATTAACGCCCCTCGGAGTAGCCTTCAGCCAATGGGGGTGGTGGATAAACACCCCAGCTCCCTTGCCTGCAGGTGGGATGACCGAGGCGTGTGTCCTATGCTGTCTCCCAGAGGTCCCCAGCGGGACTGAGCCCCCAGTTGCCTGTGGGGCTAACCTGCCTTAAGCTCCCCCCGCCTTACTGTCTGCCCTCCCTTCTCGGTCTCACTTCCTTTTACAGACTGAATTGTGTTGCCCCAAATTCATATGTTGAAGCCTACCCCCCAGTAACTCGGACTGCGACTGTATTTGGAGATAGGGTGCTGCAAGAGGTAATTAAGTTAAAACAAGGTCACATTAAGACATAACCATCGCAGGGTACAGAAGGTGGCTTGGGTAGAAAGTCTAGGGCAACTGGGATTAATGGGCCCGCACCAGCCATGCAGAGAGGAGACTCTTCCAGTCGGGGCCAGACCTCGGAGCCACAGAAGCCACAGTGTTTGCCCCCAAAACCCATGAGGAGAAGCTTCCAATGTGGGAGGGGAGATCCCACCGCAGGAATCTCCTCTGTGGTTTCAGGCCGCAAAGGAAGGTCGAAGCCCATTTCTTCACAGCCACAAAGGAAACGGTTACCAGCTCAGGGCTGGGCGGGCCTGACCTCAGCCATCTGGGCTGAGCAGAGGCGCTGGGCGCCTTGGGGCGTCTCCTCCTTCGCGGGTCTTTCTGATTTATTCCCGCAAACAGACAGCTGACCTTGGCTGTCTTCAGCCTGCAGCCTCTCCTCACCCCCAGCTCAGAAGCAAAAACCATTACCTTTTAAAAATAATTTTATTGAGGAGCACCTGGGGGGCTCAGTCGGTTAAGCATCTGCCCTCGGCTCAGGTCATGATCTCAGGATCCTTGGGTTCGAGCCCCACGTCGGGCTGGAGTCTGCTTCTCCCTCTCCATCTGCCCCTCCCCACTGCTCGTGTTCTCTCTCTCTCAAATAAATTAAAACCTTTTTTTTTTTAAGGCGTCAAATGATTCCTCAATGGTCTTTGGGTGTTAGAAGGGCCAAGGATGAAGGGACAGAGGCCACCCCTGGCAGACTCCAGAAGTCAGGCCCAGGAGGAGGAGACAGCAATGCGGGTATAAGGCCGGACTTCTAAATGGGACAGCTGCAGGGTCAGAGTCCCCTTTGGCTCATGGACGCCTGAGCACTTCCTGGCCCAAGGAATAAGGGGCTCACACTGGGGTCCACCAATAATGGACCAGGTGGTTTTGTCAGGTAGTGAGGTCCCTGTCATCCCAGATCCAATGTTATAATTGTTTATACATCTGGGTCCCTCGAGGATCTGAGTTTGTGATGGGAGGGACAGCGACTGTTTTATTTGGTACAGCGGTTGGCATACACTGGGCACTCAATGGATGCTCACTGAATGAAAAGTTGAATGCATTAGTGAACAGGCAGATGCCACCCACCAGGAGGAAGCCCTGACTTTGGACTCAGAAGACAGCCTTCAAATCTTAGTGGTGTGGCCTGGAACGCAAGGCTTTCCCCCACTGTGCCCCCAGATTGTCGACGGTAAAATGGGGAGAACGAGAGTGCCTACCTCCAGAGACGGAAGAGGAGATCCCAGACCACTCGTTAAGCACTGGCACAGAGTAAGGGCCCCAAGAAACAGACACACCAAGTCTCTCAGATCTTTTAAGAGAGAACGACAGGAACACAGTTGGCATGTGGCCTGAAGAGGGAATTCCAGGGCTGGGCGGGATTGTTTTCCAGGATCCCTGAGGTCATGGCCAAGTTTCGGGCCAGAGCTGTTTTTTGTTTCTGCAAATTCTCTCTCACTCCTGTGGTCAAAGATGAGGTCGTGGTTTCCAATATCGAGAAATCCCCCCAGACTCAGTAAGGGGCATCTACTGAGATGGCGAGAAAACCCTTCCAAGAATGCAGAGGTCCTGGTTGAAGACAGCACCTGTCATTCAGCCTGGGCTCCTGTCCTTGGGTCCCCTGGGGTCTCCTTTTACAATCACAGCATCTCTCCATTTTCTTAAAAACAGTTTTTTTTTTTTTCCTGGGACACCTGTGTGCTGCAGTCGGTGAAGCGACCCAGTCTTGGGTTTGGCTCAGGTCCTGATCTCAGGGTCGTGGGATCGAGCCCCACTTCGGCTCCACACTCAGCGTGGAGTCTGCTTCAGACTCTCTCTCCCTCCCGCTGCCCCCCTCCCTGGCACTATCTCTCTCAAATAAATAAATGAATCTTAAAAAAAAAAAAAAAAAACCCACACATTTTTTCCCTGCACGCCAAAAGGATACATATGCACTATAGGCACTCAGAACATTTTCAGAAAAGACTGCATAAGAACAAAACAAGTTGCTCAAAAGCTCACCAATGCTGGTGTTTTTAAGGCTTTCATTCTGGTCATTTTTCTCTACAGAATAGGTATTTGCTCTGCTTTTTCAAAAGTTATGATTGTTCTGAATACCCAGCTCTGGAGTCTGCTGTTTGGGGATAGTTTTTCCACACCATCGAATTTCCAAGGCTGTGATGGGTTCTATGTTTTAACATGAGAAAGACTATGTGTATCTACTCACGGGCAGAGAGCTGGACGGGTGTCCTGCGACCACCAAAACATCTATGTGGTGATTAAGATTGAGCCCCTGGGATCAAAGTCTGACTTTCACCACTTTCTAGCTGTGACATCGGCCAGGTGTTTTAACTTTCGTGCCTCAGTTTATCCATCTGTAAAATGGGGATTTATTATTTCATTTATCTCAAAACAACCCTGGGTCCCCCAGTGAATAAATAGCAGAGAAGAGATTTCCATATTCCTTTGAAAAGATTTTATTTATTTATTTGAGAGAGAGAGCGAGGGAGCACTAGCAGGGGGAGGGGCAGAGGGGGAGGGAGAAGCAGACTCTCCGCTGAGCACAGAGCCCAACGTAGGGCTGCATCTCAAGACCCTGATACCATGACCTGAGCCGCAATCAAGAGTCGGATGTTTAACCGACTGAGCCACCCAGGCACCCTGAGATTCCCAGGTTCTTAAGGAACATACCACACTGCCTTCCCAGCAAGTTATAAAAATCACACCTACGGTACTATATTTTTTACGTAAAGTTACAAAACATGCTTGGAATGTTGTCTGCTTTGTCATGATTCATTTGTCACATTTAGCAGACATATGTGTTTTATGGAGTTTTTTCAGCATTTGTGTTCTATTTCCTCATTTTAAAAAAGACTTAAAAAATAAATGTCAAATCATGCAAATGAGTTTGGAGCAAAAAAATTGATGCTACCCCCAGTGTTTTCTTTCTTAAAAAAATATTTATTTATCTATCTATCTATTTATTTATTTATTTAGGCAGGGGGAGGGGCAGAGGGCGAAGGAGAGAGAATCCCAAGCCGACTCCCTGCTGAGCACAGAGCCAGGCTCCAGGCTCCATCTCAGGACCCATGAGATCATGAACTCAGCCAAAATCACAAATGGGTTGCTTAACTGACTGTGCTGCCCAGGCACCCCTTCTTTTTTTTAATTAATAGAGTTTTTTTTTTTTTTTAAGTTTCAGGCTTGAAGAATAATTGAATGTAAAGTACAGAGAGTTACTGTGTATCTCCTCTCCCCCCCACCTACAGCTTGCCCTATTATTAACATCTTGCATTTGTGATCACTTTGTTACAACCAATGGACCAAGACTGATAAGTGAAGGTAAAACGATGTCTCTCAAAAAAATAAAATTTTTTTTAAAAAAACCCACATATCCTAAAATATAAGGAAGGAGACCGAGCAGGGGAGAAATGAATTAGGAGTATCTCAACATACCCTAAGCACTATTACTAAGCAAATATTGGAGTAGTTCTCCTATTTCTACAATATTTAAATGTTTTCCTAATGGCTCTGTAGCTTCCCTTCGAGAGCGGCTTTTCACTCTTTTCTAGAACATCTGACATTTGTAATTCGCCGGATGCCTGCACAGTTCTGTTTCTTCGCACCATTTCAGTTGGTGTGGGTTAGGGGGACTTCGAGGGTGCGTCACAGACACATTCCATTTCTTCCGACTGACACTGACGGGGCAGAGCGGTGGCTCTGGGGCACCCAGGTGCAGCGGGCAGTGGCTGGCTGGGAGACTCGAGTAGGGGCCCACGAAAGGCGGCGCTTCCGCCGATGGCCGCCAGGGGGCGCGAGAGGCCGAGACGCGCGCCTGGTCTTTGCAATGAAGCCGGGGCGGGGCGGGGCGGCGGGGCGGGGCTGTCGCGGGGGCGGGGCTTGGAGGAGGTACCCCACGCCTTAGTCAAAGGGTCCTGCGTTCCTCTGGCCATCGCGGGGTCTACTCTCCTTCAACCTCCACTGAGCCTCCCATCCTTCCTGCCCTTATTTGTCCTTCATTTTCCCCGCCTTTTCGGAGCCACACCTCTCCAGTCTTCCTTTGCGCCAACACTTTCCTGTCCACCTTTGCCCACATTTTTACATCCTCATATGCATCCCTGCATTTTCCCATGCTCCCTCGCACCCCTATTTTCTCATGCTCCTGTGCATCCTCATTTTCGGGCCCTCTGCCCCTGGCTCTTAGGCTCCTTACTTCAAATGACCTTTTAGAGAAAGTCATGGAAGGACATACTCCTAGATGTGAATGTAACCGGCAGTCCAGGGAGTAGATGGTCACGCCTATGTGAACATTTTTAGCTCCACATATTCCAAGAAGCATATTGACAGACATTCGTTAAATTAATTCAAAGGTGGGGGGGGGGTCTCAATGCCCACGTGCACAATTTTTGCTCTGAAATGCCTGCTATGCACATCTCATCAAGGCCCACTGATCAATGGCACATGGGCTCAAGGAGAATTGCTTCACCTGCTATGGCTGAGCAGGCCTCAGAGGGAGAAATGAAAGGTTTTGGCAGGAGTGGGGAGTGGGGCTGGAATGGGGAGGATGGAGGGCTGTCAGAGGTTCCCACCTCCAGGTCACTCTTGGAGCCTCAAAGCCCCGCTTGACCTTGCTTCCTGTGTCGCCCTGGGAGGGATGAGGATGAGTCAAGTGAGCTAATGTGGAGGCAGAGGCTTGGGGGACCTGATGGCTTGTAGCTAGATCCTGCTTTCTGGAGCTTCTGCATTCATTCATTCCACATCGGTTTCTTGAGCACCTACTGTGTACCAGGCTTTGGGAACACAGCCATGACTAGGACAGCCCAGGACCCTGCCCACTTGGAGCCCCCTGTCTAATGGGGGCATTAACTACAGGAGTGGTCAGTGCTGAACCCTCCACCCACAGGGCCCAGGTGGCATCTTGGGGGTACCAGGGCAGCACGTCATACCTTTTCTCCACCCCTGGTGTAGCCTATTTGGAGGATGGGGAGCCAGCCTGGGCCGTTCAGGGCACCTGCTTCCTGGGCACCAGGAGCCTTGCTCCGGGATCCAATTGTGATGTGATAGAGGCTTATGAGTGAGGAGGGGTGGCTGCTGGGGCCCCTCCCTGGCGGATGATCGGACAGTCGGGAGAGAGAGGGGCAAGTCAGCCTTGGTGCCCCTGACCCTAGACCTATACCATCTGGGGTAACAGTAGCCCTGAGGTTTACTGAGGAGATGCTGACTTAAACATCTGGAGCCCCCCGTCTGGCGGACATGGCTGAAATGCACACTCTGTATTCTTCCCTGAAGAGACTTATCTTTCTTCAATGGCTTCATGGTTGTAAGTATGTCACTACCCAGGCCCTGGGGCTTTGCAGCCCTTCCTCCATAGCTGGCTCCCTCCAAGACAGAAATAAGTTGATCCAAATTCACTGGCATCCAGATCGGTGGTCCCCAGGGAAGCAGGAAGGATGTAGGGCAGACTGACGAGGAACAGGACACACTGGAAACAGGTGTAGGCTCTGTCGACCCAGAGTCGGTGAAATCAAGCACAGACGCATGTGATGGGGGTGCTGGGGAGGAGGGAGGGGGTTTGGGGCCAGGGTTGGTGGCGGAAGAGCTTGACCCTAAACACTAAGTTGTTTGGAAAGGACAAGAGGGAGTGGGGGTTTTTTTGTTTGTTTGTTCTGGGGGTTTTTTTGGTTCTTTTAATTTTTCAAAACACTTTTTTTTTCTTACTATAAAAGTGACCCAAAATGTGCATCATTAAGAAGCAATTGTTTTGGGGCGCCTAGGTGGCGCAGTCGGTGAAGTGGCCAGGTCTTGGTTTTGGCTCAGGTCGTGATCTCCAGGAGGTGAGATCCAACCCCCCCACAACCCCCGTCGGGCTCAGCGCAGAGTCAGCTTGGGATTCTCTCTCTCCCTGTGGCCCTGCCCCACTCGTAAGTGCTCTCTCTCTCCCCCTTTCTCAAATAAATAAATAAATCCTTTAAAAAAAAAAAAAAAGACTGTCGGGCGCCTGGGTGGCTCAGTAGGTTAAATGTCTGCCTTTGGCTCAGGTGGTGATGGCAGGATGCTGGGATCTAGTCCCTCAACAGGTCTTGTTCAGCGGGGAGTCTGCTTCTCCCTCTGCCCTTACCCCTTGCTCGTGCTCTCTCTCACTCACTCTCTCTAATAAATAAAATTTTTGAAAAAAAAAAACCTCTCTCCCTCTGACCCTCCCCCTCCCTCAAAATAAAATAAATCTTTTTTTTCTTCTTTTAAGATTTTATTTGTTGATTAGAGCGCACAGGAGCAGAGTGGGGGAGGGGGAGAGGGAGAGGCGGACTCCCCACTGAGCCAGGAGTCTGACGCAGAGCCAATCCCAAGATCCTGAGATCATGACCTGAGCCAAAGGCAGACGCTTAACCAACTAAGCCACCCAGGTGCCCCTAAAATAAACCTTAAAAAAAAAAAAGCAATTGTTTTGATAGCCGAATGGCATTAAGAAAAGGTTGCCAGGAAAAAGAAGGATATTAAATATCACTCCTCATCTTGTTACCTGTGTTGTAACATTTTCATGGGAATTAAATGAGACAGAACAGTTAAAGGGCTTATGCTTATCCTGGGAACATTGCTCAATAAATACCATCACCATTTTTATATCCTTTCAGATTTTTCTGTATACCTTTTAAAAACAGCAAAACAAACACATGAAAGCTATTGCTTAACAATCCACTTTTCCCCTTTAAAAAAAATGTAACTTCCTCTCCTTTTGAATAGACTCTGTTTTAGAGCAGTTTTCGGTTCACAGCAAAATTGAGCAGAAGGTACTGAGATTTCCCATATACCCCTGCTCCAACACGCACAGCCTCCCCCATCAGCAACATTTCCACCAGAGCAGTGTATCTGCTACAATCGATGAACTTACGCGGACATTACCATCACCCAGCATGCATAGTTTACATTAGAGTTCACTCCTGATGTTGTACTTTCTATGGCTTTTGACAACGTATCCACCATTTTAGGAATTTATGGAGTAGTGTCACCTCCCTCAAAGTCCTCCCTGCTCCACCTGTCTTCCCTATCTCCCCACTAACCCCTGGCAACCACTGGTCGTTCGACCGTCTCCATAGTTTTGCCTTTTCCGGAACGACATTTACTTGGAATCATGCACTGTGTAGCCTTTTCAGATTGGCTTCTTTCACTCAGCAATATGATTGCAAGTTTCCTTCATACCTTTTCATGGCTTGATGGCTCATTTCTTTTCAGTGCTAAGATTCCATTGAATGTTCCACAGTTTATCCGTTCACTTGCTGAAGGCTATCTTGATTGCTTTCAAGTTTTGGCAATTATGAATAAAGCCTCTAGAAACATCCATGTGCAGGTTTTTGTGCAAACATTACTTTTCAGCTCAGTTGTATAAATGGCTGCCATATCAATAAACATTCTCCTCCTACAATAAGGGTCAGCCAACTACAGCCTTGTAAATAGAGAGAGACAGAGAGAGAGGGATTATTTATTTGTAAATATATTTGTTTATGAATTGCGCATGGCTGCTTTTGAGCTACACTGACAGAGCTGAGTTGTTTCAACAGAAGCCTTATGGCCTGCAAAGCTCACAATATCTGGGGCTTTTCGCACACACAAATTGCCAACCCTTGTCCTAGAGCATCATTTAAAATAACTTTCTAGAGTCCCATTGCATGGCTGTCCCATGATTTACCTACCTAATCTGTATTATTGATTGCTTCAGGTAGTTTCATCCCTGAGCATTCTGATACTGAGGTACGTATGTATGTGTCTATTAGGGTATCAGATATTAGGCTGAATATCTACAAATGGAATTTCTAGGTAAAGGGTTTCACTGTAAAACCTTTAAGATTTTAAATATGAATTGCTAAGTGTCCTCTCGCACACCCTCCCCCTCAAAAAAGCTTGTTACCTGGCAACAATATATGAGAATGTCTCTCCACATCCTCACTAACTCTGGGTATTAACATTTTTTAGTGTTTTTGCTGATTTTATTTGCCTTTGCTCTTTCCCTCCCACCCCGCCACCAGCAGGGAGAGTTTTATTTGTATACAACTAACAGACTGTTTTTTTCCTGTCTGATTCCTGTCCTAAAGATGTCTGGTGTGATCCTCAGTGGCCTGGGCATCTATGTCAAGTTCAGAAGGGCTGTCCTGACAAGGGTCCTTGGGCTGTCCTCTGTATATCTCCTTCACATTGGCTACCTGTGCCTGGCAATGGGCTGCATCGCGGTGCCGGTTGGCTTTGCTGGGTGGTACGGAGCAACCAGAGAAAGCAGGGGCACTCTCTTGTTTGTAAGTTGGATCTGCACACATTCTCCAAAACTCCCACCCCACCGCCATGTGAATCCTTCCTTGCACATAATACAAATCCCTGTCATCAGCATCCCCTATTTTTCAGTGTTTGTGGTGTCTTATACGATGGCATCAAATGCATCTATCTTTTCCTTTATGATATATCTCAGTTAGAACTCCTCTCCTACCCCAGGCCATAAATTATAGTCTCCTAGGTTTTCTTCCCATAATTTTAAGTCTTGATTTCTCAGTTTTAGCTCTTTGGCTTTTGGGAGTTTGATTATGTGTGTGTGGTGTGAGGTAGGGGTCAGTCCTCTTCTGCCTACAGGAATTTCCAATATGCTTGGGTCTTTCCTGGGCACACTGCTCTGTTCCATCAGCCCATGTGTATGTTCCCACTAAATAACACAACACTGTTGTTATCCTCATGTCTGCACAACTACATGCTCAAGTACATGAGGTAGGACAGTTTTGAGCATGATCATGCAGACAGCATGTTGCAGATTTTATGTGTCTTGTTCATTCTCACATATAGCCTTGGCTAATGCCCCAAAGGCTGGCTCCCAGCTTCCCCACTCCCATTTCCCTTAGAATCTTGTCTGAATGGATTATCCCACCTTAGGTAAAATTTGCCTCCAGCATTTTTTGTCTTCCTTCCTTCACAGTGTTGCTGCAAAACTCTGGTTATTTCAACTTGGGATTTCAGGGAGATCCTTAGTAGGGTCATCTTTCAGAGCATAAACAACCTCCATTGTTAAAAGCACCCTGCCCCACCCTCCTCCTCCCTGAAGCTTTATCATCTCGTTTTCTTTCTTAATTACTTCATTCAGGAAATATTTATTGGACAGGTCCTGTGCCTGAAATAGTTCACTTTCAATATGATGTGGATGCTATTTTATTTATAGTTTAGCTTGGAGGAATCAAAGAGTCCTCACACCCTACGTCCAACCCAATCCGATTGACTTTACCCTTCGCATCTGTCCCTCCAAAGCCTCTGAGACCTCGCTCAGAAAAGCAAAATCATTTCTTACGATGTTGGGAGCCACAGAGGATTCTGAGCAGAGGAAGGACGAGCCCTGACTCGGGTGCTCACGAGCGCCCTCTGGTGGCCATTGGGGGAACAGAGTTTGGGGGACGAGGGCTGGACTGAGAGACCAGGGCGGAGGGACAGTGCTGGTCCATGTGGGAGACAGTGGGGGCTGGGCCGGGTGAGGCTGTGGAGGGGGTGAGAAGTGGGCAGATTAGGGATAGATTCTGAAGATGGAAGCTTCAGGACATATGGACACCTGGATATCTATCCTCCAGCCACCTCGGTCACCCAGGGGCAGTAATATTAATATTAATCCTTCACAATCTGTTACATGAGCCACTTGTCCAGGGTCCCACAACTGCTAAGCCCTGCACCTATGTTTGTCCTTGTGGGGTCTGGGGTCCCCAGGTGTGTATCCACTGCCTTTCCGTATCAGGACTAGAGAAGCCTAGCCATGGGTCAAAGACTCAATTAGCAAACAGCTTTTAATAATCATAATCAAATAGATGAAAGGAGAGCCAGGAACTGCCCTACTTTGCCCCCATGTGGCCTCCAGAAGCTCTCCAGAACTTACTGACACCTCTTGAGCTGGTCCCATGCCCACATGAAACTGAGCAGCAGTTTCTCCTTGATGGGTGATTGCAAGACATCCCTTCTGCTTGCTATCTTTCTCATCGTGTTTTCCATTGGGCTTGTGAATTTTGCCTGAAACATAGGCCAGCGAACATAAGTCCCCTCCCCCATCAACCCTGCAGCCACCGACCTGTCCCCCTGCATCTTCCCTATAGCCCCATCCCCTCTTCCCCCATTTGCAAGGGTTCTCAGCCTGCTTCTCCTCCCCTCCTCCTGCCTCTGTTCTGTCCTTCCCACCGTCCCTCCTGTTTCCCCACAGGTGCCTGCTTGTCAATGCACAGAGCCTTTACTGACCTGGAGGTCCCCTCATAGGTCTCCCTGGTGCCCAGAAAGTGCTGGGCATGAAGTGGAGCTCCAGCTAGTGGCTCCAAGAATACCTCAGGCCAGCATCCTGGACGACATGCAGGAAAACGCCACGTGAAAGAAAGAAGCCCCACACCCCACGGGGCGGGGGGGAGTTCTTTCAAACCGAAGAGGCCATGTGGCCTGGGGGTGGAGGGAGGGACGGTCCCCACCCCTGTAGGGATACAGCTGAGCAGGCTCCCAGCCCCCTCCGACCCCTCGGTGTCTTCCAGTGTTTCCTGTTCACGGTTATCGTTCTCATCATTGAAATCACAGTTGCCGCAGGGGTCCTTGCCTTGTTCCACATTGTAAGTACAGTGCTGCTGCTCCCGGTCCACAGTAGGAATAAATCCAATCGACAGACGCACCACCCCTCCCCCGAGGAGCCACCCATGCAGTGATACCTGGCCCACAGGCCCCTGGGGCTGGAGATTGGGTCTCCAGAAATGGGGTGGAGAGCCAAACACCTCAGCCACCCCTGCAAAGGCCCTGAGAGACTGGCCGAGTTAATTTCATTCACCGTCACCTTTGCGTTTGGTGGTGGGGTGTTAAGTAATGGGGAAAGCTGTAAAAGCTGTTGGGGTTTTGAAATGTGTCAGAAACAGAGGGCTATTTAGCCAAACCCATTCAAATGACAAAGCTTGGATGCTTTGACCCAGCTATCCCATCTCTAGGGACCATCCAAGGATTTGCTTGCTCGGGTGCAGAAGGACGCGGACACCAAGGTGTGCAAAAGATTGTGAGCATTGTAGGAGGGCGGTTAGTTTATAACAATGCTCATGGTTTCTTTGAGAGGGGACCCCCAAGAGGGACTTGGAGGGGACAGAGAAAGTGAGCAGGGAAGGGAAGGCAGCCCATAAAGGGCAACCCTGCAGGCAGCTGGGCTCAGTCCTGCTGGGGGGCATCTGGGAGCAGCATCGAGTGCGGGTCTGTTTTCCCACTCGGGGGGCGAGGGAGCTGCAATATTGATCCATCTCCCAGCAGTATCGCTTGAGGGCTGCTCGCAGGGCACAGGTGGGCTGAGAGGCCACAGAGAGCCCTCGGTTGCTGGCAGCGGGAAGCCAGGCCAGCGTGCCCAGAAATGACAAACGCCACTGGGATGTGCGCCGGGCACCAAGAGCAACCGCTACTCTTGCTAACAACGAGAAGAGTATAAAGCAGGGAGAAGAAGAATGAGACTATGCTTTGCTTTGACATACATCGACGATCTCTTTGGGGACACAGGAAACAGTAACAGTCACCGTAGTGGAGTGGGAGGAACTTGCTGGCTGGGAGAAAAAGGTGGGAGGGAGACTTTTCATGGTCTACCCTTCTGTGCTTTGTGAATTTTGAACCATGTGACTATTTCACCTCATGCAGAAAACTTTTTTATTTAGACCTTGATTTAAAAAATAGAAAATGAAATTTGCCCCTTTTGTGCAGCGATTGATTCCGTTGCTAAAGATGATATTCAAATCTTTAATCGAGTTCCAGCCAACTCGGGGGTGTAGCAGGCATGTGGGCGATTCAAAAGAGCAGATGATTCAAGTTTGCGGTGGGTACGACCAGATGCACGGAGCTGAGACCCACGCTCTTCCCCGTGTCCCTCTCTCCGAGGTGATGGCAGCCAGGATTTGTCCTCCTCCAGTGCAGACTTGTAGCTGGGGGGGCTGTGAAGGAAGTCAAAGAAAGGAGAAGGCCAGGGGCGCCTGGGTGGCGCAGTCGTTGAGCGTCTGCCTTCGGCTCAGGGCGTGATCCCGGCGTTGTGGGATCGAGTCCCACATCAGGCTCCTCCACTATGAGCCTGCTTCTTCCTCTCCCACTCCCCCTGCTTGTGTCCCCTCTCTCGCTGGCTGTCTCTCTCTGTCAAATAAATAAATAAAATCTTAAAAAAAAAAAAAAAAGAAAGGAGAAGGGAGGGCGCCTGGGTGGCTCAGTGGGTGAAGCGTCTGCCTTCGGCTCACTTCGTGATCCCAGGGTGCTGCGATCAAGCCCTGCCTCAGGCTCCCTGCTCAGCGGGGAGTCTGCTGGTCCCTCTCCCTCTGCCCCTCCCCTCACTCATTCTCTCTCTCAAATAAATAAACAAAATCTTAAAGAAAGAAAGAAAGAAAGAAAGAAAGAAAGAAAGAAAGAAAGAAAGAAAGAAAAGAAAAGAAAGAAAAGAAAAGAAAGAAAGCAGAAGGGGAGCCCCACCTCCCTGCTCTGTCCCCAAGAAAACCTCCCTACGTGGGGCACCCTTGCTGTTTTGTGTGCCCCTCACTTCCTGTTTCATCGTTGAGGTTTAAGAAGTGGCCTTGGAGCAAGTCTTCGTGACCCTGAGGAAGAATTACAGAGGTTACCGAGCACCAGATGACTATTCCACAGAACGGGACTTGGCCATGGAGAAGGTGAGCCCCACATCCTGGGTGTGTTACATGATGCGAGACTCATAACATACCCTCCCCTCTTAACCATGGGCAGGAGTCCCGTCCAGGGGCATTGAGTACATTCGTGGGGTTATGCAGCCATCGCCACCACCCATCGCCTCTAACCCACTGTTCTACTTCCCGTCCCTGTGAATGTCGCTCCTCTGGGGACCTCACGGGAGTGGAATCCTACAGTATTTGTCCTTCTGCGGTTGGCTTATCCCCCTGAGCATAATGTCCTCCAGGCTGTAAGCACCTGTGCAGATATTTAAAGGAACAGCATTCCAGAAAGAGGGAACAGTCTGTAGAAAGGCCTTGAGGCTGGAGCTTGCTACGTGTGTTTGAGGAACAGGGAGGGGACCAGTGTGGCTGGAGCGGAGTGAGTGGAGGGAGAGTGGGGCCAGTGAGGGCCTAGAGGTGACTGGGCAGATCATGCCGGGCCTTCAGGGCCACGGTGAGGCGTTCGGCTTTTACCCCACTTAAGATGGGAGCCATGGAAGGTTCTGAGCCGTGAGGGGCTGGAGTAAAGGAGGCATTCAGCACAAGCCCCAGAAGAGCATGACCGCTCTAGACAGTAGCCATGGTGACCATGATTTCTATTGTATTTCATTATTTTGATTGTTGAAAGGGAGTCGTCAAGTGATTATTCTCCTCTCTGCAGCTGAAGTGCAGCTGGGTGAAGGACTACACAGATTTTTCTTGCTCTTCCTTCGAAATGACAGCTCCTTTTGACTATACAGCTTTGGGGAGTCGGGGTTCCCATCCTCATTTCTCATATGGGGAAACTGAGGTGGGGGGGGAACAGTTCAAGGTCACATGGCTCTGGTGGAGCTGGGTTTGGCCTCCTGAGTCCAGGCCCTGGGCTACACCGCCCGCCTTACCGAGGGCTGAAAATAAAGCAGTAACGATGAGCAAGGATCATTCTAGAAGAGTGACAGCTGCCACGGGACCAGGCACTCACTTCATGAATTCCGTCCCCAGCACACACCATCATGAGGCGGGGAGTGCTTTTCTCCCATTTTATAGATGAGGAGACTGAGGCACAGAAAGTTTCCCAGGCCTTACTCGCCGCCGGACGGTGTTACTGCTGTATGTATTACCTGCGCTCAGCCCTCGGGTGTCAGCTCCACCAAGGCAGGAATTCTGTCTGTTTCGTACCTGGCGGTTCCCGGTGCTTCGCACACAGCAGACACTTAATCAATGTATATTCAGTAAAGGGGTCACTGAACCCTGTCGGGAGGAAGCTCAAGGCAACTCAAGCTTCCAGAAGCAAGACTTGCCAGGAGCCTAGAAAGGGGAGCATCTCCGTGACTGCAGGAAGGGACATGGAGGCCCCATCTCCACAGGCGGCTATTCTACCCACCCGCTATGTGTCTGGTCTCTTAATCTCTCCAAACCTGCTTCTTCACCAACAAAACAGAGAAAAGAATAGTACCCACCTCATGAGGTTATAGTGATAAATAAGTGAGAAAATACATGTAAATGGCTGAGAAGGGGCTGGATACATGTTAGCCCTTCTGTTCATATGTAAAGAGCACCCAGAAATAACTAACAGTTACTGGATGCTGGCTATGTGTCAGGCCACTGTTACGTACTTCATGTAGATTTTTTTCTCTTAATCCTCACAAAAATCTTGGGTGGCAGATCCGGTTGGTCCCGTTTAAACTGAGGCACAGAGAGGTGTATGACTTCTCCAGGGTCACACAACTAGCAATAACTTGGGACATCTGGTCATACTCTTATTCACCACACTTGGAGGTCACTACGGATCAGTACTAGGGTATTGATCTTCTGGGTGAGGTGAGGGAACGAGGAAGCCAGGGAAGATGCTGGA
Source organism: Ursus maritimus (assembly GCF_017311325.1). Classification (NCBI taxonomy): domain Eukaryota; kingdom Metazoa; phylum Chordata; class Mammalia; order Carnivora; family Ursidae; genus Ursus; species Ursus maritimus. Next base: position 49,297,309 of record NW_024423786.1, on the reverse strand, counting down.
ATAGGGGAAGTAGTCAAGTGAGGAGTCAAGGTCCTTTTGGCTTTATCCCTTCTCCTCCCTGAATCTGAGAAGAATTTCACTGGCCCAAGGGGTGGGGCTGATGGGAACTTGGAGTCCAGAAGCCCTTTTTTTTTTTTTTTTAAAGATTTTATTTATTTATTTGACAGAGATGGAGACAGCCAGCGAGAGAGGGAACACAAGCAGGGGGAGTGGGAGAGGAAGAAGCAGGCTCATAGCGGAGGAGCCTGATGTGGGGCTCGATCCCATAACGCCGGGATCACGCCCTGAGCCGAAGGCAGACGCTCAACCGCTGTGCCACCCAGGCGCCCCTGGAGTCCAGAAGCCCTTAACCAGGTCCCGCCTGCTTTGATATTTGTATCCTCAGGGCTGTTTCTTGTAAATAACCAAGACCAGGGCTTCAACTTGAGTGGGGCTCACTGAGGGCAGCAGTGATACAGGTAAGGCCTAGGCCCTTTGGAACAAACTGAGCTCTTTTATTGAGCACCTACTGTGTGCCAAGCACTGCTCTGGGCACTGGAGATCCCTGCTATGGTGGAGCTGACATTCAAGTGGACGTGGGGGATGGATGATCATTTCAGTTAAAGATCCCTTCTGGGAAGGGAGTAAAGTGGGTGACAGGATAGGGAAGGGAATCAGGGATGACTTCCCCGAGGAGGTGACATTTGACCAGTGACCTGAGGAGATAAGGGATAACCATATGTGTATATGGGAGAAGCCGGAGGAAACAGCTGGTGCAAAGGCCATGAGGTAGCAATAGGCTTGGGTTATTCACAGACCAGTGGGGAGGCCCCTGTGCCTGGAGCAGGGTGAGTGAGAAGAGGGGTAGGGGGAGATGAGGGCAGGGAACTGATGGGGTAGATCATACAAGACCTTGTAGGCTGCAGGGAGGGGTTTGACTTTTATTCTGAGTATGATGGAAAGCCATTAGAAGAGTTTTAATGTTCACTTTTTCACTCCACAAACCTTACTGAGCACCTCCTTTGACCAGGCATTGTTGTTGGCTCTGTGGATACAACGATGAACTCCACAGGCAAAAATCTCTGCCCTCATGGGCATTCTAATCAGCAGCGAAAGACAAGACATATGATTTTTTTCAATTGGATAATGTATTGTATGGTAGTGATAAGTGTGTGTTTTAATTTTCGAGAGAGAGCATGAGCAGGGGGAAGGGCAGAGGGAGAGGGAGAGCCCCAAGCAAACTCTGCGATGAGAGCGCACAGCCCAACTCACCGCTCGATCCCAGAACTGAATTTTCTTCTCCTACCTCCTTTAAAAGACACCTGCATAAGGCAATACCCATAAAACTGTGTTTATAGACTGATTTTTTTTTAAAGATTTTATTTATTTATTCGACAGAGAGAGAGACAGCCAGCGAGAGAGGGAACACAAGCAGGGGGAGTGGGAGAGGAAGAAGCAGGCTCATAGCGGAAGAGCCTGATGTGGGGCTCGATCCCGTAACGCCGGGATCACGCCCTGAGCTGAAGGCAGATGATTAACCGCTGTGCCACCCAGGCGCCCCTAGACTGATATTAAGATGTAATTCACATGACAATTACAGCCCAAAGGAGGGTGGAGAGAAAAGAGATGTATAGGAGGAAAGTCTTTGTGCTACTGAAATTCCTTTAGTATTAATCCAAACTAGATGGTAAACAGTTAAGATGTTAATTGTAATCCCAAGGGCAACCGCTAAGAAAAGAACTTTAAAATATAGTAAAAGAAACAAGGGGATTAAAGTGCTGCACTAGAAAGTATTTACCCCAAAAGAAAGTTGGGGTGAGCCAACATAACAAGCAAAAAACACAAATGGAAAACAAATAGCAAAATGGCATATATAAATCTTACCTTCTCAGTAGTTACATTAAAGATAAAGGCATTTGGGGTGCCTGGGTGGCTCTGCCCTGCTCAGCGGGAAGCCTGCTTCTTCCTCTCCCACTCCCCCTGCTTGTGTTCCCTCTCTCGCTGCCTCTCTCTGTCAAATAAATAAATAAAATCTTAAAAAAAAAATAAAGATAGGGGGCGCCTGGGTGGCACAGCGGTTGGGCGTCTGCCTTCGGCTCAGGGCGTGATCCCGGCGTTGTGGAATCGAGCCCCACATCAGGCTCCTCCGCTGTGAGCCTGCTTCTTCCTCTCCCACTCCCCCTGCTTGTGTTCCCTCTCTCGCTGGCTGTCTCTGTCTCTGTCAAATAGATGAATAAAATCTTTAAAAAAAATTAAAAATAAAATAAAGATAAACGGATCACACCCCTTCACTGTATACTTTAGAAAGGTGTGTTGTATGATGTATGAATTTTCTCAATAAAGCTCTTATTTTGGGGGGAAAAAAAAGCCTCCATCCCTCTGGGCCCCCATGAAGTTCTTTTTATCCAGGCGGTTGCCCCAGATTGATTTTCGAGACGCCACGTGGTGTTCTTCTGCTGATCACTGCCAGCTGAGAGATGAATGAATCTCCCCCAGCTGATCTGTATTATAAAAATGGGCATTTTTTTTCATTGTACACATTTATATTGAATATATGTTTGCAAA
>NW_024423786.1:49212456-49294758 GCF_017311325.1 Ursus maritimus | reverse complement strand
GCTCTTCCCCAAGGAGATCATAATCGTCAAGATCCCAGCAGGTAACAGAATTCAGCTCCAGCTGGTCTTCTTAAGAAGTTTTCAGGGGCTTCCTTGCTGAGGCGTGGGCAGGGTTAAGAAAAATGAGGGATGGGGCGCTGAGGGGCTAGCAACACGGGGAGCTTTTACTTCTCCTGGGCCTGAAGGGGTGGGGAAATCAAGAACCAAGGAAGAGGGGCCATCTGCCCACAGGAGCAGCGTTGAAGAGCTCAGGGTGGGCAGAAGAGAGGAGGCAGTGGGGAAGAAATACTCCAAACTTTTCCTCCCGCCTTCCCATCTCCTGCAGGTGTTTCCTATCTGGCAACCCTAACAGGAAGTGAAAGGGCAGAAGGTTCTGGGAAATGTAGTTCGCAGGACCAGGGTAGGGCAGAAGAGGGTGGAGATAAGATCTGTGGGAAACAAAGGGAAAATGACCCAGGTGCATCACGGAAGGCTTCCACCTTCTGCTCATGACTGAGATTGATGGTGGAAACAGGTTCGAAGTGGCTCCAGCCTGACCGGGGTGGGGGGGGGGGGGGGGGCTTCGGCTCTCTGTAAAATCCTGCCCTTCACCTTTCTGGAAGAAGATGCTCCCACTCCCCCTCTCAGTGTATCCAAGCTGATTTGGGTTCCAGAGGTCCCTCAAGTTGGTTCAATATTTCTTTCTCCTCCCATTTCAGCTGCCAGGAATTCTTTGCCACTTTGCTGTTATTCATCAAACTAGGCTGACAGAGCTGGGGGGAGGACAGGACATCGGGCCCACCCGGATGCTGGAGATTTTCTCTCATTATTTCTCTGTGGCCCTCACTGCTTTGGGAAGAGAGACTGGTAATAAAAGATGGGGGAGGGGCGCCTGGGTGGCACAGCGGTTAAACGTCTGCCTTCAGCTCAGGGCGTGATCCCGGCGTTACGGGATCGAGCCCCACATCAGGCTCCTCCGCTATGAGCCTGCTTCTTCCTGTCCCACTCCCCTTGCTTGTGTTCCCTCTCTCGCTGGCTGTCTCTCTCTGTCGAATAAATAAAATTAAAAAATCTTAAAAAAAAAAAAAAAAGATGCGGGAAAGCCCTGTTATCCCGACTCCTTTTCCTTCATTTTATTCCTCATGCTAGCGGGCAATGATTTTAGCCCTAAGGACCTGAATGGGAGGACATGGCCTCCCTTCTCATGTAATTGTCTTGTTTTGTTAATTATTTTGTGAAAAAAAAATCTAAAATGTTCACAGAAAAAAAAACAAACAAAAGAACTTGTCCAAAGAAACTCCTATATACCCATCACCCAGATTCAACAATCACCTCGAGTCTGACGTGTTTGTTTCATGATCCCTCTTTCCCCTTGATGAAGCATTCAGAAACGAATCCCAGACAATGTCATTTCTCCTCTCATACTTGAGTACACATCTCTCAAAATGTATACATCTCTGTCAACCCCAATGCTATCATCACACCTGACTAAATGTTTGTGTCCCCCCAAATTCCTATGTTGAAAAAGAATCCCCAATGCGATGGTCTTGGGAGGAGGGGCCTCTGGGAGATGACTAGGTCATGAAGGCTGAGCCCTCAGGAATGGGATTAGTACCTTATAAAAGAGACACCAGAGAGCTCCTTTGCTTCTCCTTCCAGGTGAGGACGCAGCAAAAACAAAAACAAATCAAAAAAACCAAACCCCAGCCATCTATGACCCAGGAAATAGGTCTTCACCAGACACTGGATCTGCTGGTGCCTTGATCTTGAACTTCCCAGCCTACAGAACTGAGAGAAAGACTGTCTGTTGCTTCTAAGCCACACAGTCTATGGTGTTCTGTTCGAGCAGCCCAAACGGACCAAGGCAACACCTAAGAGAAGTCACAACCGCTCCTTTCTATCACCCAACGCCCAGGCCACCACTGACTTTTCCTGATTGGCTCAAAAATGTCTTTCACATGGATGTCTCGGTATCTTGTTGGTTTTCGACGGAGATGTAATTGACATAGGCCATTATTTGTTTCAGGTGAACATGATTTGATCTTTTTTTTTTTTTTAAGATTTTATTTATTTATTCGACAGAGATAGAGACAGCCAGCGAGAGAGGGAACACAAGCAGGGGGAGTGGGAGAGGAAGAAGCAAGCTCATAGCGGAGGAGCCTGATGTGGGGCTCGATCCCGTAACGCCGGGATCACGCCCTGAGCCGAAGGCAGACACTTAACCGCTGTGCCACCCAGGCGCCCCAACATGATTTGATCTTAGTATACACTGCAGAATGATTGCCACAGTAAGTCTAATGAACATCACCGTACAGAGTTACACGTGTTTCTCTTGTGATGAGAACTCTTAAGATCTACTCTCTTAGTAACTTTCAAATATGGACTACAGTGTTAGTAACTACAGTCACCGTGCTGTACGTTACATGCCCCGGCACTTACACGTTGGGTTTCTTTGCATTGGATCCCAGTAAGGTCCACATATCACGTTTGCTTGTCATGTCTCCTATTAGAGCATGCATTAGAATCCTCCGAATGTTCTGTTAAAGCACAGATGCTGGGGGGGGGGTGCCCACCCCCAGGGCTTCTGACTTGAGATCTGGAGTGGGGCCCAGGAATCTGAATTCCAAATAACTTCTCAGGCGACGCTGCCAGAACTTACTCAGAAAACCAGGGCTCCGGGTTCTTCCTCCTCTTCTCCAACCCCACCAACCTATGATTTATTGCAGAAAGAGTCTGAGGGCCCCTGGGGGGCTCAGTCCATTAAATATCTGCTTCTGGCTCAGGTCATGATCCCAGGGTCCTGGGATGGAGCCCCATATCAGGCTCCCCGCTGCTTCTTCCTCTGCCGCTCCCCCTTTTTGTCCTGTCTCTCGCTCTCTCTCAAATAAATAAATAAGATCTTAAAAAAAAAAAAAAGAGCATGGATCTACTCCCTGCTTCTACTGTGAACCCTTTATCTTCTTCCTCCCTCCCCCGTATTTCCCCAAGTCACTAGTTCTCGGCCCTAGCTGTACTTCAGAAGAACCCTCTGGGAACTTTCACAAATACCCAAGTCTGCACCCCGACTCCCACCTTCCGATTTAATTCGATGGGGCTGTGACCTGGGTATGGGGGCTCTAACATTCATCCAGAAGATACTTTTTTTTTTTTAAGATTTTATTTATTTATTTGACAGAGATAGAGACAGCCAGCGAGAGAAGGAACACAAGCAGGGGGAGTGGGAGAGGAAGAAGCAGGCTCACAGCGGAGGAGCCTGATGTGGGGCTCGATCCCATAACGCCGGGATCACGCCCTGAGCAAAGGCAGACGCTCAACCGCTGTGCCACCCGGGCGCCCCATCATCCAGAAGATTCTAAGTGCGGGCCATGGTCACTGCTGAGAAACAATGATCCAAGGGCTTCATCCCAATGACCGCAACCGCCTGAATCAGTTCTCTCATTGGGGATTGCAAAATGGCGGCTTATCTAATCTTGCCATCTTTCTTGGGGTGGGGGGATTTTGAGGAAGCTAAAATGAGCACGTGCTCTATTTGCCATTGCTGCAATCACCTCCCACTTCAGGAAAGAACACACCAGTTTCCTTCGGAGCCAGCCCACCTCTCAGATTTCTGGCCCCAAGCAGGGCCGTCACGTGGTCTCAGCCAGCCAATCAGCACGTTCCACCTCTCCGACCGAAGTTTCGGTTCAGGCGTGGGCGTGGGCCCCAAGCTGGCGGTGGATACTGGGTTTGGGGACTTTGGATAAGATGACCAGTTCCCTTGAAGCTCGCCTCACCTCACGAGGACAAGGCTGCAGAGCAAAGGCACAGAAAGCAGTGGAGAAGCGTGGGACAGTATGTGAGTCCGGCGATCTAGCTCCCACTTGAGCTCTGCAGTTCATATATTCACTCAACAAACATCTATGGAGCGCCTGCTCTAAGTCATGAATGAACTGTTTTCACTCACACCACTTCTGACGTGTGTGCATGTGGAGGGGTTTCACACCAAACGATTCTCTTGGGGCACCAACTGGGTGCCCTAGAGTTCAGTTCTGACATTAACTACCCAGTATTTGAGGCAGATAACCACAAACTTTAGGGCTCCCTCCGACTAGACTGCCCCCACTGCAAATGCCAGTTGCCAAGTACTGGGTCTCCCGGTGACCCATACTTCTGCCTCACTCGGCTCCAAAATCGGGGGGGCTCCAACAATTCCCCTTCCCTGTCAGGCTTGATAATTACAATCTCACAGAGCTCAGGAAGCACTTTAGTTACTATTATTAGTTAACTATGAAAGGATATGAATCAGGAACAGCCAAATGCATAGGGTAAGGTATGGAGAAGGGGTGTGGACCTTTCATGTCCTCTCCCGAAATGCCACCCTCCTAGCACCTTGATGTTGTTTCTAATCCAGAAGCTCTCTGAATGTCGGGCAGGGGGAGGAGGAGGGAAGGGGAAAGGGGGGGAAGCAGACTCCCAGCGGAGCAGGGAGCCCACGTGGGTCTCCATCCCAGGACCCTGAGATCATGACCTGAGCCCAAGGCACTTAACCGACTGAGCTGGCCAGGCACCCCTTGGTTTTTAGGCTTTTTATGGAAATTTCATCATTTAGGTAAGATGGGTAAAATCATTGGCCATTGGTGATTAACTCCAATCTCCAGCTTGTCTCCCCTCCACTTTAAGGTCTGGGGGCTGGGCTCATAGTTCTCACCCTTTAGTCATGGCTTGGTCTTTCTGGAGACCAGCCCCCATCCTGAAGCCACCTAGAGACTCCCCGCCACCAGGCCTCTCATTAGCATACAAAAGACACTTACTCTTATCTCTCCAGAGATCCCGAGGGTTTTGGGAGCTATGTGCCAGGAATCAGGGACAAACACCAAATATTTCTTTTTTATTGTATTAAACAGGAACTAAGCTGGGTGTGGTGCTGAAAAATAAAACATCCCTGCATTTGAGGAACTAATATTATATTGAAAGAGACACTTGTTAAAGTTAAGCAAATTATATAGTAGTTTAGATTCTAGGAGCTGTGGGGAGGACACAGGGAAAGGGACATCAGAAATGCTTCACTTCAGAGAGGTTGCAGTACTAAATGGGGGGGGAGGGGGGCCAATAGGAAGGTGAGATTTGCACAAAGACCTGAAAGAGGGGGTGAGTGAGAGGAGCCATTCGACTTCAAGGAGCCATAACAGCCAGTGCAAAGGCCCTGAGGCAGGGGCCTGGCGTGTTCAAATAGCAGAAAGGCCAATGTGACTGCAGCAGAGCAAATGTGGGGGACAAGTGGGAGGAACTGAGGAAAGTGACAGGTCAGATCATGCAGGGACCTTGTGAGCTGCAGGGAACACTCAGGCATTTACTCTGAGTGGGAGCCACGGAGGGCTCTGAGCAGAGGAGCAATGGGCCAACTCCTCTATGCACAGGCTCCCTCTGGCTGCTGTCGGGGGGGTGTGGGGCAGATCATCTTACTAGGACTAGTTGGGGCAACATCTCCCTCCCTACCACCCAGCAAACTTTCCAGGGCCACCATGGTGGGCATGAAGCCTGGCTAGAGGCAGCCCCAGACCTGAGCCTCCTCCCTAGCCTGATCCAGATCCTGCTGCGTTACGCATGGCCCTTGACCAACCATCTACTTGGCTGTGAATCAATCGCCCTCTTCCTGAAAACCATGTTGCACTAATGGCAATAAAAGAACAACCGCTTCGGGGCATTACGGCTTTATTTTCTCTTGTGGATAGAAGTGCTCGTCTTTCCGAGTGGACATCAAGGACTCGCTTCACAGGAGAACCACATCCAGTACGTAAATGACCGAGTCGAGAGCTCACTCTGTAGTGTTTTGGGATCACAGGGGAGAAGCCAGTTCTTGGAATTAGAGCTTCAACACCGAGACCAAATCTCAGCCCTTACTTGTCTTGGGAGTGGAGTAGGAGAGAAAGACATGAGAATGTGACCCCTGGGGAGGCCAAAAAAGAAAGAAAAGGAAAAAGCAGAACCCCCGACCCCCAAACGTGGTCATGGCAGTGGAAAGAAGAGCTGCTAAAAGCAGATGGTGAGAATGTAGGACCCAGCCTCAGGCTCCCTTTCTGGACCCATCTCCCTGGAGCTGAGAAGCGGCTTTCCCGCAGCCTTTGGCTTCACTTTTGTTCGTAAACTTAACAAATCTCCATCCCTCTGACCGGCCACCGCCCCCTCCCCCCTCCCCCCTCCCCCGCCACGTGATCTCCCAGGACATTGGTTTTGGTTCCCCAGAGACCATCGTGAGTGAAGCCTCCCACCAAAAATTATAAAATAAAAACTTGCATTATTTTTAGAAGAAACGAAAAAAACCTCTCCTACATTATTCCCAATTTTGAGAGAACCCAGAGGCAGCTAGCTGTCTCAGTTGCTACTTAAAGCTCAACTGTTCAAAAATCACGTGTAAACACAAGGCTTACTTCACATCAGGTACAAGACACAGCCAAAGCTGCTTTTTATCATGTGGGCTATGACAAGTTGGCTGCCCCTTAGATAATGGCACTTTGTTCCACCATTTTTTTTTTCCTGGCAAGGAACTTAAGAAAAATGGACTGGCCCACAGAATCTTGACAGCCCATGGTGTATCTTAATAGGCTTGTTTTGTTTCGTTTTGAAATAGCTGCTTTAATCTCTCTTTTATGTTAAAGCAACTAACATTTTTGACTCCTGCCCCAAACGTTCCCCCAAACGCACTGTATTTCTAGAAACGTGTCCATTTCACCAGTCATCTGGCTTGTTGGCTTACAGAGAGAGCCTCACTTTGAAGTGAATGGGGCCTTCTAGCAATACATTCAAAGTAGAGCTTCTATAAAGGTAAGAGCGAAGTGCAACTTGCACGAGATTTTCCTCACTGCAGAAGGAGGAGGCTGCGATCTTGAAGGCTGTCGCAGGTCATTTTGGTGGCAGGGGCTGGGAGTGGCACACAAACCATCTGTTTAGACCATCTTCAGGGGCTGTCAAATTATGGGATGTTAGTTGGTGTTCCGGGGCACAAATGGTTGCCGTGCCCCTGGAGTCTGGACTTTGGTGGGCAGGAAGGACACTGAGCTGGGGTGACTGGGGGTGGGGGTGGGGGGTGGAGATCACGATGGAGATCTCCAGACTGCACATAACCTTCTATCAGGAGCCCCTGCCCGCTGGGGAGCCCAGCCTTGTGGGCTCCCTGATTCTGTGTCAACCAGGGAAACGGATTCCCAGCCCGTCCCCAACAGCCTGCCACTCCCAAGCCGCGTCCCTGAAGTGCGTGTAGCAACAGGAATGACCCAATCCTGCCTTCTTGCCCCTTCAGACCAACCCTAGAGCTTCCCTTAGAGTCACTCCTCCATTAGAAGGAACCATCACATCTCTGGGCCCCACCGATGATGTGGCTCAGGAAAAGGGACTCTGGGTCTTCAAGGGTCCTTGAGTGGGAGGAGCCCAAGTCCTTCTATTGGCAAGTCGCCAGCAAGAGCAGGCGATAGGAACATTGCTCAATTTCCTTTTCTAGCAGGATGTAAGATGTGGAAAGACCTTGCTTAAAACATCACCAGCCAAATGGGGCCTGGGAGAGGCAAGGTATGGGCGGGAGGGCCCGGGTTCCTGGCTCTGAGGTTAACGTCTGGCAAAAAGTCCCGAGCGGGAACTCCAGGGGTTGGGCCATTCTCTGCCCAGCCTGATGCTGCCCGTAGTTCCAGAAGTCAATCCAGGGATCAGAGATGCTGCAGTGGATAAGCCAAAACAGTGGCAGGGATGTGGGTGACGTGGAGTCCTGGGGAAGCTCAGAAGGCACTTCTGGGGTCCCTGAAGCTGGGGGGGGGGTCTGACTTCCTGTCCCTTTACAATGGAAAAGCTGCTTTAATACTGCTCTCACAGGCAGAGAATCTGCAGGCCAGACGGGAAGGGTCTGCAAGGGCTAAAATCACCTCCCTGCCTTGGAAGCTTGAGGTCTGAGGAGGTCCATGGGCAGGCATGGGACCACCCTAGGGGGCCCTGAGAAAGGAGTCGCCTTCCACATCCCCAGGGAAGAACTCTGAGGACCCACACTGCAGGGGGAAGAAGACGAAGCATCTTCGAGCAGCTCGTGAACGCCAGGCAAGGCCCCACACAGAATGGACGAGGACGGGAGTTCTAACCCGGAAGGCACTGTGGAGGGCCCTCCACCAGACGGGGTGGGACACGCTGCCCATGCTCCCTCCGTTAGAATTCCTGAAAAGCAGCAAGCTCGTGCATGTCAACGCCCCCAGACTCTGCCCACAGTGCAGAATCCCCAGGGTGTGGAGCTTGTGATAAGGCTGCTCGGGCAACTCGGAGGTCATGCGGGGGCTGGGGCAGCTGACGGGAGGGAAGGGGGTGCCCTGAGCTTGGAAACAGCCCTTGTGGCTCATGCCTCAGTCACAGTCCCTGCCAAGGCCGGAAGGGGTGGGCAGGGGTTGGGGACCATCTCTAGCAGCTGCAGCTGCTGGGCTCAGGGGCTGGGGCATCCCCCAAGGCCGGGCCTTTCCCATTGCTCCCTGGGCTGGAGCTGGGTTCGAGGGACTCGTTCATCTTCTCACAGATGACATCCACCAGGCGCTCAAAGACCTGCTTCACGTTGATGTTCTCCTTGGCGCTGGCCTCAAAGAACTCAAAACCTGGACGGACACAAGGTGGGAACACCAGTGAGACGCCCGGAGGGCAGAGCCTGGGCTGCGGCATCACCCAAACCTGGTTTCCAAGCCCAGGCCTGCCCTTCACGCGGTTGTGGGACCTTGACTGAGTGCCGAAGTCTCTTGAAGCCTCAGTTGGCTCATCTGTAAAAAGGGAACGATGCTGAGGTTGATAAAAAAATCTGTGGCAGCAATACCCATTTGGACTATTCCAAGAATCTCTTTGTCACAAAGCAATGGCTAAGAGCCCAGCTAGCAACGTTCCAGCGCCCGGCAGGCATATAACAAACAGCAGGTTTCCCAGCGTCCATGGGGTGTCTGCGATGCCCACAGTCTTGACCTACAGAATATACTAAAACTGGTAATAATGCGGGGCGCCTGGGTGGCTCAGTCAGTTAAGCGTCTGCCTTCGGCTCAGGTCAGGATCCCAGGGTCCTGGGATCGAGCCCCACATCAGGCTCCCTGCTCAGCAGGGAGACTGCCTCTCCCTCTGCCTGCCACTCCCTCTGCTTGTGCTCTCTCTCTGTCAAATAAATAAATAAAATCTTAAAAAAAAATTACAATTAAAAAAAATAAAAAAGCTTGTCCTCTCAAAGGTGGAAGGTAGTGCAAAGGCTTTGAGGACTTGCCCATGGTCCCTCAGCTACAAGAAGTGGGCTGTCGACCTAACAAAAAAGGTGTACCTGACAATCCTTCCCGCACCCCTAAAAGGTTGGCTCCAGCTCTGCCTACAGGCAGCTACCCCCGAATGGTTCCTGATAGGTCGACACCCACCACACCCACCAAGTTGGGCCAGAAATTCAGACAAACGCCCACCATGCTACACTCAGTGCAGCGTAAACAGGGCGCTATCCCAGCACTGGTCAGGCTGTGCTATAAAAATGTAATTACAATTAAATAATTATGTGTGTGTAATCATGCATTTACTATCCGTCTCTGCTACTAGAATGCCAGCTCCGGGACGGCAGGATTGCTGTCTGCCTTGGCCTGTGCCTGGCACAGAGCAGATGCTCAGAAACCACTTGCTGAGTGACTGACTGATTGATTGATTGATTGATTGACGGAGGCTGGCCATGAACTCAGATCTCTTACCCCGAGCACTGTCTTCCTAGGCGAGACTGGCATGTCCTTATCTGTGTGTGGCTCTGCCCCAAACAATCTGAGTTCTTTAATACTTTTTTTTCTGATTATAAATACGCAGTGGAGAAATTCACTGAAGTCAGAAACTACTGAAAAATATCAAGATGGATATAAAAGCTATTTGTAATCTCATCATCCAGAAGCAATTACTACAGGTGTTCTGATATTTTGTTTTCCACCTTTTTTTTTAAATATAAATACACAATTATTGGGGTTGGGTTTGTAGGGTTATGTGCATGTGTGCGTGATGCATGCCTGTGTCGTTTTTTCCCTACAAAACTGGAATCAAATTCTGTCTCCTGCTCTGTATGCCAATATTTTAAACTTAATGACAGAGTAGGAAGCCCCCTCAGCACCAGTCACTAGATGTTCTCTGCAAGGTGGGGGCAACACCCGCAAGTATTCCAGCCCACGGCTGGAAATCATAGCTGATTTCGCCAGCTCCAGGGAAACTGGGGATCGAGGCCCCAGCTGCAAAGGCTGACTCCCCATCGTACTTGGGAATGAGACCCCAGCTGGAGTTCCCAGAAAACACAGGGAACAGAGGAGCAGGTCAAATGACACCATGAGGGAGCAAAGAGCCAGATCTCAAAAGGGAGATATTCCATCGAACAAAGACCCAGTTTGTCCAACGAATAGACAGAAAAAAAGAGAAAGAAGACTGTGTATAGTCCAGGGTCCCTGAACTTTATCCGTAAAGGGCCAGATAGTAAATACTTTAGGATTTGTGGGCCACTGTGTGGTGCCCAGAGTTTTGTGTGCCAGCGTCAACAGTTCACAATCATGCCAGCTACCACTTAGCTACAACTGCACTGGGTGCCAGACTGTGATACCGGCTTCACACGTCATAACTCACTTAGTCCCCTTGACAGCTTCATGAGCGGGGGCTCTTACAATCTCCAGTTCACCCAGGAGGAAGTGCAGGCCCAGACAGCTGAAGTTACCGATACGAGATCACAGAGCGATGGAGACAGAATACGAGTCAATGTCACGGCCAGTGTTGGCTGATTTCAACTTTCTAACAGCGCTCTGAAGGAGACACGGTTTCCACTGTTTTTCAGATGGAGAAATGGGAGCACAGAGAGGGGAGGTGATGTGCCCACGGTCACACAGCTAGTGTGCAGAATGGGATTCGGGCTCCTGAGTCTGGGTCCTTAACCCACCCTCGCCTGTGGTGGTGGTTACATTGCCTCCTGCAAGGAAAGTTCTATGGAGGGCTTAGAATACTAGAATACTCCAGGCAAGACTTCCTTTTAGCTTAGGGGCGCCTGGGTGGCTCAGTCCGTTAAGCGTCTGCTTTCAGCTCAGGTCATGATCCCAGGGTCCTGGGACTCAGCCCTGGGTGGGGCTCCCCACTCAGCTGGGAGTCTGCTTCACCCTCTCCCTCCGCCCCTCCCCCCACACTCATGCTCTCTCTTTCTCTCTCAAATAAATAAATAAAACCTTTAAAAAAATATCTCCTTTTAGCCTAAATTTCCGTTTACCTGATTCAAAAAGGTAGCCTGAAAACTCCTCCCCCACCCTGGTGCCCTGGTCCCCAGTTCTTGAATACACATGGGTCACCACGGTTACTAGATCCTTCTGTATCCTGCCGGAGTTTCTTCGAACAAACCTAAGTATATATTCTTATTCGTATATATTTTTATGCACTCCTGCAGGAGCCAGCAAACTTTGAGTGACAGGCCAGATCCGGCCCATCGCCTGTCTTTATAAACCAAGTTTTACCGACAGACACACTCGTTCCTGTAAGCTCTCTGGCTGCTTTCAGAGCTGAGCGTGGTGCCAGAGACTCTATGACCCGCAAATATCTCCTATCTGGCCCTTTAAGAGAACAGTTGCGGAGCGTGGAGCGTGGACTAAAGGAAGCCGTCGAGCCCACTTTTCTGCAGTTGGCTTTTCCCACTCAGCCCGATATCCCAGAGATCTTGCCCCAGCAGAACATTCCACAGCTGTGTAGTATATTCTACCGAGAGACGGAGCCTCATGTTTCGAGGCTTCCCCCACGGTGAGATACAGGAGGTTGCTAACAGTTGTTTCCCCGCCTGCCAACAGTGCTGTCTGTGATTTGACCTATTCGCCACTTCCCACATGGGTGGGATGTTTGCAGGACACATTTCCAGAAATGTTTTCGCCCAGTCTGGGTTCCCAGGGCAGTGGGGAGGTGGGGAGTATCTGTCACTGAATTCTCTGAAATGAAATGCAGGTGGCACACCTGTGGGTATTTTTCTGAGCAGAGCCTCAAAGGGCAGAGGGTTGATGACTGTGGTTGGACCCGTGGACCCAAGCAGGGGGATTGGGCTTTGGTTCTGGGAGGCGCGGGGTCTGGGGCCCAGGCTGGGCACTAACCAAGGTCATCGGCGAGCCTCCGGCCATCCTCAGTAGGCACGACCCGCTCATCTTCCAGATCACACTTGTTCCCCACAAGGATCACCTGAGCGTTGTCCCAAGAGTAGGTCTTGATCTGTGTGGCCCTGTGGAGTTTGAGGGCCATTAGGATAGAAATGAAGAGTCAGGGGGAGAGGGCGAAGGTCAGGGTGTCAGTGGTCCGCAAGCACTCACCAGTCCTGCACAGCGGCGAAGGACTCCTGGTTGGCAACGTCATACATGAGCAGGAAGCCCATGGCTCCGCGGTAGTAGGCTGTGGTGATTGTGCGGTAGCGCTCCTGGCCCGCCGTGTCCTAGGCACACAGCAGGGGCAGGGCTCTAGAAACAACCCTGTTCCCCACCCAACCCCTGCAGGGCCCTAAGCAGGCCACCACCCTGTGCTTACAGCCCCTGTCTGATGGGAGGCATTGCCCTGCCTTTGAGGGCTTCCCAGTCTGAGGGGTCAGTGGCCTCTCACAGACTTGTACCTCGTCTCTAAGAACAGACTTAGTGACCCCATACAAGAGCCACCTGGGCCAGAGAGTACCGTCTCGATGCAGACATCCCGGTGCGCGATACCATGACAATCCTTACCAGCGGCCATGTTGGGAGCCAGAGCCTCTGAGGAGCACACAGGCTCCGTGGGGGATCCTGCGATGGTACCCAAACCTCTTCCCCATGGTCACCAGGACTTCTAACCCACCTTGGGTTAGCAACCGTCTGCCCCTCAGACCCAAAGGGCAGGGCATATCCTCCTCGTCCTGAAGAATTCACCTCATAGATAATCCGCCCCCCACTCTCACATCCACCCCAAGCCCTCTTCCTGACTTCGGCCCACTCTCGCTCACCCGGAGCCTCCCTCCACAGCCCTACACCCTCCCATGGACTTCCTTGGAGGACCCCAGCCCCTCCTGGGCCAGCACACGGACTCCTGTCCCTTGCCCCAGACCCATGATCGCCGCCTGCCCCACCCAGATCTGCAGCTTGATCCTCTTGTCATGGCGGTAGACCGTCTTGACCTTGAAGTCGATGCCCACTGTGCTGACAAAGGCAGGTGTGAAGGAGTCGTCCGCGTAGCGGAACAGGAAGGACGTCTTGCCCACGCTGCTGTTGCCAATGAGCAGCAGCTTGAACATGTAGTCGAAGTTCTGGTCGGCTGCATCCCGTGGGCCTGTGGGGGGGTCTCCGGCTGATGCCATCCTGGCAGAGAGCCTCCTGCGGGGGGGAGGGCTGGAGCCCTGCAGAAAAAGAAAACACCAGGAATGGCTCCAGTGTATACACCAGACCCAGATTCAAATCCTGACTCTGCCACTTGGAGGCCAAGTGACCTCAGAGGCATCGCTTGCTCCCTCTGGCCCCCAGGGTCCTCCTCTGGAAAATGGGGATGCTTATCCAATGCCAGGGCCCAGCTTGTGGGGGGCACATGGGGTGCCTCCTCCGGCCACTGAGGAACCAGACCCTACAGACGGTACAGGTGTGGACTTTGCCCCAGAGTGAGCAGCTGGCTCGGCCCAGGTGTGGGCTGGGGGGAGGGGGACCTGCCAGCTGGATAGAGCCCCCCCTCAGGGCCTGGGTGTTGACTTTGGCAGGGACACCTGCCCTGACCACCCTCCCACACACTGAGTTTAACCCCATCCCTGGCCTCCAAGGGGAAGGGGGTTTCAGTGGATACAGGCCAGGTTTAAAGCCCAGCTCTAGCCCCAAATGGGTCCTACCACCGTCTGTTTGTCAAAGGGGTGGGCCCTGTCTCCCTCGGGACAGAGCTGACTCACCCCAGCCCGAGCCCACAGAGGCTGCAGTGACAGTCCTCAACTCTAAGGGAGCCACATAATAAGAACCCCACCACCACCATCCCCTCTACCCCTGTTCCTTCCTTTCCTGGCAATCTGTCCCCACAGCTGGGCTGCTTCATCTGGGTCCAGGACACCCCCTTAGCCCTCATGGCCTCCCTAGGCCTCAGTTTCTCCAGCTGTCTACGGCTACTCCTTGAGCTGCACAGGGAGGCTCCAGGAGGCCTGGGTGAATGGAGGGCACGCTGGCAGAGGAACCCTTAGCAAAGCTATTTCTCAACCGCCTGTGGGGCTTTTTCCCATTTTAAAAGAGGACCGAACCTGCCCGCTTTCCTGCCCAGCCCTCGGCCCCACCCGGTGTTCCGGGAGAACGAGTTCGAGGAGGGGAAGACAAGAAGCAGGAAGCCTTTCCCCATGCTGGGCAGGGCTGCCAGGCTGGGGCCCTTACCCCATCCCCCAGCCCCAGCCCACCTGTCAGCAGGTCCCACCTCTTCCTGACCATCTGCCCACCCTCCCTCACGCCTGGCACTAGATAAGGGTCCCCGGAGGGTTCGGCCCTGTCCCCCTGCTGGATTTGGGGCGCCCCCGCCGATGCAGGGGGCTCAGGAGTTTCCTCCCATCACCATATGGTCCCATCTCCTGTTCCCAGCTGGGCTCTCTGCCCCGCCCGCGCCCCATTAACGCTCCCGGAGGAGCCCAGCTGGGTGGGGGCGAGGGAAAAGACGTTCCCCCACCGCCCGCCTTTGTTCCCCGGGCCCCGGGCCCTCCCTCTAGCCCCCGGTCCCCCAGACCTGCTGGGACGCGGAGGTGCGGGGCGGGGTGCGGTCCCTCGGAAGAGGTCACCTCGCGTCGCGGGGGGCGCTGCCCGCGGGCGTTCCTCCTCCGAACTCGCTGCGGCCTGGCCCCACGCGTCACGCCGACCCCGCAGCCGCAGCCGCTGCCACAGTCGCTGCCCGCAGCCACCCGGATCCCGCGCCGGCTCCGCCCAGGCAGGGGAGGAGGGGCCGCTCCCGGGAGAGGGCGGGGCGGGGCCGAGCCCGGGGCGGGGCTTGCGAAAGCAGTGGGGGAGGGGCTGGAAGCCGCACCGAGCTCGGAGCAGCCTAGGGCCCGCCCCCCAACAATAAACTTTTCACTCTTTCTAGCTATACGTAGAGCTTCTACACTTTGCACGGAAGTGAAGAGCGTGGATTCTGGAGTCAGGTTCGAATCCCAGCTCCCCCACTTTCCAGCTCGGTTTAGATTGAGACGTGTTGCTTAACCTCGAGGGCCTGCTGCCTCCATCAGTCCAGCGGTCCATAACAAGAATCCCTACCTCACAGGGTTGTGTGAAGGCTCCGATCTGATCTAGTTTCTTGAAAGTGCGATGCCTGACCCTAAAGTGGGCTAGGTCCCTGCGAAATACTCCGAAGGGCTCTTGGAATTAAACCTTTTCCAGATAAGGAAATGGAGCCTCAGAGAAGGGCACCTCTTTGCCTGAGGCCACACAATGAGGAAATTTGGCATAGGGGCTCAGGCGAGGCCCCCGAATTTTCTTCCAGCCGTGAGAAGATCTGCAGGCTTTGCTGGAGTCAAGTCCCAACAACTACCTCAGAAGCCACTTGCTGAACTTCTCTGAGTCCCCACTGCTTCGGGGGAACAACAGTACTCCCTTCAAAAGCCACATGGATGCGTGGAGATGACATGCCCCCAAAGTCTCCGTGGCACTCAGCACCCAAGGTGTGCTTCTCACTCACACTGGTCATTGTGCTGAAGGAAAAACGTTGCTAATCACGCACTCCCTTGGACACTTCTCTTTGGAGCTGACTTCACCTTTCCTTGGCCAGAGCATGTCATGTGGCCATCCCCCATATCGATGGGGTGGGAAATATGATTGTCCCCTGGGGATCAGAACCAGCTATTATTACAATAATACACGGTATGTGCAAGGGTTAGTGTCATGCCTGGCACACAGCAGGTGCTCAATAAATGAGCACCGTTTTAGGAAGAGCTTAGGGCCTGTAATAGCTAACACTCCGAAACGTGCCACATGAATGCAGTAATGAAGGCCCTCAGCTCTACCTTCGCCCACCCCTCTGCCTGCTTTCCAGTTGGAGAAAAATGACAGCAGACATTTCTGAAGAAGTGTTTATTAACATTCGGGGCCTCAGCAGGGCCGGAGGGGAAGCCGGTGCTAGAGGCTCCTGAGGCCCCCGGCAAGGCCTGCAAGGCACAGCCCATTGCTCAGGAGGCAGCCCAGATTGCAAATGGAGGACAGGCCATGGTAGCGGAAAAAGGTCTGGCGGAGGGCACTGTACTTGGGGTCCTGCCCCCGCAGCTGGCGGTAGGGGTCGGGGCCCTGGTGGCTTCCAGGCACCTCCCCACCCAGACCCCGCTCCTTCTCCACCCTGTGCAGGGCCCGCATGGCAGCTGTGGTGCGGGGCTCCAGCCAGCGGGCATTGATGGCGGACAGCACGAGGTTCAGCAGCAGCAGGCAAAGCTGGCAGGATGGTGGAAGGAGGACAAGGTGAGTCACGCCCGGGAGGCCGGAGGGGTCCTAGGGAGGGTCCTCCTGCATCCTCAAAGCCCAGAGGCGGGTGGGAGATGGCATTAGGTCAAAGCTAGGCCTCCCTGTCTTTCCCCAAACCTAGTCTAGAGGCCCGAACAGAGCTCCAGCTCTCATACCCTGAAAACAGCAGCTCCTAAGGAAAGGCTCCACCACTATCTCCTCTATTCACTACCCCCCGCCCCTGCCAAAACCTTCTGAGCCTCTCCTCCTCTGATACCCAGACTGGAAGTTTCCACAACACAGCCTTGTCTCCTCCCCTCCTGCTCCCCAAAACTGGGGGTATCTCCGGGCAGAACCTCTCTTCCTCAAATTGGGACAGAGCACCATAACTGTTCCCCTCAAAGAGAGCCTAAGGCAGGGACCATAGAAGAGATGGGTCTCTTCTATGGTCCCTGCCCAGACTCCAGAAGCTGAGATTGGGCCCACAGGGAGTGAACTGAAAGTCCTTGAAATTCTAGTTACCCCAAATCCTCTCCTGTCTCTTTGGGATTATTCTTGAAACCCCTGTCAGGCCTCAACTGGCCACATCTGAGGAACATAATGGGGGCAGGGGGAGGGCAGGATAGAGAAATATGAGATGCAGAGATGGTTCCCTTCCTTGTGGCTGGGAAAATGTGTGGATGGGAGTGGGGGACTGTAAATTCCCAGTCAGGCTGGTTTTTAAACAATGAGCTGGGGTCACTGCCCCAACCCAGCTGAGTCACCACAACTTGGCAGCAGGCCCAGCCAGAGGAAAGAGAGGGAGCAGCAGCCAGGTGGGAGCCACTGAGGGATAGATAGGGCTGGTAGGGACGGTTGTGCAGGCTGTGCACTGCTCAAGGGTATTCAGAGCCCAGCTTCATATCCACCAGGAAGGTACAGTTGCTTGTTTGTTTGTTTGTTTGTTAAAATTCTCACAAAGGTGTAGCCATAGGTGCTCGGTGGGATCCTGGGAACGAGTCTCCAGAGGACAGTGGAGCCTAAGCCCGCATACCTGGCTGGCCTCCCAGAATGTGAGCTGAGCCCAGGCATGTTGTGGAGCCAAGATGCAGAGGTTGATGAAAGCACAGCCCATGGAGATGTGAAAGTAGAAAGGGAAGAGTTTGCTCTGCACGAGGCCGAAGGTATGTCGGGGAAGGTTTCGGAAAAGCAGGAAGCCTGTGGGGTACAGGGGACCACACGCCTGTTAGGACACTTCCAGGTCCCCCTCTCATTTTTATCTCCGCCCTGGGTACCCATGATGTCCAGGTGGAGGGTCCCTACCTGAGACGAAGGTCACCCACATTTGCATGCCCCAGGCCCCTGACAAGACCAGTAGATAGACCATCTTAGTCAGGCTTCCTGGATTCCCGCCTTCCTCCATCTTGCAGGCCTGGGAAAGAGGCACCGGGTGTTTCCGAGTTTTACCTTTGCCCCATGGTCTTCGGCCTGTGAGCCTGCTCATGGCCAGGGTCACGGCCAACCCAGGAGAGAGAGATCAGGGATACGAGCCCGCGAATGAGGGTGGGGAAGACCCAGAACAATCCAGAGACAACCTCCAACCCCATCTGTCCAAACGTCAGCCCTCAAGATCTCAGGCTTTCTGGACCCTAGCGTCCGCGCTGCCTCTGAGACCCGGAAATTTCAATGAGCCCCAGCAACTCAAACTCGCAGCCCTGGGTATTCAGATATCCGCCCCCGTGACTCCCAAAAATCAGCCCAGGGACCTAATTCTAACAGTAAAGACCCTTGCTCTCATCTCAGGATCTCAAATATCACTAGGAAGATCCCAAAGCACCCCCGGACACCCCATCTAATCCCGGGAAACCCCAAATCTCATCCAAGGACAGCGACCCTATCACTGCACCCAGACCTCAACCCGCAGCACCCAGGAGTCCGAGAACAGAAGTGCCGGGGCCAGATCTCGGGGGCCTGGTGGGCTGGGCTCGCTACCTCACTCCGGTGCTCCCAGGTGGCCCGCGGACCTCTTGAGTCACCGCCCAAGAATTCATCCCGCCTCCCAGCTAAGTCCGAAGCCAATTGGATTGTAGATCTGCCGCCTCTCGTACCGCCCTCTTAGATTTTGACTAATCGATTAGCGGAAACCAGCCTGGAGTCCCACCCCCTAGTCTGGCTCTTATCCAATTACAGCGCGGCTCCTAAGATCTGCGGAAGCGGGAAGGCGCCAATAAGGCCTTCGGCTGCATCGGCGGGGGCGGAGCTAAAATGTCAGCCCCACCCCTCTCTGTGACTCTACCTTTGGGCTTTGCGCGTTTTAATGCGATGGTGTCCCCACGGGATCAAATTTCAGCGTCACAGCTGGGGACTGGCTTCGCTGTCCTTGAGGGGAGAGCATGAGCAGGTGGTATGTGGTAGGTGGGGGTGGAAGGGGGTCTGGAGCCCGGCGGGCGCAGGATTCTCGCCCCGGGGGCGGGGCTCAGGCTAATGACCCCGCCCCCTTCCCCCGAAGAATTCTCCCGGAGACAGCGGGAGAAACTGCTGATGGGGGAGGGGAAGGGGGAAGGATAGGGGGAAGGGAGGGGAGTCTCGACTGGGGACCTGCCTGCAGTTGGCACTCAGAAATG
This sequence comes from Ursus maritimus, assembly GCF_017311325.1. Classification (NCBI taxonomy): domain Eukaryota; kingdom Metazoa; phylum Chordata; class Mammalia; order Carnivora; family Ursidae; genus Ursus; species Ursus maritimus. Next base: position 49,275,785 of record NW_024423786.1, on the reverse strand, counting down.
CATCTTCTCTTTTCCTTTTCAAGCCTCCCAGGGCTCCTCTGGTCCCCAGTTTCCCAGGTTCTTAGTGTGACGTTCGAGGACAGTTTCCCACTACTGTATGTCAGGCGCTGGTATAGACTAATTAACTTAATCACAACAACCCAGTAAGGTGGATAGTATGGCATCCCATTTTTATAGTTGGGGACACTGAGGCATGGAGAAGTTCGGTAACACTCCAATATCACACAGCCTGGGAGGGGCAGAGCTAGGATTCCAACGCAGGCCACCCAGCTGGAGAGTCCCCTCGCTTAATCATCCTGGTGCTCTGCCTTTGGAAGTGCGGGCCTCCCGAGACAGTGATTCTGGAAGGGGTAGCCCAGAACATTTCAGGCAGAAGGAAAGCTCCTATGTCATAAAACCGGTGGGAAGTGAGTGCTTAGGATGGTGCCCAGCGCTCAGTGAGGTGCTCAGAAAATATGAGCTTAGGGGGCGCCTGGGTGGCACAGCGGTTAAGCGTCTGCCTTTGGCTCAGGGCGTGATCCCGGCGTTATGGGATCGAGCCCCACATCAGGCTCCTCCACTATGAGCCTGCTTCTTCCTCTCCCACTCCCCCTGCTTGTGTTCCCTCTCTCGCTGGCTGTCTCGATCTCTGTCGAATAAATTAAAAAAACTAAAAAAAAGAAAGAAAGAAAGAAAGAAAATATGAGCTTAGAAAAAAGATTAAGGAAGATTTTACAGAAAAAACGTTGACTAGAGTTTTGAAGGGTATATAGCAGACTTCCAGGAGGACTGGGCCAGAGGAAGGACACCAAAGAGCCAGCGAGGGCAGAAGAGAAAGTGGGCTTTCTAGAGTGTGGGCTTTCTGGCTGAGTGTGACTCAGGACAAAATGCTCTTCACCTGGAAGTTTTTCCAGACCTGCCCCAGGTCTCCATCTGTGCCAGCCCTGACAACACTGGAATGTTGAACAGTGGGTATGAATGTGAGACCCAGAGCTGAGTTTTCTCCTGTTCCCAGCCTCTCCTAGCACAGGCCTTCCGCCCCAATTCTGCTAACATTTACTCAATTGATATGGCCTGTCTCTCCTGCTCATACTCCATGGCTCCCACTTACCTTGGGAACCAGATCTAAACTTCCCTGCTTGGCTTTCAATGCCTTGCTTGAGCTGCCCTGCTAACCCCCTCCAGCTTCCTCTTGGACCCTTCCTTCAGCCATCCTGAATTGACCAGCACGGAGCCTGTGGCTTCACACCTCCAAGCTTTTGTCCACGCTGTTTCCTGCCAGGAATGCCCTTCCGTTAGTGCCCAATGTTAAGATCCTTTTTTGCTTTTAGGGTCTTCTGAGGCCTCACTCTCTCCCGTGGGGTTCTACTCACTACCCAGCCCAACGCCTGGGTCTGGGATCATCTTTCATCCAGCTTCTGCTCCTGCCATAGCTGGGAGGCCCTGTGTTCAGGGCTGAGGCCTCTCTGAGGTATCAGGGAAGGTCTGGGAGTGTCAGGACATGGGGGCCGGTCTCAGTGCTGCCCCCTGTTCCCCCTTGTTGAAGCGACCCTCTTCTGGCTGGCCTACCCCAGGACACTGACTACTCTGTGCCCCGCTACTGCTCATCTCCCTTGCCCTCCAACGGGTGTTTGCCTGCTAACGGGAATTGTGACAAGTACTGGGGTTTGTTGAGGGGCTTCCCTGGGGCTGGGGAGCTGGGAGGGGTTGGAGTGCTCTGGGCTGGTCCTCAGAAAGCCCTCACCCCCTCCCTCATTCCCCCAACCCCACCCCTGTTCAGGCTCTTCCTCAGACAAGACCTTGGATTATACGATTCACTGGTCCAGGACCCCAGAGCCAGAGATCTTGAGGCCAGATGCTTCTGAGAACACAGTGCCAAGTATAGACTGGAGGCTAGAGAGGGACTTGGAGCTTCAGTCCTATGGGTCTCCCATCTTCCTGAACCCAGACTCACAGGAGCAGTGTAATGACCAGGACCTTCTGAAGAGGCATCACAACTCAGCTAAGGTCACCCCCACACAGGAAACCCCTCCCAGCCACACCACAATCTACTGCTGTGGGGCTTAGGGAGGGGACATTGGGGGGGGGTGTCTTTCTCAGGAACCCTTGCACTGTGTGACTTCAGCACCTAGAACAGCACCCAACGCTCAGCCAGCCCACACTAAAAATGTCTTAAATGAAGGGATGAAGGGATGAATGGAGCAGATGTGTCATTGTGTTTCTTAGTGAGATCTTGTCTGTGATAGTTTCTGGGTATGACTGCCTGTGTGTCTGTGGTTGTGGTTGTGTGTCTGAGTTGGGTGTGAGTGGATGCCCTGAGGGTCTTAACCACCTGGCATGCAGGCCTGTGTCTGAGCTTGTGCAGCTGTAGATGTGTTTCAATGATTGTGTGCAGTTGTGCTTCGGGGCTGTTGGAGCTCCCTGGAGACACTGCCTATGACGTTCGCCCTTAAGGAGGAGGGCCATTACCTGAGCCCAGGCCAGAGATAGGGCTCTGCATGTGTGCTGTCAGGGGCGGCCCACAGGCCCGCACACACACGGGACAAACCACCATGCGTGGCCTAGTGGGGGAGGGGTGCATGCACAAGCATGGAGGCAGCTTTGCCTGCACTCAGGGTCCGGGACACCCAAACCCCTAGCAGACCCAACTCATACCCAACCCCCACACAATGGGCTGGGGTGTGCAAGGAGAAGCAGAGGGATGAATTTCTACTACCCTCATGTCCCCCTTTCCTAGAAACCCTTGGAGACCAACTCTTCCAAAGTCAAAGGTGAGAACCCTCCCTCCAGACAAGACTATGTGTGGGAGACCTGCCAGTTCTTACCTCCACCCTCTGCCCTAGCCTGGCAGGAACCACACCGCTGCTGCCCACTTAGCCCTGCCCCAGCCTCAGCTGAGTCTTGCCCCTGACCTCGCCTCCACTCCTCCCTCTACCTCTGCCTCAACAGACCCTAGCTCTTTACTTGACCCTCTGCCCCTCGCCCTCCCCTGAGCTTCTGCTGACCTCTGACCTGACATTGCCCCTGCCCCCACTCCTCCTAGCCTCGGCTGACCCTTACCTCTGCTCATAGTTAAGTCCACCATGATGATTCCCGACTCCCAGCTCTTGCGCTGTGAACTGGAGTCACTCAAGAGCCAGCTACAGGCCCAGACCAAGGTGAGGCTCTTCTGCCCTGCCCTTGGTGGCCTCTGACCCTGTCCACACCCCGCCCCCCCTCCTGCCCCCAAGCCTGACCTCTTCCCCACAGGCGTTTGAGTTCCTAAACCACTCAGTGACCATGTTGGAGAAGGAGAGCTGTCTGCAGCAAATCAAGATCCAACAGCTTGAAGGTGAGGACTGGCCAAGGGTCAAAGTCAGGCTGGAGGCTGGTCCTGTTGGGGTCAGCAATGTTAGCCCAAGGTGAAAGAAGTTGGGTGAGTCTAAGGTCAAGGTCAGGATCTGGCCAGGGTTAGGGCAAGCTGGGTTCAAAGCTGGGCTCAGGTGTGGTTGGGGCCCAGTCATGATCCCATTTCATCTGCAGAGGTGCTGAGTCCTGTGAGCCGCCAGACAGAGAAGGAGGGACACAAGTGGGGCGTGGAGCAGGGACGGCAGGAGCTGTATGGGGCCCTGGCTCAAGGCCTCCAGGGGCTACAGAAGACCCTGCGTGACAGCGAGGAGGTGCAGAGGGCCCGCACCACTCGCTGTCTGCAGCTGCTGGCCCAGGAGATCCGGGACAGGTGGGCAGTCTGGAAGCTGTGGGAGGGAAGGGAGGACAGGGGGAGGGAGCCCAAGGTGGGATGTGGGATGAGGCAAGTGGGAGAGGCCTGAGTAAGGGGACCTGGGGGCTATAGAAGGTTTGAGGGACAAGATGGGATGAGAGGCAGTGGGGCAGCGTGGGAAGCTGGGAGGAAGGAGGAGGAAGACAGGAAGCTGGAGATGGGATGGGGAGGGAGGCTAGGAGATCAGGAAACTGGACATGATATGGAAAGCTGAAGGGAGGAGAGATTGAGGGTGGCAGAGGCTGGAGAGTATGGGAGGTCGGAGGGGCAGAAGGTGGGGAGACAGAGGCCAGGCAATGAGAGGCTGAGAGAATGGGAGGCTGGAGGTCAGGAGGAGGGGACAAGGGGCTGGGGGGTTGGAGGTGGGGGAGTAGAGGTAGGAGGAGCAAGGTGGGCAGGCAAGTTGGGAAAGGGGACAGATACTGGGGAGATGGGCACATGGGAGCTGGAGGAGGCTTGAGGAGGCAGGTGGGCAAATGGGAGGCCAGAAGGCCAGGAAATAGGAGGCCCAAGGCTGAGCAGGGAGTGTGGGTCTAGGCTGCACTGTCCCCTCAGCAAAAAGTTCCTGTGGGAGGAGCTGGAGCTGGTGCGGGAGGAGGTGACCTTCATCTACCAGAAGCTGCGTGAGTGCCTGGGGCCCGCGGCCAGGAGGGGGGTCCTCCTGCGGCTCTGGCCCCCCTGAGTCCCCTCCCCCCACAGAGGCTCAGGAGGACGAGATCACAGAGAACCTGGTAAACATCCAGAAGATGCAGAAGACACAGGTGAAGTGCCGCAAGGTGAGCAGAGAGGGTGGGACCCTGTGTGAGTTGGGGACATGGGAATCCCTGCTGGCCTCCACTGTCATACCGGAGCCGGAAGGACTGGGTTCACATCTCAGCTCTGTCGCTTAGCTGCTGTGTGACTGTGGTCAAGTCACTTCACCTCTCTGGGCCTCAGTTTCCTTCTCCGCATAATGGGTATGACACAGTATCCCTACCTGAAGGAGCAGCTGCATGAACTGCATGCTAAACACTTTGAGGGCAGCCTGACATGTCATCAGTGCTAAACAAGGGTCACTTTTCACCATTAGTGTTATGACCATGGTTGCCTCACACACACTTCCCACCCCTTGGCCTCAGGTCCTGACCAAGATGAAGCAGCAGGGATATGAGACATCCAACTGGCCGGAGACTGAGGAGATGCCACCAGGAGGCAGTGGCTCCTGGAGGGATGACCTCCAAAAGGAGCTGAGTGACATATGGTGATGCCCTGCTCCCACTCTAATCTCTGACTCCTGACCTTCATCTGCCTTGCCCTCCCGCCAATCAGATCAAGCAGCGACACCAGAACCTGGAACCCACCTGAGTCCAGGCCACCCTCCACCCTTGACCCCTGGTCCCCACCATGGGCCGCCCTGCCCCAGCCCTGAGCGGTCGGGAGTCCCCCAGGGCCCCCAGCTCCCCATCTCCCCACAGGTCTGCTGTGCACTTGCTGCAGAACTGCTTCGATGGCTTCACCATGTCCTCAGGGGGCCGCCCCAGGGCCTTGAACCTCCGGGGTGAGGGGGGATGAGGCGCAGTCTGGGGTGTGGGGGGTCATTCTCCAGTTTCACACATGGAGGTCATGTTCAGAGGCTATATTTGGGGGTCACATCTGTTGGGGCTTTTTCTAGGGTCCCATTAAGGGTATCTATCCTGGGGTCACTCAAGGTCACTGGGATCTTTTTAAAGGATCCGTGGGGTAAAATTCAAGGGTCACTGAGGTCATACTTTGGTCTCACATTGGGTCACATTCAAGTGACATAAGGGACACTGGCCCTTGATCACGATGCCACTCAAGGGTCACATTCAGGGTATGTGGGTAAAAGGCCAGAATTGCACCTGTCGCTCTTGCAGGCTACAAGGGGCACCGAGGCCTGAGCCCTTTGCTCCCCTCCTGGGACTCAGACTCAGACTCAGACCAGGACCCTTCTCAGCCACCGTTCAGCAAGAGCCGCTCCTTCCCATCTGGTATGGAACCTCCCCTGCCCTACCCAACACTTCCTTTCCTGGCCTGCCCTCCAATGCCACAGTATGGACCCTCGAAGTTCCCAACCTGGGCATCTGCTCCTGATTTCCAGCCCTGGGGTCCTCTGGACCAAGCTGGACCCTGACCCACTCTCTCTCCACAGCCTGAGCAGCCGGGACTGCTCTCCTTGAAGACCCCTCCAGAGAGAAAATAAACTAGCCAAGACCCTCTTTCATCTGTGGACTGTTGCTCCTGCTGCCTCCTGTGCCTGAGAATGACCACACCCACACCCAGTTTACTTTCCAGTATTGGGGAGGGTGTGGGGACCCCAGAGGCGGTTCAGAATGTGTAGACTTAGGGTCAGGGGACAGTGTGAGGCCAAATTTAATATATAACAAGGTCAGGGGTCAGACTGTCCAGATATGAGTATCCAGACAGGCTCCTTCACACTAGCCACCGGAGCTCCTTTCTGGGGGGCCCTGGTGCTCTAGTCTACTGCCCCAAAGGGGAAACTGAGGCACGGGGAGGGAGGGTCCGAGGTCCAGGGTCACGCTCTCACCCGGCCCTCCTCTTCCCTTCAGCGCCCCCACCGCCTAGTTCTCCCTCAACCTGCATCCTTCATTCCCTCCCAAATTTGTCTTAACACTCTCCGGGCCCCCAAGAGCAACAGAGGCCCCGCCCCGGACCATGCTAATGAGACGACGCGAGTCCCCGCCCCACGGGGTTATGCAAATGAGACGCCCGCAGGCCCCGCCCCTCTCCCCTTCCCTGAGTCTGCGCGGCGCTGCCGGGCCGACGGCGTCTCCCATCTCTGTGTCCGCCCGCGGGGCCTGCCGTCCGTCCGTTCGTACTGCCACCCGGGTGACGTCTAAGCGGAGCGGGGGCTCAGACCGTGACAGCCTCGAGCCGGTGAGGGAGAGGGGCTTGGGGCGCTCCCGGCACCCCCTCTCGCGGGCAGACACCCTCGGTCTGTCTGTCCCGCCAGGGTTCAGCTCCTGCTGTTCGGGTCCCTTGTGGGTCCGGCGCAGGGAGGGGGAGGGGAGGCAGTGAGCTGGGGCTTGAGAACGGGGCTCGGGGAGGGGAGCGTGGAGAGGGAACCCCGGGCCGGAGAAGTCAAGCGGCGTTGGTGAGGGTGACTGTAATTGTGTGGTTGTCATTTTGTGTCAGTGTGTGGTTGTATAACTGTAATTGTGTGGCTTTGGGGATGCCTGTGTGGTCTGTGTGGTGTGTGTGTGACTCTCCTGTGGCTGTCATTGTGTGGCTGTCATCATGGGTGTCACTCCGAGGGTGTGTGTGGCTGTGTTGTTGTGACTGCTATCACTGTGGCTGTGTGGGGCTGTCTTGGTGTCTGTACGGTTGTGTGCATATGACTGCCATTGTGTGTTCCTTCTGATGGTGTGTGGGGGCCCATTTTTATGTCTCAGTGTGTGGCTGTGATCATGCGCCTTTCTCGTGTGGCTTGGTGTGCAAATCCGTGTCATGGTCCATGTATGTGCCCTTGTGTGGCCATGTGGCTGAGCTTGTGGATGACATCGTATCTCCAGTGAGCGTCAGTGTGGATGAGAGACTGTTAATGTGTGTGGCTGTGTCGGAGTGCCTGGTAATTGGGGGTGTGACGCTGCCGTGACCGGTTTGTGACCCCCATTGTGTGCGGTGACTCTTTTTGATGTAACTCTCAAGTGTGTTGGCAGCCCTGAGGCTGTCCCTGGTGATGGTGAGGTGAGTGCTTGTGTGGGGCTGTATGTGGGGCTGTGAAGTGTATGAAGGACCTTTTCTTGTGTCCCTGTGACTGTGTGTGTTTGTGGGGGGGGGGAGTTTGATCTGTGTGGGTGTCTGTGACAGGCCGTGTGCACACTGTGCCATGTGTGTGAGTGTACAGTTGTGTGTAGTGGGTGTTGGGCACCTGTCTGAATGAGCAGGCCTGTCTTGTTCAGCACAAGCAAAGTGCCTGCAACACAGCAGGCACTGGATCCTTTTTGGTGGGATGGACAAACGCTGTACTGTGTGTGTGTGTGTGTGTGTGTGTGTGCATATGTTTGTGTGTGTGGTGTGGTGTTTGGGATGGAGGCTGTGGCTGAATTGTGTACTCTAAGGGTGCCAGCATGTGTGATTGTGTCTCTGGAAGGGTGAGGGGCCGTGGCCACATGGGCATCTGAGATCTCTGGTGACCCTCACCCCACATGTCACACTGCAGAGCAAGCTGCGTGGATGGGGCACTGGACCCAGAGTGCCTACCCTCACCTTCCTGGGCCTCAGTTTCCACATCTGTGCAATGGGGTTGACCATCCCTGCCCTGCTGGCCGCCAGGAGCGGCTGTGAGTCTGTGGGTGTGGCGGAGGCCTGTGGGAAGCCATAGGGCCCTTTCACAGGTGAGGTCAGCCTGGGAGAATGGGTCGAGCAGGTGTGGCCCTGTTGGCCCCTCAGTGCTGGGGACTGAGGTTAGACTGGGGGGAGAGGGGGCTTGTTGGGAGAAGATAGCCCTCTCATGATACAGAGAGGCAGACAGGCTGGGAGGAGGGGGAGAGGGGGTGGCAGCTGGGATAGAAGGAGGGCCTGGCCATCAGCCCGAACCAGTCAGGCGCAGCCCATGGGGACAGGAGAGAGAGGCCCCTGTGGGCCATGGGGGAAGGGACTCAGAGGAGGAACCTGGTGGGGGTGGGGGACACAGAGCATGGGGTCCCTTATAAAGCACATAGGGAAAGAGGATGGGGTCTCCTAAAAGCCAGTGGGAGTGAAGATGCTTCTAAATGGGCCCTTCTCTGGGGGGGAGGGGTCCATTAAGCTGGAGAAGTCTCTTCCAAAGGCTGAAGGGAGGTGACCTGTATGGTAAGGAGGAGAGACCCTCCTAAAAGGCATGTGGGCTGTGGGGGGAGAAGACCACTACAGAATCTCTGGGATCCCCGGCAGAGGATGAGTGAGCTGGTTGTGTCAGGGCAGGCCTCCCATGGGCAGGATCCTGGATATTCAGAGTCATGGCCAGAAGGCTTAGTGGGTGGAGCCAGGGCTCCTTTGTAGTAGTTCTGGGGCCTGGGGTGGGGGGGATCATGGTGTGGCCAGAGGACTCTACGCAGGCAGGTGACCAGAGCCTCCCCCTAGGCTCCGCCCTGGCCGTCCCATTCCCTCCCCACCTCCACAGGCCCGGCCTTCACCATGGCAGGAGGGAGACCTCAGTCGAAGAGGAGCTTCTCCATCATTCCCTGCTTTGTCTTCGTGGAGGTGAGGAACCCAGTAACTCTCCCCCCTGCCCGTTCGCCCCCCAGACTCACTCCCAGACCCTCAGCGGGGAGGAGGCGCGTTCAGAAGTGACACTCCCGGCATTCCAAGCCTGCTCTGCCTACCCTTACCGCAGAGCTCTGGGTACCAACCATACCCCCTTGAGCCACAGTTCCCTAGGCTCTCAAATAGGCTTAATCAGAGTCCCTTTCTCCTAGGGCAGTTACGAAGGTAAGATGTATTAATTCACGGGAGGGGCTTAGTATGATTCCTGTCCCCAGTAAGGGTTGTACTTCTGGGAGCTGCTAGCACTTCTACTAGTAGCATTATCTTTCCCCCTGTTGGCCTGTGCCCCCCCCCCGCCCCTGCTGACCCCTCTCTCTGTCTGAGCCCTGGCCAGTCCTCACTTGCTCTCCCCCATCCTACCTCCTCTGTCTTTTGCATTTTACTAGTCCCTTCTTTTTCTCCTCCCCTCCCCTTCAGTCTTCTCTTTCTGTCTCTGTGTCTCCCAGGCCCAGACCATTCCCAGCTTCTCTCTGTCTCTCTCACCCTTTGTACCTCCCTCAGTCTTGATCTCTCCATCTCTCCTCCCCATCTCAGTCTCTCTCCATCTCTGTGTCTCTCACCATGGCCCCAGCTTGGACCTGACCCTGTCTCTTCTCTCTCTGTCCCCCTCCCATTACCGGGTGGCAGTCAGTGCTCCTGGGCATCGTGGTCCTGCTTGCTTACCGCCTGGAGTTCACAGACACCTTCCCCGTACACACCCAGGGGTTCTTCTGCTATGACAGCACCTACGCCAAGCCTTACCCAGGGCCCGAGGCTGCCAGCCGAGCGCCTCCTGCACTCATCTATGCCCTGGTCACTGCTGGGCCCACCCTTACGGTGAGACTGGGGGTAGCCTTGGTCAGACCCAGGCGGCAGGAGGGCCAGGTGGAGGTGGGTGAAGGGTTGGATTTGAAGGCCAGGAAGACCCTGCCTTGATCTTGCCCACAGATCCTGCTGGGGGAGCTGGCGCGTGCCTTTTTCCCCGCGCCGCCCTCAGCCATCCCCATCATCGGGGAGAGCACCATCGTGTCTGGGGCCTGCTGCCGCTTCAGCCCCCCACTGCGGAGGCTGGTCCGCTTCCTGGGTGAGTGATGTGGCCAGAGGGTCAGCTATGCAAAGGAGATACGGGCCAGATTCAGCCGCAATAGGGATTTTATGGGGAAGAGGCCCTAGAACTGCCATGACAGTGACCTCATGAGGCAAAGAGGGATGTAGGTAAGGCCAGGCACAACGGAGGTTCTAGGGACAATGGTGGGGCTTAGGCCAACCATGGCGGCAATGGTGAGGGCCCCAGATTACTACAAGGAGAGTCTCAAGGCAGAAAAGGGGGACATAGGTCCAGGCCAAAGACCAGCCCACCCCTCACCCCACTCCAAACAGGAAAATGAGACCCCGCTGTGCAGTCCCAGCCCATGGTGTAGGAGAAGGGCAGAGCTCATCCAAAGTGATGGTCCCTATGACAGAGGGCCGGAGACCTAGCTGTGGGTGATTGTTGATCCAGGGAAAAAGTGATCAACTCAATAACAGTCCAGGGCAGGCGTAAAGAGGCTCAGAAATGCCATCAGGATGGTCCTTGGGAGTTCGAGGTATGGGCCCGATCCTGATGTCCTGCTGTTGAGGACTCCAGCCCAGCTATATTGGGGTTTCAGGGGAGGACCCACTCCTGACATGGTAGTAACCCAAGGGGGACAGAAGCAAGAGGCTCAGAGTACCATCACGGTGGGCCCAAGGGGAGAGGACCTTGGCCCAGCAATATGGGATATGGCTTTAGGGGGATCCTCAGCTGTGCTTTAATGATGGTCACAGGAACAAGGTGCCCAGATGAGCCATAGGGGCTCACAGGAGGAGGGCCCCTGGGGTATCAGGGGCCCAGCATGAATTCCCTCTCCCACCCCACCCCCAGGGGTCTACTCCTTCGGCCTCTTCACCACGACCATCTTCGCCAATGCGGGGCAGGTGGTGACCGGCAACCCGACGCCGCACTTCCTGTCAGTGTGCCGCCCCAACTACACGGCCCTGGGCTGCCCACCACCCTCGCCCGACAGGCCAGGGCCCGACCGCTTCGTCACCGACCAGGGTGCCTGTGCCGGCAGCCCCAGCCTCGTGGCCGCTGCGCGCCGTGCCTTCCCCTGCAAGGATGCTGCTCTTTGCGCCTATGCGGTCACCTACACAGCGGTGAGCCCCAGAATAGGGGCACAAAAGTGGGGGGCAGCCAGTGGGCAAGGAGGCCACTCTGGGCTGGAACCTCTGATTCCTTCCCAGGGTAAAGTCACGCCGCAGTGCTGCGACACTGTCCCTAGGGTGACCCCCCCTCCTTGGCTGGCCTGATGCCTGCCCGGAGTCTGAGTTTATTGCTCTGTTCTTGACTGCCTCTTTGGGGTCTGGCCACGCCCCCTGGCCCAGGAATGCCAACCAATGGGACCAAAACACTGTTCCTGGAGCACTGCACTCCATTCCCTGCAGCCTAGCCATGTCCCCATGATGCTACAGGTCCCTAAATATTGGCTGGGAGACTGGGAGGGTGGGCTTTCAACTCGGTCTCCTGGAGCCCAGGAGAGAGGACCCCTTCCCCACCCCCACCCCCGCTTTGTCCTTGCCCTTTCTAGATCTGGCCACGCCCCCGACTTGACCCACTGGGACTACCTCTGTCCCCAGCTTTTCCTTGGTTCACACCTCCTGTTGCTTTGACTCCTTTTTCTGGAGTCCAGGACTAGTTTCTGTTCTTGGCAATGGGTCCCTGGGGTTTGGGGATTCTACCTCCTGGAGTTCCTGGACCTGCCTCCTTGGGCCTTGACTCCACTCTCTGGTTCTGAGACTGTACGCTAACCTAGCAAGCATCTTTCCCGATCTGTGACTAGTCCTGGGGAGACCTGGGCCCCAGACTCTGTCCACTGCTTTTTGGTGCCCTGGCCACGCCCCCATCCCTGCAAGGGACCGCTGGGAGTTCACGACTTCATCCTCGAACTCCTGTGCCCCTGGCTCTGTTCCCCGGAGCCCCTGGCCACAGCCTCGGGCCCAAGGCCATTCCCAGGGATTCTGGCCACGCCCTCTAGCCCGGAAGGCAATATCCACTTGGGTTCGGCAACTGTGCTGCCATGCGTCCCCTGACTGGTCTGGCTCCCACAGATGTACGTGACTCTCGTGTTCCGCGTGAAGGGCTCCCGCCTGGTCAAGCCCTCCCTCTGCCTGGCCCTGCTGTGCCCCGCCTTCCTGGTGGGCGTGGTCCGTGTGGCCGAGTACCGCAACCACTGGTCCGACGTGTTGGCGGGCTTCCTGACAGGCGCTGCCATCGCAACCTTTCTGGTGAGCCACCTTGCCATCCATTCCAGTATGGGAGACCCTCTATCAGCATTCTGACCCAAGAAGCTGGACCACACGATAGTGAAGGGTGTGGACTCTGTGTGACCTTGGGCGAGTCCCTTAATCTTACCCTGCCTGGATGTTCTCACCTGTGGAATGGGATGACAGGACCGGGACCAGGGTAAGTAGAGTGAGGTCCTTGCTTTGAGTGCAGAATTTAAAGGGCCACCAAGACACTCAGGAATCAAGATAAATGTTTTAATGAGATATTTTTAAAAGCCGAAATTAATGCAAAAACACATAATGTCCAAAATATCAAAAACTTAAAAGACAGGATCAGATCCTGCCTTTGCACCACTTGGCTTTACTTGCCTCACCCTAGTCACGGCCCTGTGGAATAAATAATAATAGTACCTACCTCTTAGTAAGGTGGAAAGAACAATGCCTGGCACGTAAACGTACTGGAAAAATGTTAACTGAAAACCTGAGCCTCAGTTTCCTTACCTGAAAAATGGGGATGGTATTTACGCTACTCCCACATTATTGGCTTCAGGTCTCAACATGCCCCTCTCACTCTGTCCCAGGTCACCTGTGTTGTACACAACTTCCAGAGCCGGCGGCCCTCTGGCCGAAGGCTCTCCCCCTGGGAGGACCTGGGCCAAGCCCCCACCATGGAAAGCCCCCTCGAAAAGTTAAGTGTGGCCCAGGTAAGGGGGGCCGGGGTCTGCTCCCGGCTGGAGAGGGTGGTGGGTGGAGGGGGACCAAGGAGGCAGGAAGTCAGGCAAGAGGTGGGGGTCTCCAGGCCATGGGGAAGTAGAGGGATTGCTTGTCTCTGTGGACCTAGGTCCTGGGGGACAGTCACACAAAATAGAAGGGTGTGTTATGGTTAATCCCAAAAACTCTAGTTGTCTTTTCCACCGGCTTTCTGCCTGATGAGCCCCTCATGGCTGTGGCCAGCGGGGCCCAGGGGGCCACTAGCCCCTTCCCTCTGCCTCTTTGTCTCAGGAACCCGAAGCCTGCAGGCCGCATTCGACACCGGCACGGCTCACCCCATCCAGTGAGTGTCGAGGGAGTGGGGGGATAACCGGGGGGACTTCCAGGTCGCAGTCACTGCCACAGAGGTCTCGCCTATGCTCTCGTGGCCCTCTCCCAAGCTTTCTGATCCCCTGACCTCTGACCCTGACCCCCAGAGTCGCAGAACTGTGCCCGCCGTGGCCACCTGATCCCCAGCTGCGTGTCCTCCAGGGCTCCAGCCATGTGTTCGTCGCCCCGTGTGCCCCGCCCTCGATTGAGGTCTGAGCCGACGCCCCTGCCCCTGCCCCTGCCCCTGCCAGCACCAACGCCCAGCCAGGGCCCCTCACCCTCCTCCCCTGGGCCTGGGGGGCCGGGTGGGGGTGGTGGACGTGGTCGGAAGTTGCTGCTGCCCACACCCCTGCTGCGGGACCTGTACACCCTTAGTGGACTCTATCCCTCCCCCTTCCACCGGGACAACTTCAGCCCTTACCTGTTTGCCAGCCGTGACCACCTGTTGTGAGGCCCCACCACCCTCCCAGAATCTGCCAGGTCCCCATTCCTTCCCTGCCACACGTGTGTGTGCGTGTGCCATGTGAGTGCCAAAGCCCTCTGTGCACAAACCAGCCAGGCCTAGGCATTAGAGGCTGGCTGGAAGGACAGTTGAGGGGCCCCCTGCCTCTCTTGCCCTCTGAGACACCCAAGTGGGCATAACTGGGAGGTGGGCCCTTGCCCCTAGGATTACTCTTTTAAGGGCCAAAACTTGACCCCATTGGCCATTGCTTAGCCAATGGGAGCCCCCAGTTCTAAAATTTCTACTTAAAAGGAGTTTACTCCAGCCCGTGGGAGCCTCCCCTCACGTCTTAGAATCCTCAGGCAAGAGGGTAACTCCAGTTAGTGTTCAGCGTCTGAACAACCAATAGGAGTCCTTGGTTTTCAGAATTTCTAGGATGGGTGGGTATGATTCCAGTCATTGGGGGACCGCCAATGTCTAAGTACGAGCAAAGGAGAAGAGGGAGATGGGGTCATCCTTTGTCATCGGGTCCTCTCTCAGATCCAGAGAGTCCAGCTGGAGCATGGGGGGCAGGCTCCCCCATGGCAGGGTCCTTGGGGCACCCCTTCCTCTCTCAGCCCCTCCCCATGTGCAACCTCTCACTCAGTCCCTCCTAACTCCCAACTTATACAGGGCTTGCCCCAGTTCAGAGGTTTTGGGGTTCAGGGTGCTGTGTCTCCCCTTGTCTGTGCCCAGGTCGCCCCAAACCCTTCTTATTAGGGCTATGGGAAGGGACTTTTTTTTGCCTTGGAATCTGCCCTTGTTCTTTACACTGCCCCCTGCCCCGGGCCCCAGCCTCCTGCAAATGTGCCATCATGGGGGAGGGGGGGCATGGATGGAGCAGAGAGGGCTCCCCTGCCCCAGGCAGCCAAAGGCAGTGGGCAGAGGAGACACTGCCCCCCTTTCCTGCCCCCTCCTTATCTTTAATAAAGACCTGTTTGTAACAGAAGTTTGGCCACCTGCCTTCCTCCTCCCCCAGGTGTTGGAGTGTGGAAGAATTTGATTGTTGGTATGTAGGTAAGGTGAGACTGGGAGTGCGTTTATTGTCACAGTGGATCTGAGAGTGATTATGGAAAAGCAGTGCGGGGTCATTGAGCCAGCGACTTGCATCCTGGCTCAGCATCTCCTGGTTGCATAACCTCAGGAAAGTTAATTAACCTCTCTGTTGTATTGTTTCTTCATCTGTCAAATGCAGACAGTCCCCACAAACATGTAAGGCACACAAACAGATGGTGAGGGGCCTCACATGACTGTCTCCTGCAGGCAGGTGGCCTGTTTCTGACTATGGCCAGGGTGCAGAGGACACAGGGAATAGGGCAAGGGCTCTAGAAGCCCCCATGCCAACCCCCTGGCTGCATGGATGGGAGCAGGGGTTCTGATTGTGACATTGTGCTGAGACCCAAACCTTGAGGACCCAGTGGAAACCAGGAGGGTAGGAGGGGCATGGAGGCACAGACCTCCCCACAGCCCACTGTGGCTCTGAAGGGCTTCAAACAGGCCATTCGGGGCATGGAGTCATTCAGGAATCAGGAAAGGGTTAACTGCTTTCCTCCCCCCCCCATTCTATTCATTCATTCATTCATTCATTCATTCATGCATGCATGCATTCAGCAAACACTGTGTATCACCTACTGTGTGCCACATGCTGCGTAGTAGGCACAGGGGCTGTAGCAGTGAACAGAATGGACACAAATTTCTGCATCAGAGAGCTAACATTCTAATATGTGAGAGACAGACAATAAAATAAATAAGCTAGATACAGATTCACAATTCCAAATTCCAAAAAGGTCTGAAAACCAAAATTTTTTCATAACCCATTTGTGGCAAAACCTGGCCTTTACTGACATAAGGTTATTATAGCTTTTATTTATTGAACTAGATGTGAATATGCTTACGTTTCATTGCAGATAAAGGAAAGTGTTTGATTTTGAGGTGCTATCCCAGGCCCCACTAGGGATGTTACATGATACATAGTATTATACCATAGTACCTTTAAAAAAAAAATCTGAAAAATTCTGAATTCCAAACTCTAGGATCAAGGGTTTAGGTCAGGGTTTGGGATCTCTGATATATTAGATATTGATAAGTGATAGGAAAACATTCAAGCTAGAGAAGACAATGGGAGAACTTTGGGATGGGGACAGAGTTTGCAATTTAAAGAGGCATGAAAGGGGCGCCTGGGTCGCGCAGTCGTTAAGCGTCTGCCTTCGGCTCAGGGCGTGATCCTGGTGTTCTGGGGTCGAGCCCCACATCAGGCTTCTCCGCTAGGAGGCTGCTTCTTCCTCTCCCACTCCCCCTGCTTGTGTTCCCTCTCTCACTGGCTGTCTCTCTGTCAAATAAATAAATAAAATCTTAAAAAAAAAATAAAGAGGCATGAAGGAGGGAGGAGAGAGTCATGTAAATATGGCGGGGGGAAGGAACGTTCGAGGCAGAGGGAACAGCAAGCACGAAAGCCCTGAGGTGGGAACCGGCCCGCTGTGTTCAGGAAACAGTGAGGAGGCCTGTGCTGCTCAGGTGAGCCAGGGAGGAGGCAGATAAAGGGAGAGGAGGTGGGATAGGTGATGGGGCTGATTGTGGGCCGTGGGAAATGATATGGGGGCATGAGAAGGCTTAAGCAGAGGAGGATAGAATCATGGAGCCCCCTTCTTCACCAAACAGAGCTCCTATTTTCAGGGATCACACCCCTGAGAGCCATGGTTCCTTCTGTCCCACAGCTACCTCCACTCGGCCCAGGAAAGAAACAAAACTTCAGCACAGCGGACAGCATGCCAGCGCAGGCAGCTAGCGCTGTCCGCGGTCCTGAAATTAAGTGCTGGCCAAGAAAGGAGAAAGTGGGGGTTGCCAGACACAAAAAAGCATTTGGGCCTGCTAGAGAGGGTGGAGACAGCTGGCCTCGCCTTGTTCACACCCTCATCCCAGGATGGATAATTTTAGGTAGAAAATCCAGACTGAGGTATACGTACTTATTCAAAAGACTTCTCGATATGCCCCTGTAGGTCCCACAGAATCTCTAACTCAACCAAAATCGAGTTCTGGTTTATAATGTAAGTCAGACCACAACCTTCCTCTGCTCAAACGCTCTTGTGTCTCCCCATGTATCCTGGTAGAAGCCAAAGTTCTCCCAGTGCCTCAGGGCCTTTGCACTTAAAGGTGCCACCGCTCGGAATGCTCTTCCCCACGCATCTACATGGTTCGTTCCCTCAGCAACTTCAAGCCTTTAATTAAGTGTCACCTTCTCAGTGAGGCCTGCCTCTACCACCCTATTTCAAAATGCAAAAAGCAAACAACTGGTCCTTCCAGAATTTTTTTCCCCCGTGCAAAATTTTTTTGCATACACTTGTCATCCACTCACAGACTATTTAAACTCTTCATTATGCTTAGTGGACATTATCTTCTCTCTCACTAGGATGTGAGCTCCACAAGGACATAGACTTAGTTGTCTTTTTTTTTTAAGATTTTTATTTATTTATTTGAGAGAGAGAGCATGAGTGGGGGGAAAGGGCAAGGGAGAGGGAGAAGCAGACTCCTTGCTGAGTAGGGAGCCTGATGTGGGGCTCAATCCCAGGACCCCAAGATCAAGACCTGAGCCGAAGGCAGACGCTCAACCGACAGAGCCACCCAGGTGCCCCCTTAGTTGTCTTTTCACTGCTGGAGCCCTGGTGCCTAGAACAGTGCCTGGCACACAGTAGATGCTCAATAAAATTTTATTAAATGAATAAATTAATCACTTGGTGCTGAAAAACGAGGGAGAAGCACAGACTGACTCTGAGCTGTCCACTCCCCTGTCCCCTCACACTTTGGTCCTCCCTCCTCCTGGAAGCTTCTCTACAGTAAGGGTCCTTCCATCAGGACATGAAGACAGGCATCTGAGAAGTGAGAGAAAGAAGTACTATGTGTACAAGAAATATGCCAAACATCTGCATCTCTGCCAACGTACTCAGTCTATATTTATGAGCACCTGCTGTGTGCTGGTGCCATTCTAGGAGCTGAGGGCCGAGCAATGAACAAAAGAAAGAATCTCCCTGGTGAAGCTGACATTCTAGTGATGAGAGAGTCAATAAAGACATAACATTGGAAATTATAAGTTATTTGAAAAGAAATAAAGATGGATAAGCAGTTAGTGTAGGGCACACACTTTTACACAGGTGATCGGGGAAAGCCTCTCAGAGTAGGTGATATTTGACCAAGACCTGAATGGAGTGGGAAAATGAGCCACAGAGATATTTGGGACCTGAGTGCTCTCAGCAAGGGAATATCGAGTACAGTGGGGCTGTGCTGGTTATGCTCCTGTGTATGTAACTGCACGACTATGTGGCACTGGTGTCACTACTGGGTGCTTGTGCATTTGGAGTGTTGCAAAGTGAGGTGAATCATGGTTTGTGCATCTGTTGGGGGGGATTGAGATGGTGCGTTGGACAAGGAGTGTAACAGTGTGCTTCGTGTGTGTGTGTGTGTGTGTGTGTGTGTGTGTGTAGAAAGAGCGGCAGGCACATTAGCCGAAAGGAAATGTATCTATGTGTGTGCATGTGTGTGTGTGTGTGTAATAGCAATGGTATGGTTGTATCAGAGTGTGTTTAAGTGTGTGTGCAAGGCTAAGGGTGTGGGGAAGTAAATGTGGGAAAAAGTGTGCATGGGATGCTTTGTGTCAAGATAGGAGAGGGCTGCGAACACGTGGGTGATGGGGGTTCTGGAAGCAGAATATATGCAGAGATGCCATGGTGTGTGTGTGTGTGTGTGTGTGTATGCGCGCGCGCACACGTGTGTGCAGGGGGGTGTGGAGGTGCTGGCTGTGTGGGTGGGTGTATTGGGGGATGTTGTGGATCTGTTTTCTGGCCCCAGAGAGAGAAAGCCCAGGAAATATCAGTTCCGCCCCGCCCCTGGGTCTCCTGGCAACAGCACCACTTTGAAGTTACCAGGAGACAGAGTTGCCAGGGCGACAGGGGTGAGTGGCAGCTCTGGGGCGAAGTCTGGGTGAGGAGATCCAGCCAGCCATCACTTAACCACTCACCTTGTTTCTCCTCCTTTCCCAGTTTCTCATCAGTTCTATCTTCCTTTCTTCATTCATTCGTTTAACAAGCATATATTGAGAATTTGCAATGATCTAGTCACTGTTCTGGACGCTGGAGATACCTAAGTGAACCAGGCAAGGTCTCTGCCTTGGCTGTCCTTTAGTCTCCCACCCCCTGTGTCTTTGTCTCTCCTGCCACCTTCTTTGGTCTATGGTCATGCCCGTCTCCCTCATCCCAAGTAAAACCCAAGGAGCCCCCAGGCCAAAGAGGAAGCCAGGTGAGACTCCTCTTCTCACAGACCCTCAGAGACGGCTGCTGATGTTTTGCCCACGAACGTTCCCGAGTCTGCAGCCTCCAACGCGAGCTTGTGCCAATACTAAGGTGAAGAGAAAGAAGCACACAAGCTCCTCCATCACTCACCTTCTCGATTGTCATTGGGTGACATCAGCAGAAACACACACAGACACATCCATCACAATATTCCTCTGCGATATCATGAGCTCCATTGTACAGGTGAGCAGACTGAGGCTAGACTTTAAGTAATGTGTCAGTGATTAGGGCCTGTTTCCTTCAACTCTCGACCCTTATATTTGTCTGATTAGCTGATTAGTTCACAATAATATTCGTGCTGCTTTCCTCAGCCGACTTGCGCAAAGTAAGGGGCTTTTCTCCCTCAAACTCCTCCATCCCCCTTCCCTCAAGCTAAGTTATTTCCCCCTTCACCGGGGCAGGAGCTAGTAAAAGCCAATCTAACTTTGATGGCAGATCCATGAACCAATGGAGAAGCTAAGTGCATTGTAACCAATGAGACCTCGGTTTAGGCGGGATTAAGGGCAGGAACGGGGCGCTGATTGGACAGAAGTATGTTGCGAATGGCGGAGGCGCTGAGGCGGGCGCTAAACCTGGGCAGCTCGGCAGAGTCCGAGGAATACACAACTGAGGCTGGGCCGCCTTTGCTGCTGCTTGGCGGTCCAGGGTCTGGAAAGACGGCGCTGCTATTCACGGCGGCCCTGGAAGCGGCAGGAGAGGGCCGAGGTCCCGTCCTCTTCCTGACCCGGAGGCCTCTTCAAAGCCTGCCCCGCGGGAGGGGAGCAGCGCTCGACCCCCTGCGGCTACAGGTAACCGAAGGGTGGGACCGAAGGCGGACTAGTTAGTACCTGAGCGGATTGAGGATTGAGTGACAGGTAGACAGACCAATGGAGGGGACGAAGGAAGAGCGATTCTGAGCGGCCATTGTGGGGCGGAGTCATGAATGAGCGGTGGGGGGAGGGGGGGGCGGGACCATAGGAACCGTTGTTACGATTGGGAAACCGTTCCCTGAGGGGGCGGAGCTTAGCGAAAGGAGACGCCCCAAAGGGGTGGGTAAGAGGTAGGGCTAAACCAGTGTCTTGTCTGGACACCGGCTTTTCTTTTGGAGCCAATCAGGAGGTTTTCCGTGGGAACATTGCCTTAGAGACCTGGCAAAAAAACCATACCTGCTCTCAGCTAATAGGGGAGTGATAAATGCAGGATAAAAAAAGGGGGTGGGGGGTGCCTGGCTGGTTCAGTTGGTAGAGCATGCGACTCTTGATCCCAGGTTTATAAATTCGAGCCCTTCCTTCGGTGTGAAGATTACCTAAAAATAAAATATTTTTATATAAAAAAAGGGGGTGGGTACAAATAGAAGAGTATTCAACCACTCTCAGCAGCTTCTCTCTGGAACCAGTTATCTGGGGCCTGAGAGCCTAGTGCTGGAAAGTGTACGGAGCAGGAAAACAGGTATAGCAGGGAGCTTGGCTTCCTGAGCTGAATCTGGTCTTTTCCTTTTTTCCTCTCTCTAGAAGATCCGCTTCCAGTACCCACCCTCAACCCATGAACTTCTTCAGCTTTTGTGCTCTGCCCATGAGGCCCGGGGCCCAGCCCCCTCCCTCCTGCTGCTGGATGGCCTGGAGGAGTACCTAGTGGGAGACTGGGGGCCCCAGGAAGTGGCCTACTTGGCTGCCCTGCTTCTAGACACAGCTGCCCACTTCAGCCACCAGATTGGGCCTGGCCAGGGCTGTGGGCTCATTGTGGCCCTCCAGATCCAGGAGCAGGGAGACAGTGGGGATGCCCTGCAGCTGTCGCTGCTCCAGCGGTATTTCCCTGCCCAGTGCTGGCTGCAGGTGGATGCACAGGGCCCGGGACAGCACTGCCTCCGAGCCTGCCTGGATCCAGGCGGGCAGGGCCCTAGAGCAGAGTGGTGGGTGGCTTTCCGACCAGATGGAGAGATGACAGTCACCCCATGGCCTGCCCAGGCTGGTAACCCCAGCTCAGATAAAGGTTCAAGTTCTGAAGGCCAGCCTTGAGTTTGGTGTGTGATAGCCTCTCTATGCCTCAGTTGCCCATGGCTGGAATACTTAATTCAGGAACATGTGCAGATTCAAAGACCTAAAGAATATAAAGTGCTCTTTCTCTTTTGAAAAATAGTATCACCACGTACCGATTATGCCCAATCAACGTATTGTTTTGCTCTTCTGAACTTTATAAAAAGTTTCATGATAAATGTAATCTTCTGAGACTTCCTTCTTCTCCCACCCAACATTGTTATTAAGCTTAGGCCAGGGGCACCCGGGTGGCTTAGTGGGTTAAGCATCTGACTTCAGCTCAGGTCATGATCTCTGGGTCCTGGGATCGAGCCCTGGGTGGGGCGCCCTGGCTGAGCAGGGAGTCTGCTTGTTGCTCTCCCTCTGCCCCCCCCCCCCGCTCAGTCCTTTTCCCCTACTGCATATAATTCCATGGCTGACTATACGCCATTTTATTAATCAGATTGACTTATTTCCTGCTTATGAACATTCTTGCACACATATCCTGGTTCACGTCTGTGAGGGCTTTTAGGGTATATATCTAGAAGCGGAATTGGTAGAGTAGGTCTGCCTATGTTCATCTTTCCACCGTTATGTCAAACTTTTACAAAGTGGTTAAACCAGAACTCCCAGGGAGCCACCTGATGACACTGGTCACATCGGAGTACTCTCTTAGAACAGGGCCTGATTCAAAATACAGCCTTACAAAATAGTGGTGTTATTATTAGTGGCAGAGACTAGCTAGAGGCACATCCCACAGATTTCCTCTCCCTGGGTCTATAGCTATACTACATTTTCCCCGGCTGTCTGTGGTTCTAGCTGAGGTCCTGTGACTGTTTCTGGCCAATGGAATTGGTAAAGAAGAGGTGATTACTACTTCCTAGGCTAACTCCCTAAAATGGCCCACCGAATCTTCTGCTGTTTGTTTTGCTTGTTGGTTGGCAGGACGCAGAGGACCATCCAAAAACCTCAGGGTGGCCCTGGGGGATGGATGGTGAAGCTCCAGACCAGAAGAGTCTGGGCTTCCGACTCATCCCAGAGACGGCTGCCCACCTAGAGGTTTGCACTGAAATACGAGAGAGAAAGCATTTGATGTGTTACGTTACTCATATGAGGAGTTGTTATGGCAGCTAATATAACATATACTGACTGATTCATTTTATTATGATTATTATTCACGTTGCCAGATCCAGAATTTCAGACAGAGCTCGAGGCCTTTTTCTGCTGCCCCTATGGCCTGGGCCCCGGGAAGGACGGGGCTTATAGGATGTTTGCAGAAGTCATGATGGGAAAAAAAAATACACACACATAACATGCATACACACATACACACACACAGCTCTATACATTTTAAAATACCGAAAGGATGTACTGAGCAGGATGGATTGGGCAGAAAGCCGAGGTTCGCAGTGCCCCTAGTCCTGAGGGAGGCCTCACCAACCCTGCTCAATGAGTCTTAGGCCTGGACTAGCAGTTGAGGTCATGCTGGTCAAGCATCTGAGGGCTGGAGTCCTAGGAGCAGGCCACGTAGTTGGGAGGTGAAGGCTCAGCGCCTGGGATGAGGCTGTTCTCATAAGGATTCGAGAAGGGGCCATTGGATGAGTCCCCCTGGGTTCCCTGGGAGCCCCCTGAGCTGTAGTCAGTTGAGATGCCAGAGTCAGACACCATAAGGTACAGGTACTTTATGTGGGGTGGGGTGGGGGGCAGCTCAGGGGGCAGTGCCCTTGGGCGCAAGAGCTGGGAGCTGGGATCCAGGATGGTATACTCAAAGCTGGTACCCAAGGTCCCCTCTGGCACGGGCTTCAGGGACAAAGCAGATGAGCAGGAGGATGCTTCGGAGCCTTTATCCATGGCCACTGTGTCCAAACCGCCATCAGGCCGCGGGAGAGCCTCACTGGGTGGGCTCCGGGGCAGCAGCCACTTGTCCAGCACCAGGTAGGTGTCCTGGGTACGTTCACTGCCCACGGGCTCCAGCAGGGGTCCCTCATCCTCTGCCCCTGGCTCCACCGCCTGTGTTGCCCCCCAGCAGCGCTCAGAGAGGACTTCCAGGGGGGCGGGTGGGTCCTCTGCAAAGGGAGTGCAGGGGCTCCACCAAAGACAGCCCTCATTCTGGTACAGCCACAGCTGGGGAAACAGCACCGGCCTGCTCAGAGACCTGCGGTTCNNNCGCAGGAGCAGGGATGCCCCAGGCCCTGAGGGGACAACCACGCCACCTACCTGGAAGTTACCCTTGTGTGTGGTGAAGAGGCCCTCAAACTCACTCTCAGGGCTTGGGATGCCAGGCCAGATCTTCTGCTTCAGAGCCCTGGTGAAGCCAAAAGAACCAAGAAGATGGGTATGTGTCACTGAATACCCACCAGTACCTCTTAGGAGCAGGGGCACAGATAGACCTAGCCCCTTGTGATCGCAGTGGAGGCAGAGGAGTGCATAGGGGCGAAGGAACAGAGGCTCTGGCTTGCACCTGCAAGGCCTACAGGTGGATGACTGGAACAGGGTTTTGAAGGATGCATAGGAGTTCAATATGCACTGATGTTCCTTCCCTTCTCACTCCTTTCCATAATATTCCCCCAGTGTACTCTGAATAAAATTCAACCCCCCCACACACGTACACAGCCCTGCAGATGGCCTGACATGTTCTGACCCTTGTCACCTCCCTCACCTCATCATTCACCACTCTCTCCTAACACATTCTGCTCTAGCCACAGGGCCCTTCCTGGCAGCCGCCTCAATGTTCCAAGCTCATTCCCACCTCAGGGCCTTTGCACTTGCTATTTCTTTTCACTTTTCATGTGGCTGCCTTCGTTAGAAGGCAGGTTTCCATTCTGATTCACCTCCCAGAGGCCTTCTGTGATCATCCTGTCATGTCCCCATGCTGCATTTGTTTCTGTGATATATCACTTATCACAATGCATAATCAAATACCCATTGGTTCCCTTGTTGTTTGACTCAACTATGAGATCCACAAGGTGAGGGACATGTTTGTTTTCCACTTGCTCCTCAGTGCCTAGCACACAGTTGGCACTCCGTATGTATTTTCCAACCAAGTAAATAAACAAGGCCTTGAAAGACACCTAGGCGACTGCTTGGCAGACAAGGCAGGAAGGGCATTCCAGGCAGAAGGAACAGCATGTGCCAAGGCTTGAGGGTGTGAAACCACATGTTATGTGCTAGGAATTCCAAAAATCTCAGTACCATAAAGAATCTAAGGAGCTTGACAACAGGGGCAGGAGGCACTCAGGGTGTTGAATCTTTCCATTAAGTCCATCCGGGGATTTTACAAAGGTTGACCAAATTGGGAAAAGGAACAAGCAAAGGAATTCAAGAAGGAGCAGCCACTGAGGCTGAAGAAAAACCAGGTGAATGTTCCCAGGCAATTTTAACTAAGTCTGGGCTGGTCTCGCTTGCACCCCAGCCCTGCCACTGACCCCTCACTGTGTGTCCCTGGGCAAACGCCTTCCAGTCTCTGAGCCTAGCTTTCCACAGCAAAAGGAGAACGGTGGGGAGGGGTCTGGGCTAGGTGCCCGAATGGGGCGCTCACCGGCGGTGGGAGAGCAGGGCGAGCACGGCCAGCAGCAGCAGGATGAGCACAAGGATGAGGGAGAGCGTCAGGATGAGGGGATCCAAGTCTGGGGAGCAGGGGGGAAGTCAGGGTGGTGGGAATGCCCCATGCTCCGCCCCAGCTCCTCCTGCGCCCCTACCTGGAGCCTCACCACTAGCTGTCAGCAGCGACGCAGGCTCAGACCAGGCGCTCCAGAAGCCACCGAAGCTCGGCTCGGCCATACGCGCGCGTACCATGAAGGTGTAACGGGTTCCACCCCGGAGGTTGCTCAGCACGCACTCAGTACGACCATCCAGGATCTCCACCTTGGTGTGTGGGGGGGGGCGATCAGAGGAAAGGCTGGGGGGTGGCACTGAGCCAATCAGAGAAAGGAAGAACAGGTCCCAAGCGAGGCCATGAGGGGAAAGGGCAATGAAAGCAAGAAGCGTCTTCCAGTAAGGCTCGGGGCCAATCCGGACCCGGCTCCAGGGAGCAGAGGGCGGAGGGGCCCGAGCCTAGAGGATCGGGACCTTGAAGGGGTCTAGTGTTTGGGTCACTGGGGTAAGTGGAATTGGGTCCAGGTGGACTGAGGAGGCACTGGGAAAGAAGGCATGTCAGTGGGCGTGGAGGTGTCTCGGTCAGGGAGGTGACGGGCGTCAGAGGCGGGGTCTGGAGGGGCGAGGCCAGGGGGCGGGGCCGTGGTGACCATCTGGGCGGGATTTGGAGGGAGGAGGCGGGGCTGTCCACCACGCAGCCTCTGAGGCTGGCGGTAGGGGCGGACTCACCTTCTGTGCGCCCCCCGCGACGTTGCCAGAGGAGATGTTCACTTCGTAGCGGATGAGGCTGGCCACGGGGGCCCCAGGAGGCGGGAGCCAACGCAATACCACGTGGCCGCCCTCGTCGGCCCGCCGCGCCAGCAGCCCCGCGGGGGGGTCCAGGAGAACTGAGGAAAGGGGTTGATCAGGTGGGCGGTGACCGAGACTCCCTCACCGGACAAGGTCCCCATTCCCTGTGCACTTACCCACTTCGTTGATGTGGATGATACGGCGATAGCGTGGAGCGCCCGAGGATACCGCTGTGACGCGCAGCTCTAAGGGCACGAAGCTCGACGTGTCTGCCGTAGGCAGCGAGCACCAGAAACGCACAGCGCCGCGGGCCGTGGGCGCCTGGTGCAGGCTGCATGGCTTCCATGGCTCGCCCCTGTGCGTCAAGGAGTCAGAGAGGCAAGGGAGCAATTGGGGGCACAATCTGTTATTGCCTGGACCGTGGGAGCATTTGGGGCAAGACCGAGGGGCGTCCCAGCCCCGACCCACGCGATGCCTTAGTCCTATCGGGGGATTGCTGTCCCTGCCCTACAGTTTGGGACTGCTCTCCAACAGAGATCGCGGGAGTGTTCCAACCCCAGTCACTAGGCTCACTAGGCGGGCTGTCAGCCCTGATCCCGCGGGCTTCCCACCGGTGACCACCTGGTAGGTGCCATCTGGCCCCTGCCACCAGCAGCTATCCCAAAGCGCAAGCTCCGGGGCGCGCTCTGTCCTGCCCACTTGCCCCCTCCTCAGAGCGTGGGGGCGCTCCACCTGCCTCGCTGCACTCACTCGAGCTGGTAGAAGAAACTGTAGTTGTCGGGGCCGACCCCGGCGCTGGCCGCTTCCTCCCAGAAACACACCAAGTCTTCCAACCGTTCGGTGAAGCACAGAAGCTCTTCGGGCCCGCGGGCAGCCAGCAGGGCCGCTGCGGGTGGGAACGAGGGGAGGGGGTCGGGGGCGCCCAGGCTTCGGGCCACCGCGTCCTCCCCCTCCCTCCTGCTGTCTGTGCGAACCGATAAGAAAAACGCCCCGCCTCGCTCTCTACCCCAAGCGGGGCCCTTGGAAGGGTCCCCAGAGGTGGTGCCCCCCGAACTCCCAAGCACAGGTTGCTTGCCTTACTGTTCCCACACACAGCCCCGCCCACCCCACAACGCGCTGGACTGCGCGCAGCTTGCCAGGCCTCCGCCTCCAGGTGCCGGCCCCGCCCCAGGCCTGGCCTGGAGTGCCACTGGATGTGTGCGGAGGTGGCGGGCTCCCCTATCGGCCCCGGCAGGCTGCCGGCGGCCCGATAACGCCAACCGTGACCCCCTCCCCCGCCCCTTCCCTCAACCCAGGCCAAAGGATCCGGCGCCCGCATACAAACCATGTTTACAGTCTCCAGCGGCCCGGCCCCTCTGCTTTGTCCTCCCTCCCTCAATGAAGGGTCGGCAAGGTACCCCTCTCCTCGGGGACTCTAGACGTCGAGGCCTAGACCCAGCACCGCCCTTGCCCCATTAAGATATATCATGTCCCAGCCTCCCTGAAAAGATAAAACGGGAAACTTATGTCCCCCTCCAGACCCAGTCTGGAGTCTTAGACCCCAGCATGCTACACCAGGTCCCAGTCTAAGAGGTTCAGAGACCAGCTTGGCCCCCAAGACCAGAACTGGAGGTTCAGAACCCAATATGGCCCTCAGGACCCAGGCTGGAAGCTCAGGCCTGAGCATTGTCGTCCAGGACCTAGTGCAGGGGTCCAACACCGGTCCACCCTTACCTTTACTTTCAAACTTGGGGTCCAGAGGTCTGGGTGGGGAAGCCCAGGCAGCCCCAGCGAGCAAGAGACAGAAAGAGCTGACTCCAGGCCAGAGGCGCGCCCAGAGGTGATCCATGATGCAACCCCCCCGAGACAGGGGGCCCAGGGCCCCTGCCCCCCTTCCGCCCCTGGCACAATCCACAGCTGGGTCAGCAGCTGCCTCCGCCGGACACAGCTGACCAGGCACTTCCCGGCCAGGCGCCTCCAAGTGGCAGCTCCCCCGAGGGGGCGGGACTACACGCAGCCTGGGCTGAGATAAACGGGAGGAGGCCGCCCTGCTGGTCCCGCGGGAGGCGGCAGGGGCACTCAGGGGCCCCCCCGCAGCCACTTGGGGGTCCGGAACAGTGCCGGGTTCTGCGGCAGACACACTCTCTTACTGTGTGACCCTGGACAGGTCACTTATCTGAGCTTCTGCCTTCTCATCTGTAAAACCTGGCTTGGCAGAGAGCAAACATTCCAAAAATGTAAGATACTGGTATTATCGTGCGAATCAACATCTCTTCCCAGTCTGGGAAGGAATAAATAATCCTAATAGTGACTGGCGGTTGAGTGTTTGCACGGTCCTAGGCAGTGTGGCCAGACGGTATGTACCCTATGATCCTGTACTGATAAAATAACATATTCTGGGTATTGAGATTTGTGATTTTTTTGGAAAACAGTTTTTTTTTTTTTTTACTCTTGGGATTTTATTTTATAAGGAATGTGCAGTTCTTTTAATAATTTGGAAAGTAATAAAGTACACACGGTGAAAGCTATTCACTTGGGTTGAGCTTCTCAAACGAGGGTAAACACCCCCACAAGGGTACCTGCCTGGCGTAGGGGCGGGTGTTCGCGCCTGCCCTCCCTAGACTCGCCAGTCAGAACACTCTGCTTCCTGGAGCACCGTGATTGGCTCAGGGTGGGCATGTGACCCAGATGGATCCAATGAGCCTCCATCCTGGGACTTTACCCGAAGTCACTGGGGGAAAAGAATTTGCCCATATCCCATTGGCCTAGACTTAGTCACATGACCACATTTTGCTTCCAGGGGGACTGGAAATGAGTTTTCTACTTTGGGAGGCCCGCTAAAAATCAGAGGTGGTTCTGTTGCCATAGAGGGTGATTGGATCTGGTGGGGTGCAGGGTGTGGGGTGGACACAGTTTCATTCTCAGAGCAAATCAGAGCCCAGAGACAGCAACACAATCCTGATGACATCTTCTGAATCCCTGGATCCAATTGTGACTGAAGTGGCATCCACTGAACTTTTCATTTCTGCGAGCCATTAGTTTTCCTTTTTGCACATCCGTTTGGACTGAGTTTTTGAACACTTGAAGCACAGAGAACCCTGACCAAAGTGAGATATAAAGGGGCACCTATATGGCTCTGTCACTTAGGCATCTGCCTTTGGCTTGGGTCATGATCCCAGAGTCCTGGGATCGAGTCCCACGTCAGCTCCCTGCTCAGTGGGGAGCCTGCTTCTCCCTCTCCCTCTGCCCCTCCCTCCTGCTCGTGCTCTCTCTCTCTCAAATAGATAAAATCTTAAAAACAAACAAACAAACAAACAAAAAAAAACAGTGAGATATAAACCCCCTGGCTGGTGTTCGGCACAGAGTGGAAGTTTCTCAGTGAACACATTGTTATGATTGTGGTTGTTGTTAGTTATGACTGTGTCGTGGGTGGCCCTATGGCTCCCTTTGTCTCTGCCTTCTCAGTTTCCTCGCCCTACTCCAGTTCAGAGACACCGTGCACCCCTCTCCTTTCATCTCCACACCCTATTGACTTATGGGTGATGATGGTATTTGTCTCTGATCCCAATGGGTTTTCATTTCTTTACTCTCCCATATACGTGGCAGAAAAGAAGCATAGCGCCCCCCCCCAAACGCTGGGGAGTCCCAACCCCTGTGTGTGTGATAGCCCACCCACCCTCCGCATCTGGTCATGTCTCATCCAAACCCTTTCATAAGGCTCTTAGAGTTTTTCAGGTATTGGTTTTGGTTTTTAATTTCTATCGTGATAGAGAACATGAGGCATGGGCTGAGAACAGACAAGACAGACCTCCTGTTTCATAACTTTGGTCACTATTTTCATCCACTTCTGTCAGTTCTGATGTGTCTCCACCAGTTACAAGATTTCTCTGGGGAAGGGTCTCTCCCCCCCACCCCCGTACCCTACCTGCCCTCTATGTTTACGGGATGAAGCTTTTCACCCTGCCACCCATGGGCTGATGGCTCTGGAATGAGGACCTGGTGCCAAGAGGGTCAGAGAGGTGGTGTCCAAAGGGCTCAAGTTGGAGGTGGGGGAGTCATGGGGTACAGAGCACAATGGGCTTTACTAGAGAATGGGACCTCTCTGGGAGAGGACCCCTTTCCCCACTTCCATGGTGATCAAAGCCAGGCCCGAAGCTGCCCCTGGGGCCCATGACCTGGAGGGAGAAGGGGGCCCCCTCAGGTTGAGGAGACTGTGGTTCTGTGCCGGGCCCCTTTCTTCCGCCGCAGCACAAAGTCTCCGGGGGCGACTGGACTCATTGCATAGAAGACATTGGCGTTGTCAGGAATCAGGAGCTCTGGCCAGGGCGGACATGATGGTCAAAGGCCTGCACAACCTCATATTTGCCCACAAAAGGCCTAGGTAACCTTCTGCCATTCACCTGTCTGTTCTGCAGAACCACCCTGGGTCCCTTCAGCCAGTGCTAAGCCAACCTCATTCTCCTCTCACTGGAACCTGGACAACCTCCCACTCAAAGCCTGCACAACCTCGTGCCTCTCCCACCACACACCTGAGCAACCTCCTGCCACTTCCCTCTGGAGTCCAACCTGCGCTGCAAGGTGGGACAACCTCAAGTCTACCCAAGCCAAACGACTTCCTACTCCCCCACCCTTCCCCCCAGCCAATTCCCAGCCGAGTTCATGCTGCTCTCACCAAGACCTTGGACAACCGCTGACTTCCTACGTCCAGCCTATACAGTCTTGACAGCCCTCACTCTTGCCAGCCAAAGCCAAACAGCCTCCTGTATTCCTTCCTAATGGCCCACCGACCTCATGTCATGCCCTTTAGCAACTCGCCTTCCTGCCTCTCCTTGAGAACTGGGCGACCTCCTACCTGTGTCTGTACTGAATGACATCGTGCCCCCCTACCCTGAATTTCACTACCATGTGGCCCTCTCCCGTGCCAAGTTCAGATAACATCAGAGTCCCCATGCTGAGCCGGGGCAAGCTCATTTCCTCACAGATTTAAGCCCAGACCGCCTTTAGACTCCTACCCCACCAGGCTGAGCCTGAATGACCTCATGATCCTACAAATTTAAGCCAAGACAACCTCCTTTCCTCCCTCTCCCATTCGACCTTGGACAATTTCATTTCCCCATAAATCCCAAAAAGACACCTTCAGTGCCCCTTTCGCTCACAAAGCCAAGGCAATCTCATGACCCCGCAAAATCGAGGCACAAATTTCTCCTGCCTCTTACCCACCCTGCTTCATCTTATCCCTACTCTGTGTCAGAGCCACCTCCTGGCCCTGTGAGACCAGCCTTGACCCTCGTCAATCTGCTGCCCTCCAAGCTAACAACCCCCAGCCCAGCCCACACGCAGTCCCTGCTCACCCCTGTCCCCAGGAAGGACTTGGAAGAGCTGGTAGTCCCGGGCCCAGGGCTGAGCCACATTGTGCTTTTCCAGGGCTCGCTGCACCACACTGGGAGCCTTGTCCTGACTGGTGAGCTGGGAAAAGAAGGTGGGTGGTGAGGTGTGACCGCCAAGCCCCAGGGGGCAGGGCTGCCCCAGCAGGTTCCTGGCCCAACCCCTCCCTCACCAAGATGCTCCGATACAGGTTCCCGTGGTCATTGTCAATGCTGACGCGGATGACTCGAGCCTCCGATCCCTGCTGCCCCGGTAAGGAGATGTGAGAGCTGCTCGGGGGCAAAGCCAAGGGCCGGGGGCCCACCGGGTCCAGGCTCAAGGGCAGCTGTAGGCAGGAGGGGTGGGGGCTGAGTGGTGGGAGAGTTACATGTCCCCTTACACAAGCGGAGCCTGGGGACAGGCAATTAGGCCACACTCACAAGCCCGCATCTCTGCAATCCCATCACATACAGACCTTCGTGCCCTGTGACAAAAACAAATTTACACATGACCCGTAAACACAGCACAAAGCTGTGTCCACACACAAGAAGTCCTGCGTGCACAGAGGGCAGCAAGTACACGCACGTGCCTGTAACTGCGGAACATCCGCTGGTCTGTGGACAGCCCCACTCAGGGTCCCATGGGTATGGTGATATTTATGCCCGTGTGTCCCCTCTAGGCATGCCAATTCCTGGGGACACGCATATCCTTTCAAAAGAATAATCACACCCCGGAGTGCCCCGTGGGTGAGCTGACTCACCCAGATCTGTGCATTAGCCAGACCGAGGGATAGTCCCTCAAATAGGGCCATGAGATGCACACGTTCTCCTGGACAGACAGACACCCAGAGTGCCCAGCCAAGCACCTGTACAGTCTCTGATGTACATGCCCGGCTGTGAAATCCCATGTACACACACACACACACACACACACAGAGCCCTGGATGCCCACAGGCACACAGGCACACAGGCACACAGGCAGGCCTCGTACCTTGGTGCTAGGGCCCTGGGGCCCTGGAGAGGCCGGGGGACTGCCAGGAGGAGGGTCTCTGGTTCTAGGACTAGATGGGGGGGACCCTGGGGACAGACTGGGGGAGATGCAGAGCCTGAGGTCGAGTGGCTGCCCTGACCTCTGACCCTGCCATCTCCAGTCCTTTCACTAACTGGGATGCTCACCTGGAGGTGGGGGATGAGGGGTCCCCAGGACTCCCTCCAGGGGATGAGCCCCTCTCTCGGGACAGCTTTCTAAAGGCAGAGACAAGGGATGAGGATGAGCCCAGACTCGGTCCCAGGAGCAGCCTCCCATCTCTGCACCCATCACCCCCCGGCACACCCCAAGACTCACGCACTGAGGCGCTTGGTGAGGCTGATTCGCCGCCGGATGCGTGGGGAGCTGGGGCAGGAGGCAGCGGGTGGCTCAATGACACGGGAGACTCGGTAGCTGAGGAGACAAGGTTCACTTCGGGGTGGGTTGGGGCCAGGAAGCGGCAAGGAATGAGATGAAAGCTAAAATCAGCTGGGAGCTGCACTGTGGGTGTGTGTGGGGGGGAGTGGGGGGGGTTGGGCACCAAATGTCAGGGTCGGGGTAGCAAATGGGGGGTTATTATGGCATCAGGGTCTTATTAGGAATGAGATGGGACAGCTTGGTTGGGAGGTTACACAGGGATTCGCAGAGTGGGACTGAGGAGTAGAATTTGGTCAGAGAGTTCAAGGTCAAATAATCATTGGCGTCAATGATTAGGGTAATGGATTCGACAGAATGAATAGAAACAAATGGGATAGTTGAGTTGGGTCATCAAATATACACCAAAATTGGAGTCAGTTATTCAGAACTAGGGAAAAATGACTGGGCTTAGAGATTCAGACTGGGGTTACAAATGGGGTCATAGGTCAGACAGGGTCAGAAGGTGGGGAAGAGAACAGATGGGACAGGTGAGTGGAATGGCCAGCCGTACATTAAAGGCTGAAGTCAGAAAGTCAGATGGGGTCAGAATTGGAGGTCGGAGGTGAACTGGGGCCCTCACTGGGCTGGAGAAGGTGCAAGGTCACGGGATAGGGGTCAGGGCTCAGGAGGGTGCCTGAGGAGTTGGAGAGGTACGTGGGGTAAGTGGTCCAGTGTGCCAGCCAGAATCAGCCAGGGTGGGGGCTGGGCTGGGCCACGGTGCGGGGGAGGGGGGTCACCTCTGCTCCTCGCCGAGCTGGCGCTGGGCGCGCAGGGCAGCCAGGACAGGGGCGCGGGGACTCAGGCGGTAGCTCCGACACCGCTCCTGCAGCTGCTGGATGTGGGCCAGGATCTCCCACTCCTGAGGGGGGCGGCCTCTCAGAACCCATCCCTGCCCTGCCCCCAGCCTGCCCCCCCCACCCAGGTGCCCACCTCAGTGTCACTCACCTTCCTCCTCTTCTCAAAGTTGATGAGATCCCCCTGGGGGCAAAGTTTGTCTGAACTGGAGCCTCCAGAATCAAGGATTGAGGGTCAAGGTCAGGGGCTGGGATGTCAGGAGTCCCATTGCACTAAGGGGCCTGGGGTAGGGAGTGGGGGCTCGGGTATGGAGTGGGGGCAGGGTCAAGGGTGGGATGTCAGGAGAGGCTGGGGTCAGGAGTCAAGGGTCAGGGGTCAGACCTCCAGCATGTCCGGCAGGGCTGTGTCCAGCATAACCAGGTCCGTGAGAAAGGTGCCAAGGTAGGGGACAGGGCCTGGGGGCAGTTTCTGTGGTCCCCAGAACTTCAGTCACTCTCAGCCATCACTGACCCCATCACGTACCACCCCATACTGTGGGGATCCTGCTTGGCCCCCATCCCAAACCACCTCACTCACTGGGGGCAGGCTTCCTGGGAGGGTGTCCTCCTCTTGGGGGCCCTCTGTGGCCTCCTCCTGGAAGGAAGGGAAGAGCAGTCCTGGGGTCTCTCTGACCCTTCCCTCAGGGGAGATGCCTCAAGACCCACCATATACACCTCTTTTGCTTTCAGCAACCACCCGCGGGTTGTAAAGGCCAAACCCAAGGAAAACTGAACGAGGCACCGGCCTGTCATCCATCCCCCGGCAATGCCCTGCACCCTGCCTTCATAGCATCACTCTGTCTGTAATTAATTATATAATTGCCAGCGGTTATTAATTGTGCGGTGTGTCTCCCTATTTACGGCCTGATTTCTCCCCAGGGCAGGAAGCCTGTCCGTCAGGTTCACGGTGAGGTCTCCCGGCTCAGTGCCTGTACACGGCAGGTGCTGAATTCAGAGCTCCCTGTTCCTTGATCTCTCTTTTTTTTAAAGATTTTATTTACTTATTTGACAGAGAGAGAGACAGCCAGCGAGAAAGGGAACACAAGCAGGGGGAGTGGGAGAGGAAGAAGCAGGCTCCCAGTGGAGGAGCCTGATGCGGGGCTCGATCCCAGAACGCCGGGATCACGCCCTGAGCCGAAGGCAGACGCTTATCCTTATTTGGGACAGTCATTCCTTCGCAGATATTTACTGAGCAGCTACCCTGGGCCAGGCACTGTTCAGAGCACTGGGGAGGCAGCAGTGAGACAAAAATTCTGGCCTCCCAGAGCAGACATTAGCAAGGGAGAGACAGCAACAACGGAGCTCCACGGGTAGCAGGCAGAGGGAAGGGCAATAAAGGAGCAAGCGGAACGAGACCCGCAGAAGGTGAATGGGAAGAATGTTCTGGGCTGAAGGAACAGGATTCACATTCTGCGTATTCTGGATTCACCCTAAGAACCAGCATCCAATGACTATTAGAATCTCAATCTTGCCTACAGTAAGTCAGCCTTGCTGGCAGACAATTTTTAGTTTTGCTTATCAAAGTCAAGTCCAAGTACATTTTTTTTTTTTTTTTTTAGCTTTACTCCTTGCTATGACTCTGGCCTCGGGTGACCTTTTCCATGTAACTTCTGGTACTTGTTGAATGGATAAATAAGGCAGTCACTGAGCGTGAGCTATCAGGAGGGCCGCAGCACGGAGCGCAGCCCACTAACAAGGGGAAGGTCATCGCTGAGGCGTAATGAAAGGTCACTGAATGTTTTGACGAGAAGCGGTTCCCGGTTCCCAGCCCCAGGTCTCCTTTTTGGGCCTGGGATCCTCGGGGTCCACACCCATCTTTACCTGGGAAAGAATCTCTCTACTGCTGAGATGGTTGTTCTCATCGGAGAAAATCTGCGAAAGTTTTCTGAAAGTGGATAACCGTTCCCTGGGGGGGTCAGGGGAGGGGTCAGGGGTCAGCGGCTGGGAAGGTCAGAGCTGCGCTGGGGAGGACGTGGCACCTCAGAGACAAGCCCCCTCCCCCCTCCTCACCTGCTGACGGCGCCCCAGCTCCGCTTGAGCCGGTATATGGGGTTAGACTGCAGGGCGGACAGGATCGCGCGCAGCGAGGAGAAGTTCCGCAGTTCCCGGCAGCGCTGCGGAGCGGGGGGAGCCGGTGACACCCCACGCCTGACCCCCAGCTATGATTCACCTTTGATCCGAGACTTCTGACCCCAGGTCAGAAACCCTACAGACTAGCTGACAGGCTACCAGGACTCAGCCTCACTCCTCAGGACCCTCTTCCCTCCCCCACCTGCAGACCCAGCCCCTCCCCCAGCTGCCCCTCCATTCCCTACTTCTCACCTTGGCTGCCTTTGTCCCCACTCCTTACTTCTCCTCTTAGACGTGCCCACAGTATCTCTCCTGGACCCAGACCTCTCCTCCCCGAACCTATGGCTCACCCTGGGTATCAACCATCTACCCCGTTTCCTTCCTCCCTTACCACCCTCCCACTCTCCTGGGGCCCCATTTCTTTCTCTCCTTCAGCCTTGAGGCTCTAGACCCGCCCCCGCACAGTCTCTTTCGGGACCACAGCCCCCTTCTCTGGGCGTGGTTCCTCCTCCAACCCACCCCCCTTCCCATTACCCCCTCCCATCCCATCCTCTTATTCCTTGGCCCACCCAGTGTCCCTCAGCAGCCCCGGCCCCAGCCCTGGGCCCCGCCTAGGGTTTCCCTTAGGGGCACCTCCTCACCCCAACCCTCCCCTCATTCCCAGACCCTTGTCTTCTGCCTTCCCCCTCGGGTCCCCTGTCTCTCACCAGGCCTCGTCCCCACCCCCATGCCCCGCCCCCACGTCCCCTTCCCTGCCAACACGCACCTGGGCGACACAGATCCACTTTTCCAGCCGCTGCGCCCTCTGTGGGGCGGCCAGGCTCTGCTCTCCCAGCACGGAGCCCAGCACGCAACCGATCACCATGTTGAACTGGGTCACAGTGGCGCGCACCGTGGGGGCAGTGCTTGCGGCCCCTGGACGGTCGCGCTGTGACCACACGGAGCCCAGGCACTCACAGGGCCGCACGCGCGAAAAGAGCTCCTGGGAGGAGGGAGGTGGAGGGGGGGGGCGGGTAGGTGGGTAGGATCTGTGCTCAAAGGAATCTGGCTCACAATTGCGCCCCTGCCCCGTGCTCACCGCGTCCAACAGCGTTAGCTGTTCGGCCACTTCGTCTACACTAAAGTCTAGGAGCTCAGGGCCTTCCGGCACCAGTCCTTCCTCCTCTTCTGAGCAGCCTTCCAGGGAGTCTGGGCAGGGGGTCTGGGCAGCTCCGGGAGGTCCTGAGGGTGTATTAGAGGGGGGTTAAAAACTCTCAAGTTTGAATCCAGGACTGGCTGTGTGACCTTGAACAAATTCTTTAGCGTCTCTGAGTCTCACTTTCCTAATCTGCAAAGCGGAAACCTCCCTGGGTATTTTCAAGGGTGTCAGAGCAATGGTAACATTCATTTAGCACCTAAGGTGATGATTCACCCTTGGTGATTTAGCACACTAACCCAGTGAGGGAAGTACTATTATCTGCCTCCCATGGATGGAGAAACTGAGGCAGGAACAATTTGCCCTAAGTCCCACCTTCAGGAAATGGCAGGGCAGGTGCTTAAAGTCTAGAGTGGAAAAGAGAGGTGGTTTTATTTTTGAACCTATATTAAAATAAGATCTGTCTGCCCTATTCTTGCAGGGAGAGGTGGTATAACTTTGTAGTTAAGGGAAGGCTATTGTCAGTCCCAAGTTCAAATCCGAACTTGTCCCCCAGGCTTGCTATGTCAACTAAAGCAAACCCTTTAACTACCGCGTGCCTTGATTTCTTTATCTGGATTTAAAAAAAAAATTAGAGCTCATACATACCAGACTGCTATAAAGTACTCAATAAATAGGAATGATTTTTCCCTAGTGGGATTCTATGGTGGCGCCCCCTAGGGGACATTTTGAAGTTGAACTCTGCCACAAGGGGGCCGACCTGCACAGTGAATTTGTGCCACTCAGCCTCCAGGTGTCCCTCCAAGACATTTGTGTCCTTGGAAAACCTGTTTACAATAATCTGCACCTGGAACCCAACTATCTTGCTCATAAACACTCATTAGTTTGGCTCCACGAATGCAGGAACTGCCAAAGTCTGGGCTCTGTTTTGTTTGGAAATTACGAGTGTTGTTCACCATTCTAGAAAGCGAGGTCACCAGTGTTTATGCTACTACACCTGTGTGGCTCATTCTCCCCTGCATTAGTTGGGGTTTGTGGCTGTCACATTCACCGTGACGCTGTAAGAGACAAAGGCTCCAGACGACTTCATCACATGTCCTAGTAAGACATGCCCAAGGGCTGACATACATAGCAACAAGCATAGTTTATTATTGTGTAAACTGCTTTCACTTTATTTCTCCTTCATATTATAGTTACAGCACCATATTATTATTTTAAAATTATCTTTATAAGTCCACTTAATTATCGGTCCTTCACTTCAAATGAGGACAGATGGCATTGCAAAGTACTAGCTTTAAAAAGTTGGCATTGAGGGGCGCTTGGGTGGCTCAGTAGTTGGGTGTCTGCCTTCAGCTCAGGGCGTGATCCTGGCGTTCTGGGATCGAGCCCCACGTCAGGCTCCTCCTCTGGAGCCTGCTTCTTCCTCTCCCACTCCCCCTGCCTGTGTTCCCTCTCTCACTGGCTGGCTCCCTCTCTGTCAAATGAATAAATAAAATCTTTATAAAAAAAAAAATAAAAAGTTGGCATTGGAAAAAAAATTGCACCTAAGCTAATCAAATCTGCAGATCTGATGGCAAATATGGGGATAGAGGAACATGCAACATGTCACCATGAGACAGCAAACAGGTAAATGGAGAAGGTGAGACACTCCTCAGGACGAATGACTCATTTTTTCCCCTAATGACATTAAACAAAAGGCAAAGGGAGATTGTCATTGAACAAAAGAGACTTAAGAAATGAAAGACTATGAGACGCCTGGGTGGCTCAGCCGTTAAGCGTCTGTCTTCGGCTCCGTTCTTTGGATCGAGTCCGCATAGGGCTCCCTGCTCAGTGGGAAGCCTGCTTCTCCCACTCCCCCTGCTTGTGTTCCCTCTCTTGCTGTCTCTCTCTGTGTCAAATAAATAAAATCTTAAATAAATGCATAAAAAAAAGAAATGAAAGACAAAGTGCCTTGAACAGATGTTTGGATTTTGAAGAAACAACTGTAAAAAAAAAGACAATTTAGGGACAATGGGGGGATTTGAATCTGGACTGTTTTGTTGTTGTTGTTGTTTTTGTTTTTGTTTTTTAAGAGAGAGAAAGAGAAAGAGAGAGAGCAGGGTGGAGAGGGGCAGAGAGAGAGGGAGAGAGAGAATCTTATGCAGGCTCCATGCCCAGCATGTGGAGACTGACTTGGGGCTCAATCTCACAACCCTGAGGTCATAACCTGAGCCAAAATCTAGAGTTGGGCGCTTAACTGACTGAGCCACCCAGGCACTCCAGGACTGGAAAATTTTTGATATTAAGTAATTATTGCTGATTTTGTTGGAAATTATTGTGCACACAAGGTTATGTTAAAAAAAATCCTAAAAAAAGTTCTTGTCAGTTAAGGTGCATAGCAAGGTATTTACATGTGAAGTGTCTTAAGTCCAATTTGTTTTCAAATCATCCTGAAAAAAAATGTTTGTGTCAAATTCATAACTGTTAAAAATGAGCAATGGGTGTCTGAGTGTTCTTTATACTATTCTCTCTACTTTTCTGTATGTCTGCAATTTTTCATAGTAAAAAGTAATCCCAAAATAAAGATGTTAAAATAAAGTACATCCCAGAGCAGGGCATGCAGTAGGTGTCCAATAAATGTTCACGTACTCCTCTGACCTCAAGAACTCATACCCTAGAGTGGTACTTTCAATAGAATTTTCTGCAATGGTGGAGATATTTTCTACTCGTGCTGTCCAATGTGGCTACTGAGCACTCGAAATGTGGCTAGTGTGACCAGTAACTGAAATTTAAATTTTAAGTTCAATTTCAATAACTACATGCAGCTATCAGCTGCCCCGTGGGACTGTGTAGCTCTAGTGGTTTGGAATCAGCTGGTGAAATCCTGCTGGCAGAGGAAGAAGGATGCTTAAGAACCGAGGGGGAAGACAGAGGGATAAACTATATATAAATAAGATTTTGTCACCAGGGAGAAATAAGTGGCTGCTACTTTGTAAAGCAGAGAGGAATGTAGCCACTTTAATCTGAGGATTAAAGGACGGGGATTAGGGATTTAGATGCTTTTGAGATGGGGATCAGGTCAAACACAGATGGATGAAAGATGATACCTTATAAGCAGGATGCAATTATTCAATCAACAAATCTTGGTTGTTTCTGCCCCTGGGGACAGAGTCAGGGACAAGGCCAATGAGTGCTGTGCAGAAAAATGAGGCAGGCAGGGATGCAGAGTGGGAGGATATATTTGCTTGGAGATCAGAGAAAGGGACAAGTTGAACAAAGGCCTGGATGAAGGATGGATGAAGTATGTAGATATTTTTTTCCCACTCCCCAAAAGCTCTCTACAACAAAGTTTGGCAAACTCTATTAAAGGACCAGATAGTTTGCTAATAACTTACTCTACAAGAACATATCAGTATGTGCTCTTACTTCTTTTCACTTTATGTGATAGATTCTAATAAGTAAGAATCAGTGATAACAATGATGAAAATAATACTATTTGTCAAGCCCTCACTCTTTACTTATTTACTGGTTTACTGTTGTCTTCCCTGGGGAAATGGGAGCTCCTGTCCAGTTCTCCTGCCAAGAGCCAGTAGCTAACTATTTTTTGAATGAATAAAGAGGTCAATGAGGGAAATACTATTATCATCCCCATTTCACAGATAAGGAAATAGAGGCTCAGAGAGTGAAGTGACTTATCCAAGGTCACATAGTCAGCACATGGCAGAACTGGGATTTGAACCCAGGTCTCTGTGGCTCCTAAGGTAAGTAGTGGCCTGAGTTATAGCTAGAAACCAAGGGCATCCTGACCCAATGGTAGAGCATTTTTGTAGTTAGGATGGAGGTGTAGGGGGAAGTGTGAGACAAATGCTAAAACGTTAGACAAAGGGTCAATACCCCCATTATACAGGTGGGGAAACAAAGGCTCAGATGGGGTTAAGAACTTTGCCCAAGATTTGTCACTTTGTGAGGGGAGAAGCCTCTGGGCCCCATTCCCCTCACCTGTCCAGGCCTCAGGCTGCTCCTCCTCTTCCTGCTTCCGCTCAGCCTCCTCCAGGAAATCTCCCAGCAGCTTCTCTGCCTCCTGGGCCTCAGGCCCTGCTGGGGCCGCCCAGCCCAGAAAAGTGCAGACACTGCCTAGGTCCGAGTGGGCAGGGGGATCCCGGAAATCCTGAGGGTGATCCCGCAGCCAGGAGCCCAGCACGGACACCACAGCCCTGGCCAGAGTGGGGGGCCTCAGAGACCAGCCCGAAGCTCTGGACCTCGGGAGCCCCCACACCTCAGAGGTGACCTTGGGCCTCTAGGACCCCCACCCTCACCTATGGGAGACCAACCTTAAATTCTTGTTGACACGCAGACATCCTCCCTCTGTCTTCTTGACCTTTATCCTGGGAAAAGCAACTCCCCCATCAGGTGAAGAGGGAGGCTAGGGGGCGCTTAGGGGGCGGGAATGCCGGATCGAGTACCCAGGTGAGAGTCTGGGGGTGGGAACGCGGAGGTTTCCCATCGGTACTGACCCTGGAGGCAGGGGCGGCGGCGGTGGTGGCAGGAGAAGGCCCAGCACACGGGCGGTGGACACAAAGGCCCTGTGGGTGGCCAGGAAGGCAGGCACGAAGCCCGGGTCCTGCTCGTGGTCTCCAGACACCAATTCCCGCACCAGCCGCTCCAGCCTCGCCGCCCTCAGCGCCCGCACCTTGCTCGTGCGATAATGGAGGAAGGCATCCGCAGCGGGGCTGGGGGCCTGGGGGGGCAAGGAGGCGGCGAAGAGACACAAGAGTGGCCCCCAGAGCACACCCTTTCCAATCACACCCATCGCTAAGTACCACTCTTGCATCTGGTCTTGCGCATTTCTCTGAACCCTGCCTCCTGGACTCATGATTCTGCTCCACACCCAAGTGACCCTCGCAACCCGCCCTGGACACGGTCGTCCCCCCAGGCCCCGCCCCATGCCCTCACTTACTCGGCCCTCCCAGGCTGCTCCCAGCTCTCCAGCCGCGCTTCGCTGATCGTTCCAGATCCCAGGTCCCAGCCCTCCACCCCAGCCCGCTCGCACCCGGGGGCTTCAAAAGACCATCCCTCCCCTCCAGCT
Organism: Ursus maritimus; assembly: GCF_017311325.1. Classification (NCBI taxonomy): domain Eukaryota; kingdom Metazoa; phylum Chordata; class Mammalia; order Carnivora; family Ursidae; genus Ursus; species Ursus maritimus. The sequence continues at coordinate 49,234,336 of NW_024423786.1, read as the reverse complement.
CCGCCCCGTTAAACCTGGCCGACTTAGGCCCCGCCGTCCAGTTTAGTCCCCAGGTCCCGCTGCGGAACCGGGCCGCCTGGGGGCCGCCGCACTCATCAACCCCACTCACCTGGCCGCCCCCAGGTGCTTTTCTACCCTCACCTGGGCGCCTGTAAGCCCCGCCCTTCACTCGGGCCTCAGCTCCGCCCCTCGGCTTTGCCCCCGCCTCTTTTCCTCCAGGCCCCTCCACTCGGCCCCGCCCTCACCTGGTCGTCTCCCTCCCCGCTCCACCCCTCCCCTCCCTCCCCTGCCTCACCTGGCTACCCCTGGGCCCTGCCCCCGGGCTCAAGCGCTGACTGAGCTGCCGACGAAGGGAGACGCTGTACACCGCTCCGTCCTCGGTCTCCTCGCCCCAGTCTTGCAGCGGCGCCTGGACGCGGAGACCGGCTCAGGGCCGTGGGGGGCCCCCCGACCGTCCCCCCTCTCCCGTGCGGACTCAAGCCGGGCCTTCTAGCACCATTCGCCCTTCCCGGTCAGACTCAGCGAGACTCGGGGCGGGGTCCCTGTCTAGGGCAGTCCCCTCGGCGCCGCGGGGACCCTCCTCCTCTGTCCTGAGAAGATGGAGTGGCATCTGGGGACGTCCCAGGGTCCAGGCTCACGGAATCTGTTTCTGTCCCCTCCTGTAGATGAGCTCAGAGACGCCCCCTATCCTTAAGAGGTACCAGCCACTGCAGTGGAGCAGGGGCCGGGAGGCCCAAGGTTGGAACTCGTGGGCCCGTACGAAGGGTCCGATTTGCTGGGAGATAGGGTCCGGAAGGCGGGACCTGGGGTTTTTGGACCTCAGGGTCGCTAGGAACGTGGGGTCCGGGACCCCTGGTCCCCTTACCAGGGCGAGCTCCTTGCCCGCTGTCCGATCCATGGCCTGTGCCCGTCCCGCTCCACGGCGCAGCTGAGTGAGGCGGAAGGGCCGACGGGCGGCGGGCAGTGGCCGGGCGTTGGGGCCCGCGGGGTAGGGCGGGGCGACCGGGCCGTGCAGGGGCGGGGCGGGTCCCGTGGCTCTCGGATGCCCCCAGCTGGACCCCAGCGCTCAGCCCAAGCCCACGGAGGTGAGGTCCCGGCTCTCCCTATAGCTGTGTACCAATCTGTGCCCAGGAGAAAGGTCACCTCTCTCCCAGGGAAAGGTTCTTTTCTGTCTCCAGGTGTGGTTGAGCTAGCGTGTGTAGCTAAGTGGGGGGCCAGTCTGCATCCCTGGGGAGGAGAGTACCCTGTCCTCAAACGGGGAGGGCTGTTTCGCTCCAAGTGTGGGAGTATCTCTTATTATCCTGGAGGGGGGTGTTCAATCTGCGTCCCCAGCTGATGGGGAGTCCTTACTCCCCAGGTCAGAGAAGGTGGAATCTGTGCCCTGGATTTTCGGGGCAGCAGTCTTTGAGGAGGTGCAGGGTCTAGGAGAGGCAAATACCCAGGGGGCTGGTTGGTGACCTTTATTGCGCGATTCTGAGGCCAGCACAGGCTCGCCTTGGAAGATTTACTGTGGGAACTTCCGGTGGCCCGGCCCCCTTCTCTACTCCGGGCACCACCGGCCCGTTCTGCTCCCTTGTCCGGGCTGCGTTTAGCCTTTGAAGGGGCCCATGGGCCTGAGGCTGGACCCAGAGGGGTTGGGAGCTCCGCAGGGGCCCAGAAGCGCCAGGTGGACGCAAGGGTGAGTCTAGGTCTTCTTCGCGCGACTGCGTTTCTTGCTGCGGGATTCGATTAATTTCTGGGAACGAATCTTAAGCGCCGCACGGCTCACCACGTCGTTGTCTTCGTCCTCACTCTCCTCTTCGTCTGCGCAGGGCAATGAGGCGATCCGGGTTCCCATTCTTGGCTCAGATTTCCCTTTTCCCAGCCTTTACCATCCCCAACTGGGCCCCACCCCCCAAGCTGGCCCCACGCCAGGCCTGGGACCACTTTCCCTTGGTCGGCTTGGGCCCCCAGCCCCGCCTCTTTTCCCTGACCGTACTGACCGAAGAACTTGTCCTTGAGACTGGCAAGAGGCAGGGCGATGCGGGTGTTGTACGTGGGCAGCTTTCCCTCTATGGTGGAGTAGAACTGGGGGAGGGAGGGAGCGGGAGACAACAGAGTGGGGTGGGGTAGAGGCTGCAGGGAAGTCCTGTATTCCCTCCTCCTTACCCCATTCCAAGATATACCCTGATTCCCCATGACACTCCTCCAGTTTAGCTTTGCCGAATGACTCGTTCTTAGAGCGTACCGCGATACCCAACCCCGCCTCTTTGCCCCGTATGCACGCCCCTGGTCTCTGGGGTCCGGCCTCTTGATTTCCCCCCCACCCCAACGCCAGAGCACCCACACTCCCCGGCCCTGCCCACTGGCCTCGCGGACCCTCTGGAAGTTCTCCTCAAGCCTCACACGTTGTCCCTAAAGCTCATTTCCCACCCATAGACCTCATCCCTGGTCTCCCAAGGGGTGCCCCCGGCTCCCTGGTTTTCTGCCCCAGCCCCGCATCCTCAGCCCCGCCCTCTGGCTGTACTCGCACCTCCTGCTCAGCGAGGTGGCGCAGCATCTCTGGCACGTCGTGGCTCTCGAGTTGTGCCTGCAGCTTCAGAAGTTTTTCTTCCACGAGGCCCAGAAGGTCTGGCAGATAGTTATCTGCCTGGGGATCCAGCTCCTTTCCGGCGAAGCGGCCATCCACCTGCGGCCGGGGGCGGAGCCGCGTCAGCCCGAAGGGGGCGGGCCCCTGGGGCGTGTTCACCGGGGGCGGGACCTTACCGGCCTCGAGCCAGGACTTTAAAGGCGAGGGACCACCAACGGGGGGTGGGGGGGGGTGCTATCCCCTGTGGGGCGGGGCCTCTGAACTCCAGACACAAACGGCAATGGGTGGAACGAAGGGTTTTAGTGGGGAAGGGGGTAATAATTGAGGAGAAGTCATTTCGGGGATGACTTTCGGAAGAAATGGGACTCTGCTGCGGGCAGGGTGGGGCTCCCCCTGTCTCAGGCCGCCCAAGTATTGCAGTGGAGTCTCAGGTTTCGGATGGGGAGGCAAGGGGGGGCTTTCCCGTGAAGATGGAACAGGGTCTCTGAAGTCCTGAGCCTCTTGAGAAGTAAGGGGGTTTCCCCGCAGGGATATGGGGTGGGGACTTTGAAGAGTGGGGCTGGGCGTCCCCTGTAGGCAGGCCTCTGACATCCTGGACAGGGCAGAGGGTCGGTCCCCTTGAGTAGGGGCAGGAACCCCACCCTCTTGGGCTGTGGGAGGCTCTGGGCTGAGCTTCCTGAGGGTGAGGCCTACCAATGTGATGTGGTTCAGCTTGCCCGCCAGGTGTTCAAGGCTCTCCTTGGTCATTTGTGTCGCCCGCATGGCGTGTTCCAGCTGGTCCTGTGCCTTAGCGCGCCGCTGCTCTTCCGCCTTGAGGCGCTCCTGCAACTCAGTCTGCAGCTTCTGCTGACTACAGGCAGTGGGGAGCCACCACTGTGGTGCCTCTGAGCCCGGGGGGGGGGGGGCAGGCATTCTCTCCCTTGGGCACTGGGGCCTCACCTCACAATCGTGGCCTCCCCTGAGTACTTGAGGTCTTCCAGCTCTCGCTGCAACCGCTGCTTCTCCTGCTTCAGCCTCTGCAGCGACTGCTCGTTCTCGCTTTTGAGCATCTCCAAATGCGTGAAGGTGTCGCCCTGCGCCAGGAACCGCCTCACCACCGCCTGCAGGTCCCCCAGCTCCCGTCAGAGGGAGGCCTGGGCAGGCCTGGGTGCACCCCCTCTTCCTTTCCCCTGGGCACGCAGGACAGATGGCCTAAGCTGGTGGCTTCTGCGCAGCAATGATGTTTAGGGACTCCGAGAGTCAGACTCAGAGCTGCCTCAAGGATGTACAGCCCCCGACACATAATTTCTGTGGGGCCTTTTTCTATATAAGGGATTTGAATCAGCCCAAATCAGGGTGTGGTGCAGGGTAGCAGTGAGCGTCGTTGTTTTCCAAAATCAACCTGCCATCCACATCGTGACCGTGAATCTCACCCAGTCCACTGAGGAAATATGGGCAATCTCAGGAGCTATCTGCCCACCAGGCCAATTTCTGGAAAGGTGTCATGCCACAGTGCCCCAGATGACCCCATAGCTCGGAGTTCCAGAACCCTCCTATGGGAGGGTAACTCCCATAGGGGTTACCCTATGGGAGAAGTAGCAGTGGGAGAGTGCCTGAAGGGGAGAAACTGGACTGGGGTCCAGTGGGATCCGTATCTGCCAGCGGGAAACATGAGGGTCTTAGCAAATTGCAAGGAAAATGCAACAAAGTGCAGGACCCAGGGCAGGGGCCCGGCTTGCCAGGGTCTGAGAGTGGCACTGGGGAGTCTACTGTGCCCCACACCACATCACAGGGACTGGAGACACAGGAGAGACCAAACTCGCAGATCACACAGAGCTGACATGCCAAAGAAGTTAGGGCCAGCATAAGAGCGGACAGGAGAGGGAATGACAGCGAGGGTCGCAGCTTGTGTGGGTTTTGCTGTGACCAGCAGCAGAAAAACGGAGCAATAACTGGAGGAGGCAGGAGTGTCTTCTACGAATAGAGCAGGTTTGTAGGACCTGAGCCAGCAGAAAGGGGAGGCTGGGCGTGTTGGCTTCACTGGCCTGGGCTCAGTTTGGGCGGAACTAGAGGGCAGGGAGAATTGCAGGCAGCGCTCACGTGGGTTTCGGCCACGCCGGTGGCGTCCTTGACCTTGCCAAAAAGCATCTCTGTCTGGTACATGCTCCAGCGCCGCCTCAGCTCCTCCTCTTTGGCGCGCAGGCTGTCCTGGGTGGAATCCTCGGACTGCAGCAGCACGTGCTCACGCTGGGTCTGTTCACAGGTTGAGGTCAGGGTGGGAGTCGGCGCTCAGGCAAGGATTTAGGGTACAGGGCAGAGAGGGGTAGCAGGACAGGGGGCCGCGAGGGGGCGGGGCCCGATTGGGGAGCACCCAGCCAGGGGTCAGCAGTGCCAAGAAAGGGTTGGTCAGCGACTGGCCCCCACAGAGGCCGGGCAAAGAGGCGGGGTCAAGGGAGCGGGGGCGGGGCCTCGAGTAAGGGGCGGGCTAGAGGCAGGATCAGATTTCGGAGTGGGGGTAATCAGGTGGGGAAGGACTGGGACGACCAGTGAGTGAAGGGCGATCTGGAGACGAGAAAATCAGATGGAGGGAGGGCAGGGTCAGGGATGTGGGAGGAGCCCTGGCATCCAGCGCAGGTGGGGGCGGAGTCCAGAGAAGAGTTAAGAGCGGGGACGGTCTAGGGTATGGCTCCAGGCAGGGCTGTGGCCGGACCTGCAGGGCCAGGTCTAGGCTGGGGCGGGCTGGGATTGCGCCCGGCACCCCTGGAGACGCCCACCTTGCGCTCCATGCGTTCGTTCTGCAGCTTCCTCTCTTCTGCGCGTTTCTTGCACTCGGTTATGTAGCGCTCACGCTTCTTGCGCTCTTGGAACACGCTCTCCTCCAGATACTGCAGTTGGTTCTGGAGGAAGGGCCGGGGGAGACAGCAGGACCAGCTGGTACCTACCGAGGCTCAGGGCCCGAGCGGCCGGCCCAACTTCAGACAGCTGGGCCAAGCTGCGGGGTCCTGGGAGGTAGGCGGGAGGAGCTCAGGGACAGCCGAGGTTCAGATTCTGGGGCCAGGAGACCATGGCATCTGGGCAGGAACCCCAGGGCCTGGCAGGCTGGCACCTTGGCGATATCCCGGGCGTTGAACGCCTCCTGGTTCACCACTTGCAGCTCCTCGAGCTCACGTTTTGCTCTCACGACCTCGGACTCCATGAAGTCCAGCCGGTTTTCCAAGTGAAGGCTCTCCTCCTGGGGAGTGGGGGGGTGGGACGGGCCTGTGACCGCCGTCCTTCCGCAGGCTAGCCCTCCCACTTGCTTCCACCCCGCCCCCAAGCGGTCCTGGTCCCTACCTGGAGATAGGCCTTGAGCTGCAGGTAAACACTGGTAATGTGTTCGGCCTCCTCCGCCTTCATCCGGGCCTTCTCCAGGCGGTTCTCCAAGTTCCGCAAGGTCTAGAGGGAAGCAAGGCTGGGCTGAGTCCCCTCCCCTCTCAAATTCTCCCCAGGATCTCCACCCCCACCCCTCCTCAACGGCCTCACCTTGGCCACCTCTGTGTTGCCATTTTGCGCTTCGGCCACCTCTAGCTCGCGGAGGCGGTGCTGCAGCTGGAGCTCGTCCAGCCACCGCCGCCGCAGCCCCACCTGGTGCCGCAGCGCGTTCAGCTGCTTCACCTTCTCCCGCAGCCGCTGGTCCAGGTGCTCCAGGGCCTGCTGGAGGGAGGCGAGCCCAAGCGGCAGCCTGAACCCTCCCACCGAAGCCTTCCTTTCTTCTCCCATTTCTTGTTTCTCGTTCCCTGGGCTCAGCGGCATCTGACCTGGCTCATCCCCTGCTCTTGCGTATCGTCTCCTTTGGTGGCTTCCAGGACCCCCCACTCCCCAGTTTTCCACCCCGGCTGCCCCTTTTCCACTTCCTTGGCCGCCTCAGGCTCTTCTCGCCTCTGTTCACACCCACCCCCTTGATGGACCCACCCAGGCTCAGGGTTTGAAAACTCACCATAGCGAAAACATCCAAATCCCACCCCCTCCCAATGCCCGGAACGACAGGCCTCATATACCCATATCTACACCGTCTTCCAGGCGTTTCCATAGGCACCTCAAAACCATCGTGTCCAAAATTGAGTATATGATCTTTCCCCAAGTCTGCCCTCCCTGAATCTTCTCGATGTCAGCTCACGGCAGCTGCATCCTTCCAGACGCTCAAGTCCAAAAGCTCGATGTCCTACCCCACCTTTTCTTCTTCCATCCCCCCTACATCCAATTTGTGAAGCAACGCTTTATTCTATGTCAAAGGTTTTCCCAGAGCTACCTCGTTCTTCCTATTTCCACCACTTTTGTCTAAGGGCAGCTGACAATACCTTCACCTGGATGACCGCCACCTGGCTTCCCACGTCTTCCTCACACTGCACGTCATAAAATCTGAACTCTTCATCTTGGCCAGCTAAGCCTGCTGGAAGGTTCAGCCCCTGCTGACCCTCTTTTTTTTTTTTTCTTCTTCTTTTTTCTTTTTTTTAAGGTTTATATATTTATTTGAGAGAGAGACAGCATGAGCAGGAGGGGCAGAGAGACAAGTAGCCTCAGAAGCTGAACTCCAGGACCCTGAGATCATGACCTGAGCTGTAGTCAGAGGCTTAACGCACTGAGCCACCCAGGTGCCCCCAGCTGACCCTCTTCACCGCATCTCCTACAGAGCCCCGCATTCCCATGCAGCCACACTGCCCAGGCCTGTGCCTCCAATGCTCTGCTCCCTTGTGTCTACCTCAGGGACTTTGCACTTGCTGTTCTCTCTGCCTGGATCACTTTTCCCCAAATCATTTCCTGCCTGTCGCATTCTTAGCTCAAATGTCAACTTCTTAGAGAGAGGGGGCTTTGCTGATCCCCCCCCCCCAATCTAAAGTGCAAACCCCTTGTGGCGCCTGGATGGCTCAGTTGGTTGACTGTCTGCCTTCGGCTCAGGTCATGATCTCAGGGTCCTGGGATAGAGCCTGGCCTCAGGCTCCCTGCTCAGCAGGGTGTCTTCTGCTTCTCCTCTCCCTGTTCCCCACCCCCACCCCTGCTCGTGCTTGTGCACTCTCTCTCTCTCTCTCAAAAAAGTTAATAAATCTTAAAAAAAAATAAGGTGCAAAACTCTGCCCCTATCTATCTCTATTTTATTCATTTCTCGTCACCACTGGAAATTACTTTGTTTCTGCATTCGTTCTTGGTGTTTTTTGTTTTTTTTGTTTTTGTTTTGTTTTGTTTTCCTCCAATCTCTTTTCCCCACTAGGATATGAAGTTTTGGGGAGTGGAGACTGGTCTCAGTTGTTGTTGGTGGTGTTTTGACTTTGTAGTCACCAATACCGAATACCATGCCTACCCCATGGTCAGTGTGTGATAAAGACTGAGTGAACAAATGAACGCCAGCTGGTGTGGAGAAAGGACTGGAGAAGGTGAGGTGAGGCAGGGAGTCCAGCTGGGAGGGGACACAAGCTGGAAACGAAGGCAGATGGTCAGTGGAGTGGGACGGGGCGAACCTGTCCTGTCCTGTTCTGCAGGTACGGCTTCTCTGACTTCCACTCCCGAAGCACTGCCTGGACCACTTTCTCATCTCCCTGCAAGGAGAGGAGCCCAGTCACCGCTCACTGAGACCACCCCAACCTGAGGCAGTGCCCTGCCCCTGGGGGTGCTGCCCTGACTCCTGGAAACCCTTCGCCCACCTGCTCACCTGGAGCAGGTCCGTCAGCTGTACTTGCAGTGCCCTGGTCTCCTCACGGAGGTGGTTGATGGTCTCCTGATTCTTCCTGATGTTCCACTGGGTGCTCTCATAAAAGGCCTTCCGGTCACCCTCTGAGGTCATGCGAGGTACACAAGCAGAATCTCATAGGGGGCTGGGGGCTTCCCAGAGGGAAGCTGTTTTTGTTACGTTGACTTAATATTGTAACAATACTTTAGTTTGAGCACTTATTATATACTCGATGCTTGACAAAGAACTTTCTAGATATCGAATGCCATATGTCAATAGGTGCATATCCATATCATGCCCATTTACAGATGAGAACAATGAGGCTCAGGCTTATGAGTTTGTTCAAGGTCACAAGAAGTCTGTTTCCTGAGCCCATACCTTCAACTACTGTGCAAGATTGCCTTCTAGTAATAACAAAACAGTAATCATAATGGTTCACAGCAGAATTTTCCAACCTTAGCACAACTGATATTTGGGATGGATAATTATTTGTTTCGAGCTGTTCCATGAATTCTCAGATGTTGAACAGTATCCCTAGCCTCTACCCACCGGATGACAGTAGCACCGCCTCCCACCCCCCACCCCCCAACAATGTGACCATCAAAAACGTCTCCAGACATTGCCACATGTCCACTGGGGAGCAAAATGGCCCTCTTCCAGATACATGGTTTACACTTTATAGTGCCTTACTGTGTGTCAGGCACTGTTCTAAGCACTTTATACATTTCAGCTACCTATGGGGTTGTACTCTACTATCCCCATTTTGCGGATAGAGAAACTGAAAGCAATTAGGCTACTCATAGTCCCCTGAGATCAAACAGTATATGCAGAGTAGAGCCAAGATTTGAACCCAGAAAAATCTGGCTCTAGAATCCATGTTCTTTACTCCCTGCCCAATGTGTGGTAGAAGAGTCGAAATTACACAAAAGTATGAAACACAGCCTAGTTGGTTCTGAGCCCAGGAAAGATTTTAGAAGAGAGGTGAGGAAAACCATGAACAAGTATGAGTTTTTGCCTCCAGAGACTGGTCACCTGGTTGAAGGCCGGAGGAAGGCCCCTGTCACACCGTGCCTGGTCGGAGGGCTCAGTGGACACTGTTGACTCTTGATTCTTCGTGCCCTTGAGCCATCTTACCTAACAGTTGTATCTTCCTTTGTAATTCTGCCACCTGCGTGTGCACAGCAGACTTCCCCCTTCCGGCATGGAGGCCTCCAGCCTTGGAATGGTGTGGAAGCCAGGCGTGGGACACACCCTTCACTGGGGAGTGGCGGTGCTGAGCCTGAGACTGACTGCCCTTGACCTTGGCGGAGGTCGAAACCTGGTCCTGAGAAGGCTGGATGTTGGAAGAGGCCGCCCAGCACAGGGGAGACGTCATGACTGGGTTGGGGCGTAGGGTCCCTGGGGATTAGGGTGGCAAACAGCAATTGCCCCTGTCCCGGATCCGTCAGCGCGGGTTCCCCGGGCTCTGGGAGAATGCACTTTCCGACCGCTTGGCGGGGCCTCGCAGCATCTCCCGGTTGCTGGGTAACCTCTGCCCCCTCCTTCTTCTACCGCTCCCATGGAAACCGCCCGCGTTCCACACCACCGCTTTCATTGGCTAAGGCTGTGCAGAGGGGCGGTCTAATTGCAGGCTGACCAAGCCTCTCTGCTGGATATTGGGAGGAGGGTACTTTGGGGTCACGTGCTCATCTTTTTTTTTTTAATTTTATTTTTGAGTACTCTGTACACCCAAGGTGGGGCTGGAACCCGCAACCCTGAGATCAAGAGTCCAACGGTCTAAGTCAGAACCAGCCAGGCGCCCCTACTTTTTTTTTTTTTTTTTTTAAGATTTTATTTTTGAGGGGCGCCTGGGTAGCGCAGTCGTTAAAGCGTCTGCCTTCGGCTCAGGGCGTGATCCCGGCGTGCCGGGATCCAGTCCCACATCACGCTCCTCCGCTGTGAGCCTGCTTCTTCCTCTTCCACTCCCCCTGCTGCGTTCCCTCTCTCACTGGCTGTCTCTCCGTCACATAAATAAATAAAATCTTTAAAAAAAAATTTTATTTTTGAGCGATCTCTACTCCCAATATGGGGCTCGAACCCACAACCCCAAGATCAAGAGTCCCGCTCCTGGACTGAGCCAGCCAAGCAACCCCCCCTTTTTTTTTTAAAGCACCCCCCACATACCACCCCCACTCCGCTGGGTTTCCAGGGCATTTTTCAGGAACCTTCTTTTCCGGCCGCAGAACCTGCCACTCCCAAGATGGAGGAACCTAGCGCCGCCATTAAGCGCGAACCATCAGAACGATCCCCTCTAGGGCTTCACAGTCCTATCCAAGATGGCCGTCTGGGTTCCAGCCCAGCCCCTCCCCCATTTGCCACTCCCAACATGGCACCCTTGGGTCGTCGCTCAGCACGCGCGGCGTGATGCCGGAAGTGACGGAACCCACACATTTCCGCTTTCTTTTTTCTGGAGGAACGGTTGGCTGCCGGGCTGGGGGGCGCGGTGGATATTGACCTTTGCCCCGGCTTCGTGTAGGTGGTGAACTAACGCGCGGGGGGGAGGGTGTCACCCTAATTTCTTATTGGGGGCAGCTGGAGGGTGTTCGTCGGTAGAGTAGAAGACTGTTAACCCCTTCGGCCGATTGGCGGGAATTGGGTAGCTCACCACCCCCCCAGCAGGGAGCGGAGGTTTTGAGCTTCCTACCATTGATATGAGAAAAGTGAGACTTCTTCTGGGCAAGACTGGGGAGACAGCCCCCCCATATTGGAAGCAAAGTGAGTCCCCATTGCCCGGAAGCGATGGAGGAGTCCAGTTGGCTGGAGGAAAAGGTGACTTCCTTTGGCTGGAAGTAGCCCTCTCCCGCTGACCAGCCGTCCCTTTCTTGCCGCAGCGTGGGTGCACAGCACATCTCCCCGCAGCCGCCTTCCTCCCCCAGAACTTGTTTCCGGCCTGCGAGCTTCTGCGAGATGTTACTGTTCGCGTTGCTGCTGCCCCTGTGCTGGGCCGTGGAGGTCAAGAGGCCCCGGGGCGTCTCCCTCACCAGTGAGTCCGGCACTGGACGTGGCTGGAGGTGGGGGTAAGGTGTGGAAGGGGCCGACTTGGCCCCTGGGTTAGATACTTGAGCCTTCTGCCTCAGTTTCCTGGTCTCTGGGTAGGGAAGGTGGCAGTGCTCAGCTGCTGGGAGAGAGCTGAAGGCCTTTTCTTTGCCTTGGGCTGAGCGCCTTACCTCCCTCCCCAGACCATCACTTCTATGATGAGTCCAAACCTTTCACTTGCCTGGACGGCTCTGCCACCATCCCTTTTGATCAGGTCAATGATGACTACTGTGACTGCAAGGATGGCTCAGATGAACCAGGTGAGTCTTTCTCTGCTCATTCATTCATTCATTCATTCAAGGTTTTTTGAATGCCTGGGAAATGCCAGCCCGTGTGGTGGTGACCAACACAGACCCAGTCCTGCCCTCACAGGGCTCCCTGTTGAGCGGGGGAAAGCAGGCATAGAAGCCAGTGGTTAGTGGTTTGGTGAGGAGGGCCACAGCTGCTGGGCCTGGGGATCACAAAGTGAGGTCTCCACTGAACCCTGAAATGTGCTGAAAATGGAGGCGCCAGCAAGTGCAAGTACCCAGAGATGGGAGAGAAGGTGGGGTTGAAGGGCAGACAAAGACAGAAGCAGAGGCAAGGGATGGAGCAGTTGGCCGGGCCCTGTTCTGAGGGCCTTGGTGAGGAGAGGCAAGAGAGAACATTGGAGAGTTTTATTCCAGGCCATGAACGGGCAGCTGCCCTTCCTTCCCTTTCTCAGCACTGGTGATCCTTACGTGTTGTCTGTGTGCACGTGTGTTGGGGGGCAGGGATCTGTCTGTGGGTGGGTGTGATGGGTTAGCCCTGAGCTCACCCCAAAAACTCTCCTTTCTTCCCGCAGGTACAGCCGCCTGTCCTAATGGTAGCTTTCACTGCGCCAACACTGGCTACAAGCCCCTGTACATCTCCTCCAGATGGGTCAACGATGGAGTTTGTGGTGAGTGAGATCACGCTGGGGTTGGGGAAATAGGCGGTGGGGGGGAGTAGGGAGGAGCCACCGCCGGGTCTGATCGCATCCCTGCTTCTGCTCTCAGACTGCTGTGACGGGACGGATGAATACAACAGTGGGACCATCTGTGAGAACACCTGCAAGTATGTGGCTGGCAGCCGCTGCCCCCGGCCCGGCCCTTGCCTCACCCCACGCAGGGAAGCAAGTCCCTCTCTTCCCTGCGTTTGTCTCTCGAGTGCTCACTCTGTGCCCGTGCCTTGTGAACGAGCACCGCGTTGCCACTTCATCGCTGGCCCAGAAGCAGACAGAATTGTTTCGCAGTTCAGCAGATGAGGAAAGTCAGGTTTAGAATAAAAAGTGACCTCCCCAGGTTCGTACAGCTAGGACAGATCAGAGCCGGAGCTTGAACCCAGGCCGGTATAATTTGAAACTCCGATCTTTGAATCGCTACACTCTTGCAGCAGGACCTGAAAACTGAAATGCCCCCAGGTGGGGTGGCATAAACAGAAGGCGGCTGAGTGTGAGGCAGTAGGGCTGGGGGGCATTGTGGCATCTAAAGGAACACTTGCCCCTTGACTCCGTCATTCAAAGGCAGGTGGCCAAGCTAGATTCGTTTTTCAGAGAACCTGAAAATCCCAATACTTTTGTAAACTCACTTGATGAAAGATCTTTTAGGTACAGGGCAGGTCAGGGGCAACACAGTTATCCATCAGATGGCCTTCTTGTCTGGGAGTTTGTGATTTCTGTGCTTTTCTTTCTCTCTTGGGAGCCAACCTCTTGCCCCACATCCGAGCATTCCCTAGCCCCTTCCCTAGGTCCCTACAGTGAGCGAACTCTGACCGCTGTCCCTCCTCTCAAGGACAGGGATGAAGGGCTCTGAGACCATGAGATCTTGGGGAGTGGGAGGTTGGCTCTTTATGTTTCCCCACGTAGGGGTGGCAGCTGGTGGGTTGAGCTGTTTTGGAACGAGCCAGAGCTGGTGAGCCCTAAGGGCCTCCCTGGTGGCGCTCGTGTGTTCCCTCCACCGCAGAGAGAAGGGCCGTAAGGAGAGAGAGACGCTGCAGCAGATGGCAGAGGTCACGCGGGAGGGGTTCCGCCTGAAGAAGATCCTCATCGAGGACTGGAAGAAGGCTCGGGAGGAGAAGCAGGTGAGGGAGCCCGTGGGGCTGGCCCAGGACAGTCTGGGCCCTGAGGCCTGGATTCATGGGCTGGTGAGGCTGGGCGGGATTGACACCCGCCCCTGACGAGTGGAGTCCCGAGGCCAGCTACTGTCCGTGTGTGCCTTGGTTTACCTGTTCGTCCACTGGCTGTTTAGTCATTGGTTAAGCCGTTGCCAGGTGGCAGTCAGCACAGCTGTTGCCCAGGGCCTGGGGTGGCAGGCTGGAGTGGGCTTAGAGGAGCTCTCCTCCTGCACCCCGGAACAGGAGGGACACGTCTCTGCATCCTGGTTCGGTGTGCCGTCATCTGTAAGGTGAGGCCGATGACCGTGTGACCTCCCTGTTCTGGGGGAGGACTCGAGACGTTGTCAGAGCAGCCGGGCTAGCTCCACAGGGTGAGTGCTGCAGGGGCTGGAAGAAATCGTGTCCCCAGGCATGTGTCTCTTCCTCGCCTGCCCGCCACCCCCTGGGCCGTTAGACGGGTCAGAGTCTTCAGCGCTGCCCCCTGGACTTCTGCCAGATTCTCTGCACGAGAGCTTCAGCTCTTTTTCTGCCCAGGGAAGGTTCCGGGTCTTTCCCCTCTCCATGCCCTGGCTGTTGAGGCCCCTCCTGAGTTTGTTGGGGGGTGGGGGGGTGGGCAGTGAAGCCCTTTCTGAGTTCAGAGGATAGTGGGAGAGCCATGCAGTGGGGTTGGCTCCAAGTGCCTTTTGCCCTCCTGGGAGCGGTAGGAGGACCCTGGGGGCAGGCCAGGCTGAGGTGTGAGCCAAGGCCTTAGGAGGAAAATGATCCTGGCGGGGCTTGGGCTAAGGCCCTTCAGCTTGGGGTCCCATCCACACAGCGCACTCGTTCCTTCTTGGAATACCCGCAGAGGCCCAGGATTGCTGCGGTGTAGTGGACGTGAGACTGGAAACAGACTTGGAATTCCCTCGAGGACACATTGTCCACTGAGAGGGACAGATGCCAAAGTGACACCCAGGGCCACTGGGAAAAGGGACATTGGGGTTGGGGCTCTGAGGCAGAGAGGAGATTCGTGCCCTGTCTCCCTCCTCCTCCCACCTGTTGTGGGGGCAGGAAGCGGGGACGGCTTCTGGAGGAGAAGGTCTCTGTCTAAACCGGAATCAGTGGGATAATTCAGAGTTAGCCACGCAGAGTGTTCTAGGCAGAGGGAAAGCACGTGTGAAGAATGGGAGGTGGAGAGCCTGTGGGGAATCTAAACGGTGTCGGGGTAGTTGGAGCCTACAGGTCAGGACGGCTGTGGGGCAGGGGGGGCTGGAGCCGTGGGCCCGGTCATGCGGGACCTGGGGGGGATGCCGCAGGGTGTTCAGGGTTCTCCCCCGTGAGCTCTGGGGAACCACAGGGAGGGGGAGACCTGGGGAGGAGTGTGCCTCAGGAAGGTCACCTGTGGCCCCCTGTGGAGTAGAGGCAGGGAGGGGGCACTCAGGAAGAAGCCAGAACAGAAGGAGAGGTGGCATCTTGCCTTTTGCCCGCCCAGGAAAAGCTCGCTGAGCTGCAGGCTGGAAAGAAGTCTCTGGAGGACCAGGTGGAGATGCTGCGCGTGGTGAAGGAGGAGGCCGAGAAGCCGGAGAAGGAGGCCAAAGACCAGCACCAGAAGCGGTGGGAAGGTACGTCGGGGGGTGGCTGGGCTGGCCCTCGTCTCCCGATTGCTCGTTCCTGCTGATTTTCGATCAGATCACCGATCACCGTGCCTCAGTCTCTCAGGCGCCTTCTCGTCTTCGCTGTGCATCGGTCATTGTATTCGAAAGTCATTTGTAGGAATAATTTGCAGCCTAGCAGGAGTGATTTTTTTTCTGAGAAGAGATGCTTTTGTTTCTGCCAGCCACATGGGAACACTAGCATGGGGGGTCCCCTGAATCCAGAGCGGGGGCTGGAGGCCCCTCCTGCCTGTCAGGCAGTGTGAGCAGAGGTGTGAGCACAGGCTGGGTGATTGCTGGTCCAGCCTCTCCTTAAGGGGACAGCCCTGGGGTGGGGGTCACAGCCTAGTTCCTGGGGGCTTGGTGGGGCTTTCCCATTCTCCCCTCCTGGGGCTTTGATTCCCTCTCTCTTGTCTCACAAGTTCTCATCAACGCAGACCTCGGAATTTGCCGGGGGGCTTCTGTGTCCTTTAACCTTCCTGAGTTGCTCTTTGCCCTGGCAAGTTATGTCACTTTGCTTGGTTGGAGATGGTTTTTATGCTTTGTCCAGCGTCTTCTTGCTTTTGGCAGGTCATGCTGTCATTCTGGGAAATCGGGAGCCTTGGCCCTCGTCCTCAGTCTGTCCAGTGGGGGGTCATCCTGTGGAAGCAGGCTAGACGGGTGAGGTGGGGCAGAAGCCCCTCCAGACAGGGTTTGGAAGTGTGGCCCTGGCTACTCCCTGGGCTGGGAGCCACGAGTTGGGAGCCCGTCTCTGAGTCCACACTGCTGGTCTCCATCTCCCGGGGCACCTGCTGTGTTCTTTGTCCCTTGCTCTCTCTGCCTTGGTTTCTCACACTCAGTTCATCTGTCATTCGCGGGGTGCCTGCTGTGTTCTGGGCACACCCCAGGTGCCAGTAGTTGAGCACTGAACAAGATGGAGATAGCCTCTGCCTGCTCAGAGAGGGAGTGAGCCAGGCAGAGGGCACAGTTGCAAAGGCCCTGAGGCAGCCTCTTGTCTGGTTTTTAAGGGGCAGCAAGGAGGCCGTGTGGTAGGAGGGAGGGAGTGAGGAGAATTGGAGGGGTGGTGGGGAGAGAGAAGGGTAGGGCCTTGGGGACTGTGGGGACCTCACTTCCTCCCAAGTGAGGTAGGAGCTCTAGAGGATTCTGAGCAGAGGAGGAACAGAAGCCAGGAAACCAGGGAGAAGCTGACCATATTGTTCCAGGCAAGCAGTGGGCTGGGATGAGGGTGGGGGGCGCAGAGGTGGAGAGAACTGGGCCTGAAGACAGACTGAAGCTGTCGTGGCCCCGGGGCAGGTGAGCAGGGAGGCCTCCGGTCCAGAACCCCCAGTGGCTTCTGCAGCCTCCTCTTCTTCCTTCAGCAGGGGCTGTTTCTGCCCCCAGACCCTGGCTTGCAATCTCCACTGCTCTTGGGAGACCCCGGACTTTGTTTTCTCCCCTCTTTCCTGGGCGGTGTCCAGCTGGTACCTCCCCCCCCGCCCCAAGAAGCACACGCAGGCCCCGCCACTCAGACAGCTGTCCCGAAGCTCTGCCTTCCCCTCCAGCACTGGGAAGTCAGGAGGTCTCTTCTCTCTGTTCACCCTGATGGAAGCCGACTTCCTAAACTGTCCTGTGTCTCTGCCCCTGGCCCTGCCCTTCGCCAGCCGGGTACCTGCGGGCAGGTCCCTTCAGCCAGCTAGCCTCACGCCCTCATCTGGGAGAGGGGCAGTGCCAGCCTGGTCTGCTGGGGCATGGCGGGATCTCTGGGCGTGAGCCACAGCGTGGCAGAGGGAACCCCACTTGTCCCGGGCTGAGCGGCGGCCCGGCATACCCCGTGAGCTCGGTCACTGGAGCTGCGCTGTGGCCGCTTTCCCGTCCAGCCACACTAGGTGGGGGTGAGGCCGGCGGGGGAGGCACTGTCCGAGCAGACATGCAGCTGTGGCCCTGTGTCCACTGGCTCCAGCCCAGTTCCCTCATGTTCCTGGGACACTCCTTGGGGCCCCCAGGAAGCCTTCCTGGCTTGGCCACACCCCACCCCAGTCTCCATCCTGACCTTTATGTTGGAGAGCGGGCCTGGGGTGCCCGGGCTGCTTCTCCTGGGGGCCTCCCAGATGTGGCCGACCTGTGCGTGTTCCCCCACCCACCCCTGCGCGGTCTCTGCCAGCCCCTGCTTGTTCAAACCCAAAGTCCCAGGGTGTCCTCAAGCCCCAGCCCCCATGTCTGCAAACCCTTTCAACTCCCAGCTTCGGAGTCTCCCCGTTATCTGGCATTTCTCGCCTCTTCCTTGGCCCCCACCCTGGCCAGCCTTTGGCAGCTCCTGGCTCCCATCCCTGGTCCGTGCTCTGCAGTGGCCCGACTTGGCACCCAGTGCAGGGCCAAGCACACAGTGGGACACGTGGGGTGTTGGGGCAGGGCAGGTCTCAGGGTGCCGGGTGACAGAGCTCGCCCCTCCACAGAGCAGCAGGCCGCCTCCAAGGCCCAGCGGGAACAGGAGCTGGCGGCCAACGCCTTCCAGGAGCTGGACGACGATATGGATGGGGCGTGAGTCTACCCATCCTACCCTGGGCTTGGGATTCCTTCCTCCCACCTCCCCCTACCCTGCGCCTGAGCCCCACCTCCTCATCATGAGTCCTTAGCTAGTGCCAAACCGTATCTGAACAAGCCCCTGCTTACTAAAGTATAAAGTAGGTCTAGAAAAATCCTAAGGGTAGATGAGGGGATCCCCACAAGGAGCCAGGTGAGGTAGCTGGGGGGAGGGCCCATTATTTTTCCCAAGACTATTCTGTGGCCTGGGTCACTTTGACGAAAGCCGGACACCTTTTAATCCTGTGCCCCTGACTTGCTTTCTGACCCAGGCTAATGGCTGAGTGGAGGGTGGGTTGTCAGGAACACAGAATCTCTGTCTCTCCTTTGAGCCCCGTAAGGGCTGCGGCGTTCTCAGGACAGGGCAGGAGATGGGACTGGGCCCCCCCTCCGACCGCAACCCCAGAGCTCACCTTTTCCCAATTTCTGCCTCTTCCCCCCCACTTTAAGGTCCTAAAATAAGTTCTGGGGAGGGCCCCTGACAGGGGGGGAACAGGTAGCAGGCCCCGAGCCAGTGGGCCTCACTGCTTGCCGGCCTCTCCCGGTGTCCCTGCAGGGTCTCGGTCACCGAGCTGCAGACCCATCCGGAGCTGGACAGCGACGGTGACGGGGCACTATCGGAAGCGGAAGCTCAGGTATCCCATCCTTTTCCTTGCCCTGGGACTTGCAGGGGGCATTGCTCCAGGGTGACCTCAGGGCCAGGGGCGGAGGACAGGCAGGCCCTGGGCTGCTCCGAGGGCTGCTGGGGTGCCCAGCATGGCCGATGCCACTTGGCCTTGCCTGGGTAAGGCAAGGGGGTAGCCGCCCAGCTCTCTTTCTCCCTGCCCTTTGGGACCTGGGTGGGGGGCCACACAGGTGCCACAGGGGCACCTGGTTAGGAACGCGCCAGATGTCCCACCCACCTGGCCCCATGTGCTCCCCGAGCGTGTGCCGCCGCCCTGCCCTCCTTGAGGGCGGGCCTTGGCTCTCTGTCCTGGCTGGGGCTGGATCCCTGCTGCTGACTCCATTCCTGTCCCGCCTGGGCCTCTGCCTCTTCCCAAGGGCCCAGCGACCGCTGGCGCTTGTGCTCTTAGCTCCCTCTCCCTCTCTGTCTCTCAGTTTCTCTCCCTGGCCGCTCAGGCCTTTGCCCCCACCGGCTCCCCTCCTCTGGGGCCGCCCCCTTTCCCACAGGCCTGTGCTGCCCCCTTCGAACTGCTCCGCCTCAGCGGGCCAGGCCCAGGCCCGGCCACGGGTGGTCAGAGCACATCCGTGCCTGGCACCATAGCCTGAGGCCCCCCTTGAGAGTGCCTGGGGCACAGGGGAGCACGTGGAGTCCCCCGATCTTGACACTACCCCCAACACGCACACAGGCCCTCCTTGGGGGAGACGTGCAGACTGACGCCGCTGCCTTCTACGACCGCGTCTGGGCTGCCATCAGGGACAAGTACCGGTCTGAGGTCAGCGGGGTAGGAGAGGAGATGTGTGCCCCCTCCCTGCCCCCCCATGCCTTACAAAGAAACTCCCTCTGCTTCTGGCACAGGGCCACCCTGGCCAGCTGGGTCATCCAAGCGCCCTCCATGGAGGGCCCCCCCATCAGCTGTCTGTCCCTCCCTCCAGGCCCCTTGGAGGGGCGGAGACACTGCGGCTGCCCACTGGGTGACGGTGTGAGCTTGGACTTGAGACCGGGGGAGGGTGGGGGGGACCACCGAGCCCATAGCACCTCCTCCCCGCACACCCACCAGGTGCTACCCACCAGCCCCCCCCCCGCACCTTCTGAGCCTGACCTGACAGAGCCCAGGGAGGAGCAGCCTGCAGTGCCCTCGCCACCCGTGGAAGAGGAGGAAGAGGAGGAGGAAGAAGAGGAGACAGAAGAGGAGGAGGAGGACGAAGAAGAAGAAGATTCCCAGGTGCAGGGGGAGCAGCCCAAGGTGTGTGTTTGGGGGAGAAGGGGATGACTGGGTGGGGACTGGGTCACTTGCTGACTCTGCCCCTCCCCCAGGAGGCCCCGCCCCCGCTGGTTCCCCCGCTGGTTCCCCCGCAGCCTGCCCCCAGCCCCCCTGAAGAGGACAAAATGCCGCCCTACGATGAGCAGACTCAGGCCTTCATTGAAGGTGAGGGCCAAGCAGGGAAATCCATGCTCCCCATGATCCACACCTGCAGGGACCCAGGGAATGGGCCTCACTTGCTTCCCCAAGATGGGCATGTGTTGGCCCTCAGAAAGCCCGGGGAGTTGGGGCCATCCTGGAGGGGGCATCTGGGGCCTGGAGAAAGCATCGCCACCCTGATCGGCCCCAGGGGCCCTCTCGCCTCCTCTGGCTGCTGCTTGTTTGTGCCGCGTGGTCGGGGCGGGGAGCCAGCTAGGCCCCGAGAGTCCTGGCCCTCCTCCCTGAGGAGCGGAGAGCCTGGGCAGTCGGGTGGGGTCTGCCCTAGGCCTGTCGAGGCCTACAGGGCCTTCCTGGGCCTGGGCCTCAGAGCAGGCCGGGGAGCTGGGGGAAAGCAAGTGTGTCCGTGGCCCCCCTCCCTCTTCTCGCGGTTGGGGGTTGGGGCACCTCTGACCTCCCCCCACACTACCCACCCCCTCCAGCTGCCCAGGAGGCCCGCAACAAGTTTGAGGAGGCTGAGCGGTCCTTGAGGGACATGGAGGAGTCCATCAGGTAAGGGGGGCAGGTGTCGGGCTACAGCAAGGCCATGTTTCCACCCGGCGCACAGCTCCCCGGAGGAGGCGGTAATGGGGAGTTGCCGAGGCTACCCCTGCTGGGGCAGCAGTGGCTCCTGCGGGGAGGGTCCCCAGACGGTGGGGAGCCAGAGCCCAGCCCCCAAGCGGCCCTCCATTGCTGGAGTGGGCCTCCCTGTGTTGTCCTGAGCGAGGCGGTGGCGTCCCCAGCTGCCCCTTAACTGCTTGGCGTCCCATTCCAGGAACTTGGAGCAGGAGATTTCCTTTGACTTTGGCCCCAACGGAGAGTTTGCCTACCTGTACAGCCAGTGCTACGAGCTCACCACCAACGAGTGCGCCCCCCACTGGCCAGCGGGCGGGTGGAGTCTGGGGCGGGGCAGGGCAGGACGCGGGGGAGCGAGGGGGTGGGCTCCAGGGCAGTCAGCGGGGTTCGAGGCGCCCGTGTACCCTCTGTGTGGGTGCACTGAGGAGGCTGGGGTCCCGTGTTCCCTGCCCACCGTCCCCATCCTGTGACAGGTACGTCTACCGGCTCTGTCCCTTCAAGCTCGTCTCTCAGAAGCCCAAACTCGGCGGCTCCCCCACCAGCCTCGGGTGAGTGGGCTTAGACTGGACTCCCTTGCCGCAGCTCCTCTGCCCCTGTGGGCACCCCCACCCTAAGCACCCTGCTCTCTCGCAGCACCTGGGGCTCATGGGCTGGCCCTGACCACGACAAGTTCAGTGCCATGAAGTACGAGCAGGGAACGGGCTGCTGGCAGGGCCCCAACCGCTCCACCACCGTGAGTGCTGGGCGGGGGAGGGGGGGCGGCAGGTGCTGCGGGAGCCCCGGCCCACCCGAGCCCACCTGAGCCCCTTCCTGCCCATCCCAGGTGCGCCTGCTGTGTGGAAAGGAAACAGTGGTGACCAGCACGACGGAGCCCAGTCGCTGCGAGTACCTCATGGAGCTGATGACGCCAGCCGCCTGCCCGGAGCCGCCGCCCGAACCACCTGCCGACGGCGACCACGACGAGCTCTAGCCCTCCTGGGCGCCGAGGTGGGCAGGGAGCTGAGGGGGCCTCCTCCACCTGGGGGTGCAGCAGGGGCTGAGGAAAACTTGTCTGCCCGCCCGTCCGCCTCCGCCTCTCTCATTTGGTCTTTCTCTGGCCGCAGAACCTCAAGGCATGGGAACCTCCCCAGCGGGGCCGCCCACCCACCCCGCCGTCTGTGGACCAAGGCCCGCCCCCGGGTCTCCTCACCCTCCCCGCGGGGGCAGGAACCGTGTGGAGCTCCGTGCCCTGCTCTCGGGGGGCCAGGCAGGGCACAGCCACGTTCCCAGGCCCCGGCGGCCTCCAAAGGTGGAATAAAGGGGTTCGCCCACCCCGGGCGCCCCACCCCCACCCCGCCCAGGGCGCCTGCCTCCCTTCCTGGTGGGGATGAGTGACTTGACCTGTGACCTCAAAACAATAAACACGATCCCCCGCCAACCAAGCTGTGTCTGCCTTGCTTTGCTCAGGTGTGAGCGGGCCAGGGATGGGCCGAGGGTGGGATTCAGGAGAAGCAGATGGTGCTCAGACCTTCTCCCCCATCTGGTGGCTCCGCAGCGGGGGTCCCATCAGAGCCTGATTCAC
>NW_024423786.1:49208606-49212446 GCF_017311325.1 Ursus maritimus | reverse complement strand
GGGGGGGACCACCGAGCCCATAGCACCTCCTCCCCGCACACCCACCAGGTGCTACCCACCAGCCCCCCCCCCGCACCTTCTGAGCCTGACCTGACAGAGCCCAGGGAGGAGCAGCCTGCAGTGCCCTCGCCACCCGTGGAAGAGGAGGAAGAGGAGGAGGAAGAAGAGGAGACAGAAGAGGAGGAGGAGGACGAAGAAGAAGAAGATTCCCAGGTGCAGGGGGAGCAGCCCAAGGTGTGTGTTTGGGGGAGAAGGGGATGACTGGGTGGGGACTGGGTCACTTGCTGACTCTGCCCCTCCCCCAGGAGGCCCCGCCCCCGCTGGTTCCCCCGCAGCCTGCCCCCAGCCCCCCTGAAGAGGACAAAATGCCGCCCTACGATGAGCAGACTCAGGCCTTCATTGAAGGTGAGGGCCAAGCAGGGAAATCCATGCTCCCCATGATCCACACCTGCAGGGACCCAGGGAATGGGCCTCACTTGCTTCCCCAAGATGGGCATGTGTTGGCCCTCAGAAAGCCCGGGGAGTTGGGGCCATCCTGGAGGGGGCATCTGGGGCCTGGAGAAAGCATCGCCACCCTGATCGGCCCCAGGGGCCCTCTCGCCTCCTCTGGCTGCTGCTTGTTTGTGCCGCGTGGTCGGGGCGGGGAGCCAGCTAGGCCCCGAGAGTCCTGGCCCTCCTCCCTGAGGAGCGGAGAGCCTGGGCAGTCGGGTGGGGTCTGCCCTAGGCCTGTCGAGGCCTACAGGGCCTTCCTGGGCCTGGGCCTCAGAGCAGGCCGGGGAGCTGGGGGAAAGCAAGTGTGTCCGTGGCCCCCCTCCCTCTTCTCGCGGTTGGGGGTTGGGGCACCTCTGACCTCCCCCCACACTACCCACCCCCTCCAGCTGCCCAGGAGGCCCGCAACAAGTTTGAGGAGGCTGAGCGGTCCTTGAGGGACATGGAGGAGTCCATCAGGTAAGGGGGGCAGGTGTCGGGCTACAGCAAGGCCATGTTTCCACCCGGCGCACAGCTCCCCGGAGGAGGCGGTAATGGGGAGTTGCCGAGGCTACCCCTGCTGGGGCAGCAGTGGCTCCTGCGGGGAGGGTCCCCAGACGGTGGGGAGCCAGAGCCCAGCCCCCAAGCGGCCCTCCATTGCTGGAGTGGGCCTCCCTGTGTTGTCCTGAGCGAGGCGGTGGCGTCCCCAGCTGCCCCTTAACTGCTTGGCGTCCCATTCCAGGAACTTGGAGCAGGAGATTTCCTTTGACTTTGGCCCCAACGGAGAGTTTGCCTACCTGTACAGCCAGTGCTACGAGCTCACCACCAACGAGTGCGCCCCCCACTGGCCAGCGGGCGGGTGGAGTCTGGGGCGGGGCAGGGCAGGACGCGGGGGAGCGAGGGGGTGGGCTCCAGGGCAGTCAGCGGGGTTCGAGGCGCCCGTGTACCCTCTGTGTGGGTGCACTGAGGAGGCTGGGGTCCCGTGTTCCCTGCCCACCGTCCCCATCCTGTGACAGGTACGTCTACCGGCTCTGTCCCTTCAAGCTCGTCTCTCAGAAGCCCAAACTCGGCGGCTCCCCCACCAGCCTCGGGTGAGTGGGCTTAGACTGGACTCCCTTGCCGCAGCTCCTCTGCCCCTGTGGGCACCCCCACCCTAAGCACCCTGCTCTCTCGCAGCACCTGGGGCTCATGGGCTGGCCCTGACCACGACAAGTTCTGGGGGCGGGAGCGGGAACGGGCTGCTGGCAGGCCCACCGCTCCACCACCGTGAGTGCTGGGCGGGGGGAGGGCGGCGGTGCGAGCCCCGCCCACCCGAGCCCACCTGAGCCCCTTCCTGCCCATCCCAGGTGCGCTGCTGTGTGGAAAGGAAACAGTGGTGACCAGCACGACGGAGCCCAGTCGCTGCGAGTACCTCATGGAGCTGATGACGCCAGCCGCCTGCCCGAGCGCCGCCCGAACCACCTGCCGACGGCGACCCGCGAGAGCTCTAGCCCTCCTGGGCGCCGAGGTGGGCAGGGAGCTGAGGGGGCTCCTCCACCTGGGGGTGCAGCAGGGGCTGAGGAAAACTTGTCTGCCCGCCCGTCCGCCTCCGCCTCTCTTATTTGGTCTTTCTCTGGCCGCAGAACCTCAAGGCATGGGAACTTCTCCAGCGGCGCCCACCACCCCGCCGTCTGTGGACCAAGGCCCGCCCCGGGTCTCCTCCCACCCTCCGCTGGGGCAGGAACCGTGGAGCTCCGTGCCCTGCTCTCGGGGCCAGGCAGGGCACAGCCACGTTCCCAGGCCCCGGCGGCCTCCAAAGGTGGAATAGGGGTTACTTCCCACCCGGGCATCCCCACCCCCACCCCGCCCAGGGCGCCTGCCTCCCTTCCTGGTGGGGATGAGTGACTTGACCTGTGACCTCAAAACAACAAACACGATCCCCCGCCAACCAAGCTGTGTCTGCCTTGCTTTGCTCAGGTGTGAGCGGGCCAGGGATGGGCCGAGGGTGGGATTCAGGAGAAGCAGATGGTGCTCAGACCTTCTCCCCCATCTGGTGGCTCCGCAGCGGGGGTCCCATCAGAGCCTGATTCACATCGGAGGAGATGCTGCGTGGGCCTCGGAGCAGAGCCCAGCACCGCAGGGCGCGCGGGCCCCGGGCCGCAATCTTCAGGGTTTCCGCCCGCACCAGTTTCCCACCCATCCTGAGCGCCAGGCTGTGCGGTGGCGAGGCCCGGGGAGGGACAGCGGCAGGGATGTTGGCCTCGGGGCTCGGGCCAGTGACGCCCACTCCCAATGCTCCCACCTGCCAGCACACAAGACAGCCGAGGCCGTAAGATTCTGAACTTTTATTTTCTGGCATGAAAAGTACAAATAATTAAACAATTCCATGTAAAAGTCTGTTACCGCGGCCAGGCCTGTAATCCCGGTAATAAATAGTCTAAACGCAACGCAAAGTGTTCTTGTTGGGTTTTGGGTTTTTGTGATTTTTTTTTGTCTTTTACTTTTTTTTTTTTTTTGTCTTTTTTGTCTTTTTTTTTTTTTACAGTTCTTTATCACCTCCAACATGGACTCTGTCGTGATTTGAAACCTTCTGAATAAATAACAGGATGAGGGGAGGGCTGGAGGGGCTGAGCCCCCATCCCACGGGCCTTGTCCCTGACCCCCAGGGATGTGGAAGACCCCAGGCCCCCCAGCCCCTGGGGTGAGGGGCTGGCCTCTGGGGAGAGGGCCTGGCTGGGCTGAGTTCTGTGTTTTAGAAAAAGAAGTCCCCTCCCAGACGCGGGGGTGTCAGGGGCCTAGGCCTCAGTGGGGGAGGGTGTGTGTGGGGAGGTGCCCCCTCTGCAGAGCCCGGCTGCCCCAGGGTAGGGGACAAACCCAGCCCTTATTGCTCAGACGCCTCCTGCACGCCGGCTGCCCACGTGTGCACACGTGTCCCTGCGCTCGGAGGGCGGAGGGGAGAGAGCCCCAAGAAACAGCAGAGGGAGAGGGGTGGACCCGCTGGGGGTGCCTGCCCTGCTGGAGGGGAGCTGGGAGGTTGGGAAGGACTTAAAAACCACAAGAATAAATAGGTTCGTGTATCAAGAACAAGCTAGGGTTTTCACCAGCTAAATAGGACTGAAAAAATTCTCAAGACGAGCAAAAATAATCCCGTTAAGACCCCGGACGTCGCTGGCCGCGGGGACCGCCCCACAGAGCACACGCCCCCCCGGGCGCCGCTCGGCTACCATTACTGTTATTAATAATTATTATTACTTTAATGATTCCACTTCCCCTTTTATAAATAAATTAGGCATAACCACGTCTCAGCAAAACTTAAAGAAACAAAGAGAACATCGTGGTTCCTTTAAACTTGCAAACTGGATGAAGTAACAGAAATATACACAAATGTCCTTA
>NW_024423786.1:49122144-49208596 GCF_017311325.1 Ursus maritimus | reverse complement strand
TGGAAAGGAAACAGTGGTGACCAGCACGACGGAGCCCAGTCGCTGCGAGTACCTCATGGAGCTGATGACGCCAGCCGCCTGCCCGGAGCCGCCGCCCGAACCACCTGCCGACGGCGACCACGACGAGCTCTAGCCCTCCTGGGCGCCGAGGTGGGCAGGGAGCTGAGGGGGCCTCCTCCACCTGGGGGTGCAGCAGGGGCTGAGGAAAACTTGTCTGCCCGCCCGTCCGCCTCCGCCTCTCTCATTTGGTCTTTCTCTGGCCGCAGAACCTCAAGGCATGGGAACCTCCCCAGCGGGGCCGCCCACCCACCCCGCCGTCTGTGGACCAAGGCCCGCCCCCGGGTCTCCTCACCCTCCCCGCGGGGGCAGGAACCGTGTGGAGCTCCGTGCCCTGCTCTCGGGGGGCCAGGCAGGGCACAGCCACGTTCCCAGGCCCCGGCGGCCTCCAAAGGTGGAATAAAGGGGTTCGCCCACCCCGGGCGCCCCACCCCCACCCCGCCCAGGGCGCCTGCCTCCCTTCCTGGTGGGGATGAGTGACTTGACCTGTGACCTCAAAACAATAAACACGATCCCCCGCCAACCAAGCTGTGTCTGCCTTGCTTTGCTCAGGTGTGAGCGGGCCAGGGATGGGCCGAGGGTGGGATTCAGGAGAAGCAGATGGTGCTCAGACCTTCTCCCCCATCTGGTGGCTCCGCAGCGGGGGTCCCATCAGAGCCTGATTCACATCGGAGGAGATGCTGCGTGGGCCTCGGAGCAGAGCCCAGCACCGCAGGGCGCGCGGGCCCCGGGCCGCAATCTTCAGGGTTTCCGCCCGCACCAGTTTCCCACCCATCCTGAGCGCCAGGCTGTGCGGTGGCGAGGCCCGGGGAGGGACAGCGGCAGGGATGTTGGCCTCGGGGCTCGGGCCAGTGACGCCCACTCCCAATGCTCCCACCTGCCAGCACACAAGACAGCCGAGGCCGTAAGATTCTGAACTTTTATTTTCTGGCATGAAAAGTACAAATAATTAAACAATTCCATGTAAAAGTCTGTTACCGCGGCCAGGCCTGTAATCCCGGTAATAAATAGTCTAAACGCAACGCAAAGTGTTCTTGTTGGGTTTTGGGTTTTTGTGATTTTTTTTTGTCTTTTACTTTTTTTTTTTTTTTGTCTTTTTTGTCTTTTTTTTTTTTTACAGTTCTTTATCACCTCCAACATGGACTCTGTCGTGATTTGAAACCTTCTGAATAAATAACAGGATGAGGGGAGGGCTGGAGGGGCTGAGCCCCCATCCCACGGGCCTTGTCCCTGACCCCCAGGGATGTGGAAGACCCCAGGCCCCCCAGCCCCTGGGGTGAGGGGCTGGCCTCTGGGGAGAGGGCCTGGCTGGGCTGAGTTCTGTGTTTTAGAAAAAGAAGTCCCCTCCCAGACGCGGGGGTGTCAGGGGCCTAGGCCTCAGTGGGGGAGGGTGTGTGTGGGGAGGTGCCCCCTCTGCAGAGCCCGGCTGCCCCAGGGTAGGGGACAAACCCAGCCCTTATTGCTCAGACGCCTCCTGCACGCCGGCTGCCCACGTGTGCACACGTGTCCCTGCGCTCGGAGGGCGGAGGGGAGAGAGCCCCAAGAAACAGCAGAGGGAGAGGGGTGGACCCGCTGGGGGTGCCTGCCCTGCTGGAGGGGAGCTGGGAGGTTGGGAAGGACTTAAAAACCACAAGAATAAATAGGTTCGTGTATCAAGAACAAGCTAGGGTTTTCACCAGCTAAATAGGACTGAAAAAATTCTCAAGACGAGCAAAAATAATCCCGTTAAGACCCCGGACGTCGCTGGCCGCGGGGACCGCCCCACAGAGCACACGCCCCCCCGGGCGCCGCTCGGCTACCATTACTGTTATTAATAATTATTATTACTTTAATGATTCCACTTCCCCTTTTATAAATAAATTAGGCATAACCACGTCTCAGCAAAACTTAAAGAAACAAAGAGAACATCGTGGTTCCTTTAAACTTGCAAACTGGATGAAGTAACAGAAATATACACAAATGTCCTTACAGGGCAACAAGGAGAATAAATAGTTAACATAGCAATAAGTTAAAACTACAAGAAGCTAAATTCGGCAAAAAAGTACAAGAAAGTTAACTGGTGCCAGTTTATGTCTTTTTTTTTTTTTCCTTTTTTTTTTTAATCTCTTCTGTGTGTGTTTTTTTCTTCCTTTTTTTTTTTTGTCGCTTTTTTCCTCTTCTGTTTGTGTTTTTTTGTCGCTTTTTTGATTTTTTTTTTCTTTTTGTTCCTTGCAGCAGAAGCTCCACAGACGTTTACTAACAAACACCGGGAGGGGTGGGGGAGAGAGAGCTGGGCAGTCAGATGGGGCCATGGCCGGACACCAAACGCAGGGACACCGGAGGAAGGGCGACTCAAGCTGAACTCGGGGTTTGCAATTCTCAGTTCCGACTGGGCCCGCTGCGGGGGGTGGGGGGCTGCGAGGGCTCCCAGGGGCTCCGGCCTTCGGCTTCTGTTGGAATTTTTTCTTTCTTTTTTTTTCCTTTTCTTCTTTTCTTTCTTTCTTTTTTTTTTTTTTTCTTTTTTTTTTTTTAAAAAGAATGAAAACTAGGGGAATGGAAAGTGTCTGGACTTTCCAGACAGAAGCCGGGGCTGGGACTCGGGATGGGGGCTGCACCCACGGCCCTCAGGAGTTTGGAAAGACGGAAAAACCCAACAAACTGAAAGGGGGGTGACAAGTAGGTGGGAAGGGAATTCAGGGCTGGGCCCCTGGGCCCATCCACCCCAGGGTGGGGGGTGCCTGGAGGGAACAGGGGGTACTTCCTGCTGGGGAGGCCTTGGGGGAGGGGGAAGGCTCAGGGCCCAGCCTCCCCCCTCAGCCTCTGGGCCAGGGCCTCAGCCCAGGGAGGTTCAGCCCCGGGGACAGGGGGTCCTTTGGCCTCAAGTGTTGGGGGGGGGCTGCCTCCAGCCCACCGTGACGCCAAAAGTGAAACGAGGTATCGTGTGTCTGGATGCATGGATGTTGTGTGCACGCCTGTGTTCGTGGGCGGCAGGGACCACGGATGAGCCAGGAGAGAGCTCTGCAGAGAACCTGGGGCCGGGCTGAGTGGGGCCACGCGTCCGGAGGAGACCCGGGCGGCCTAGCTGGAGGAAGTGGACTGGGCCAGGGTCTGGGCTACGACCTCTTGCCTGGGCCTAAGGGATGCTATGGGCATGTCGGTGTCTCCAGGGTGTTGTATCTCTGTTTCTCCATGATTGGGTGTCTAGATTTGTGTGTCCAAATGTATCTGTCTCTGCTCTCACGCGTCCACGTGGAAATGTTCGCGTTCCTGGTCCACCTGTGGCCGCCTTTGCCCACGACGGTGTTTGCCCGCGGCCACATTTGTGTAGCCCCCTGCTTCGGTCTCCTGTGATTATCCACGTGTGTGTCTGCACGTCTGGCTCTGGCCAGTGAGCTCCTGAAGGTGTCCGGGTGTGTCTCTGGGTCTGTCAGTGCTTCTGTGTGTCCCTGTGGTGTGTGTGTGTGTGTGTGTGCGTGCACACGCGTGTGCGTGCGCATGCCCCCGCGTGTCTTTGCGTGGCTGTGTTTCTCTGTGTGGCCCCGTGGACCCCCGGCCCCCAAGCCCTGCTCCCTGCCCCTGCCCCAGTTGGTAAACATAACCTGCCAAAATATTTTCTTTTTTTTTTTTTTGTCTTTTTTTGTGTTTTTTTTTCAAGTTCAAGAATCCCCAGTAAAAATTCTCCACGAGGTCTTTTTTCCCTTTTTACAAAAATAGAGTTTTTCTTCCCCCCCACCCCCCCTTTTTTTCATTTTGTTTCTGTTTCCAGCCCCTCCCCCTGCTCCTCACACTCCATCCAGGGGCTCTGGGCCAGGGATGCCCACACCCCTCCTCCGTTTCGCTTTTTTGGGGATTTTTAAACCTGTTCCCCCTCCCCTCAGGCTCATCTAGGTGTTGGGGAGGCCTGGGCAAGGGGGTCTTGGAGGGCACCCCCAGCGCCCCCGCAAAGCCATCCCATGGAGGGTGGTCGAAGGTAGGGTGGGGGCACATCTCTGCTTTCTTTTTAGCCGAAAAAAGAAACAAAAACCATCGCCATGAACAAAACCAAGACGAGAGAGTAAACAGCCCAGCCTGGGGTGGGGGCAGGAGGACGGGTTGGGGGACCCCCAGGCACCCCCCATTCCCTGCAGACTCTCCCACCCCGAGTGCTCACCCTGTGGCTTCCGCAGGGACGCGGGGCCCTCGTGCCGTCGGTGGTCTGCCTGCGCTGTCTCTCTCGGGGCCCCTCTCTCTCTCTTTCTCTCTCTCTCTGCTGCCCGGGGAGGGCCCAAAGGGCCCGAACAGCTGCCACAGCACGCTCTCGTCCGCCTCCGGCGACAGGTTGTACACGAAGATACACCAGCCAGCGCCCGCCGCGCCCCCCGACAGGCCCACACCCGCGAGGCCACTCATGCCGTCGATGGCGATGGGCGAGAACCTGGCGATGAGCGACAGGGGACTACTTTGGGGGTCACGCGGGCTCTGCCCTGACCCCCGGCACACCCCTGAGCCCCTGCGACCCCTGATGCTGTCGGGACTGCCGGCCGGTCAGTGATCCCTGCGTTGTCCTGACTCTGCCATGGCCTCGTGACCTCTGCCTCTGACCCCACCTGCATCTCCGTCCCGACATGTAGCCCTGGCCTGACTTCTGACCTTCCCTGAATGTCAGGCCCTCTCCCACAATCCTGCCAGGAGTCTCCATCTACACCCTGACCCCCTAACCTTTGACCCTACAGGGTCCTTGGCCCTGTAGACCTCTGGCCCCTTCCCCGCTCCTGGCCAAGTACCCCTCCCTTGGCACCTTTTCCCACCCAACTCCCGCCCTCCCCCCGGCGACCCCACCCCGAAGGGCGGCGCTCCGCTGCCTTCCTCTGCCCTTTGCCAGCCTTCTCCTGCTCATATTGTGTATTTAGCGTCCACTCCCCTTTCCCTGTGAGGTTCTGTTCCCTGTGGAGCCCCAGCCTGGAGCAGCTCTGAGCGCAGCCGCACTTGGGAGGGTTTGTTGACTGACCCATGGAGGGACCGAATGAATGAACAGACAGGATTGGCTCCACCCTCATTCCTCACAGCCTCCCTCCCTTCCCAGGCCTGGCTCAGCTCAGGGGGGGGCCCGGGTCTGACCCATTCGGTGTGACCCCTGGGGACGAACTGCCTGCTCCCTTCTCCCCCATTCCGCACAGGTGCTGCCGCCTTGGTGACGTGAGCAGTCTTGGCAGGTCCCCGTCAGCCCCTCTCCTGCCCCCTTCACGGCCCAGTTGGCTGTTGTCTGTCTCCTCCCCACTAGACTGAGATAATGAACAACAGTAACCAGAATCGCAAGAGCGGCTACCTTTTATTGAGCGCTCACTATGTGCCAAGCACTGTGCTCAACGTCATGTCGTCTCCATGGGAGACCAAGTCTGGCTGGGCCACGTTGGGTCCCCAGCCCCGAGCCCAGCGCCGGACACTCAGTGCGTGCTCAACAGCTCATGACGCGGTAAACACAGGGACCCTCACAGGTCAGGGATGTGGACAACGTCGTGTGGGCCTCAAGGTCCACCCCAGACTATGGGGTAAGAGGGGGCCTTCTGTGACCCTCAGCAAAGACCGTCAGCTGTTGCAGACGGAGCTCAGACTTAGCATGGGAACCAGGGGGCTTGGCTGTGACCAGACCCAAGGCTGGGACCCCTTCCCTGGGCTGGAGAGCGCCCTGGACAGGCCCTCTGGGCCCAAATTCCATAGCAGCTCTTTCAAGGCATTTACTAGGCTCCACAGCCCCTACCCCTCCCAGACAGGGGGCAGACGCAGCTAAGCTGGCAGTCAGGTGGGGAGGCAGGGGGAGGGGGTGCACTGGGGCAAGAGTCCAAGGAGGGACAGTGGGGAGCTGGGGGCAGCGGGGCGGGGGCACTGTTACCTCTTGACTCCGTAGGCCATGTTGAGCAAATTATCCAGCCTGTGGAAGCAAAAGGGTGGTCACCCGTGGCCTCTGGGCACACCCCCAGCTGTGACGCTCGCCAGCCGGCCCGACTGCCCTCCCCGCCCCCACCCAGCAGGCCAGCAGCCCGGCCCTGCCCCCACCCGCCTGCTCCCCGCCCGGCTGGACACCGCCTGGCACGGAACCGTGGTCACTCGGGCACTGCCTCTCGCCTGCCCTGCCGCTGCCTGGCCTGCCCCCGTGTCCTGTCCTCCCCACCCCAGCCTACCCCGCCCCACTCGCCTGCCACCACCCTGCGGGGCTCAGGTCCCCAGAAGGGGAGGTTCTCAGGTCTCTTTTGGGCAGTGCCTGGGCTGGGCAAGTGACAGTACCTCTTGGTGCCTCAGGGTCCCTGTTCATAAAGTACAGGCAAGACAAGCCCTGTCCTCATAAGTATATCTACCTGGAGGCAGCGCGGGAGCTCCACCCCTGAGACAGGGGGGCCCCAATCAGGTGACTCGAAAATGCTTAATACCGAGGGCACCTGGGTGGCTCAGTCGTTAAGGGTCTGCCTTCAGCTCAGGTCATGATCCCGGGATCCTGGGATCCAGCCCCGCATCGGGCTCGCAGAAGCCGGGAGCCTGCTTCTCCCTCTTCCTCTGCTCCCCCCACCCCGCACTCTCTCCCTCTCTCTCTCTCTAATAAATCTTTACAAAAAATAAACTCTTAATACCATTAATACACTCAGTGCCCTGCATACATTGAGTGCCTGCTGCGTACAAGGCTTGGCCTCAACATCTGACAGACTCACACATTTCCCTTTTGCGGCCCTCAGTGGCCCCGGCGTGCGGATACCCTCCCAGTGTCCCTTTGGCCTGAGGAATGAGGTTCAGGGTAGGGGGCTGCAAGGCTTGGGCCCCCAGCATGTGGGGGTCCAGGGTGCCTGGGGGCGGGGTGGCAGGGGGCTTACCGGAAGCGCTGTGTCTGATGGTGCAGGGGGCCTGCGTAGCGCCGGGCTGACGACTGGTAGAGGTGAGTGAGCAGGGCCTGCCCAGTCTTCTGACTCGGGTTGTTGGCGAACTTGACCGTGATGGGCTCCGCGGCGCCCAGTGGCTTCTGCCCATTCAGGCCTTTGATGGCCTCCTCGGCCTCGATCCTCTTGTCGAAGCGGATGAAACCCACACCCCGAGAGACGCCTGCCAGGGAGTGAGGGCGTCATGAGGACCCTGCCCCTTCTTGTGACCCCCTCACCTGCTTCTGCCCCGGCCCTGCCCGCCTTCTCCATTTCACCCCCCGCCCCCCCGCCGTGCCTTCGCCCAGTGCCCTGCCAAGTGCATCGTCCCCGGCAGCCTGACCTGTGACCTGGTCCACCAGGATCCGAGACGTGATGATGCGGCCATACTGGGAGAAGAGCTGCTCCATTTCTTTCTGGCTCATGGTCTTGGGGAGTCCACTGACATACAGGTTAGCATCTCGGATGGATGCAGAACTGGGTCTGGCATAGGACACCTGGAGGGGGGTGGGCCAGGTGGACAGAGGTGAGGGGAAGACCCTTTTCACAGATGGGGAGAGTGAGGCCACGTCCTGACCGTCAGCAAGCGGCAGAAGGGCCTCATCTGTTCCCTCAGTAACTATCTCTCAAGTAGTTTCCGTGGCTGGTGCCGGCCAGGGCTTGAGCGGGGGGACACGGCCATGGCCGATAATGTGGCCTGGCCTACATACAGGGGTGAGGGAAACCTGTCGCTGGGCCCTGGGGGGCAGATGTCTCCCTGAGGACCCCGAGTCCCCAGCTCCTGCTCTCACGCCATACCTTCCGTCAACATGACATTTCCCGCTCCTTTGAAAAGTGAGCCCGGGACTCTGGCCCTGCTCTTTCTGACCACATTGGGGCCATCAGCGTCGCTCAGGTCTTCAGCCACCAGCTCGATGCTGATGACTCCCAAATGTCCGTCCCCAGTGCGGGCCTGACCCCCAAGCTGCATACCTTTGACACCTGCCTCTGGGCACCCCCCGAGGTCTCACAGTGGATCACACTCAGTGAGGCTGCATCCAGCTTCCAACTGTCCCCAGCTTGTGCCTCAGTTCAGTAATGGCAGCTTCGTCCTCCTGGGTGCTCAGGTCCCCAGCCTCCGTTGTCCCTCGTGCCCGTCTTTCACACCCACATCCAATGCACTGCTGATTCTTCCTCATTACCCGGAGTCCACACACTTCCCCCACTTCTGCTGCTGCCTCCTGGCCCACCTCCCACCCTTCCTCACCCAGACCAGCACAGCAGCCTCTACTCTGGTCCCCACTCCCGCCCTAACCTCCCCAGTCTCTTTCCTCCACAGCTGCCAGAGGGCGCCTGTGAGCAACTGAGTCAGGGCACAGCCTTCCTTTGCTCGGAACCTTCTGTGGCTCCCACCTTCCCCAGAGTAAAAGTCCTTCTCACAGCCCACAAGGTCCTGCATAACCAGCCTACCACCCCACCCCCTCACTCTCATCTCTGCCCAGACTGCTCTGTTTCAGCCACACGAGTCTCCTCCTTGTTGCCCAAACACACCAGGCACACTTCGGCCCCAGGGCCTTTGCTCTGGCTGTTCCCCTCGGCCTGGAACGCCCTTCCTCTCCTTTCTTCTTCCAGTCTCAGCTGAAATGTCCTCCCTGTCCTCTTCCGTCTGAATTTGGTCCTCCGCCCCACCCCTAGCACTGTCTGCAAGCACTTCTCTCAGTGGTGAAGAAGACATGTTTTAGTACCGCCATTCGATTTCTGTCAGTAATTATGGTCCAGCCGCACAATGAAACTCTCTGCAGCTGTTTAAAAAATGGCGGACGTGTGTATTTATTTCCCAGAAACAGTGGTGAGTATTGTGAACTGGGGGAAAGAAAAGTCCATTTACACAGCAGCCAGTTGTGTGACCCCCTCTCGTTGTGTGCTTATCAGTGTCCTGGAAACACAGTTTGGAGGGGCCGCCCCCAGATGCTAACAGGTTGACCTAGAGCTGGCAGGGGCACTGGGGGCACAAGCTTCTCTTTCCACTTACTTCTGCCACTATTTTCTGAATCCTTCTAAATTAACCTCTGGGTAGATAAGGGTCATTGTCAAGGGTCTGGCTTTTGTTCGGCATGGTGATTTGGGAGGGCAGAGCACTTCATCAGAAATGACTAATTAAAAAACTAACAAAAGGAGTACATTGGGCGGGGCGTGGGTCAGGTGAGGGCGCCCCTGGGCTGGAGGTGGAGGGGTGCTAATTAATGCAATCGCGCGCACCTGGGGTCCTCCAGGAAACACACACAAACCCAGCGGCTGCTCTTTTTCCCGTAATAGTCATTCAAAATCATGGCCACGTACTCAATGGCTTCCACTCCGGCCCACGGGGCTGGGAGTTTTGAGGGGGGAGGGCTTGTTGACAATCAGAGTTAGGGGTGAGGCGAAGACGGGCCTCAGCTCCTGGGTGGGCGTTTGGGCTCAGGGGTCATTTGAGGCACCAAGCCGGTCTTCGGGGGTCTTTTCCATCCCCCCATAACGGGGGCTGACCGGGTCCCTCACCTGGGTGTGTGCTTGGCCACACCCCTTCACCAGGACAGGACGTGGGCAAAATCTGCCAGAGCATCCAGTCGGAGCGACCGTACAACAGTGCCACCCAGGCAGACACACAGACCCGCACGCACAGACACGAGGCCGCCCCGTGCCTCCCTCTGCACAGCCCCAGGGCCGACACCAGCCAAAGGGTGACTCAAGGCTGCCCAGACGTCCCCAGAGGCTCTGGGACAGAGCCAGAGACAGTATGAGTCGCAGAACCACACACCTGTCACCACCGCACAAGCCCACACCCCGAATGGGGCACAGGTAGACACACCCACACAACCACCCAGTCACAACCAGACACAGCCACACAGCCCCGCCGGGTCACAGCCAGAGTCACAGTGCGTCACGAAGCACCTGTGAAATAAACCCACATCCCACAGACACATAGTGACACACCCGCGGTCTGTAATAGCCAGACTCATGTGACAACACACAGTCCCGGTGTCCCACAAACACAATGGCTCACAGCCCAGGGCATCTCACACACACACACACACACACACACTCACACTCACTGCACTGCATGCATACAGTGGCCCTCTGGATTTGTCACTCTCATGCCCCAGGGCTTCTGAGTCTAGTTGGCCATGGAGGGACCCGTTAGGTCATGACCTCATCCTCTCCCACAACGCACAATGGGAAGAGGAAGAGATTCCTGCACCTCTGTTCCCAGAGAGAACCAGGGGCTAGATGGGCACCCCCAGCTCAGCCTCCCCCAAGGTTCCAGAGCAGATTTGTGGGGTGGAGTCCAGACACCCCCAGGCATACCTAGAGAGGGGCGTTTCCATGGCGATCCCCCCCAGGGAATCTGGGCTAGTAGAGTCCCAGCTGCAGCTGCTGAGAGGGGAGGTCGTGGGGGGAGGGGCATTGCACAAAGGTGGGGGAGGGGATTGCCCCTAATCCCGCCCTCTCAGACCCTAATTAGGCTCCAGATGGCGGATGGGCCCCCATCCCTCCCCCATTTCCATGACAAAGGCAAGGGGGACTGCCCATCAGACCCTGGTCACTCTTCTCCGGCCAATGGCATGGCTACCTCCCTGAGCCACCAGAGAATGCGAAGCTGATATTCTCACTGACAAATAAGGAAACTGAGTTTCAGAGAGGCAGAGCCACTGGGCCCCAGGTGCCCAGCTAGGAACTCAGCGGAGAGTTTGAACTATTCAGGGGATGAGCCATGGAAAATGTTGGGTGGTAGTGGGGAAAAGGGTGTGTGGGGAGGGTAGGTGGCTGTAGGGGTTAAGTGGCAGTGAAGGGGGCAGTCCAAGTGGACAGTAGTAAGAGGGGCTGGGGACTGTTGCAGATGGGCAGTCGCGGGGGATGGGCAGCAGAGGGAAATGAGGGCACTAACCTTGATGGTCTTCGTCTGCAGTTTGAGGCCGTTGAGGGTGTTGATGGCTTTGTCTGCATCGTTGGGATCAGAGTAGTTCACAAACCCATAACCGAGGCTCTGCCCTGTGGGCAGGACCAGGATGATGACTTCCCCAGACCTATCAGTGTCCTCCCAGACCCAGTCCTGAGAGGCTGACTGCCATCACTCAAGGTTATGAGAATCAAGATCCCCACCTTACTGTTCCCCATGAGTACTAACTTGCCCTCAAGGACACTTCAGATCCCCCAGAGTCCTGCCAACCCCACTGACCCTGAGATACCCTACCATGGGTCACACCTGTCTCCCCATCACACCTCAGATCCCCCAGGGTGCCACCTGCCCCCATCACACCTGTACTCCTGAGACTACCACCTCTGTCCCCTCCCTCCCCACCTGCCAGCAGCCACACCTGTGATCTTATCCCGAACCAACTTGCAGGATTCGATGTCACCAATGCTGCCGAAGAGACTCTTGAACTCGTCCTGGGTCATGTTCTGGGGCAGGTAGTTGACGATAAGGTTGGTCTTGCTGTCGTCAGTGGCTCCGTTTGTACCAAGGAGTGGCCCATTGGGCAGGGCCGGGCCGGCCGGGCCCCCCGCCACCTGAGACTCCATGGCCCCGAGTATCTGCTGGAGACAACAGGCCACACCCGCTCACGGCCCAGTCCCTACACAGGCATCAGTGGGAGTGAGGAACGGCTCAGTGGTGATGGATCAGTCATGTCTGACATGGGCTTAAACATGGAGAGAGGACAAGTATAGTAACAATCCCTTCCACTCCTTCAGCATTAGGCAAGAACCTTACATGTGATTTTACTGTGAAAAATTCCATATATAGATGCCATGTATGTCTGTTTGCTATTTGCCTGTTTGTCTAATATCAGTCTGTGTATTTCTAGAATAATAAGATGAACACTTTTGTCTTCACAATAAGAAATATAACATTTTTATTAGCTTTGAAGTCCTCATAAGCTTCTTCCTGACCATGTACTGCCCTCCTCCCACCAAAGGGAATTCCTATCCCAAATGTGTTAATATTCCTTTTGCTTCCTGAATAATTTCCCCACTAGGCATTTACACCCCCCCCCCAGTTTTGCCACTGAGCTATTTTTTTTATTTTTCAAAAATTTATTCATTAGAGAGAGAGAGAGGAGGGGCAGGGGGAGAGGAAGAGAGAGAATCTCAAGCAGACTCCCCCCACACCCAGCACTGAGCCTGATGTGGGGCTCGATCCTACAACCCTGAGATCACGACCTGAGCTGAAATCAAGAATCGGATGCCCAACCGACTAAGCCACGCAGAGGCCGCTATTATTTTTTCTTTAAGATTTTATTTTTAAGGGGCATCTGGGTGGCTTAGTTGGTTAAGCATCTGTCTTCGGCTCAGGTCATGATCCTGGGGTCCTGGGATTGAGCCCTCCATCTGACTCCCTGCTCAGTGGGGAGTCTGCTTCTCCCTCCACCTCTCCCCCAGCTTGTGCTCTCTCGCTCGCTCGTTCACTCTCAAACAAAAAATAAGGGCGCCTGGGTGGCTCAGTCGGTGAAGCATCTGCCTTCGGCTCGGCTTAGGTCATGATCCCAGGGTTCTGGGATGGAGGCCCTCATGGGGCTGCCTGCTTGGCAGGGGTCTTCTTCTCCCTCTCCCTCTGCCCTTCCCCCTGCTCGTGTTTTCTCTCTCTCTCTCTCAAATAAATGAATAAAATCTTTAAAAGATAAAAATAAAAATAATATCTTTTAAAAAAAGATTTTATTTTTAAGTAATCTCTACACCAAATATGGGGCTCAAACTCACAACCCCGAGATCAAGAGTTGCATGCTTTACTGACTGAGGCAGCTAGGTGCCCCTGAGCTATTTAAATGTACAGCATAATAACACCAGCAAATAATGACAATTTTATTTCTTTATCTCCAATCTATACCTGTTATTTATTTTTCTTGTCTTATTGCAGGGGTTACAGTGTGATAGTGGCTTTTTTATTCATGATGTTAAAGGAGATGCATTAAACATTGCTCAGTTAAATTTGATTTTTGCTGTGGGTTTTTATGTTATGAGTGTTTAATTTTATTCCTAGTATCCTAACAAGATTTTTTTTTTAAAGAATGGATGTTGAATTTTAATTAACGTTTTTTCCCTATTTCCATTTTTAAATAATTAACATATGATATTACATTAGTTTCAGATGTATAACATAATGATTCAATATTTGTATATATTGCAAAATTATCTCCACTATAAGTCTAGTTAACATCGATCACCATATATAGTTCTATTTTTTTTTCCTGTGATGAGAACTTCTAAGATCTACTTCCTTAGCAATTTTCAAATATATTCTACATCTATTTTACACATAAGGACCACACAGAGAAGAATTTTACAGCCACATCTGTGCTCAGTAGGAAACAGTGCTGGGATTATTTGTCATGGGCATGGGAAGGTAAAATAGCCAACATTTCCTTAGGTTTTCTCCAATGGCATGGTTGGCAGATGGGTTGTCCTCACTTGAAAAATCAAATCGATTGGTAGGGTTTTCCTAAAGGGATGAATTAGGAAGGATTAGAAGCCATATTCAGTTTCAGCAGGAGAGATCACTGTGATTGATTAGCAAGGTCTTTGAGGCTACAGAATTAGAAGGAGTCAGTATGTACACTTCATCTCAGCCATCCCTGACCCAAAATATAATATCATACTTGTTCCCAATATTGGTCCTACTGTGTGCCAGGCACAGTGCAAAGCCCTCTACAGGCAATGTTTATTATTTTTTTTTCTTATTCACAATCACCCTGAAAAGAGAGCTTAATTCTTCTGTTTAAGATGTTACGAACTGGATGCTTGTGTCCCCTCAAACTCATATGTTGAAAACTAATCCCCAATGTGATGGTATTTGGATGTGGAGCCTTTGGGAGGTAATTAGGTCACGAGGGTGGAGCCCTCATGAATGGGATTCATGTCCTTACAAAAAGAGACAGGAGAGGGGCGCCTGTGTGGCCCAGTCAGTTAAGCATCTGCCTTAGGCTCAGGTCATGATCCCAGGGTCCTGGGATCGAGCCCCATGCCAGGCTCCCTGCTCAGCAGAGGGCCTGCTTCTCCCTCTCCCTCTGCCCCTTCTCCCCAGCTTGTGCTCTCTTTCTCACTCGCTCCCTCACAAATAAATAAAATAAAATCTTTAAAAAAAGGGGGGGAGGGACAGGAGAGAGATGATCTCTCTCTCCGCCATGTGAGGACATAGCAAGAAGATGTCCATCGGCAAAGCAGGTAGCAAGTCCTTACTAGGAACCAGCTCAGCTGGTACCTTGATCTTGGACTTCCCAGCCTCCAGAAGAAGAAGATTTATGAGAATTAATGTCTGTTGTTTAAGCCCCCCAGTTTATGGTATTTCATGAGAGCAGCCTGAGCTGAGCTGAGCTGACAAAGACAACAGATGAGGAAAGTGAAGTTCAGCAAAGTTTTAAAAATTACTCAAGGTCACGCAGCTTATAAATGGCGAAACGGAGATTTTCACAGGAGCTTTTTGGATCCAGAGTCCATATTTTCAACTTCACTGCCAACCGAAGAACAGGGTTAGCTCTAACATTTCTCAGCTGTGTGTCCTCCGATATGCTTCTGGGTCTCTGCTCCACTTTGCTGCAAACTCCAAGTTACTGGCACAGTGACCAGGGAAGGCACTAACGCCATACGTGGGTGCAGCTGGAAAGCATTCTGGGATCAGGTCTGCCGTGGGCACAGTCACAGGAAGCAGCTTGTCATATCTGCCATCCCTGCCTTGTAATACCTGTTATTAATACTGGTCCTGCCCCAGCTGACATCTTCTGTGTGCCCAGCACCGCGTGAAGTGCTTCCAGGCATCCTTCCACTTATGTCTCCCAATCATCCTTAGAGACAGCAACACATTCTCCATTTTATAAGTGAGGCAACCGAGCTCAGAGACGTTGAGTGATATCAGTGGGGAATTCGATTTCAAACCTGGCTATGTTGGACTTCAGAGCTGTTTTTAATGACAGTGACAAATGCGTGGGGGCAGCTCTGCCACCTTACAGGTGTGTGTCCTCAGGGATGATCTTAGCTCTTCTTTGAGCCTCTGTTTCCTTTCCATTTATTCTTAGTAAAAGGATGGCACGGAGGGTCAGCTCCCCTGTATCCACAGTTGGCTAAGAGCGGCTGTCCGGGGGCTTCCGGGAGAATTATTCTGAAGCCACGTCCAGACTGAGCAGGAACACACATTGGGTTGATGAGCAATGTCTGCCCCCAGCGCCTGCCATGAAGCCGGAACGCCTGCTACGGATCCGCATCCAGTTTCAGAAGGTTAATACTTTACTGATGGCCATGTATCGAGGCCCTGCTCTGTGCCAGACAAAATCCTTTATGGGAAAATTTCTGGGCAATTCTTCCAACATTGATCATTATGGGACTCTTTCCTTCATTTAGCAGAAGAGGAAACTGAATCTCAATGAAGGGGTAGGGATTTACACAAGGCTGGGTAGCATGCCAATGGTGGATCAAGAATTCAAGTCCAGGGCTTGGACATCACAGCCCACTTTACTAACAAAAAGGCTAATAACAGTAGTAAAAATAAGAGCAAAGTGAAACTGAGCCCGTACTCTACACCTAGCCTAGGCATCACTACATTTAAACCCACTCTGTTCGCTGAATCTACCCATTCAATTCAACAAGCATTTACTGGCTGCCACCATGTGCTGGCTTCTGGCTCCAACCTTCTTACTGTGTATCCTCTGACACTCACACTGTCTCCCTGGGCCTCTGTCCCTCCACTAAAGATACGGCACCAAGGTTCATCACGCACGAAGATGGATTCTGATTTCCCTTCTGGGCTCGGCAAACTAGAGTTCTGTGACTGGTTGATAATGTCTGCTTGGGGAGCCCCCCCCCCAATAATTATCAGTACACAAAACACTGTTTCAGGACACAGCAGATCCCAGCGTTGGAACTCCTACCATGTGCCAGGCACTGAGCAGGTGCAAAGGTTTCATTGACTTCCCAAAACCACACTGAAAGCCAGAGATCATCTCCATTTCTCAGATGGACAAATTGAGGGTCAGAGGGACCTGTGATTTGCCTGGGAGTGACCGGTAGCAGAGGTAGTGATGAAGTTTGACCACTGATCTGATTATCCCAGAGCCTACAGAGCCACCCCAAATGTCCTCAACTTGGATGGGGTTAAAAGGTAATTGGGATCTTGAGACCCAGCCTACTAATCTCCCCAGCACCCCATCTCCCTCCCATCTGTGCCAGAGCTTAGCAGGATCAGTGTCGCGTTTCCTCTGCAGCTCAGCCGGCTGAGCCGCTAATAGGGATCGGATTGGTGGAGACCACACCCGCCCGGCCCCAGCCCACAGCAAATGCGTGGCCTGGGATGACTCGGGGATCACAGGGACCTTGGAGGGCTGTCCCAGGTCAGGAGTGGAGGGGTGAACTCAGAGGGGAGGAGGGTATCCAAGATGGGGAGGCAGAGACCAAGTGGGAGCAATAGAACCTTCCCTCCCAGTCTCTTCAGCTTTTCCTCTGGTTCTCTCCCTCTTTCTGTTTCTCTCTCCTTCTTTCCCCCCTCTGTTTCTCTGTCCTTCTCTCCCCTCTGAACCCATCTGTCCCCCCTCCCTCTCTCTTTTGCCAACTCTTTTGCACCATTGCACACACATATGACAAATGGATTTTGCAGGGTACACACCTGCAGTCACGTGCTCTGTAGACCCGCCTGTGACTGACCCCTTTGGCCCCAGCTGTGCCCCCTCGCCCCAGTCACAGTGATAGATGCCTGGGTACTGGCGACAATAGGGCATTGAGTGACTATGCATGGTAAGGCTGGGCCACCACGTGGTGCTAACTAGGCCCTCCACTTCTGGGTCCTTCTCCCTCCATGTAGGGCTCTCACTGTCTCAATTTATCCCCTCACTTCCTCCCAGCCTGTCCCCATGGTGGACCTCTGCCTGAGTGCCCTCTAGGGGAGTAACCAGGCCTTCCAGGGCTTCAAGGCCCTTGCGTGACCTCTGACCACACCCTCGCCCCTTTGTGCATCAGTTTCCCTCTTTCAAATGAAGGAACAGATCAGAGGAATCGATGCTGGGCTGTTGTGGGGGTTCTGAGGGTCCTCAGGAGGCTGCACGCACATTCCTGCACCTGGGTTGGCAGCCTGAGGCCCAGAGAGCAGAGGGAGCCTGCCTAAGGTCACACAGCAGGGAGCCAGGTGGGCGGGTCCCAGGGTCCCATGCA
Organism: Ursus maritimus; assembly: GCF_017311325.1. Lineage (NCBI taxonomy): Eukaryota > Metazoa > Chordata > Mammalia > Carnivora > Ursidae > Ursus > Ursus maritimus. The sequence continues at coordinate 49,191,533 of NW_024423786.1, read as the reverse complement.
GGAAGGGAGTGCAGAGCATCCCTCCACCCACTGTGCTCGCCACAACTCCAAGAAGAGGCCCAGAAAGAGACACAGTGCGCAGAGACACACACACACAGACCGGAAAGACAGTAAGTACGGAAGAAGGAGGCCTGGGCGCTGGGACCAGACAAAGGACGCGCGGCGGCGCGGGGAGCGGAGTCGCGCGGCGGGGGCGGGGGTGGAGCCGGGGTGGGGCTAGGACTGGCCAGCCCCGCCCCCGGGATACGCCCGGGTTGCCGAGTGGAAATCCGAGGGCTCGGGCGAGGCCGGGCCCTGGGGGCCCCAGGGGGCGGGGTCCAGATGGGCGGGGCAGGGGCGTGGTTATACAGGGCGTGGCCGGGCGTGGCCGCGGGCTCGGGAGCTGACCAGCTCGGTAGCTGCTGAAAGCACCGGCAGTGGGGCGAGCGGCGCGGGCGGGCGGGCGCTCTCAAGGTCACCCCGAGGCCCAGAGCCCTGGCGGGGTGGGGCGCCTGGACCTGGCCTAGGGGACATCCCTGAGCTCCTTGCCCCATTCCCTGTGGAGCGGGGGCCCAGGAGTCAGGAAGCCCCCCCGCCGCGGGCCCTCCTTTCCCCTCCCCCTCCCCGAAGCCTGAGGCGCCCGCGCGAGGCTACGGCCCGCTAAGAAGCTCCGAGAAACAAAGGGACGCGGCGGCAGCGGCGGCGGGCCCGCGGGGCCTCCGGGCGCGCCCCCTCCTCTCCCCTCCCCGCTTGCCGCAAGGTCGACGGGCTCGAGGACGAGCTTTCCCGGGGTTCTCGGGGACGGTTTGCCGCCTTGTCCTGGCCCAGCACCAGTGATTGGGGCCCTGCGTTTGCCTGGGAGGCCTGCGGGGTCCGGGCCTGGATGGAGAAGGCATCCTCCGCTGCTGCGGCCCCTCCCCCATCAGGCCTGCTGGAGGGGGGCAATCCCGCCCCCAGGGCGCCGCAGGACGCCTCCCCGAATCGGAGTTCCGCTCCCTAAGGCCTCTCAGGCCAGGCTCTATTCGCCCCCAGCACTATGGGTGCGGCCCAGCCCACTCTCAGACCCCGAGGCTCGGTCCTACCCCCCCCACCGGGGCCTAGCTAGGCCTGGTCCTACCCCCCCACCCCACCCCCCGCCATCTCCGCGGAGCCTGTGCCTAACCCCTCCCCAACCAGGTTCCATCTCAGCGACAAGGGAATACCTACAGTGACCATTCTTGTGTGCCCGGCGGGCGCGGTCCGTGTTGAGGGCGGCTCCGGGGGTCGTGCACTCCTTGGGGGGCGCTCGATGCTCACGCCGGGGTCCTGCCCGGGCGGCCTCTGGCGCGGCCGCTGCAGAGGTGTAGATGAAGACGGCGGCTCCCTCGAGGGCCGGGGACGGGCCCGAGCCCGAGGACGCGCGCGCGGATAGCCGGGCCCCGGGGTGGCCTGCGGGCGGCAGGGGATGGAAAGAGGGAGCGGGCGCGGGATTGAGAACGCCCCCTGCGCGGCCCCGCGGGGCCCGGGGAGGTTGCGCTTCCTGACAGAGATCGCGGCGCTCTGCCTTTCGCCGCCGCCCCTCGGCCGGGCCTGTCCGGTCCTGGATGTTCAGTCCTCTCCCCTCGCCCGCCCTCCCTCCCACCCTCCAGCCCGCGCTGCGCGCTCCGCGCTCTGGGCCGCGCCGCCGCCGCCCCCAGCCCTTTATAGGAGCAGCTGCCAGAGCCGGCGTCGCTTATTGGCTGCGGCAGCTGAGCCCCGCCTCCTCCCGGCGCCCGACGGCGCGGCAGGTGGAAGCGAGCGCGCGCTGGCTGGGACTCCGCACCCCCAGAAAGCACGCCCTGGGGGCTCGGGTTGCCAGATTCGGGCCCCTTTGCCCCCGTGGACTCTGCTTTCTGCTTTGCCGTCCCTTCTTGGGCAGGCTTTCTGCCGGAAAGACAGGGAAGGCTCCCCTCCTCTGTCCAACACCCTGAGCTCTTGGGGCGAAGACAGCGAGGAGATATCGGTGGCCCGATTGGACGAACTTCCGGAGTTGCTGTCCATCAAGAAGATTGGAAAGGGACGAGGAACCAAGATTTCTATGAGCAGAGGCTCAGGTCCCCAGATTTGGGGGTAGCAGGTGTAGCCTCCCAAGACCAATGGAGAACGGTGGCGGTGGCAGGGGCTCTCGTCTGCCTGCAGAAGGAACTGGGACCCTGCGGCTTTTGAATGGGTTAGGTTCAAAAGGTTCGTTAGAAAGGTGGGGACTGGCACCCCGTAGTACAAGGGCACTAGGCACTTTTCCAAGGGGGTGAAGAAGTTTGGGGCTTAGGATTCCAGGCCAAACCCACTGGCGCGCTGCGGTTCCGGGAAACCACCGGGCCTTCTCAGACCCCATAAATTTTGGGTGGGTGGATCTGTTGTATAAATGTCCTGGCTTTCCGAGCTCAGGATTGGCCTGCCTGTGGAGTCACGCTTCTTCTCAGCTAGGGGGAATCTGGCTTCTCTTTCAAGCAATAGCAGTTGGTGCAGCCTCCTTTGGTGTGCGGGCTCAAGGACACGTTTACGTCGGGACGGCTATCAGGCAGGAGGAAGTGTTCTCACTAGGGCAGGGTCGTTTTCGAATGAGACTTCAGCACCACAGACAGCGGCCCGACGGTCTGGCCGAGGGCGCTGCGGGCTGGGTAGCACGGGGCCCCTAATCCGGGAGTCGCAGCCTCCACCCTATTCTCGTCCCTGCGCGCCCTTTTAGGTTCCAGACTGTCCGAGAATGCCATCAAACCCAGCGAGGAGAGCCTAATTTGACCAATCAGGGACTGCCCTCGGGAGAACCAATTGAGGGAGGATGCCCTCGAGATTGAGCCAATGAGAGAGCGCGCAGCAGAGAGCACTGCCACGCTGATGGAGAGAACAGGCCAATCACGGAGGCCCGCGCAATCTGGGCGGTGGCGCTGCAGGTCCCCGGGTGGCCCCTCTTGGGTTTGCCGGGGCGACCTGGCTGTCTAACATAGAGACCCCGAGCGAAGGCTTGTTCCCCATCCCGTGTTCCTCCTGGCTCCTATCGGATTGCAAATTGTGCCTGTGCCGGGAGGGGAGCTCCTCCCGGGCGCGCAGACCCTGCTGCGGTTTCCATGGAAACTGCTGGCTCTGGACGTGCAGGGATAGCGAAGGGGACTGAGCCCTGGGGGATTTGGGGAGCTCGCGTGGGTGGCCCCAGCGGCCGGACTTGCTCATCCTCGCCGACACTTCCGTCCCTGGTTGGGACAATACCCGGTCCAAAGTGTAAAATGAAGCCTAGCTGCGGCCCCGCCCCCACGAGCTGGTGAGGAGCCAAGGGGCCAATCTGCGAGTGGCGCCACAGGGCTCCCTCGGGCACGTGCCCGGGCTCGCGGCTGCGGTCCCCGGGGTCACGTGGCTGCAGCCACCAGGGCCCACGCAGTTTGCGCGCCACCTGGCGGCCGCCGGCCTCGTATCGCTCCCCGCCTGTCTTGCTGGCGGCCGACAGGAGGCGGCGGCGACCTCAGCATCCTCCTCCGGGAAATGGGGCCAGGGCAGCCGCCCCGTCGCTGCCAACTCCCCTCCCCACCGCGGCTTCCTGTTCCAGGAACACGCCGAGCCGTTCTACCTCAGGGCTTTGGCACTGGCTGTTCCTTCGGCCTGGGATTTGCCTCCTCCAGCTTTTTTCAGGGACGGAACCTCTTTGTCATTCTGGTCTATGTTCAAATGCCACCATCTCAGAGAGGACCTCCCTGACCACCAATTTAAACAGCCAGAAACTAACATCACTCTATTTCCTGCACGGCATTTGTCACAGCTGTAGATGTCTTATTTAGGGGTCTTCTGAACGTCTCCCCAAGCGGCCCCTGAGTTTTCTGACGGTGGGGAATACGTGTTCTATGGGAGATGTAGGAGTGGGCATCAGGATCCTGAGTCTTGGGAGATGTCCCGTGGCCTCCCAGGCTCCCAACTTCCCAACCCTGGGCCTGTGGCAGGGAGTGTTCAGAGCTGCCAGGCCCAGATAGCTGAGGCATAGCAGAGGCTGTTAGGGAAAGGGCATTGTCCGGCATGTAGGGGCATCACCACCTGCCCTGGCCTTGCTCAGAAAGGGACCAGGATGGAGACAAAGAGGGGCCCGGCCCCCCAAATCATCCAGGCCTAGGGGAAGGGCGTCTCTTTTCTCGCTTTTTAATCTCGCTCTGCTCTCTTGACACAGTTCTAGCAGTGCCCCAGGCGCCACCTCCAGAGATGGGGTAGGGTTGGGGGGGGACCAGCCCCGGGGGACCCAGCCCTTAGGCAGGGCAGGGGCGCCTCCTTCCGGCCCGCGGTCCGGGAGGCCCCCGCGGCTGTCCGGGCCCCGGCAAGCCAGGGCATCTTGTCCGAGCGGACGAATAAATAGGGGCGGTCAGTGGTTGGATGGGTCAGGCCGGCTTGTGGTCTGGGTGGCTTTTGAGCGTGTGGAACTTGACGCTGTCCAGCTTCTCGAAGCGCTTCCCGCAGCGCTCGCACGTGAAGTTGTACTGCACCTCGGCCGTGTGCTTCTTCATGTGCCAGTTGAGCGACGCGCGCTGTCGGCACTGGTAGCCACAGATCTCGCACCTGCCGGGAGCCGGCGGGCGACACCGGGGGCGGGGTCAGACTGGGGTGGGGCCGCATTGGGGGCGGGGCCCAAACTACGAGGAATCCGAGGGGTGGACCCGCCCTCTGCCGGTCCAGGTCCACACCCCCCTCCCTCTCAGCCCCCTCGAGGGGAAGCCTGTCACTCACTGCAGGGGCGTCTCGCCGGTGTGCGTGCGTCGGTGTACCTCCAGGTGGTTCTTCCTCTTGAAGGACTTGCCGCAGGTTTCGCAGGTGAATTCACGGACACCTGGGGGAGATGCGGAGCTGAGCGCCCCGGCGTCGGGGGCAGGGGCTGCGGGATGTCCCTGCTGCGCGGCCGGAACCGGGTCTCCGGGGCGGTCTCCCGGACCTCTGGGCGCAGGGACAGCAGATCCCACAGCCTCACAGCCTCTGGGAGCCACTGCTGGCTCTAATAACGAGGGCGGTTATTACCGAGGGCAGCTCACAGCCCCGTATGAGGCTCAGAGACTGCCCGGCAGGGCGCCGGGGCAGAGCTGAAATGTGAGCTCAGCTCCCCGGGAGGCACGGAGTCCAAACTGTCAAGCCAGAGTGGGTCTGAATTTGACCCCAATATTTGAACTTCGGGGCGATTTCACATAAAAATCCAAGGTTCCTGCCTCTTGAAAAATCTGAAGCTGTGCCCTCCCGCGGGACACAGGCACCACAGCTACCCACTGAGTCAGCAGCCCACGCCCTGGGTGGCAGTCCTGGGGGCGGGGGCAGTCCTATGCCTGGGAACCCAGTGCTCCCTGGGGTTTCAGCCGGCCTTCCCCCGCCCGAGATCCAAGCCCACGACCCTGGGCCCCGCGTTGCCAGCCCCACCCTGGGTCTGACCTGAATGGATGATCATGTGCCGCCGCAGGTGGTTGGATAAATAGAACTTCTTGCCGCAGCCAGGGTGTGGACACACTTTGGTCTTCCCTTTCCGATGCACAAGATTGACATGGTTCTGTAGGCAAGAGGGGCAGGAGTGGGGCTGTGGGTGCCATGGGCCCACCTCCAGGGCTCTCCACGGTGGAGGCAGATAAGGGCTGCTGGGAGGCAGGCCAGGGCCAGCCTCTCTGGAGGACTGAAGAGGGGTGCCCTTGCCCTTTCGAGGGCCTCCCAGCTCTGAGCAAAGGCCCAGGGACACAACTGGGATCCACCCCAGCTTTCCTGTGCACCCACAACAGCCAGGGCCTGGCCAGGGGCATTAATCAGCTTTGTCGTAACCTTGTGTGTGTGGGGGGGCCTGCTATTGGCCCGGTTTATGGATGGGGAGATGAGGTTCCAGAGGCTTAGGGTTTGGCCCATGCCTCACAGGTGGGCAGTGGCAGGGCTGGCCTGGATCCCAGGGCTCTCAGTCCCACAGCAGGCTTTGCCACGGACCTGCGCTGCCCCCAGGTCTGGAGCAGGCAGCCCCCTCAGTCACTCCTTTGTTCTTTTATTCTTTAAGTCACCAGCACACCTGTAGCTCCAGTGCCCAGCACTAGGCCTGGCACCCGGTCGGTGCTCAACACACGCTGGAAAAGGAGACTCAGCAAATTCAAAGGCCTACCGGTGCCGCCTCCTGCCTCAGGTGGGAATGTGACAGGACCCTGTCTCTGCCCTTGGGACATCCCGTCCAGGCTCCGGAGGACAAACTACAGGTACGTCCTGGTGGCGCAGCGACCTGGGGCTCGCAGGCCCCGCCAACCCTGGGGGACTAGGGTGGGCTTCCTGCCGGAGGGGCATCCTGAGCTGAGCCTGGAGAAGAGGCATCCGGAGCCAAGAAGGTGGCCGAGTTCAGGTTGGCTGAGAAGGCACGACAGGGCAATGGAGAGCAGGAAGGGGAGGCAGCGAGGTGACTCCTGGTGCCCTGTGGCCGAGGTAGGGTCAGTGAGAAGCTGAGAGGTGAGCATGTGGGAGGCAGGCCAGTGGCACCCGATGGGGCCAAGTCGAGCCCTCTGTGAGCCACAGACACCAGCACACAGGCCGCGGGAAACGGAAGCAGGCCTTGCTCGGCCTGTTTGGGTGGTGGCCTCACCTGGAAACTGCTGAGGGCCACATAGACCTGGCTGCAGCCCTCGTAGGGGCAATGGAACATCTCTAGCAGGCCATCGGCATCCATCACCCGAGTCCGCTTGCTCCGCCGCCTCCTGGAGGGGAAGGGGCCCATGGCATCAGGGCTCTCACACCAGGCAGGTTGTGGGCCCCGGGGCTGCTCCTTGTCCCAGCCCCCAGCTGCCTCGGCACCCACTTCTCGGGCTCCTTGGGGATCTCGTAGATGATGGCCGACATGTCGCTGCCGTCTAGCTCCTCCCCGTCCGCCTCCGCTTCGGGCTCTGCGCTCTCGGGCACCGTCGCCGCCAGCTCTGCCAGCTCTGGGGCCACGGGCTCCTCCTTCTCCTCCTTCTTAAGCATGTACAGGTCCTCCTTCTCTACGGGGTGGACACAGGGTGGGTGTCCGTGGGGGACTTTGCGGTTGAGACGCTGGCTCCAGGGCCACCCCTCCACCCTCCCTCCTCCTCCCAGGTCCCGCCGCAACCCCTGCCAGAGACCACACCAGCCCCCCTGGACCGGTGCGGCCCCCCCAGACCTTTCTTGGTCTCGATGCCTGCCAGGGCGGCAGGGTCCATGGTACCGGGCTGGCTGCCCTCGGGCTCCGTCTGGGTGTAGGCAGCTACACCCTCCATCATGGCGCAGGGCACCTCATCCCCCAGGCCCCCAGCGGGCGCACTGTTGCCTGCGGCCACGTTGAGGTGGATGCCCTCGGCTGTGAGGGCATCGTAGCCGGGGCCGGCGATGATGATCACCTGTGAGCCAGGCACCATGCCCGGCATGGGACAGCTGGCCACCACCTCGCCCAGCGCCTCCTGGGGCATGTTCTCAAAGAGGGTGCCGGGACCCGGGCCCACTTGCACGGGCACTGGCACGCACACCACCGTCTCCAGGGCCTCGGGCCCGCTGCCTGCCGGGTTGGGGCACAGCGGGGTGCCCTGCTCGGTCAGGTTTTCCATGTGGTGGACGTCGAAGGGGATGTGCATGCCCTCCTGAGTGATGAGCCCGCTGCTGCCCGCTGGGCTGGTGGGGGTGACCGCCGCCGCCGCCGCCACTGCCTTGGGTGGCTGGCCCTCAGGGGGGTCCTCGGAGTCAGAGCTGGAGCCTGAGCTGGAGGAGTCGGAGCTGCCGGCCGCCAGGCCATTGCCCACTGTGGTGACAGAGGAAAGGGGACAGTCACAACAGCAACAGTGGCGGCAACACTCTGTCGAGGGCTCACTAGGGGGCACGGTAACCCCCTCGGTGCCACAAACATTGGTCATTTCTCAGTCCCCCTTGTGCCTCCAGACCCAAATTCTGTTTTTCTGGCCCTTCCCTGGTGTCCCCTTCTTAGCCTCGTTGGCTCTTACAGGTCTGGAAGGTTCTAGCCAGGGCTCTCCTCAGTGCTCCACTCACCCCAGGGTCTCAGCTAGCCTGATGGTGTAGATCCTGCCTCGTTCTTGACACCAGCTGGGTGTCTGACGATTCAATTCGGATGCCATGGGTTAATGACTCAGGTCCCACAAGACTACCTGGCCCCGCTTCAGACACTGGCTACAAGACCCAGGCCGTTGTAATTCTGGCTCTAAATTGTGGGTTTCTACGACATTCTTTTCAGGTTCGATAATTTTCTAGAACGATTCACGGAACTCAGGAAAATGCTTTACTTATAGCTACAGTTTTATCACAAGAGATGCCACTCAGCGATAGTCAGATGGAAGCGGTGCCCAGGGCAAGGTGTGGGGGCTGGGGCGGAAGCTGTCATGCCCTCTCCAGACACGCCACCCTCCTAGCACCTCGAGGTGTTCACCAACCTGCAAGCTCTCTGGACCTCCTTATTGAAGAGTTTTTGCAACCCAGTCTCCAGCCCCAGGCTGCTCCCTGGGGGCCAGGGGTGGGGCTGAGATCCCCCGTCTAATCATGCATCTGGCCTTTGATGACCAGCCCCCATCCTGAAGCTATCGAGGGGACCCTGCCTGAGTCACCTCATTAGCACGGACTCAGGTGTGTTCCAAAGGGGCCCCTTATGAAAGGGGCTCATGATGAACAATGAGGAACATTCCCATCACTCAGGAATTCCAAGGGTTTTAGGAGCTCTGTGCCAGGAACCAGGGACAAAGATCGAATATTGATTTTTATTACCCTGCCACCACCCATACCCAATGCTTCCATGTGGACAGCTCCCGCCTGGACCTCCTGTGGGGCTGGGGACTCCTACCTCCTCCTGGCTCCTCTGCTGCCCCTGGTGGGGGGGGGGTGTCTCTCAGGCACCTCAGAGTCCACCCAGCAATTCTGGGCTCTGAATCTTCCCTAAGAAAAAGCCCACACCCTTCCCAGTCATCCCCATCTCAAGGGATGATGGTGGCTCTGTCCTTCCAGGTGCTCAGGCCAAACGAAGTCCTAGGGCTGCCCTGACTTCTCATTCTCTCACACCCACTTCCAGTCTGTCAGCAAAACCCGCTGGCACTACATCCACGTATTTAGGGATACTAGGCAGGTTCCTGCCTCAGGGCCTTTGCATTTGCTGTTTGCTTTGCCTGAACACCCTTCTCCCAGACACCTGCAGGGGCTCCCTCCCTCACCTCCATCAGACCCTTTCCTAAAATGTATTTATTCAGGGAAGCCTCTGACTACCTTATCTCAAATAGCACTCTTTTCTCTCCTTTATTTCACTCCAAAATACCAGAGTTCTCTAGATTTTAATTGTTTATCTTGTTTCCTCTCTGCTTCCCCCCTAGATCATAAGCTCCACAGGATAGGGGGGCCCTGTGCACAGGCCCCAGTGCCCAGAAGGCCGCCTGGAGCACACTGAACGCACGGCTGTAAAAATGAATGACTCTCAGCCCAACGTTGTGATGAAGGTCAAGGAGACCGACATTTTGCCCAGGCATGTCATGCTAAAGTCCACACACGGGGAGAAACGGGGGACAGAAAAATCAAGAAATGACCCTCGGTTACACACTCCTGAGAGAGTTGGGGTGCACTGTCTGGGGACCATGTGTCCTACCCTCCCAGAAGGTCACATGGAACACACAGGCTCTGGAGCCAGACTTTGGGGGTGGAATATTGGTGCTCCCCCCTCCAGCTGTGTGAATGTGGGCGCCTTATGTAACCTCTCTGGGCCTGGAGATAAGTTGGCACCTACCCCAGGGGGTGTTTGGGGTAATGAGTAAATATATGTACAGGGCCTAGGACAGTACCAGGCTCTGAGTAAGTGCCCTATCAGTGTTTCTATGATCACTCTTACCATAATGCCCCATCCCTGACTCATGGCCCTGGGATGGCAGCAGGGGTGGGGTAGGGGGTTTGGCCCCTCCTTGTAACTGCCTCCCCAGCTGTAGCGTCCAGCTGTGAAGGCCAGACTGCAGCCACAGCAGACCCGCCCTGGACCCCAGCACTCGTTCCTGAGAGCCACATCTGGCAGCCACTGGTGTCAAAGTTGGGTGGGGGTACAAGGGGCTCCTCTGGGTGCCAACCCCAGCCCAGTGGACCCATCACCAGAGGGGTCAGTCACATTAGTCCTGGGGCCTTGGTTTCCTCGACTGTCAAGTGGGGCTAATGAAGAGCTGTAGGGAGGACTCAGGGTGGTTTGGTGGGGGGGGGACCTGGAGCGGGGAGAGAATGGCTGAAGAGCCGGCTGCATGTTGGGGTCTGGCTGACGCACACGGGACAGCCGTTGGCCAGGGGGCCCACCTGGAACACCTCTCGCCCACGGCTTCCCCTCGGCCAGCTGGGATGCCACCTGCTCTGAGATTCCTGCCAGCGCGGGCTCAGCCCTGGCGACTGACCTCACCCTCAGCCCTGGCAGGGCACCTGGCAGTGGGCCCCGTGCTCCTTCTTGCAGCTGAAGCTGAGCCCCTGAGGCCGGCAGGCAGGCAGGCAGGCAGCCCCTCGCCACCCACAGCGTCTCCTCTGCTCCCCTACCAGGGCCAACTGGGCCTCAGTAACTGAGTCCCTCCCAGTCCTGCTGCCGGCTCAGGACACGTGACCCACATGGGACGGCAGACAACGGGCAGTGGGGAGACAGATGGGGGTAAGGGAGTGGGGTGTGGGGAGATTGGGAGACTGGGGGCAGGGAGAAGGCAGGAGACAGAAGGGAGAGGATGAAACAGAAGAGTGTGAGAGGGAGGGGGAACAAGAGAGAGCTCAAGAACAGAGAAATGGGAAGGAAGGAGGAGAACAGAGAGGGGAAGAGGATGAGGCTGGGAGAGACAGCCCAGAACCAAAAGGGAAAGGGCCAGGGAAAACAGGAGGAAGAGGCCAGGAGAGGAGTCAAGCCTGAGGAGGCCCAGCACCCACCCCTCCCTCCAGCCGCCGAGCCAGGTGTCCCAACCCCCAGCCCAGCTGGCCATGGGCACAGGTGGGCCAAGCTCTCCTGTCCTTCTGGAAAATGGGGGCCACCGCCTCTCAGCTCCAGAAGGACTCAGCAGACTGCGGCCCGGCCTGCCAGGTCGGGGCGCCGTCCCTAACGCCGGCGCCGGCCTCCTTGCTATGATGCTTCCAGTGCTGGCCTGAGACCGACAAGACCCGCGAGGGCAGGGAGTCCAGGGCGACTGAGGAGGAGGAGCGCTGAGCCCTCACCCCTCGGACCCACCTCTGTCACTGTCGGGGTCTGAATCGCTGAGGGGCTTCAGGGGCGAGTGCAGGTCTTGGAAGTAGCGGTGGCCGGCCTCGCACTGCCACACGGCCGTGGTGTACAGGCCGAAGGTGGGGTCCAGCTCGGCCAGGTGCGGCTCGTAGGGGCAGCGGTGCCTGTGGTCCTCGTACCAGATCACCACGTTCTTCAGGCAGTTCACGTTGCGCCGCCTCCCTGCGCACACGGGGCGGGGCCGGAGTCAGGGGCGGTGCTCGCCCCCCGGGAGCCCCAGGATGCCCCAGCCTTACGGCTCCCGGCGGGTGAGACACCTTCCTGCACCCTGTCCAGGCCCGTCCCCAGTGTGCAGATGATGAAACAGGCCCTCAGCACTGAGATCCACCCTGGTGATAAGAGACCCCCCGGCCAGACCGGCCTCACTGAATGGGTGAGACCCCGTAAACTGTGGAGCCTGGCATATGATAGGTGCGCAGTGGTCATGAGCTGCTTGTTGTTAACAGACTCACCCTCATCAGTGTCTCTGGCCTGGACCAGCTGAGTCCCTCCGCCCTGGTCTCTCTGCTCCCACTCTTGTCCCACTACAGTCTGCTCGGCCTGCAGCAGAGGGCGCCTGCTGCAAACACTTGAGTCAGGCCATGCCTCTTCTCTGCCCAGAATCCACCAGGGCTCCTACCTGGCTGGAGGTAAAAGCCAAAGACCTCCCCAGACCCACCAGGCCCTGCATGTTCTGCTCCATTATCCCTTGCAGGTCTCCTTGATCACTTCACCCCAGCCTTGTGGCCTCCTCCCTGCTCCTGAAATGAGCAGGGTATGGCCCTGCCTCAGAGCCTTTGCACGGATTGTGTCTCCTTCCAGATGACTGCCTTGCCCTTCCCCCTTCACCCAGGTCTTTCCCTCAGTCTGCCACCCCCTCCCCACTATCCTTCTGGCCAACCTGACTTGCTTCTTTTTCTCCACGTAGTATCTAGATACCATCTGTGGTTATCTGTGTCTGTGTTTCTGTCTTCCCTACTAGAATGCCAGCTCCCCACGGGTAGGGACACTGGTCTGTTGCTCCTCTTGTATCCCCAGTGCCTACACAGGGCATGGCACACAGTATGTTTGCTGAATGAGTAAATGCTTCAAGGAGCTGGGCACCCAATGGAGACAGACTGTGGGATTCAAATCCTGACTGCCACTTTGTAGCTGGGTGGCTCCAGGCAAGTGACTCGGCTTCTCTGAACTTCAGCTGCCTCTCCTGGGCCAGGGGAGAATATCGGTCCCTGTTCCTTGAGGGCTGCCAGGGAGGAGGGAGGGAAGACATCGACAGGGCATAGAACAGGGGTGGGTACACTTTGAATGCCCAAGAAATGGAACCTGTGATATATCTAAAGATGCTGGTCCCGTAGCCAAGGGGGAGGAACCCCCCCCCATCTCCCAGGTTGGGAGGTGAGGAGGGCGCCCAGAAGGGTCCTTGGGCCTAGGGATGTTGTCCGGGGCCTCCAACCCAGTGACGACCATGGGGACAACAGGGACACCACCCCTAGCCGCCCCTCCAGTTCAGCACTTGCCTCCTTATCTCCCTCCTCACCCTTTTGGGATTTGGAGGTCACAGACTTAGCTTGGCCCTTGCCTCTGACAGCTGTGAGAAGGGAGGGGGACTCACTGCCACCAGATGGCTGGCCTGGACCGCTGGCCCTCACCCCACTGGACAAGGCCCGAGACCCACAGCGCCAGGGCTCCGAGGCTGTGGCTGAGGGGCAGGAGGAAGGCGCTCTAGGCCTCCACTCCGACTGCTCACGCCACGCTCCCCTCGGCCTGGCACATGACACGCTCTTTCGGCCCCAGCACAAGCTGTTCCCTCTGCCCTGTCCAGCTCTTCCCTGGGTGACACCCATGCACCAGGCGGGGCAGTGCAGGAGCTAAGGGGACTGCTCGGGTGACACAGGTTTGCAGTCTGGCCTGGCCCCTTGTCAGCTGTGCAGCGTGGGGTGGTGAGTTGGCCTTTTATGGGGGTGGTGGGGGCACCGCCACCGGGCACAGCACAGGTGCCAGTCCCCTTCCGGCCCCTGCCCCCTGCCCCTCCCCAGGCCCAGCTGAGTCCGGCCCTTCCTCTGGGCCCCTGGTGCCCCCAGTTCCCTGCTACGGCCCTGCTGGGCCTGGTCCCATCTTTCCCTGAGACCGTGGGCTCTGCGAGGGCAGGGCTGGGTCTGTCCTGGTCCGCACAGCACTGGTGCATGCCGGCCCTTCACAAATGGTGCCTGAGAATGAGTGAGGGAATGAACAACAAAGCCACTTACTCCCAACACCCATCCCCTCCCCACTGGCTGCAGCCCCACTTACTTTTCTTCCGCTTTGGCTTTTTGGGGACCTGCTCCCAAGGCTTCCTGAAAGAGAGAGGCAGGGGGAGTGAACATAGGGCCTGGCTGATGCTGAGCTAATGACAGCATACGGCTTCAAGGCCGAATTGTAGCTGCCGTTCTATTTCCCAGGGCTCTTCGCGTGGACTCTCTCCTCCACTGACACCAGCCCTTGGACGGTGGTCTAGCATCACCACCTGTTTCACCAAGTGGGAAAATGAGGCTGAGGAGGGAGGCTGCCTACCCAGGGGCCCGTGGCCAGGGAGTGGAGAACTCAGAAAAGGGGTAACAGGAAGTCGGTGGGGCAGGCAGAATTCTATGCTGGCCCCACGATTCCCAACCTTGGGTCACACACTCTATAATCCTCTCCCCTTGAGTGGGGTGGCCTGAGAATATGACGGGAGACCACTCCTGTGGCTAGGTGACTTGGAATCAATCAGGAGGGAGCTTTCCAAGGTGGGCCTGGCCTAATCAGGGGAGCCCTTAAGGCCGAGGCTAGGAGAGGCCTATGAGGGGCTGGGACCTGAGAACGGCCTCTGGGAGCTGAGAGCAATCCTGGTTGACAGCCTCAAGGCTGTGGGGACATCAGCTGTACAATCCAGGAGGAAATGAATTCTGCCAATGCTCCGAGGGAGTCTGGAAGCAACTCTTTCCCTAGTCGAGCCTCCAGATGAAGACACGGCTGGCTGAAACTTCAGGCCTGTGAGATCTTGAGCAGAAGACGCAGCTAAAACATGCTAGACTCCTGGCCCGCAGAAATGTGAGATAATCCATGTGGTTTTAAGCCATGAAGTCCGTGGTCATTTGTTCCATAGCAATAGGACCTTTGTGGAGTCGGCTTCAAAACCGGCACTGCCCCATCCAGGGCCCTGAAGCTTCTGCCCCCCAGGCTGGTTGAGAGCCCTGGGGAGACCGTCAGACTGAGCCAGGATGCCTGGCCCTGTAACGACCCTGCCCCCGACCTGAACTGCCTGCTCTGTGTGGGTCCCAGGCCAAGGCGCTGCCCCCTCCATCAGTCCTGCCCCTGCAGCCAGCTCGGGCCCACATGCCCTGGTCATCATACCCGCCTGGCTCTGGGGCCTTCCCCGCTTTGGCTGGAGCCCAACACCCTGACCGTGTGCCTCAGGGAGCCCAGGGTAAGGCCGGGCCCCAACGCTGGGGACCCTCCAAGGCTTTCCGCACCCCGATGGCCACCAGAACTGCCAGGTGGGATCCTGACCCCATCCAGGCCGCTCGGCTGGGGCCCAGTACTGGCTCTACACGTGCTGTGGGCAGGCGCTTCAGAGTCACCTCTCCTCGACCAGTGAGGGGCCTCCCTCTGCCCTCCTGACACCATGCTTCTGGGTCTGCCTGCCCGCTCTGGCTGCTGCCTCAGCCTTCCTTTTTTTTTTCCTTTAAATTTATTTATTTAAGTAATCTCTACACCCGGGGTACCTGGGTGGCTCCGTCGGTTAAGCGTCTGACTCTTGATTTCAGCTCTGGTCTCAGGGTTGTGAGATCAGGCTCGTTGCTCAGTGGGGAGTCTGCTTGAGATTCTCTTTCCTCTTTCTCTCTCTCCCTCTGCCCCTTCCCCCACTCACACTCTCTTTCTCTCTCTCAAATAAATAAATCTTAAAAAAAAAAGTAATCTCTATACCCAATGTGGGGCCCGAACTCATGACCCTGAGATGAAGAGTTGCATTCTCTTCCGACTGAACCAGCCAGGTGCCCCTCATCCTTCCTTTTCTACGCTGCAGCAGAAGGCCCTGAGACTCTGGGTAACCTTGTCTCCCCATGCCTCAGTTTCCCCATCTGCAGCAGGGGATCATAACCATGCCTTCCTTGTGGGACTGGCATGAGGTTATGTGCATTGAAAGAGCTTGGGGCAGCCCCTGGCACTTAGTAACCAGTCGGCAAGTGGTAGAGATGATCACTGTGATTGTCGACATTGTCACAGAGCCTCCCCGCTACGGGCCAGACTGTGCTCTCACCACAAATTATCCTGACAGGCAGTCCAGGGTCCCTTGTCGGCTTCACCACCTAGCCCACCTGACCCCTGTCCAGCCTGCTAAAAATTTGCAGCCCCCACGCCCCACGTCTGGTCCCAGGACAGCTCCCCTGGGCTCCTCTGCCCCTCCTGCCCCTGGCTCTGCCCCGTCCAGGTCTCTGCCCCCTCCCTCACCCCCATCCCAGTTGCCTCCATCCCCTCCCACGGCTCTCCCCTCCCCTGCAAGGGGGAGGCTGGCTGCCCCAATCCTCACTCACACCCGAGTCCCAACACCCATGGCCACCTCTGTGCACCCACGGCCTTGCCATGACCGGGGTGCTGGGAACACTGCTTGGTGTTTGGTGCCAGTCAGAGCCGAGTTCAAGTTTCCTCTCTGCCACTGACTAGCTGTGTCTCGTCCCCTCTGACCCCAGTGTCCTCATCTGGGGAAAACAGCAGTGCCTCCCACACAGAGTTGCTGCGGCAATTAAACGAGGCCAGACCTCAAACTGCCTTCCCTCCCCTTGCCCACTTCTCCGAGTTCCACCCCTTACACATCACCCTGTTTGAGGACAGCAGCTGCTGGGGCTTCTCCAGGGCTCTGCTTTCCTCGCAGTGGCCAGCCCCCAAACGGCGCCCAGCCGTTCTCCTCCGCCCTCCTCTGCCATGTGCTTTCACGCTCGACTTCATCATCCCCACCAAGTGTCCAAACACACCACCAGTTCTTCTACCCTGGATTTAAATAATCTGAAGCCCCTTCCCTGCCAACTTCCGCCCATTCCTCTGTCCCCCTCTGAGTTGTTTATACACGTGCACAGCCTTCCTGTCTTCTCCTCCGTCTCCCTTGAGCCCCTCGAGTCAGGGTTTTCTCCATCATACCACCAACTGCCCCATTTCGGCCCCCGGGGTGGCCACCTCACTTGGCCCAGCAGCGTTCGACTGCAGATCCTTCCCGTGGCCTCCAGGACGCCGCCCCGGCGGGTTCTCCACCAGCCTCCAGGTTGCTGCTTCTCCCTCGTATCCCTGACTTCTCTAAACACAGACTGAGAGCGCCGGGCTCAGACCTGTGTGTCTACCCAAGCCCCCTTGGCACCCTCCAGCACCATACCATCACTGGCCTGGTGACTGCCAAATCCGGATCTCCCACCTGGCCCTCTCCTGACAACACGACCAGCACGCTTCCCCAACATTACCTGTAGGGGTCTCGCAGACGGCTCACACGTGAGCTGTCCTATTGCCCCCGAACTAGCCCTTCTCGTTAACGGCGTCTGCAACTTTCCAGGTGCTTGGGTCCAAACTGGGGGACGTCTTTCGTATCCACACCCATCAGCAAACCCCATTGGCCCTAATTTCAACCACTTCTCTCCACTTCTGCATGGCCCCGCCTCACTCACCTGGACGAGAGCAGTCAGCTCCTTCCCAGTCTGCCAGCTCCAGCCCTCCCCCACCACAGCCTCAACATCGGAGTCCGTGTGCTTCTTTTGATTTTCTTGTTAACATTTGAAGATGTAAAAAGAAAAATTCAAACACATGCAACGCTAGAGAGAAGAGTGAACTTCCTGGAGCCCATCACGAGGTTTAAAGACGCCAACTCTTAGCCAACCTTGTTTCAGGGCATCCCTCACCCAATCCTCCTGCCACACACACCCTGGAGAGTGCTTCTGTTAAAATATAAGCCAGGTATGGGACCTCTCTGTCCAAAATTCCGTACTTAAAAAAAGCAAAGCAAAAAAAAAAAAAAAATCCTATCAGGCCTCCCATTTCACTGGAAGGAAAAACCAGAGTCCTCCATGCAGCCCACAAGGCCCTGTCACCTTCCTGTCCTCGCCTTTTCCCACTCTTCATCCTCTCATTGTGCTCCGGCCACACGGGCCTCCTCACTGCCCCATGTACACACCAGGCTGGGTCCTGCCTCAGGGCCTTTGCACCTGCCATTCCTTCTTCCTCAAATGCTCTTCCCCCAGATATCTGCATGGCTCTCCCTGGCCTCCTTCAGGTCTGTACCCCGGATGCTATCCTCTCACTGTGGCCCACCCTAACACCCTACTTAAACCTCCAGCACACCCTCCTGATTCCTCTTTCCCTATTTCACTTTTTTTCTTTACATAGCCCCTATCTGTCTCTCACTACATAATTTATTCTTTATAGTAAATGACAGTAAATATATAGTAATAGACAACCTTTGCACAGTGGACAAGTCTCTGCCCTCTAGAATGACAGCTCCATAAGGCTGTGATTTTTCGTGTTGCTCACTGCTACGCCATCAGCACCTATACCAGTGTCTGGGACATAGCAGGTACTGAGTAAGCGTTCCTGAAACAGATGGACACTGGAGACTCCACTATTGACCATTGTTTCCCCTTTCCCACTGGCTGCTGCGTGGCTCTGAGGCAAATTCATGGCCATTTCTCCATTCCCACTTCTTCATGTCTTTTGAACCCCTCTGGTCAGGTTTTTAACTCACCATGCCACAAAACTGCCCTTGTCCCCTGTGACTTATGCCTCAATCCAATAACACTGATCCTAGCCCCACTGTGTCCCTCCTTTTCCTTTCTCTTTTCTTTTTTAATTTTATTAATTTATTTGAGAGAGGGAGACAGCATGAGCGGTGGGGAGGGGCAGAGGCGGAGGGAGAAGCAGACTCCCCGCCAAGCAGACAGCTTGACACGGGCCTGATCCCAGGACCCTGAGATGACAACCGGAGCCAAAGGCAGACACCCAACTGACTGAGCCACCCAGGCGCCCCTCCTTTCTCTTTTCATCCCACTTTTCATTTCTGTCTTCTGGTCCATGTTGTACATAGTCTTGAACTGAAATCCTTCCAGGTACAAGATAGTTACAAATAATTGAAGAGTTTAAACCAGTGATGCCCTGTCTCTGGTCATGTCCATTTTCCACAGGAGACCCCTCACTCAGGGTAGTGTATTTTTCCGACTACCCATGTGTCCCGGGATCCGGTTATTGCCATTCCCTGTCTGGGTTGTCTCAGTGTCCTGGCCCCAGGCCTGCAGGACTACACAAACCGAGCTTCTGCAAATACCACTTCCAGCTTAGGGACCTCCAGGGGCTCCCTCTGCCCAGTGGTTCTCAACTCCAGCTGCACATAATGTCTCCCTGGAAGCTTTGCAGAAAAAAGCACAAGGTCTGCAACTCTACCCAGATTAACTGAGTCAGTAACTCCAATAATGGGGCAATGTCTGGGTGGTTAAGTCGGTGAAGCATGGCACTCTTGATTTCAGCTCAGGTCATGCTATCAGGGTTGTGAGATCGAGCTCCGAGTTGGGTTCTGTGCTGCGCTGGGCATGGAGCCTGCTTAAGATTCTCTCTCCTTCTCACCCTGCTCCCCTCCCCCCGCCTTCCCTGCTTGTGCTATGTCTCTGTCTAAAAAAAAGAAACTCCAATAATGGAACACTAGCTTGAGTTTTTTTTAATGCCCAGCATTTCCTGCTGCACTCCTGGGCATGTAAGCCAGCCTGCCACCCCAGGGAGGCAGAAGGATCTGGTTGATTCTTGATCCTTAGAATCTCCCCCCAGAGAAACATGCCAATGTGTGCAAATAAAAACCAGGGCACAGCAAGGATTCTGTCGCAGCATTGCTTGCGACAGAGAACAAATATCATCATAACCACTAATACCTGGAGTGCTCACTATGTGCCAACCATGTTCTAAGCCTTTTGCTGTATTTTAACTCATTTAATTGTCACGCCAACCTATTAGGCAGGAAGGGAAAAATTGCATCCACACTCCTCATTCTCAAGACTGAGACTCTGCAAAGGGCTCTGCCCTCTACCTAAGCAGCTAACTTGGGGTCTCCTCTTCAACTGAGTCTCCATGGG
Source organism: Ursus maritimus (assembly GCF_017311325.1). Taxonomy (NCBI): domain Eukaryota; kingdom Metazoa; phylum Chordata; class Mammalia; order Carnivora; family Ursidae; genus Ursus; species Ursus maritimus. The sequence goes on along the minus strand of NW_024423786.1, from coordinate 49,172,249 downwards.
CTAAGGTGCTCCCCAGGAGCCAAGAGGTTTAAGGGAATGCGATCTGGACTGTGGGGAGTCTTCCTATGTCTGGGGTCGAGGGTTGTGGGAATGGGGCCACACACAGCCCCAGATGGAGTGCCAGAACCTCATGAGGGACAGGACTGGGTGGCCCAGTGTATCCAGTCACAGCCCCAGGCTACACAGTAGGGGTTTTAGAGGATGAGGCATGTGAGATCCCGAGGACCAACAAGGAAGAAGGGGCATTAAGGCCTCAGAGGCGGGGCCGCCCCTCCAGGGACTAGGCAGTTAGAACGCTTGGAGGTGGGGCCCGTACTAGGATTGGGCAGCCACAAATCTAGCGGGCGGGCCAAGTGCTAAGAGGCGGGTCGAGAGGCTGGGCGCATTCTAGGATTGGGCAGTCGGAAAGACGGGAGGCGGGGCCGCGAGCCAGGCGCGTCCCAGGACCTGCCGTAGGAGACCCAGGCCGGCAGCCCGGCCACTGGGCGGGGCTCACAGGTGCCGGGGGCGGGGCCGTGGGCAGAGGGGGCGGGACCAGGCTCGGCGGGGAATGGGGGCGTCTCCTCCCTCGCTCGCTCCCTCCCTCCCTCGAGCCGGGCCCCCTCACCCGTGGCGGCCGCTACGCTGGCCGCGCTCCAGCGAGATGAGATAGGCTGCGAGCTTGGCGTCGCTCCAGCCGCTGCGGCGCCGCAGGTCCACCCAGGGCCCGTGCGCCTCGCCCAGGTACACACGCCGCACGTCGTACTTCTTCCGGGACTCGAGCCGCCGCCGCGCTCGGTCGGACTCCGTGAGCCGCGGCCGACCCCGCGCCTTGCGGCCCGCCGCGCCCTCCTCGGCCGCCGCCTCCCCGCCTGCGCCCGCCTCAGCCTCCGCCTCCGCCTCGGGCTCCGGCACCCGCTCCGCCATCCCCCCCTCCCTGGTTACCAACCTCCCCCGTTGTTAGGAGCCCGGCCGGAAGTGGCGCGCATCTTCCGCGCCGACGGGAAATTTCTCACGGACTTTCACTGCCCCACGGCGCCAAGAGGAGACCAAGAGCAGAAACTGCGCATGCGCGCCACAAGCGCAAGCAACAACCCATTCTTCTTTCCTCTGTTAAACTTTCTAACTTCGCAGAGACCGAGGGGAGGGGCTGAGGTTTGAGGCCAGGCTCGGGAAGACTTAGATGAGCCCGTAGACCCTGGGAGGTAGGGGCTCCCCTCTCTACGCTTCATCCTGAATGCATCCTGGAAATGACAACGGAAGGGTAGGAGCTGTCAGGTGAAGGCAGAGGTAAAGTCTGGAGTCTGATCTGTCCGTCCCGGATGCTGCAGATCCCTTGAAAAGCCAGGCCACCAAGCATTAAAGGGACAGAGACGCCACGCTGCTAGAGAAGAGAGAGGGCAGGCTGAAGACCGGAAAACTTTTATTTGCTGTACACTCAAAAGGCATCTCACGCTGTCACACCAGTCCACAGCTTGTGCAGGTCACCGCTCAAGCTCAGCTCTGGCCCTGCTGCTGTCGCTGCTGATTGTCTTCCTCTTCTTCCTGGCCCTCTGGCGGGGGCGGGGGCGGCTCTTTCACCCCTGAAGAGGACTCCCGGAGTTCCCCGGTGGACCCAGCCAGGCGGAAGACCACGGGGATCTGGGCCAGGGCTGGGTTGGTCTCCTGCAAGCCCTGGATCCACTTGGCCAGTGTAGCTTGGTCGTGGGCACCCGCCATGCATATGGCGAAGACAGGGCCTTCCTCCACTGTTGGGGGAAATAGGTGCTCAGAGTTTGTGCAATGGGAATCCGAGGACACCCCCCCCCCCATACCTGCACTCCTTCCAGGCCACAGGTGGCATGTTTCTTGTGCACCCAAGCCTCTGCACAAAATATCCTGTCTGCCTAGACTGCTAATCCCATGCTTCACCTGAGTGATGCCTCCTGGTTCTTCAACATTCCACCAGGAAGTTCTCCCCACATCCCACCTGATGCTGGATGGTGTGCTCCTCCCTTGAGACCCGAGGAATGTAACTTAACTTGCCTGTTCTCCCACTGCCCAGAGCTGCTCAAGGGGAGAGACTTGGCCTGTCCTGGTCACACTCAGTAGCCAGCATAGAGATGCTCCATGACCAAGGGCTAACAGGCCTGGAGCCCCTGAGGAGTGTGTGTTTGTGTGTGTCTTTGGACATCTACTGGGTCTGCATGTGGTAACTGGGCTGGGTCTCAGTCTGGGTGCCACCCTTCCACCCCAGAGGCCTCATCATGTCTGGTGTTTGGAACCCTGCCCATCCCAGTTTTACCTTTATGGATGTCAAACTCGTAGTCATCCCAGCCACTCCTCCCGTAATCCAGGTCCAGCTGCATCGGATAGTAGAGATTCCATTCCTCCGGAATTTCCTCCACTTCCTACCCCAGGGAGGCGGGTCCAGCAGGGTCAGAGGCCCAGGATCTTGCAGCCAGCTACAGCCTACCTCCCCAAACCAGGAGCTATCCCTTCCCTTTCCGCTTGCCCCGCTTGCCCCTCTGAGACCTCACATGAGCCCTTAGGGTGGTGCCAGCCCCCCAAACACACCCATACCCCCCACTCACGCTTTGGGGCCTTACCCTCTCCTCAGGGGGCAGCAAGTCAGCTCTGAGGATATGATAATAGACACATTTGTCTCGGAGCCACAGGGAAAAGGGGCCCTCGACGAAGACAGGCCGGGCTGGGTTGTGGTTGGCCAAGGCAGCCTGCTGATCAGGAGTCTGGATTCCTGGTGAGGATACACACATGCCCGGGGGGGGGGGGGGGCTGGCTGATGGGCTCTGCCCAAAGGCCCAGGGAGCCCACCCAGCAGGCCTGGTGGGAATCCAGCCCCCCATGCCAGAGCCTTACCTACAATGTGGGGCTCAGCAGGATCTGCTGCACCTGTGGAGTCTTTGGAAGAAGGCATCTGCAAGGAGGAGGAGGGGTGGAAGCTTGTGGCCCCCAGCCCCTATAGAAGAGCTGGGGAGAAAAATGGGGAAGGGGATCCCAGCGAATTCACGGCTCCTCTTGGCCTCCGACCCAGCACTCAAGCCCATCCCTTCCTTATTTCTATCCACTTTGGCGCTAGCTGCCGACATTTAAGATGTGTACCCAGAGGGAACCTTAGAGCCTGCCTACCTGTGTTAAAATTTGGGATCTGCCACACAGGCTGTGTGACCATGGTCAAGTCGATGTACCTGTGTGCCTCAGTTTCTCCAGATGCAAAATGGAGATAACAGCACTTAATTCAGATGGTTCTAAAATGCTGAGAACAGTGCCTGGCACATAGTAAATGTTCCGTGCTTGTAAAATTCTTTTTTTTTTTTTAAGATTTTTTATTTATTAATTTGACATAGAGAGACAGCCAGCGAGAGAGAGAACACAAGCAGGGGGAGTGGGAGAGGAAGAAGCAGGCTCCTAGCAGAGGAGCCTGATGTGGGCCTTGATCCCAGAACGCTGAGATCACGCCCTGAGCCGAAGGCAGACGCTTAACGACTGAGCCACCCAGGCGCCCCTGTGCTTGTAAAGTTTTAAAAAGAAAAATAATTTCACATGCACAGTATACTCTCAAGGAGACACAGGAAACAAATCAGTGTTTGCCTCTTGGAGAACAGGAGGACAGTTTTATATCCTTCTGACTTTACATAGAGCCATGATTCAAAAACCAAACCAAATGAAAAAAAATTTTTAAAGATTTTATTTATTTATTTATTTGAGAGAGAGAGAGAGAGAGGGAGAGAAGGAACCAGGGGGAGCACCAGGCAGAGGGAGAGGGAGAAGCAGACTCCCCACTGAGCAGGGAGCCCGATGCGGGACTTGATCCCAGGACCCTGTGATCATGACCTGAGCCAAAGGCAGACACTTAACCAACTCAGCCACCCAGGTGTCCCCCAAATGAAATTTTAAAAAATGCATTGGATTGAGTCCCACATTGGGCTTGCTCAGCAGGGAGCCTGCTTCTCCCTCTCCCTCTGTCCCTCCCCCTACTCATGCGTGCTCTCTCTATTGATCTCTCTAACAAATACATAAAATCTTAAAAATGCATATATTCTTTGACTGAAACGTCTGAGAGTAGACAACTATCATTCATCCTTTCAAGTTACAAAGAACACAGGTAATTCAATGGGTATGGACACAGAATGGGCTCCTAGCCATATGCTTAAGTGAAAACAGCAAAGGCAAGGTGCAGAACATATGCAGAATGCTATGCCACTGCAGAAACATTTTCAAAGTGTAAGTTTTTTGGAGGCAGAAAAAAGTATATGTTTTGCTCCTGGGCCTTTTTACCGAACAATTATACTTATATATTTTTTTCTTTTAAGTAGGCTCCACACCCAGCGTGGAGCCAAGCACAGGGCTTGAACTCATGACCCTGAGATCAAGACCCGAGCTGAGTTCAAGAGTTGGACACTTAGCCGACTAAGCCACCCCGGCGCCCCAATACTGATCTTTCATTTTAAATTTCACACCATGGAGTTCTTTTTTTTTTTTTCTTTTTTCACATTCGATTGTATATTTTTCTTTCTTTTTCTCACTAAAAATCTTGGTTCCTATCAATAGTAATACATTTACTTATCTATCAAACCACAGAAATAGTTTTGATGTTACTGGTAACCATAACGCTATGGGATTAAGCTTAGGATTTCTCTACAGGTATGTCTGTTCTTGGAACAGATGCCACTAAGGACGGGCAGTTGGACAATTGACTTGGAAGAACTTCTTCTCTCATTGATTATACTATCAATTAGATATTTAGCCATATCCATTTGTTTCTGCTTGTTTTCAATTTTAGTGGAGTTCCCCTCCCCCCTTTGATTTAAAAAAATACACACTGGGGCGCATAGGTGGTGCAGTCATTGGGCGTCTGCCTTCGGCTCGGGGCGTGATCCCAGCGTTATGGGATCGAGCCCCACATCGGGCTCCTCCGCTATGAGCCTGCTTCTTCCTCTCCCACTCCCCCTGCTTGTGTTCCCTCTCTCGCTGGCTGTCTCTATCTCTGTCGAATAAATAAATAAAATCTTTAAAAAGAAAATACACGTAAACATTTTCACAGTTTAAAAGTCAATCCATATTAAATAGATGTCTCTCTTCCACTCCTGTTCTCTCTACCCCATTTCCTCCGCCTGCCCAGAGATAATCATTTCTTCCCTTTTCAGATCTATCTTTGCATTATTTATTTTTGTGAAAACAGGCAAATAGTTATATGCACTTTTATTTCCCCTCCCCTCTCACACTGAAGGAAACGTACTGTACCACTGAATATACTTCAACTTTTCACTTGCTCTTTTTTTTTTTTTTTTTTTTTTTTTTTTTTTTTACAAATCTGACTGCGCTGTTAGAATCTACATAGACAATGCCCTCTTGATGGAGTCTTGGATTGTTCCCATTTTAAATCTAGGTGGTGCTGGTGATCATTTTACCATGTTTTCAAGCTTTCTGTATGTATTTTTCATAATGAGGGGAAACAAGAATACATACAAAGGATCTATCTGCTTGCAAATGCAAGGAGACACAGACGTGGTCACCTCTGGCGAAGGAGCCTGGGGACTGAAGGGCCAGGCTAGGAGAGGAGAACTCTTCACTGTGTGTCCTTGAGGACTGTTTGGCTTCTAATGCTTTACTTTTCAAAATGAAGAAATGAGTTAAAGACTAGCTTTCCTCTGCGATGTGCTCCAGGCCAAGTCTCTGTCCTTTCTCACCCAGACACCCCATTACCCACTGTCCCAATCCCTCGGTCCTCTGTTGGTCCCCATCCAACACCAACCACGTGGCCACCAGAGGGTGCTTTTGAAACAGAAACTCCTTCCAGAAACATGACTCCCACCCCATCCTTCCTCTTCTTAAAACTTCCTGGTGGCTCCTTCCCCACCAACCGGTTCAAACCACACTCTTTAGCTTGGTGCCTCCATGCCCCTTCTCCCCACACCCGAGCCCCCCCCCCCCTGCACTGGCCAGAGGAAGCCCTTTCTGCATCTCCCAGCTGCCCTCTGAACCCCAGCCCACACTGCTCCCTCTGCCTAGAATGCTCTCCTCGCCTCTCCTGTCCTGCTTGAGTGCAGCTCACCCTCACCTCCTATAGGAAGCCCTCCCTCCCCCCTGCCCCTTCTGGGCTCCCACAGCCCCCAGTGCTTCTCCATCTCAGAACCAGCAGCTCCGAGAGAAACTGTGATCTGGGGTCAGCCTCCAGGACCAAAGGATCCTCCACGTGGTCTGGCACGAGTGGCACCCTTAGAACACCGGGGTGTGTGTGGTGTGTGTGTGTGTGTGTGCGTGCGTGTGTGGACTATTTCATTCAGTCATTCAACAAACAACTGCTGAGCTCAGCTTTGTGCCAGACCCTGTGCTGAGCCTTGGGAGACATAGGGGAAACTGAATCATGGTGAATGAGCAACCAAGCCAGTCACCCAGTGCCTCAGCCAGGGTGGTCAGGAAGGGGATCCTGAGGAAGGGATGGCATAGCCGAGATCAGAAGAACATGAAGTCCCAGGGAGGAGTAGTCCTGGCAGAGGGAGCAGTGAGCACAAAGGCCTGAGAAGAAAACTGGCATAGAATGCTCAAGAACCGGGGCACCTGGGTGCCTTAGTTGGTCGAGCGTCCAACTCTTGATTTCAGCTCAGGTCATGATCTCAGCATCTTGGGATCGAGCCCTGCATTGGGCTCCAAGCTCAACGTGGAGTCTGCTTGGGATTCTCCCTCTCCCTCTGCCCCTCCCCTGCCCCCTCAAATAAATAAATATAAAATCTTCAAAAAAAAAAAAAAGGGCTCAAAGACCAGAAAGGAAGACAGATGCCCAGAATACAGAGTGTGGGGAGAGGGGCAGGAGTGGAGGTCAGAGGTCAGAGGTCAAGCTGTAGTGAGGAGTGAGGGCCACGGGAATCTAGTGAGGGCTCAGTCTGTCTCAGCACAATCACTCAGGGTGAGTGAGGGGCCCGGGCTGGGGTTGTGGCTGAAGGTGTGGAAAGGGGTGGATACCTGATAAATGGTGACCGTTGCGCTGAGGTTGGGCTCCATGTGCCGCAGGCCCAACTTGGCCAGGTCCACAGGGTCCTGCGGCAGGTCCCGGGGCACAGGGAAGGGGTTGATATTCTTGAAGCGGGAGAACCACAGTTTCATGCGCACGAACTTGAGCATGGGGTAACTTTTACGTCCAAATATCTGAATCAGTAGGAACTCAGTCTCCTTGTTGGGCATCACGCCTGCATCGGGCAGAAGGAGGCAGAGCCTCAGGGAGGGGCTCAAAGGGGTAAGGGGAGACAGAAACATGGGAGACAGGGAGGGGCAGAGGAGCCGGGGCCAAGAGGGAATCAGGAGGAGGGCCAGATGGAAAGAATCAGAGACAGGAAGAATTGAAGTCAGGGGATTGATGACAGAGAGGGAGAACAGAATCAGAATTGAAAGGAACAGTCAGAGGGAGAGAGGAAAGAGATGAGAGACAGAGGAGAGATTGAGAGAGGGGAATGAGGGGGAGCAAACCAGCCAAACAGACAGACACACAGAGAAAAGGCAAGACAGAGCCCTGGAGCGGCGGAGGGGCCCAAGACCGGGGAGAAGGAGGAAACCCACTCCCCAGCCCTGAGCCTGCGGGCCTCACCGTGGCTCTCCATCTGTTCCAGGACGGCGATCCCACACTCCTGCTGCCGTGGGTAGTGGATGAAGATGCTCTGGATGATGCTTCGAGGCCGGAAGACCTCCTTGGGAAAGACGTCGAGCAGCAGGTTGTAGACAGCCAGGTCACGCTCGACGCCGTACTCCCGCATCTTGCGCAGCGCCAGGTAGATGAAGTCCACGTGGCCCCGCTTGTGCACGTTGTGCTGCCCAAAGTTCTGCACCGCGCGCACGAAGTTCGCCTTGTCCCGCGCCCCTGCCGGTGCCTGCTGGAACAGCTCCTCGTGGAGGGCCAGGGCCTTCGTGGGTCCGGGGCCCTTCCGGGGCTCAGGCGGGGGCGGGACGAGCCACGAGTCTGAGTTACGGGCGGCTGCGCTGCAGTGGAGGCCCCGTGCGGCCCGGAGAGGCACCTGGGGACAGAGAACCATTGCCGGAATCTGGGCCCCCGGGGGCTGCTGGGCTGGCTCCTTCCCGGGCAAGGTGCCAGTGGGCATCCCGAAGGGCCCCTGAGGAAGCGGGGTGCTGTGGTGATAAGCCCAAGTTCAGGCACTGTTACAAAGTGTGAGAAAACAACAGTGAAACCCCCATGGGGCCTCTGGGCCACATTGAGCATGGCAAACACCCCCTCTGATGCAGGGATCCTGCTTCGGGTTTGTAAATCCGACAGCTCTGAACAAAACCTGCGCCCGATGACGTTTGGACTTCCACAGCAGCGGTGGAAAGGGCCGCAACGTACATCGGCAAGGGAATGGTTAAGCCCCCGGCCATGAACGTGGGCAGGCAGTACCTGCATCTATGAGGGGCCCCGAGGAGGGTCTTGCGTGACCCAGAACGAGCTCCCAGGTATATTATGAAATGAAAAAAAATAGCGTGTGAATCGATGTGTAGAGTAAGTTCCCAGAGGTGTAAAAAAACCTCACCGACTTATATACAATAGATCTTCATTATTGGTGGACTCCCTGGTTGCAAATTTGCCTACTTGCTAAAAACGATTTGTAATCCCAAAGTCAATACTCTTAACACTTTCCTGGTCATTCACAGACACAAGCAGGGGGTTGACTGGTTGATGAAAATGTGAGGCGAGGCTCACAAGAACCGACCTGTATTTTCCTGGAAGCGATAGTTTGGGGTTCACTAGCTAATTCGGTGTAGGCGGGCACTTTATAAAATGTTACTGTGGATAATGAGAATCGACTGTATGCATATACATTTCCTGCTCCTGTAAAATACGTCTGGGAGGAAATGCATTAAGTGGGTAACACCTCTTGCCTCTAGAGAGGGGAGCTAAGTGGTGGCCAAGCAAAAGAGGGACAGACCCTTGTCTGGTGTGGCCCCAGAACTGTTTGAATTGCTCACGGTAACTAACTGTATTATCTGTTCAAAAGATACATGTCAACAACTGAGTTTAAAAAAGAAAATGCAGATTTTGGACTCAGCAGGAATCTTGGCTTGGCTGTCCTCTGCTAGGTGATACCCACATCCCACTTTACTACTCAGGCCTAAGCTTCCCTGTCTGTTACGATGGTGTTTCCCTTGAGTCAAGGCAGACCTTGCTCCCCAGAGTGAGGAGTGGAGGCTGCTGGGGGCAAATCTGAGGGGCAGCTGTCTCCTTTTGTCAATAAAATCGTATTCGGGGTGCCTGGGTGGCTCAGTCGTTAAGCATCTGCCTTCGGCGCGGGCCATGATCCCAGGGTTCTGAGATCGAGCCGCACGTCAGGCTCCCTGCTCAGCAGGGAACCTGCTTCTCCCTCTGCCTGCTGCTGCCCCTGCTTGTGTTCCCTCTCTAGCTGTCTCTCTGTCAAATAAATAAATAAGAAAAATCTAAAAAAAATAAAAATAAAAATAAAAACTTAAAAAATAAAATAAAATAATAATAAATAAAGTTGTATTCGAATATGGCCAGGCACATTCATGATGTCTAGTCTGGGGCTGTTTTTACACGACACTGGCAGAGATGAGTAGTTGTAACAGACTGTGTGGCTTGCAAAGCCCCAAATATTTACTATCTGACTCTTCATGAAAATGTTTGCTAACCCCAGTATGGGTAGTACACTACCTAATTTCTTATTTTAAGTGAAATCGAATGTTTATTTATTTATTTATTAAAGATATATAGATCTAGATATCTACCTATCTATATCTATATATATGGCAAATAAAAGCTAATAGTTATTGAATCTTCTTCCAGGCATTGTTGATCACTTTCTGAATGTGAAGCTCGTTTAATCTTTCCAATTGCCCACCGAGAGAGTGCTCTTAGTGTACCCATTTTACAGAGGAGGAAACTGAGGCTCAGAGAGGTGAAATGGGATGTCTGGTGTCCCATAGCTACAAAGTGACAGAGCTGAGATCACAGTCCCTGCCCTTAGTCTCTCTGCTCTGCTGCCCCAACAGCCATCCCAATGTCCTACTTACATAAGGTGATGTTTAAAAAACAAACAAAAAAGGGGGCGCCTGGGTGGCACAGCGGTTAAGCGTCTGCCTTCGGCTCAGGGCGTGATCCTGGCGTTATGGGATCGAGCCCCACATCAGGCTCCTCGCTATGAGCCTGCTTCTTCCTCTCCCACTCCCCCTGCTTGTGTTCCCTCTCTCGCTGGCTGTCTCTATCTCTGTCGAATAAATAAATAAAATCTTTAAAAAACAAACAAACAAACAAACAAACAAACAAACAAAAAGTGTCCATTTAAAGTAAAATTGTAGGCCACTCATTCTGTAGGTGGTATGTGCATAGGTCAAATACCAGAAAGGAAGCTCCAGGATGCCCAAAAGAAGGGGAGACCCCACAAAGGAGATAATGTAAACAAAAAGCATAGCACAGGGCCTGACACAGAGGAAGTGCTTAGTAAGGGAAGCATAGGTGTACCCCGGAGACATGGAGGGTTCAGTTCCAGACTCCACAATAAAACAAATGTCACAATAAAGTGAGTCAAATGAATTCTGAGGCTTCCCAATGCACATAGGAAAGTTAGGTTTACCCTATACTGTGGTCTATGAAGAAAGCAATAACATTACGTCTAAAAAAATGTATGTACCTTAATTAAAAAATGCTTTCTTGCTAAAAAATGCTAAGCAGCATATGTGAGCTTTCAGTGGGTCATAATCGCTGCTCACAGATCACCATAACACGCATGATAATAATGAATAAGGTTGAAATATTACAAGAATTACCAAAATGGGACACAGAGACACGAAAGGAGCAAATGCTGTCGGAACATGGCACCAACAAACTTGCTCGACAGAGGGCTGCCACAAACCCTCAACTTGTAAAAACCGAAAAACCAAAATCAACCAACCAAACAAACCATTATCTGTGAAGCACAACAGAACAAGGTATACGTAATTATTATTACCATCACTGCCGCCATCACTGTTACTGCTGTCTAGGCCCATCGATTGGCTTGGGCCATCTGGTCACTCGTGGAAGGGACGGAAGTTCAATGTTCTGCCCCCATCTTTACAAATGGATGCGGGAGTTACCCATAGTCACCACCCAAATCTACTGCGCTCCTGTAACCCCATTTCCAAATTCAACCCCCCTACCCACATGGACAGTAGCGCTTCTTAAAATGAATAAGGCACGTTCAGCTGGCCCTCAGAGCCGATAGGCTGCTGGTTACCTGAGAGAAGGGGGCTCCCAAGAGAGGCCCGCAGATGTCTCCCCAGCCCCGAGAGAGGCCCCGGGCCAGCAGGATGGCTTGGGCCCAGCTCATGCCGCTGCTTGTCAGACAACCACCTGGCCAAGAGAGGGAAAAAAAGACAGCATCAGCCTGGCACCCCACCTGCTAATGGAGATGAGACCCCTCATGGGCAGAGCCATGATCCAGATGGCATGGCTAACTCACCAGGCCCCCTGGTCTCCTTATCCACAAGATGGACTTAAAATGGCTGTTACAACCAAGGGTCCCTACTTTGCTGGGCTAAACCCTCCACTATCTCGAGGAATTTGCTCCTGCCATGGTCCCCCTCCCTACTGGACCCTTTTTTTTTTTTTTTTAAGATTTATTTATGGGGTGCCTGGGTGGCTCAGTTGGTTAAGTATCTGCCTTCAGCTCAGGTCATGATCTCAGGGGCCTGGGATTCAGTCCCATGTTGGGCTCCCTGCTTAGCGGGGAGCCTGCTTCTCCCTCTGCTCCCCCCCCCCCCGGCTTGTTCTCTCTTTCTCAAATAAAAAATAAGACAGAAAGAGTGCATGTGATGGGGGGGAGGGGCAGAGGGAGAGAGGGAATTTTAAGCAGGTTCCACGCCCAGTGTGGAGCCCGACACAGGGCTCAATCTCACAATCGTGAGATCATGACCTGAGCCGAAACCAAGAGTCAGACGCTTAACCAAATGAGCCACCCAGGTGCCTCTGGATCTTTTTTTTTTTTTTTATAACAGTTTTATTCACATATCCTATAGTTCACCGTTTCCAAGTGTAAAATTCAATGGTTTTTTAGTATACTCACAGAACCCTGCAACCATCACTGCAATCTAATTTTAGAACATTCTCGTTACCCCAAGAAGAAAACCTATACCCATCAGCAGTTCCTCTCATTTTCCCTCAGGCAACCACTAACGCACTGTCTCTATAACTTGCCCACTCTGGGTAGTTTGTATAAAAGGAGTCACGCAACACGTGCTCTTGTGTGACTAGCCGTTCACTTAGCAGGTGTTTCGGGCTTATCCATGTATCAGACTTCATTCATTTTAATTGCTAAAAAATTCCATTATATGGATATAACCATGCTTTGTTTATCCATTCATCAATTGATGGACATTTGGGGTTGTTTCCGCTTTTTGACTATTATGATTAACGCTGCTGTGAACACCTGCGTGGAAGTTTTGTGTGAACGGGTACTTTATGCCTCTTAGGGATATACACGAAGTCAAACTGCTGAGATGTATGGTAATTCTATGTCTAACATTTTGAGGAACTGCCAAACTGTTTTTTTTTTTTTTTATTTTAAGTAGCCTCCCTGCCCAACATGGCGCTTGAACTCATAACCCCCAGATCAGAAGCCGCATGCTCTATCAACTGACGCAGCCAGGCTCCCCCTGCCAAACCATTCTCTAACGTGGCCGCACCATTTTACATTCTCACCAGCAATATATAAGGGTTCTAATTTCTCCACCTCCTTGCCAATTCTTGTGGTTTTTTTCATTGGACGCAGTAGTGAATGCGAAGTGGTATCTCATGGTTGGATTTGCACTTCCCTAAAAACTGATGCCAGGTATCTTTTCGGGTCCTTATTGGCCATTGTGTATCTTTTTTGGAGAAATGTGTATTTAGATCCTTTGTACATTTAAAAAATTGGACTACTTATCTTTTTATCATTGAGTTGTAAGAGTTCTTTATATATTCTGGATACCCTTGTGATTTACAAATACTTTCTCCCATTCTTTGGGTCGTCTTTTCACTTTCTTGATGTTAACAGTTCACAGCACAAGTCTTATTCTGATGTCCAATTTGTTTTTCTTTTATAGCTGCGGTCTTGATGTTGTACCTAAAAAACCACTACCAAGGCCAAGGTCATAAAGACTTACTCCTATGTTGGGGCGCCTGGGTGTCGCAGCTGGTTAGGCATCTGACTCTTGGTTTCAGCTCAGGTCATGATCTCAGGGTCATGAGACTGAGCCCCCGGACTAGGCTCTGCGCTCAGCGTGGAGTCTGCTTGGGACTCTCTCTCCCTCTGCCCCTCCCCCCCCCACTCTCTTGCTCAAATAATATAAATCTTAAAAAAAAGATTTATTCTTCTTTTCTTCTAAGAGTTTAATAGTTTTAGCTCTTACATTTAATCCCATGATCCACCTTTAATTAATTATTGTGTATGGTGTGAGAAAGGGATTCATTACAAGTGGATATCCAATTGTCCTAGTACTATTTGTTGAAGAGACTATTCTTTCCCTATTTCTTTGTCTTGGCATTCTTTTTTTTTTTAAATGAAGTTTTAATTTTAGTATAGTTAATATAGTTATGTTAGTTTCAGGTGTACAATAACGTGATTCAACAATTCTATACATTAGTGCTCATCATGATAAGTGCACTCTTTTGTCCTGTTGTTCTTGCTGAAAATCACTTGACCATAAATGTTAAGGGTTTAATTCTGGGTTCCCAATTTCATTGATCTATACGTTGGGTCTTTTTTTTTTTTTTTTTTAATTTTATTTATTTATTTGACACAGAGAGACAGCCAGCGCGAGAGGGAACACAAGCAGGGGGAGTGGGAGAGGAAGAAGCAGGCTCATAGCGGAGGAGCCTGATGTGGGGCTCGATCCCAGAACGCCAGGATCACGCCCTGAGCCGAAGGCAGGCGCTTAACCGCTGCGCTACCCAGGCGCCCCTATACGTTGGGTCTTATGCCAGTACCACACTGTTTTGATTATTATAGTTCTGTTAAGTTTTAAAATCAGGAACTGTAAGTCTTCCAACTTTGTTCTTTTTTTTACAAAATTGTTTTGGCTATTCCGGCTCCCCTGCAATTACATATAAACTTTAGAATCAGCTGTCAATTTCTGCAAAAAGCCAGAGGGATTCTGATAGGGATTGTGTTGAGTCTATAGATCAATTTAGGGAATGTTGGTATCTTAACATTAAGTCTTCTGACCCATGAACACGGGATGCCTCTCCATTTATTTAGATTATCTTTAATTTCTCTCAACGTTTTATAGTTTTCAGTGTATGAGTTTCTTACTTTTGTTAAATCTTTTTATCTATGTTATATTATTAAATAATAAATAATTATTTATTGTAAATTTATGTTTTTTTTTAAAGATTTATTTCTAAGTAATGTCTACACCCAACGTGGGGCTTGAATTCACAACCCCAAGATCAAAAGTCACATGCTCTAACAACTGAGCCAGCCAGGTGCCCCTATTCATGTTTCATTCTTTATGAAGCTATTACATATGGGATTATTTTCTTAATTTCATTTCTATATTGTTCAGTGCCAGTGTATAGGAATACAATTTATTTTTTATGTATTTTGATCTTATATCCTGCAACCTTGCTGAACTCACTTATTAGTTTCAATAGCTTTTTACTGCCTTCTTTAGGATTTTCTATATACAAGATCACGCCACCTACAAATACAGTTTTACCTCTCCCTTTCCAAACTGGATGGCTTTTATTTATTTTCCTTTCCCAAGTGCCCTTGCTGGAGCCCTCCAGTACAATGTTGAGTAGAAGTGGCAAGAGTAGATATCCTTTTCTTGTTCTTGATCTTAGGGGAAGAGTATCCAGTCTTTCATCATTAAGTATGATGTGAGCTGTGGGTTTTCTGAAATGGCCTTCATAGGTTAAAGAAATTCCCTTCTGGGGTGCCTGAGTGGCTCAGTCGGTTGGGTGTCTGTCTCTTGATTTTGGCTCAAGTCATAATCCCAGGGCTGTGGGAATGAGCCCCACATCGGACTCTGCACTCAGTATGGGGTCTGCTTGTCCCTCTCCCTCTGCCCCTCGCCCCACTCACGCTCACTCTTGTGCTCGCTCTCTCTAGAATAAATAAATAAAAATCTTAAAAAAAAAAAAAGAAATTCCCTTCTATATCCAGATGTTGAATATTTTCATCAGAAAGATACTGGATTGTGTTAAGTACTTTTTGTTGCATCTAGTGAAACGACTGTGTAGTTTTTGTCTTTTATTCTATTAATATGGTATATTATATTAACCGATTTTTCAGATTTCATTTTACTTACTTATTTTTTTTTAAGATTTTATTTATTTATTTGACAGAGAGAGGGAGAGCAGGCACACAAGCAGGGGGGCGCAGCAGAGGGAGAAAGAGAAGCAGGCTCTCCGCTGACCAGGGAGCCCAATGCAGGGCTCGATCCCAGGATCCTGGGATCATGACCTGAGCTGAAGGCAGATGCTTAACCGACTGAGCCACCCAGCCACCCCAATTTTCAGATTTTGAACTAATCTTGCATTTCTGGGACAAATTCCACTTGGCCATGGTGTATAATCCTTTTTGTATGTTGCTAAAATTTGGTTTGCTGGTTATTTTGTTGAGGATTTTTACATCCATATTCATAAGAGATAACAGTCTGTAGTTTTGAGTGTCTGTGTGATTTGGAATCAAGGTAATGCTGACCTCAGAAAATAAGCTGGGAAGTGTCTGTACTATTCTTATTATCATTTAAACTTTCTCTAGCATCTCCCTACTTGTCCCAAAGACTCCCTCCAGCCTCTGCTCCACATCTCTGCTCCCTTTACAGCAAAGCTTCTCCCAAGAGGTACATACACACTCTGCTTCCTCACTCTCTCCAGCTTGGCTGCTGCCCCAGCTACTCCACTGACATCATTTGTAAAGATCCCTTTTGGTTTTACACTTACCAAAGCCAATGCTTATTTATTTCTCAGGCCTCATTTTGCTTAATTTCTCTGAAGTATGTACCATAGGTGAGGCCCTCCTCCCACTTCCTTGGCACTCTAGATTTTCTTCCTAAACCCGGGCTGTTTCTCAGCCAATCAGCAAGACCCACTTCCTTCTTTAAAGTTTGCAATGTCTGCAAACTTAAATGTGCCAATAAATCACCCATGACCTTGTTACAAATGCAGATTTTGGGGGCGCCTGGGTGGCTGCGTCAGTTAAGTGTCTGCCTTCGGTTCAGGTCATGATCCCAGGGTGCTGGGACTGAGCCCGGCATCGGGCTCCCTGCTCAGTGGGGAGCCTGCTTCTCCCTCTCCCTCTGCTGTTCCCCCTGCTTGTGCTTTCTCTTGTTCTCTCTCATGCTCTCTGTCAAATAAATAAATAAATAGAATCTTAAAAAAAATATGCAGACTTTGATCCAGCAAGTCTGGGGTAGAGCTAAAGATCTTGCACCTCCAACAAGCTTCCAAATGATACTGATGCTGCTGGTTTGGGGACCACACTTTTAGTAATAAAGCGGCAAAGAGTCCCACATTCTGGATTTGTCTGCCTGCTACCCTGAGTTGTCTTTCAACTTGTTCTTCTCTTCTCCGTATTATTATGGGCAGCACTAATGGTTCTCAAACTTTTTTCATATTAGAATCATCTAGAGAGCTTTTAAAAATCCCTATGTCCAGGCCATACCCTGGATATAATAAATCAAAGTATCTAAATCTAGGGCCCAGGCATCAGCATTTTAAAGTGCTCCAGGGGCAGCTGGGTGGCTCAGTCAGTTAAGCTCTGCCTTCAGCTCAGGTCACGATCCTTGGGTCCTGGGATTGAGCCCCACATAGGGGCTCCCTCTCCCTCTGCCCCCAGCATCTGCTCATGCTCTCTCAAATATATAATCTTAAAAAAAAACAAAAACAAGAGCCTCCAATGAATCTAATATGAAGCCAAGATTAAGACCTTATCTGAATCTTCACTACTCAAAATGTGTTCCAGGGCCCAGCTATATCAACATCATCATTTGGAAGCTCATTAGAGAAGCTGAATCTCAGCCCTAACCCAGACCTCCTGAATCAGAATCCACATTTTAAGAAGAGTCCAGGTTTCTCATATGAGTGTTAAAGTCTCTGAAATGATGATCTATTTGCTGATGGATTCCAAATAGTTATTTTTTTTTTTTGAAGATTTTACTTATTTATCTGAAAGAGAGAGAGTGAGCGTGAGTGAGGGAGAGTGCAAGCTGAGGGGAGAGGGAGAAGCAGACTTCCCGCTGAGCAGGAAGCCCAATGCGGAGCTTGATCCCAGGACCCTGGGACCATGACCTGAGCTGAAAGCAGACGCTTAACAGACTGAGCCACCCAGGAGCCCTGGATTCCACATAGATATTGCCAGTCCTGAGCTCCAACCTCCATACCTAACCGCCACTTGGGCATATACCTAGCCATTTCAGACTTAATTTGCTCCAGAATGATATCCCTGCTTAAACTTGTTCCTCCGCATCCTAGCCAATGACACCACCATTCCCAATCATTCAGTCCACAAACCTAGAAGTCATTTCTGAGTCCACTATGTCCCTCACTCACCCATATAATCCACCGAGAAGTCCTGATGAGTACTTCCAAATCCATCCCGAATATATCCATTTCTCTCCATCTGCAAGCCACCACCCAATCCATGATCTCTTTAATACCTACCCAGCCTTCCCACCAATTCTCGCTGCCATGGTCAGAGGGAGCTTTTTAGAATGTAAACTAATTTCAGTGCTCTCTGCCTAAAAATTGCTAGTGTTACATCACACTTAAAATATTCAGACAGGGGGGCGCCTGGGTGGCACAGTGGTTAAGCGTCTGCCTTCGGCTCAGGGCGTGATCCTGGCGTTGCGGGATCGAGCCCCACATCAGGCTCCTCTGCTATGAGCCTGCTTCTTCCTCTCCCACTCCCCCTGCTTGTGTTCCCTCTCTCACTGGCTGTCTCTCTCTCTGTCGAATAAATAAATAAAATCTTAAAAAAAAAAAAAATTCAGACAGGGTCCACCCCTCCAAACTGAACTTTTTTTTTTTTTTTAAGATTTTATTTATTTATTTGAGAGAGAGAGCTCGAGCAGGGGGAGGGGAAGGGGCAGAGGGCGAAGCAGAATCCCCAGGAGCAGGGAGCCCTACTCAGGGCTCCATCCCAGGACCTGGGGATCATGACCTGAGCGGTAGGCGGACGCTTAACAGACTGAGCCACCCAGGCGCCCTTAGCTACATTGTTTCTTAAACAAGCTAAGTTTATTCTAGGCTCAGAGCCTTTGCACTTGCTTTTCCCTCTGTTGGGAAATTTCTTCCCCCAGATCAGTCCATAGCTGTCTCTGGTCATTCAGGTCTATATTCAAATGAGAGGCTTTCCCTGACCATAGCCCCACTCCAGTTTAAAGCCCCCAGCACCCTGATGAATGCATTATTAGCAATTATTAACATCTGAAATCACCTGTTCCCTCTACTAACTTGTTTAATGTCTGGCTCCCCAAGGAGACCGGAGGCTTTGTATTCCTCATTGAAGTGTTTCCAGCACCTGGACAGTGCCTGGACTATGGTAGGTGCCTAACAAGTATCAGATCAATTAGGAGAAGAGCTAAATTTCTACAAAACGTCTATGATCTAGAAGTCTGAACCCCCGTGGCGGGGGGTAGGGGGGGTGTACCTACAGCAGCTCTGAGGCTGGCTGTCAGGATTCTCGGTTCCTTGGGAGAAATGGACTGACGCGGGTTCGAATTCTAGCCCAGCTGCCAACTTGCGGCGTGACTTCGGGAGAAGGCCTTAAATTTTCTGAGCCTCAGCTGTCTCATCTGCAAAACAGGAGATTAGGGAAGTGGGGAGGGGAGTACACCGAGAGCGGATTTCCCAGCCCGTCCCTGCCCCGCATCTCAAAAGGTCACGGTGCCCTGGCCCTGCAGCTGGGTTGCTCTGGGCCGCCCGCTCGCCCTGCCGGCCCAGAACTGGCCGTCCAGGACCCAGAAGTTCGAGCTAGCCTCCCCACGCGCGACCTACATACTCACGCGGCAAGCCGCGGACTCCGGGCCCGTTCGGTCTCGACTCTGGGCGCCGCCATTTTACCCAGATTGCTTCCAGGTCACGGGCCACCAGGGAGACAGCAAATCGAGAACGCTGGTTTAGAGAGGTCCCGCCCCAAATGGAGGAGCACCAATAGGAAGGCAGAAAGGCCTTGGTCCTGCCTCATACCGAGCCAGGTCCCACCCCCATTAAGGCCGGGAAAAGAGTGACTGGACCGATCGGGGCTGGGAGGCTGGACTTGAGGGGCCGGGCGGGGCGGGGGAGCGGCTTGTGAATCCACCTGGAGGCCCCAGTTTTCCCACCTGAAATATGGGAATGAAATATTAAAGGTGAAGTGATGTGATTCCTTCATTTGTTCAACTAACCTTTCTTGAGCGCTTACTGTGTGCTAGGTGCAGTTTTAGGCGCTTAGGATACAGCACTGATAGCAGTGATGGAGACAATTTCTGCTCATCTAGCTCCGTAACTCTGCGCTAGTGACTAACTCATCTGTGCCTGGGTTTTCTCACCCTGGGGCAATTATAATAACCTCATGGGATTTTTTTGAAGTTTGAGTTAATCTATGCAGAACAGCCATATAAGTGCTGTTGTTAATGGGGAATTCACCTTAACACCTCCCTCCGCCTCCCTCAATGGGAGGGCGTGGAGTCTGGTTTGACACCTTGGGCCAACCTCGCTGAGGACTGAGGGTCCTGTGGAGTTGTGTGTGTGTTTGTGATTGTGTCCTGTGGCCGCAGGTGCGTATGTATGTGTGTACTGTGATGCTGGGGTGTTAAGAGTGTGGAGGTTTTCATGAAGTTTTGTAGTATTTCAGAACTTGAGCAAAGGTGTGTAGGGGTGTGTGTGGGGTTCTGGAATGGTCCCCATGTATATCAGTGTGGGCCAGGCCAGTTTGGGCATTGGGGTACGTGGGTCCTTGTGTGTTCATGTGTCAGTAGCTGCATGCACACCTGTAACTGTACAACCTTCAGGGTGTCTGTGATTCTGTGCATGTGGGAGGGTGTGGAATTTGTCCCACAACTCTCAGGGGCTAGCAGTCCCAACGTTTCTGGGATCATTCCCATGCCATAATGTATATGTGATTGCATTTGAACCCTGGTAGGTCATTGACTCTGATGCAGTGTGTGTTCCCAACTTGTGGATGAATAATTGATTGTGTCCCACTGTCAAGACACATGTGAATGTGTGACACCCCATATCTGTCTCTCTATGCGTGACTGTATGAGTGTCTGACTCTGTAGGTGCATGACTGTGCTCATGACACCCTGTGTCTCTCTCACTGTGTGTGATTCTTTGTCCCAACAATGGTATTATGGGTTTGGCTATGCCAAGTCTGGGACAGTCTCAGATGTCGTGGAACTCCACACGTGTGGTTGTGTCCAACTGTTGGTGTGTGTCTGTAACTTGTATGTGTGTGCTTGTCCCCCACCACTGGTATGTCAGTGACAGTATAAGACACTGTCTGTGATTGTGCCTCAGCACTGGTCGATTCTGTGACTGCGTGGGGCTGTGTCTATGACAATGGTATGTCTCCATGCCTCTCTCTGTATGACTGCACCCACCACAGTGGGGGCTGTCACTGTATTTATAGCACCCCACATATATCTTTGTGTGTGACTGTGTGTCCCTAACCCCCAGGGTCTTCCCTTGACTAGCTATACCCCCAAGTGTGTGTGAGAGATACAGTGTCTGGGCCCCTGGGTTTGGACTTCTCTTCCCCTGTGTGCAGCACACTTGTGATCATGGAGACATCGGAGATAGTGCAGCTGGCATCCTCCCCACTGGCTGTGGGAGCTGGGCAGAGGCCGTACCCGGGGTACACACTTGGCCACAGCACAATGATCACCCCAGCCCATCCCTATGACGTCTCCCTCCCATGGTTCAGCCTTCTGACTTCATCTGGCACCACATGACCTCCTGGGTGCTCAGCCAGCGCCTATTCAGCAGCCTCTGGCTGGCCTGGGAGTGCTTTGGACTCAAACAAATGCCTCCAGTGGGACTTCAGGTAGTGCCTGGGGGGGGGGGCGCCAGAAAGGCCACTCAGAGAGAGGGGCGGGGCCTAACTTGCTCCTGTCCCCTCTCCTGGTGTGTATTCATCCTTCTCTCTGTTGCCATCAGCACTCTCAGCAGGTACAACCTGCTTTCCACAGAAACAATCAACATCGACCTTACTCTTACAGTATCAGTGGGGCTTGGGCGGGGGGGTGGGCAGGAAGGGGGCGAGGGGGACATTCTCCATTTCATTCCCACCGCTAATGTGCACTCCTGCGGGTGTGGGGAGCTGGCAGCATGGGGAAATGGGGTGGACACTGCTGAGGGTGGCCAGGTGACAAAGGGATCTCTTCGGGAAGGTTCTCAGGTTGAGGCTGGCCTAGCTAAGGAGGCTCATTGGCCAGCCTTTTGTCTCTCTCTACCCCACTCAGGCACAGGTTGACCCAGGGCCTTGACCCCTCCATGTCAGGCCCCCAGCTCCCTTGTCCAGAACTATCCAGGGTTCAGTGGGCCACCTGCTCACCTCACGGACCGTGGCTGCTGTCTCTGGTTACCTGCCCAATGTTAGATAGGATCCAGCTGGGTGGGACCCTAGGGTTACATTCACACAATCCCCTGCACCCTCCCGACCCCTGCTCCCTCCAGACCTGGTGGTGATTCTCTACACCTGGGATCAGATATTCCCTTGTTACCATGAAGTTTCTCTCTTCGGCTTCTATTGCTTCATGTAAAGACTCCCGGACACACCCCCCTCTCCCCTGCTTCATGCCCACATGTATTGAACATCTCCTGTGGGCTCTGTTACCATAAGTTCCATGAAGACAGGGAGATTTTTTTTTGTTATGCGTGGTGTCCCCAGCTCTAGGGACAGGGCCTGGAAAATGGTAGGTTCTCAATAGATGTTAGTTACAACGATGAATAAATTAATGGATGAATGTGCCTGATGCTCACCCCAATCTTGAAACCCTACCAACAGTCCCTTGTGACAGCCCCATGTAGCTCGCCTTCCGCATGCCTGACTAATTACCCTGCCACTGCCTTTCCCCATCTTTCCCGAGCCCCAGGGCAGCCTGCTTTACCTCGCAGACTTCTATGCCAGTGAGTGTCTGCTCTAAGCCCTTTGTTAATCTTGGGTGCTTGGGTTTGGGGACATGTGGGGGTCTTCCTGGTCTTCTCCTGCATCCCCCTCTGCCTCCTTCAACCTCCGATCCTCCAACTCACCGGTCCACAGTTGGTTCCTGAGTACAGCGAGCTGCCCCTGAAACTCACCAGGGGCCTTGTTATAGTTTATGTAGCCCGCATCATTGTGATGCCATTCCAAAATTCGAGGGGTGTTGACCTTGGCTCTTCCGGTCCTGGACGTCCTCAACGTGCTGTGGATATACCACTTCACAGTGTCCAAGGCTGAGGCAGGGGAACGCTCACGACCCCGAGCAGAGAGTGGGAAGTTATTGAAAAGATCTAGAAGAGCTCCCTCAATCCTGCTGCAGACTTGGACCCTGGGCCAAAGGTTGGGGGGTTATGCATAGGAGCCCACGACTCTTCCCACCCCACCATGAGAAGACTCAGATTCACTTATCAGGAATTTATTGAGTTCTGCTTTTGTAACAGGCGTTGAGGAAGAACAGTGAGCACAGACAGGTCCTTGGGGGGACAGACAAAAGACCCTTGTTCTATGGAAACATTTTACAACTACTTGCAGCTTGAAAAAATTGAAGTGCAACTTCAAAATTGTTTACAATATAATTGTGTCTATCATCTTGTTAACATTAATGGTTTCTCGGCCTTTTAGCTAAGATCAAGTGTATCATCTCATTAATGTTAATCTATTTGGAACTTGGAACATTGACCTTTTGTAATTAAAGAATATTTTAGTCCCTTCTTGCTTGTGTATAGAGCCTGATTCTCTGTGTCCTGTGTATAATTTAAGTATTTAGATTTCTGCCTTCTGCCAATCTGCCATCTCAAACAAAGCATCAAAATACATTTATTAATTCAACAAATATTTATACATTTTTACAAAACAAATTCATGTTGTGTGCTAGATCCAGAAGTTCTTCAACTGGGGCGTCTGGGTGGCTCTGTTGGTCGAGCGTCCGACTTTTGGTTTCAGCTCAGGTCACAATCTCAGGGTCATGGGATTGAGCCCTGTGTTGGGCTCTGTGCTCAGTGCAGAGTCTGCTTGAGAGTCTCTCTCTCCTACTCCCTCTACCCCTCCCCCTGTTGGCGTGCACTCCCCAGCTCACTCTCTCTAAATAAATAAAATCTTGAAAAAAAGAGACACTTAAGTTCTCCAAGTACTTAGAATTTTCCAAGGAAGGACATATTTTCATGAAGTAAAAATGTAAAGTGCTATGTGTGATTAACACAATGTTGACATTAACAAAGAAATTTTAAAAAGAAATATTTTACAGCTTGATCTATGTGATGATTACACGGGTGTATATGTATGTAAACATTCATCAAGCTCTCCATTAAGATTTGTACACTTTTTAATGTAATAGCTCAATTTTAAAGTTTTAAAACATGATAACTGATTCATTGAGCTATAATTTATACATCTTTCTGTATGTAAATTTTAAAAGTCTAAACAAGTGTCAGTGAGGATTTGAAGAAAGTGGAACACTTGTATACGGCTGGTGGGGATATAAACTGGTTCAGCCACTAAGGAAAATAGTATGGTGGTTCCTCAAAATATTAAAAATAGAACTGCCATATGATTCAGCAATTCCATTTCTGGGTATATACCCCAAAGAACTGAAAGCAGGGACTTGAACAGATAGTTATACACCCATATTTGTGGCAGCATGATTCACAATAGCAAAAGCAACTCAAGTGTCAGTGGATGGATAAATGGATAAACAAAATGTGGCATCCAAATACAATGGAATATTATTCAGCCTTAAAAATTCAGGAAATTCTGGGGCGCCTGGGTGGCACAGCGGTTAAGCGTCTGCCTTCGGCTCAGGGTGTGATCCCGGCGTTGTGGGATCGAGCCCCACATCAGGCTCCTCCGCTATGAGCCTGCTTCTTCCTCTCCCACTCCCCCTGCTTGTGTTCCCTCTCTCGCTGGCTGTCTCTGTCTCTGTCAAATAAATAAAATCTTAAAAAAAAAGAAAAGAAAGAAAACTGGTAGTATCTTTAAAAAAAATTTTCAGGAAATTCTGACACATGATACAACATGGATGAACCTTGAGGACATGGTGTTAAATGAAATAAACCAGCCACAAAAGGACAAATATTGTATTATTCCATTTATATGAGGTCCCTAGAAAAGGCAAATGATTGAGACAGAAAGTAGAATGGTGGTTGCTAGGAGCTGGAGGGAGGAGAGCATGGGGACTTAGCGTTGATGGCAATAGTTTCAGTTTTAAAGATTGAAAAAAGTTCTGGTGATGGATGCTGGTGATGGTTGCACAACAATGTGGATGTACTTAGTAACACAGAACTGTACACTTTCAAATGGTACATTTTACAATTAAAAAAAAAAGTCTACTTAAAAAAAGACAAGTGATAAGAGATGAAGTCACACTGGAGTTCTCCTGGGCTCCCCTGAGGCGTGGGGGGTGGGAAGCCCCAGTTGAAGGCTTTTTTTTTTTTTTTTAAAGATATTCGACAGAGATAGAGACAGCCAGCGAGAGAGGGAACACAGCAGGGGGAGTGGGAGAGGAAGAAGCAGGCTCATAGCGGAGGAGCCCGATGTGGGGCTCGATCCCGGAACGCCGGGATCACGCCCTGAGCCGAAGGCAGACGCTTAACCGCTGTGCCACCCCGCTTAACCGCTGTGCCACCCAGGCTCCCCCAGTTGAAGGCTATTAACCTAAGTGGATTAGCACATAAAACGGGGGCTTGGCAGTAACAGAGGCTTCAGGCGAGGACAGTTATTCAAAGCCGTATCTGCGGTCCCTTGGCAAGGCGCTGCCCTGGGGACAGGAGGCTACTCAGCCACCGGTAGGATGCCTCTAAGACTGCGCAGCCGCCGCACTTCCTCCTCACCAAGATTCCTGTAATTGGCCAGGCTGAAAGGAGCTCCAGCCAATCAGCTGCCAGTCTAGAGGGCTTGCGCGCCCCACCCCAGCACGTTGACAGCCACGTGGGCAGCTGCTGGGAGAGCTCCTGCCCTCGGCGTGCCTAGCTCTGCGCAGGCGCACTTCGCTCTGCTCAACTGGGACTTGGGTGAGGGCACGCGTGGGTGGTGGTAGTGTCGCGGACCTGGCTACGGCCTTCCGAGCTCGCAGTGTCCCTTCTCTTCTGGTGGCAGTTATGGCGCTCATTTTCTTATTTATTCTTACAGAAGTAGTGAACTCAGACACAGACATTTACTTTTTTTTGGGGGGGGGTATTTATTAACAGAGCACAACAGCGTGTGGAGCCCCGATGTTGACCCTTTAACGCAGAGTCCTCAAAACAACCCTGGGAAAAATAGCAGCTTCACAGGGTTGGATCCTGGCAGACAGCTCCTTAAGCATGGGACGGAGGTTAAAATCACCATCAGTGAGTCACTGTGACATCAGAAGCCCTTGGTATGAGAAGGGAACATCACCTCTCTGGTATCCTTCCCAGTCATGCGAAAACCTCAATCTAATCGACATAAACCAAACTGAGAGATAGTCTACACAGTTACTGGCCGGCTCTCTTCAAGAGTGTCAGGTCATGAACGACTGGGGCTCTGTCACTGACTGGAGGAGTCTAAGGAGACATGACAACCTAATGCAATGAGAGATCTTGGATTGGGTCCTGGAACAGAAAAAGGACCAGTAGAAAACCCGGAGAAATCGAAATCAAGTCTGTAGTTTATTAATAGTATTGTACCAATGTTAAGTTCTTAGTTTTAATAAATGTACTATGGTTATGTAAGATGTTAACAGTAGGGGCAGCAAGGTGAAGGGTATATGGGAACTCTGTGCTATTTTTGCAGCTTTTCTGTAAGTCTAAAATTATCGCAAAATAAAAAGTTAAATAAACCTAAGAAGCAGGCACTATCAATATGCCCGTTTTCCAGAGGAGGAAACGGAATCACAGAGAGGTTAAGATACCTATCCAAGGTCACACAGCCAGAAAGCACCGGGGCATGCCCCAAACCCATGGAATATGGATCCAGAGCCCCTCTTCCCCCTACTCTAAACCACAGCACCACAGTGCTGTTATGTCATTGACACAAAATGCTGCGTACTCTCCCTTCATCTGTGTCTTTCTCCTTTGTTCCCTGTTGATGGATCTACATGGTAACCTGATATTAAAAGGCCACTGCACTAAATGTTCTTTTCACACCTACACTTGTACTTCTTAGGGATATTCTAAGAAAAGGGATTTTTCTGGATCAGAAGGTATATTAGATAGCAGGGTTCTCCAGAGAAATGGAACCAACAGACTAGAGAGCAGCGAAGACAGAGACAGTGTGTGTGTGTGTGTGTGTGTGTGTGTGTGTGTGTTATTATAAGGAAATGACTCACATGATTATGGAGGCTGAGAAGTCCAATATCTGCTGTTGGCAAGCTGGAGACCCAGGAGAGCAGACGATGTAGTTCTAGTCCCAGTCTGAAGCCCCGAGAGCCCAGAGAGCCAGTAAGTTCCAGTGTGAGAGCTGCCAGGCTTGAGACCCAAAAGAGCTGATGTTTCAATTCCAGTCCTAAGACAGGAAAAGACCAATGTCCCAGCTCAAAGCAGTCACATATAAGGAGTTTCTTTTCTCTCTCTCTCTTTTAAAGATTTTATTTATTTTAAAAGATTTTTTTTTGAGAGTGAGAGAGATCACAAGTGGGGGCGGGGCAGAGGGAGAAGCAGGCTCCCCGCTGAGCAAGGAGCCCCACGCGGGACTCAGTCCCAGGACCCTGGGATCATGACCTGAGCCGAAGGCAGATGCCTCACCGACTGAGCCACCCAGGTCCCCTAAAGATTTTATTTTCAAGTAATCTCTACACCCAGTGTGGGACTCCACCTCACAACCCCAAGATCAAGAGTCACGTGCTGTACTGACTGAGCCCACAGGGTGCCCCATGAGGAGTTTCTGCTTACTGGACAGCAAAGATCAGCCTTTTTGCTCTGTTCAGGCCTCAATCTGATTGAGTGAGGCCCATGGACAATCTATTTTACTGTCTAGAAATTCAAATATGAATCTCATCCCCCCAATACCCTCACAGACACACTCAGAATAATATTTGACCAACTATCTGGGTAGCCTATGGCCCAATCAACTTGATATTATAAAATTAACAACCAGAAAGGGGCGCCTGGGTGGCTCAGTCATTAAGCGTCTGCCTTCGGCTCAGGGCGTGATCCCAGCGGTCTGGGATCGAGCCCCACATCAGGCTCCTCCTCTGGGAGCCTGCTTCTTCCTCTCCCACTCCCCCTGCTTGTGTTCCCTCTCTTGCTGACTGTGTCTCTATCTGTCAAATAAATAAATAAAATCTTTTTAAAAAATTAACAACCAGAAAAGGTAAGGACACTTGTCATTTTGAAAGCTATCACCAAATTGCCTACGCCCGTCAACCCCGCTCTCACAGCTTCCCCTGCACCGCATGTTGTCAGGTGTTCTGAATTTTGCCCTTCCGGGAGTCACCGGTCTGCTTTTGTAAACAGGCTCTTTTTGTTCAACCAGATGTTTTTCCTACAAGACTTCTTGCAAAGCTCACAGCTGGACCGGGGAGTGGGCAGGTGCAGAATGACCTACATAACCCCAGCCGCAGCCTATGGCCCAACCCCCTATCCATCCTCCAACTGGTCTTCTGGGGAAGATGGGAATGGAAACACAAGGGAGACACCCAGCTCAACTGTCCTTAGTCCAGGAAGTACCTGCAAAGTATGCCCTTCCCTTTGTGCATGCTTAAACACCAACATTTCCGACAAATGTGGTTCGAGGCCTGGCTCGCCAACTTTAATTCCATTTATCCGGGGAGCCTTTTTTTGAGCACCTGTTGGGTGCAGGCACTGTACTGGCCACGGGAACCAGAGTAGTGAGCAAAACAAGCAAAGCCCTGCCTCTGTGGAGCTTTTATTCTTATAGGATGAGATAGATGGAAGCAAATAGGAGATAATAAGAAAAAGAAAGCCTGGAAAGGAGATAGAGAGTGGTGGTGGGGGGTTATTTATTTTATTTTGTCATTAAAATACACTTAACATACAATGTTATATTAGTTTCAGCTGTAAATGGGGGCTTTAAAAATGATTTTTTAAAAAGGTTTTATTTATTTATTTGACAGAGAGAGCGCATGAGAGAGCCCAGGCAGGGGGAGCAGCCCGAGGGAGAAGTGGGCTCCCTGCTGAGCAGATGCTTAACCAACTGAGCCGCCCAGGGGCCCCCCTCTAAAAATGACTTTTTAAAGTGAAAGTTTTAATGGAGGCAGACATAGCCATGTCAGGTGCAAACATGAAGTGTATAGTTCCCTCATGCCTATCCTCTCCCAATCAGTCTGGGGGTGGGAGATGCTATGATCTTAGAGCAGGTCTGGGCCAGGGAGGGCCTCTCCAAAGTGGTGACATTTGAGCAGAGGAAGTGAGGGAGAGGCCATGCAGGCATCGTTTGGAGATGTGTCCGCTGGAAGGCACTGCTAGTGCAAAGGTCCTGAGGTGGGAGCGTGTTCAGGTGCTCAAGAAATACATGTGGAAGGATCTGGGAGCATCAGGAGCAGCATAATCCTGGGAGAAAGTTTCTACCCCAAGAGGGTGGCAGTGAAGATTAAATGGTTGTGCTTGGCGCAGTGCCTGGCATGGAGTGAGCCCTCCAGAAACAGAAGCCATTATGAACAACAGCATCTGCTTGTTTTCAGGAGGGGGAAGCTAGGTGAGAGGGGGCTGGCAGAGTGGGGCTGCCCAGACGGGCAGGTGCAGGGGGAAGGGGGCTGCAACTCTCCCCTGGAGATGCACAAGTACAGAGGTGTGTGTGTGTGTGTGTGTGTGTGTGTGTGTGTGTGTGTGTGTGTTTTAGATGGCCCTGAGAGGAATGAGGTTTTAGGGGTCTCCAAAGAGTAAGGAGAGGCAGAGTTTTTCTTTCATGACCGTCCTGGACCCTTCAAGGAAACTCCATTTCTTACAAGATCCCACCTTTCATTTAGATGGGAAACTGAGGCACAGAGGGGCTGGGGCTTGGGAAACACCAGATAGGAGCTAAGTAGGGGACTGCGTAGGGGGCCAGTAATGGCGGAGTCCCCAGGGGTTGGGGGCCTCTGGATGGGATCAGCCCTCTCATTCTGCTTCCACCCCTATCAACCAGACAGACACATAGAAAGACAAAAACGACAGAGACATCGAGTGAGAAAAACTGTGACTTAGATGAAACAGAGACCCAGAGATGGAGAGATAATGGAGAGAGGGGAACAGAGAGAGAGAGTGACAGGCAGGGTCATGTACACAGACAGAAAAAGACTAGGCAAGGTAGAGACAGACATACTGCAACCTAGAGACAGGGCAAGAGATGTAGACACAGACTTAGAATCCGAGGGACACGACAGACCCAGAAAGGGCCACCCCCTAGGGAGACCCCGGGCTGCCCCGTCGGGGGACGCGCCAAGAGCGCCCCCACCCCGCCCCCGTCGTGCCTGGGCGGTGACTTCAGAGTCCGAGCGGATTCTATAAATGGCCAAGCGGCCGCGGGCCGGGGGCGGAGCCGAGTGAGTCAGCGGTTCGCGTCACCGCCGCCCGGACCCCGCCAGGGCCCGCCCCGACCTCTCTGCGCCGCCAGGGGGCGCCAGCCGCCCGCTCCGCCAAGGCGCGGGTTCTCACTTGCGCAGTAGCGCCCTGTGGCCCCGCCAGGGGGCCGCTCCGCGTGGGCAGGATCCCGGAATCGGCGCGTTCGAGTCCTGGCTGCGTCACTCTCGCGCTGTGTAACGCCAGGCAGTCGGCTTCACCTCTCTGTGCCCATACAGACCCCCACCTCAGAAGGCTGTTGGGAGGAACGAGTTAACAGACCCAATGCACTTAGAATATAGCAGGAGCTCATTGTTAGCTCATTCTACGTATTTTAGTCTCCTTGTCCTTAGCATATTGGTTTAACCCAGTGGTTCACAAACAGGAAAGATATGCGCCCCCCCAAGGAAATTTGGCAATGTTTGGGGACATTTCTGTTTGTCAAGACTAAGGGAGTGCTCTAGGCATCTAGATAGAGGCAGGAGATGCTGCTTAAAGTCCTAGGAGGCCCAGGAGAGACTCCAGCCAGGAAGAATTATCCAGCCTTGATGTCGACAGTGCTGAGGGTGAGGAGCCCTGACACCTTGTAGCATTAGGCACAGGGGCCTGGCTTCAAATTCTGCTCTGCCACTAACGTCCTGTGACAATCGGAAGGGGATTCCACATCCTGTGCCTCAGTTTCCCCGTCTGTAAAGTGTGCATAATAACAGCATCCATGTCTGAGGGCGTTGTGAAGCATGAGTTGATGCACGTACAGCTCTTTTAACAGGGCCTGACATGAGGGGCTGCTGTCATATTAGCAATAACCACAGCTGTGCCCTTAGCACGTGGCTAGCAAATCGCATGTCCTTGAGGTGTCATCAGTCTATGGCAGGTTGCTGACATGTCATCCAAGTGTCACTAACATGGCCTTGACATATGTGGTGTGATGTGGTCATGTCATCCGCCTCTGTGATCCAGAGCTGAGATCTGGCCAGGGGGGACTGTTTGCAGGTGTTCCCTCCAGGCTGCCCTGGCTGGGACAGGGAAACACAGGTATGTCCATGCCTGAAACCTGCCAACACAGTCACTCCATGGCAACCCACAGGTAGGTGGAGAAGGTAACATCCAGGATCTCTGCTCCCCCAGATCCTTATGAGGGACTTGAGGGGACAGAAGTGGGGTGCCAGATGCTCATTGGAAACACTGCTATTATCCTGAGTCCTTCCCTGTGCTAGGCACTGCACACTGGGCATGCACTATCCATTAGCCCATTTTACAGATGTGGCAACAGAGGCCCACTTATAGACTGTTGGTGTCTGGAGTGAAACCCAGGGTGGTGCTCACTGAGCTACCATGGGCTGCAGAGAGACGAAGAGAAATGACCTCAGAGACGAGATGGCCTCAGTGACAGACACAAAGAAACCAGGAGGCCCAGCCAGAGGTCCAATGAACATTGGAGGGTCGGGAAGGATGGGGAAAGCTTCATCTCTTATGACGAAGCCCCCTCCCCCAAATTATAGCCCAGGCCGCCCCCCTAGGTGGAAACAATGACACAATCAGCTCCCAATACCAAGGCCCTGACATCACGGGGGGGAGGGGGAGGGGGGAGGATGGCCGAGGTGGGGGGTGCCCCGCCCCTTGGCAGGCCCCTGCGGCCAATGGGACGGCCTTGGAAGAGGCCCGGGCCGCCTCCGGAGCTTCAAAAACGTGTGAGGAGGGAAGAGGTTGCAGACGGAGCCTTAGCAGCTGCCTCGGTCCTCAGAGGGTCCTGTGCCCTACTGCCACCGCTGCCTGCCACCAGCCAGCATGTCCTCTGCTCACTTCAACCGGGGCCCAGCCTACGGCTTGTCTGCTGAGGTCAAGAACAAGGTAAGGCCCCCACCTATCGGTTGTCAGCTGAGATCAAGAACGAGGTATGGCCCCTGCCTGGCCCACACACCCTGGCAGGCCAGAGGCCCCGCTCTTGGGGTTCCCTGGACCCCCTCTTGCCTATCCCATGTGACTTGGAACCAGAGAGGGAAAAAGGACAGATATGGGGTAGGGACCGCCTTACTCCCCATCCGGAGCACCCCAGAGCCCTCAGCTGCTGTTGGGGGGCAGGTAAAATGGAGGGCATGCAGACAACCACAGGTAAACTGAGGTGGTCGGTCCCTTGTAAAGACCCCCACTTGATCAGAGTCTCCTATTAACCTGTCCCGTGTCTTTTGTGTTCCTGGGAGTCTGGGAAAGGACTTGATTTTCCTCACCCCCCCCCCCATCTCAAAAAGAAACTGGGGAGTGCTTGAGAGCTGGGATTCTGGGGAAGTAAGGCCCAGATAGTGTGGGAGATCCTGAAGGGAGAGGGAGACAGCTGAGGAGGTCAGAGAGTGAACATTAGGGACATGGCAGGGGTCTCCTAATTTTCAGCAGAGAAAACATCCAGATACCGCCTTCATGCTATGGATGGGTAAACTGAGGTTCAGAGAGGAGAAGCGAGTAGCTTGGGTTCTACCTAAAGCAGTTGCAGAGCTAGGATCCTGTCCTCACCCCCAGAAACACCCCCCCAATGGGGTTCAGCTTCCCCAGAGCAGTGAACTTCCAACTCACTGGAATGCTCCCGTGAGCGTTGCCAGGAGCGGAGTCCCAGCGCCCCATTTGACAGAGGGGAACATTGAGGCCCGGGGTGGCTTTTCCTAACGTACAGGGAGTAAGTGGGGAGCTGGGATTGGATCTTGGGTCGGGGGATCCTCGCGCTGGAGGAGGGGGCTGGTGGGGGGCGGGTGCTCGGGCCGGGCGGGATCCCAGCGCCTCCCCCCTCCCCCCGGCGCCGGCCCCAGAGCCGCTCGAAGCCGCCGCGCCATATAAGGCGGCCTCGGGGAGCCCGGCCCGCGGGGCCGCGCTATATAAGGGCCGGTTTGCTTTATAAAGCCGGGCTGGTGGGGAGGGGGGCGGCAGGGCCGGGGCCAGGTGAGGGGCCGCCCCCTCCCACCTCCTCCTCCCCCAGGAGAAGGGGCAGCTCTGTCCCCCAGAGTCTTGGAAGCCTGTCTGGGCTGGGACGGAGGGTTCTGGAGAAACGGAGGGGGCAGGGTGGGGAGGGGGGAAGAGGGCGAGAGAGACGCAGACAGATTCTGGGAGCCTGAGACTTGAGAGGGACGGATGGGGAGGGTGAGCCAGGAGCCAGATAAGACCGAGACAGGGATGGAGCGGCCGAGAGAGGAGACAGACGAGCCCCACCCCCACCAGAGGCAGGGAACCTGGAGTCGGAGACCAAAGCCACTGGCTAGGCAGAGATGGGCGCGCCAGGAGCCCCACCCCCAGCCAGACACAGAGAGTCGGGGACAGGAAGACAGGGCCAAGGAAAGACAGAGCTGCGGAGAGACAGAGGGCACGGGGTTGGGAAGAGAGAGAGAAATACAGCCACGCATGCATGGGGCCAGGAGTAAGACAAAGACAAGCCTCCCCCACGAGCCCAGGGGATGAGCACCTGGAGAGACACTGAGGCAGACAGACACGCAAGGCAGAACAGCCCCTGCAAGGCAGCATGCAGAGCCACCTTCTTAGGGCCCCTCCTCCGCTGCCTGGGGCGCCCAGGCTTCCAGCAGGGGGTTGGGGGGCAGGGCCAGGGGAAACTAAGCCCCAAGTTTGGCCTGGAGGGGGAACCAAGAGACCAGGCACCGCCCCCCAGCTCTGAGTACCCCACTCTCCACCCCCCTTGTCTGCATTCTCTGGTGCCAAACCTCAGAATGTCCGGAATGGCCCCCTGGGCAGGTGCCACCTCAGCCCTGGCCCTCGGCCCACTTCAGCCCCCCCATGGATGCTGGGGCAGAATTGCCTTAGTTGGGAAGGGATGGGGAAGATCAGGCCTAGGGAACCTCGGATTGGGTCCGGGGAGCTAATTCTGCTCCCCACTGCGTCCTTACCACCTTCTCCATGTCCCCCTCCCCCAGCTAGCCCAGAAGTATGACCACCAGCGGGAGCAGGAGCTTCGAGAGTGGATCGAAGGGGTGACAGGGCGCCGCATTGGGAACAACTTCATGGATGGCCTCAAAGATGGCATCATTCTTTGCGAGTGAGTGGAGCAGACTCTGCCTTGGGCTGCCCCTGACCTGGGCATCCATCCCTCCCCCTCAACCCCTCAAACAACTATGAGCTCAGAGCTGGGTTAGGCACTTTACAGCTGAGACCTTGAAAGAGTGGTGGTAAAGAATCATTGTGCCCATTTAACAGGAAAGAAAACTGAGGCTCAGTTAAGTAAAACACATTGCCCAGAGTCCCATGCTGTTCCAACAGAAATGACCAGAATCTAGGCTTAACCACCACGCAGACGGGGCGGGCCCATTTCTGGCCTCCAGAGTTCCAAGAAAGAGAGGTTCCAAGAAAGAGTTCCAAGCATATTGTGTTCAAGGAACAGCTAAAAGGCAACAGGCAACAATGGCCGTTCGTCACTGGCTTGGTGACATGAGAGTTATGCCATGGTAATTTAAGTAGGCCCTGCTTTTCTACTCTTCTCAGAATTTAAATCACCCAGAGGAATGAAAATCCACGCAGCTCCCAAGCCCTGGTTCTAGATTCTACTGTGATACTAACGTGGGATAGGGCCCTGAGCCCAGTGGGGTCCTATCTGTATCTCTGAGTCTCACCCAGGGCAGGGTGACCGTGATGGCCAAAGAGTGACCTTGGGAATCTTCCCAAAGGTGCAGGCTTACCAAGGTCTAGGTGCTGGAAAGGTGGTGGGGGGGGGGTGGGGGGATCTTGTTCTATATACCCAGTGGGAATAAGGAATAGGGGGACATCTTGGTGTCCCAGCTCAGACAGAGTTGCTCAGGCATTGAAGAGCGCAGAGCCACCCACCCATGCAGTCATTCATGTGCCAGGAATTTATGGAGCACCTGCTGTGTTCCGGGTCTAGGCACTGGGGATAGTGAACAACCGACTTACTCCGAGCTCACACAGAGCTTGAGTCCTAGTGGGGGAGATTGATCAAATAATCCATGAAATAATCCCGTACTTGCCAGTGGTGGGAAGTGCTATGGCGAAGAGAAGCAGGGAAGGATGGTGTGAGGGGGGGAAGGGTTGCTGCTTTGTACAGAATGGTCTGGGAGGTCTTTTAGAAGAGGTAGCATTTGAGCAGATTCTTGGATGAAGTGAGGGAGGGAGCTGGGAGGGCATCTGAGGAAAGAGTGGGCCAGGCGGGGGTGGGGATGGCGGGGAGGAGAGGGACAGCGGTGCAAAGGCCCTGAGGTGGGAGCAAGCCTAGTGAGTTCAAGGAACAGCCAGGAGAGGGGAAGTGGAGGGAGTTAGCTGGGGGCCAGATGATACAGGGCCTTTTAGTCATGCTAGGTATTAGGATCTTTATTCCGAAGGGAGGCCATGGCACAGTTTTGAGGGGGGTAGTAGCTTGAACTACTTTGAAAAGGCCATTCTAGCTACTGAGGGTCTGCAGGGCACAAGGTGGAAGCTGGGCGCCACAGGAGACCCCCGCAAGCAGCTCAGAGCAGTGTGGGGGTGTCAAGGAGCCATGGGCTTCTGAATGCCTTCCGAAGGTAGAGCCAATGGACATGCTGAGGGGTTGGGTATGGGAGTGGGAGAAAGGGGTAGGAGAGACACGAGCAAATTGGAGGGCCTTGCCTGAGCACCTGGAAGGGCATGTTTCCTGAGCCTGGAAGGATGGAGGGAGTTGAGTTGGGGGAAGTGAGTGTCAGGAGTCTGGGGTGGGTGCACTTGCTTCGAGATGCCATGTAGGGCGCTGGATTGGGGAGTGAGAGGCCTGGCTGCAGGGAAATAGTGGAGAGTTGTTGGTGTATCGGTGGCATGTAAAGGCGAGAGACTGGAGGAGATCAAGGGGGTGAGGGTGGCCAGAGAAGGGAAGTGGGAGGCCTGAGCTGCGGGCTCTCCACAGTGCAGGCGCCCCCTAAAGGCCAAGGAGACGGAAATGTGGTGGCCAGGGAGGCAGGGGCGCAGCAGGAGATTCCCGCATAGCGGGGGGTGAGGGGGCTTCTGCTAGAGACCAGAGCCCAGACCCGAGCCCAGCGCCCGGGAGGTTAGTTTGCCAACTCTGCCTGGGTGTGCGGGGCGGATCGGCGGGGCTGCGGCTGAGCTGGCTGTAGCAGGAACCAGCAAAACCGCCCACTGGCTGTCATCCGGACCCCTTTTCCCACCGGGTTGGGCATGGGTGTGTGTGGGGGGGGGGCGGGCTCACCCTTCTCACTGCCCGCCCCCGACCCCTTGTAGGTTCATCAACAAGCTCCAGCCAGGCTCCGTGAAGAAGGTCAATGAGTC
The DNA here is from genome assembly GCF_017311325.1 of Ursus maritimus. NCBI lineage: Eukaryota > Metazoa > Chordata > Mammalia > Carnivora > Ursidae > Ursus > Ursus maritimus. The sequence goes on along the minus strand of NW_024423786.1, from coordinate 49,136,434 downwards.
GACCCAAAATTGGCACCAGGTGAGCCCAGGCTCTGTTTTAACTCTTTCAACCCCTGGCGCACAGCCCCTCACACCCCCACCCCGCTCCCCCTCCACTGACCGCCGCCCGCTCCCCTCCAGCTGGAAAACATCGGCAACTTCATCAAGGCCATCACCAAGTATGGGGTGAAGCCCCACGACATTTTTGAGGCCAACGACCTGTTTGAGAACACCAACCACACCCAGGTGCAGTCCACCCTCCTGGCCCTGGCCAGCATGGTGAGTGCGGCCGAAGGGTGGGTAAGGGGCCGGGGCACTGGGAGGTGGCTTTGCAGGGTGGGGCCGCTTGTGCCCCCAAGCCCGGTGTGAGTGGGAGGGCGAGAGCAGGTGCCAGGAGGGGACAATGTGGCCCGGAGGCTCCCTTGTCAGCGGCTGCTCCCTTGGCCCTCCTCAGGCCAAGACGAAAGGGAATAAGGTGAATGTTGGTGTGAAGTATGCAGAGAAGCAGGAACGGAAATTTGAGCCAGAGAAGCTAAGAGAAGGGCGGAACATCATCGGGCTGCAGGTACTGGCCCTTCCTCACCTGGGTCTTGCTGCCGAGCTGAGCGGGGAGGTCGCGGAGGCCAGGAGGGCACCCAGGTCCCTGCGGGCTTTGGGGCACAGGATATCTGGCTTTAGCTCACATGTATGGCGGGCACTGTGCTTACCATTTTCGGCACCCTAACTCACTCCTCCAGCAGCCCTACGGAGTGGGTGCTGTGGTCATGACACCCTTTATGCAGATGAGGAAACGGGGGGCCTGGAGAAGCTAGCTCACTTGCCAGGACTGCCCAGGTTTAGATAAGCGGCCGGGCTGGGGCTCGAACCCTGGAAGTCAGGCCCTGGTGCTCTGAGCCACTGACAGGTCATGGAGCATGCCTTCTCTGGGCCTCAGTTTCCGGTCCAGAGCCCGAGAGCGGAGCAGTGGCTCGTTAGAGGGCCGCACAAGCGTCCACTGACATGTTACGTCTCGTGGCCCGGGGTGAGGCTCTGCGACCCTTGGGATGATTCTCCTTCTGGCTTCCTAGATGGGCACCAACAAGTTTGCCAGCCAGCAGGGCATGACAGCCTATGGCACCCGGCGTCACCTCTACGACCCCAAGCTGGGCACGGACCAGCCGTTGGACCAGGCCACCATCAGCCTGCAAATGGGCACCAACAAGGGAGCCAGCCAGGTGTGTGGGGGTTCGTGGGGTGGGCTGGTGGGGCCCCTCCCTCCGTCGTCCCCAGGGTCTGACTGCTCTGGCCTCTGCAGGCCGGCATGACTGCACCCGGGACCAAGCGACAGATTTTCGAGCCAGGGCTGGGCATGGAGCACTGTGACACACTCAACGTCAGCCTGCAGATGGGCAGCAACAAGGGGGCCTCGCAGCGGGGCATGACGGTGTACGGGCTGCCGCGCCAAGTCTACGACCCCAAGTACTGCCTGACGCCCGACTACCCGGAGCTGGGCGAGCCCGCCCACAACCACCATGCACACAACTACTACAACTCTGCCTAGGGCCCTGGGCCTCCCACCCCGCCTTCCCCCCCAGGGAGGCTGGCTGCTGCTCTTGGCAGGGCTGAGCTGGCCCCGCCGACCCCCTCCCCCTGCATGGCGTCCTCCAGCCCCCTGGCACCTGCCTACAGGGTTAGCGTTTGGGGGGGGGGCAGACTGGGGGGCGTGTCGGGGGGGAAGGGGGCCCTGCTCCCTGGAGCGCCGCAGGATCCAACATCGAGCCGGGTGTGCCCAGGAGCACCCAAAGGACGCACTGAGCAAAGCTACCCCAGCTGTCCCCCCACTCCCTCACAGGTGGGTCCCCGCAGGACAAGAAGTCCCCCCAAGCAAAGCCCCCAGAGCCCAGGCTCGGCCTGCCCCCACCCCATTCCCGCAGTGGGAGCAAACTGCATGCCCAGAGACCCAGCGGACACACGCGGTTTGGTTTGCAGCGACTGGCATACGTGGATGTGACAGCGGCGTTTGTTAACGCGAGCACTTTCTTTTTCTATTTCACTGGAGCACAATAAACGGCTGTAAAATCATCGTCTCAGGGCTGCTCTGCCCCGGAGCCTGCGTGGCTCTGGCACACGTGCCAACAGCCGTGCTTGGAGACGCTCCGTCTCCCATGTACACGTCGGCGCAGGCACACACACACACGCACCGTGAGATACACATATGGAGCCTGCAGCCACTCGGCTGGACCCAGGACAGGCAGGCACTCACACATAAAATCCACACACACACACTCCCCTTTGACAGATACACACATGCGGTTCGCGCTCCCACTCAAGACACAACACACAGCCTCGCCCACATACACAATTCCCACCCATGTGCTCAGCGCTCGCCTGCCTCTCTGGGAAGCCTGGGGTGCTGGTAGAAAAGAGCCCGAGCCCTGGAACAGGCTAGATGGGGTGTGAACCACAGTTCCACTTCCCACTAGCTGGGTGTCCTGGGGCAGCTCACCTGCTCTCCCTAGGCCTGTCTTCCCATCAGGAAGAGGAGGACAGAGAGCCTCCTGGGGACGTGGGGAAGAGGACATGAAACCGGGCCTCCGGACAGGGGATGACACCGGGTGCTGACCGATGAGAATGGACAAGCCGAGTCCTGGAGCCCCCGTGGGCAGCTGGGCCCCTTCCGCCCTGGAGTGGACTGTGGGCGGGTGGGAGGCAACAAGGCAGTGGAGGAGGATGGGCACGTTGGGGACCCAGACCAATGGCCCTTTAAAGACTGGCGCGGAGCCCACGAGTAGCTGACTGCCCGGCGTGGCTGCCCTGTACGCTCAGCTCATGCTCTGCCCTCTTCTTAGGGGCTGATTCCTGAATCTGGCCTGCCAGCCCACGGCCCTAGGAATGTGTGGCCAGCCTCAACCTCCCCACACTTCAGAGGGGACCCTGTCGTCCAGTGATGTGAGCCCCAGCCATCCTGCCTGGAGACCACCAGTCAGAGTTCCAAGGAGGGGATGCAGCCAGGCCAGGGCGGGGAGAGGGGGCGGTGGCAGCGGCAGGGGTTAGAGAACAGTGTTCTCTCCTTCCTTCCCCAGAGCAGGGGATGAAGCTGGAACGTGGGGACTTGCAGAGACAGACACCAGGAGACCGGCGTGCACAGACGCACACAGCCCCTGGGGCCTCGTAAAAGGGATTCCAGGCGCTCTTGGCCTGGCTAGTGTAGGTCCTGCTCCCCCAGGGCCGACATGGGGAAGCTATGCTGAGGATCCATGCCTGGCCCAGGGCCCTGCCTCCTCGGGAAAACAGCACCATATTAGCACTTGGCCTGTGTGACTGGGATGGGCGGGCCCTGGAAGCCAGAGGAATGAGCCCCCTTTCGGCTGGACCCCTGAGGGCACCCCCCCACCCAGGCGCCTGTCCGAGGCTCTGCCCATGCCCACTGGCTTCTGCCTGGGCCTAGGGACCTTACCTGGGACTTTGGAGGGGGAGGTGGGAACACAGGGAAGGGCAGGCCAGGGGCAGGGTAGGCCTGGGGCGGGGGCACATGCCAGACCCAGCGGCTGGTCCTAGTGGCCCAGGCTTCCAGCCAGCTCAGCATCTCCCTCCCTCGGCTGTTCACACCCCTTACTGCCCTGGGTGGGTCCCAATCACTCAAACCCAGGCACCATGCTAGGCCCCGCCAGCCTCAGCATGGCCCCAGAAGGTTCCATCATCCTTCTTGCTATATGAAGGAGGAATGCAAAGCACAGGTCACTTGGTGCCAGGCTCGAGACCAGGTGCAGGTGCTGCTCGGCCCCAGGCTGCCAGAGTGTCCATTGGAGGGCACTGTGCAATGCACAGGTGTTCATCATCAGCCAGGCTCAGGGGCAGTTTTTTCCAAAACCACCAAGCAATTCACTCAATGCCGACACGACCTAGAGACAGCATCAGATCCCACAGGATAAGGGCTCAGTCTCATGAGACTGTCCCTCCACTTTCAGGCTCATTGCCAAGTCCAGGTTGTCACCTGTGCTTCTGATCGATCAGGAATAGATCGGGGATTCCCGAGATCACCTCCTCAGATTTGATTAATTTATTAGAGCGGCTCACAGAACTCAGAAAAACATCGTATTTTATTAGATTACCGGTTTATTAGAAAAGAATATAAATCAGGAACAGCCAGATGGAAGAGGTGCCCCAGGCCAAAATGTGGGGATGGGGTGCGGGGCTCCCAAGCCCTCTCCAAGTGCCCCACTCTCCCAGCAGCTCCACAGGCTCACCAATCCTGAGCTCATCAAATCTTGTTGAAGTTTTTATACAGCTTAACCTGTAGCCCCCCACTTCTCTTCCTCAGGGGTTGTGGGTGTTACTGAGGGTCCCACTCAGTGATCACTCCGTCTTTTTGGTGACCAGCATCAACTCAGGTATGATCAGAAGGGGCGCCTTCGAGTGACAAAAGACACTATCATTCAGGAAACTGCAAGGGTTTGAGGAACTCTGTGCCCGGAACTAGGGACAAAGGCCACTATTTATGGTATCACACACGTGCGTCTGGCCCCACCTCCAGCCTTCAGTGACCCCTCATCACCCCTGGGAAAAGGTCCCTTTCACGGACCCTTCCTCTTCTACAGTGCTTTCACTTCCTCCCCAAGGAAGCCATGAGCTGTTCCCTCAGCCTGGACCCTGGACTCCTAGGAAGACAGACCCTGGTCTATGAAGCCAGGCCTCCTGGGTTCAAGGCCCCGCTCTGCAGCCCTCTGGATGTGGGACCCCGGGCCAGTGACTTCCCATCTCTGGCCCAATTTGTCACCTGTGAGCCCGGGGTACCCGCCTCCCAGCGGGGTAAGGCCGGCAAGCCTGAGAGCAGCTTCTGGCACAGGGTGGGCCTGGAGTGTTACTTCCGTTGGGCTGCCCCCCAGGAAGCCTTCTCTGGTCACCCCAACCCATCCCAGCCCAGGCTTCACTGGCCCCATTTTGTTGTGCCCGTAAATGCCTGGCCAGACGTCTGTGGGTTCGCCCATGTTCCTTGGGCCCAGCACGACCCTGGTTTTACCCTGAATGCCTGCTGCGTGGACAAAATGGACAGTTTGGACTAACCAAACCCCATTTCCAATGGCCTGCTAGGCCACCTCCCCATGCCTCCATCTCCTCCTCACCCTAACTGAGCCCCTGGGCCTGACCTGGAATCCAGGAAATCACAGAGAGGCAGGAGTTTGCATTGGCTGCTTTATTTAAGGGCTTGTGGCTGACAGCTATCCCTGACCCAGCCCCTCCTTCTCTACAAAAGCAACTAAACATGAAAAGGGGCTATCCCAACAGGGCCTGGCCAAGGAGGCTATGACACTGTGGCTCTGAATCTCAGGCTGCAGGCCTTGGAAGGCAGGGAAGGAGGGAGGGCAGTCCAGTTCAAAAGGGCAAGGTGCTGGTGAGGTGGGTGAGGAGGCTGGAGGGTCCCGAGGCAGCCTCTGCTGGCCTTGTCCTTGCCCAGAATGTCAGGACACAGGCTCCGAGGAGGAGTGAGCAAGTTAAAGGCTTTCAGAGACAAGTGAATCACTTCAGGCCCCCTGGGGGGGGGGCAACGACCCCGCCTCACCTCCAGTCCGTGTCCACAAGCACACTGCCACGGCCACGCTCGCAGCCGCACACACTCACACTCACACCCACTCCATACACACAGAGGGCTGTGAAGGCCCTGGACCCACACCCTGGACCCTGGAATGTCTCTGGACTGGCAGCCAGTGGGGCAGGTCCACGGCAGACGGCACTGCCAAGGGAGTGGGTCCTCTGCATTGCTACTGATTGGCCGCCTCGCAGGCATCTATCCAATCGCTGTACACGTCCACTGGTTCTGACAGATCTGGGCCGCTGAGGTCAAGGGCAACTGGTGGCATTGGACCCCTTCCCTGTGCACACCACTCACTGGTGTCAGCCGGGTCCCTGCCCTGCACCCTACGTAAGCTGGCAGGTGGCACCTCTTCCCCTGGGGAGTCATAGCCCTGCACCGGGGCAAACAGCAGGGCCAGAGGAGCAGAGACTGGAGTCCAGTCCCCCTGCTCCTGGCCAGGTGCCCTAGGGCAGTGTACCTGGTGCTGGGGAACCCTGACTGCCCCCAACCCTCCCCACCCACCCCACCTTCCAGAAAAGGCCTGTTTTCCCAAGGATACATGTGATGGGCGTCTGGAACTCCTCTAGGCACACAGTACAAGAGATGACTCCGGTGTTGCGGGCACGATCCCTGGAACAGCAGGGGGTGGAGGGGCTGGTGAGTAAAGGAGCCTGTGTCTCTGGGCGACGATCCCCCTAACTGCGAAGGCCTGGGGCAGAAAGGAGGATGGTGGGAGCAGGAAAGCTGCCTCCTGACTTTGGGAAGAAAGAGGAGGCCCCATCCCCCACTCACATTTTTACGTCACAAGACTTCTCATGGTTGCAGAAGGGGCAGGTGAACTGGGTCTCTAGGGTGCCGGTCATCTTCTTTTTGGGGGGTGGCTTCCGTTTTGACTTTCTGCGCCCCATGTCTGTAGGAGGGCAAACCTGGGGGGGGGGCAAAAGTCAGCAACTCAGGGGACCCACAGAGCCCTCCAACTTGATGCTCTAGGAAGCAGACTGGGAAGAAGGCCTGGCTGGCACGTGAGGCTCCGCCTCTGAGGGTTGAGGCTCCCAGTCCCCAGGCAGGCGGACAATCCAGGCACACTCTGGGCAGCGTGGATGGGAGCAGGCTCTGGTATCAGGTGGCCTGAGTTCTAATCATGGCCCCCCACTTACTGAGTGACCCCAGGCTGGTGACTTAAACTGTCTGCACCTCAGTTTCCTGTCGGTAAAATAGAGATGAAGCTGCTATTTCAGAGGGGGCTCGTGGGGCACCCACGACACGCGGTAAGTAAAGCGCCGGGCACAAGACCTGGCCCATCCATCATCGGCACCCACAAAGGACACCACTGTTCCTGGTGAGGATGACACAAGAGACTCCAACAGACCAGCTGCACAGGGCTGGGCGGGGCCTAAGTGCTCAGAAGCCTGTGATTTCAGGAGCAACAGCTCCTCTTCTCAAAGGGACATGCAAGTGGCACCCAGGAGGAATGACACTCGAGGCAGCTGACAGATCCTCCGGACGAACCTCTGGATAAAGAGCTGTTGGGCAGAGAAGAGGGGACAAGCATCTCGAGTAGAGACACTCCACACACCAAGACTGAGGACAGTGTCTGAGGGCCCCCGCCAGCCTTTGGGGACCACACAGGCAGGGGTGAGGGGAAGGCTAAGGAGGGAGCAGAGGCAGGTGGGAGGTGTTTGCATGGATACTGGGGGCAGTGGGGAGAGAAAGGATAAAATCACTGCCTTTCTAAGGCATCGAGGAGAACAGGTCAGAGGTCTGGATGCAGATGAAGTCAGAACCAGGACATGCAGGGACGGCAGTGGCTGAGAGACTAAGACAAATCAGTGGAGTGAGTGTGGCGAGAGGAGGGGTCCAGGATGACTCCTAAGGCGGTGGGGGATGGAGACGGTGGGTGGGGGAGATGGTGGCATCATTCTCTGATGTCTAGTGCACAGGAAGAACACGATGTGGGGGAAACGATGGGGTCAAATATCAGAGGGACAGGTATCTTGGAAGCAGGGGTGACCACTGAGCACATCTCCCACGCCAGGGCTCCAGACCTGGGAGTGCCTTCCCACGGCGCTCTCCCCTCTCGCCGCTCCCCTTCTCCCCCACCTGTGTGGCTTTAGCACCGTTCCACCCTGAACCACAATGCACACCAGAATTTCACTCCTATTTAGAATAGCTCTCTACATACCATCCTCATTCTTAGCTTAGGGTGTTCCCAGTTCTGAGTAAACAGAATTAGTTCATGGAGAATGTCCACGAGCCCCCAGGACCCCCCATTCTGCCTTCCCTCCTTTGCTATGAAAGAATGTCCATGCTCCCCTTAAAAACAATTTGTTACCTTGTGCCCTGGATCCCAACATCAGATTTTCTCTTGCCACTAGATCATTAACAAACAGTTATTAAATACATCCTTAAAAACAACCACCTCGTGGGGCGACTGAGTGGCTCAGTGGGTTAAGCGTCTAACTCTTGATTTCAGCTCAGGTTATGATCTCAGGGTCATGCGATCGAGTCCTGCGTAGGACTCTGAGCTCAGCACCGAGTCTGCTTGGGATTCTTTCTCTCTCTCCGTCTGCCACTTACACCAGTCGCAAGCTGGAGCTCTCTTTCTAAACAAAAACACAACCACCTCTTCATTCTGTGGGCTTTTCTAGTAGAGCTATCTGCACTCACTGTCTTCATTCATTTCCTCCCATTCTCCCTCTACCTCCCCACCATTCTGCTCACCCCCCTCTCAGGGCACTGGACATACCCGTCCCTCCTCCCACCCATGCGGCTCTCAGGACCCTGCACTCTGCCCCAGCCTCACTGGTGGCTCCTTTCAGTTTCTGCTGCTCCCCCCAGCCCCAGCCCTGACGTCTCTAATGGTACATGAGCCCGCAAGCTCAATCTTTGGGCTCCACTTCGTTTGCACTCACCCCCATGGAGATCTAGCCCAGCCTCAGGGCTTCCTCTATAGTGATGCCTCTCGATTCACCATCCTCAGTGTCTCCTCTCAACTGCAGACTGGTTCCTCTAACTGCCTCGGCTACACCTTCACTGGATGCTACCACACGTTTAAACATAACCCATCCAAAACCAAGCTGCCGACACCTCAACAGGCTCTTCCGGTCTTCCCCATCTCAGCAGATAGGAAATCCATCTATCCAAAAACCTTGGGACTCACCCTCCATTCCTTTCTCTCCCTCTCACACCCCTTATCTGATCCTGTTCCTGCTGCCCTACCTCTAACAGACATCAAGAATCTGTCCACTTCTTGCCAAGACCATGGTCTGAGTCCGGAGTCCTAGTCATGCTCACACAGCCTCCTCACTGGTATCCCTGCATCTTCTTCCCTGGCCATTTCCCTCCAAATATAAATTCTATGGTGGCAGGGATTTTTGTCTTTTCTTTGTATCCCCAGAGCCTAGAATGCTGGTGGCCCAGAGCTGGCATTCAACAAATGTGTACTTAATGAATGAATGAACCAATGCCAGGCCTTTCACTAACCACAGCAATGCTGCAATCAAGGCCAGCCAAGTGTCTGCCCTCGTGGAACCTCTATTCTACTAGAAGAAGAGAAATCCTCAACAACGTAATGAGAGATAATTTCAATTATCAGTAAGTGCTAGGAGACTAATCGGTCAGGGCTAAGTGAATACTTTCGGAATAGCTACTTCAGCTAAGAGTGGGGTGGGAAGGGCCCTCTGGGTAAAAGTCATTTAAGCGGAGGCCTGAATGATGAGAGAAAGCAACGACGCAAAATAGTCCAAGCTGGCCGAACAGCAACTGCGAAGGCTCTGAGGCAGAAGCAGCTTTTTTTTTCCCCCAGAAAGAGAAAGACTGGTACAGCTGAAGCTCAGTGAGCAATGGGGAGAAAGGGTACAAGATGGGGCAGCAGAGGAAAGCAGCCAGACCCCAAAGGTGTGGCCAGTTCTACAGTCCATGCTTTCACCTGCTCGGGGCAGTGTTTTGTTTTCCCAAAGCCTGGCCCCGGGTACCACCTGTAACAGAATCCCCTGGGGGGAGGGGATGCTCAAAAAAAAATGCAGATTTCTGAACCTCATCTCAGATCTGCCCCCAGTGGAACGGGGTGGGAGGCACGATTTGCCCACTGCTGAATCCCCAGCGCTGGTAGTGCCTGGTATGCATTAAACGCTCAATAACTACTTGTTGAATGAATAAATCTCTTGAACAGAAAGTACGCATGGGCCCCAGAATCTCATTTTACCCGGCGTCTGCAGCACCCCAACTCCACGGCGGAAAAGGGGTCTGGCCTGTACACAAAGCTTCGGGGGCTTCAGCCTGCCCTGTGGCGACCTAAGTCCAAGCGCGCCAAGGGGATGGGTCCCCAACCCTGCCGTGACTCACGAGGCGGCGGGTGAACGGTCCTTCCAAGCTCACCGAGGTTTCGGCGACGCCTCCCGCCGGCCGCCCGTGGGAGCCAGGCCACCGAGCAGCCGCGCTTAGCCGGCTGGGGTCCGGCGGAGTCAAGCTCCCCAGCAGGCCACCTCCCAAACCCGGGGTCCTCGACGCCTCCTCCTGGACCCCGTGAGCGTCCCTAAGTAGAAGATCGCCCAGTTACGCCAAACCCCAACGCCCGCAGGTGCGAACCGTCACCTACACTCTTTTCCCCTCGTTGCGACGGCCTCGTTCACCCGGGAGACAGTAGCTTCCGTCTCCCGCCGGAAGCGGAAACCCCTCTCCTCTTCTCACCCGCGGCCAGGACCGCCCAGCGAGCCGGCCCCGCCTCCTCCAGTGCACACGCGTACTCGCGCACCGGGCCTGGCGGCGGGATCGCAGTGCGCCTGCGCGAGGGCTCGCGCACTTTGGTCTGTGGTAGTGCGCGCCTTCGCTTCTGACGAGCTCACGCGGGTGGCGCTAACTGCGGTTCGGGAGCGGTGGCGGCTGGGCCGTACCAGCTTTGGAAAGTCAGACTTGCCCTTGGCCTCAGTATCTTCACTTGCCTTTTCTCCCAGTTCAAGCCCCAGCCCCTCGCAGCCCACCTGGATCTCCCCAACTGCGGACACATTCAAGCATCTCAGTGCTAAGGAATTGCAAATACCAGTATGGCTGAATTGGTGCTGGGGGAGCTTGTCGGACTCTCTTCTCAAACTTTAATAAGAGCCTGCGGATCTTCTTAAAATTCAGGTCTGATTCATTACGTCAGGTGTGCGGTCTAAAAGTCTGCATTTCCAACTAGCTCCCCGATGACGTCCATGCTGCTGGTCCGCGGACCACACTGAGTGCTGAAGTTGCAACAGAAAACGTTGACTAGGCATACACGGACCAGATCACGTGGAGTCTTGTGGGCCAAGTTAGGGACAGTTTTGGAGCTGGGGGAGATAGGAATAAGGCTTTACGAATCCCGCAATTTAGGGAAGAGGCTGGACATAAAGGATCAATTACTGCACTCCTCAGTGCAGCAGAGGAGAACGTGTGGATCTCAGAGCAAAGGATGGTGGAGGGGGCTGCCAAACTAGTCTGGGAGGTTGGGGAAAGCTTCTCTGGGAGGCTGACGCTCAGGTTGAAATCGAAGGCTGAGCAGGAGTTACACAGAAATAGTCCCTGCAGAACTGATGGAGTGAAGGAGAGAAAGGGATCAAAGGTGACTCCCACTGTCTGGAACCCCTGGGTGCTGCCTCTCAGGGAGACGATTTGGAGGAGAAATCAAGGGTTGTGTTCTAGCCAAGATTTTTGAGACAAGCAAAGAGAGGTATGGGACAGGTCATCGAAGGTGGAGTCTGGAGCTCAGGTGAAAGTTCTGGATGTGATTTTGAGAGTCATTCACCTAGGGAGGTTATCTGAAGCCTTGGAGCCAGAGGAGGTCACTTGGTTTCAGGGTGAGGGGCAAAGTATAGCAGAAGAAGAGGGCTAAGAAGGAGACCAGGGCACCCCATCGTTAGATGTTAAGAGGAGGAGTCAGCAAGAGACTGGGCCGACTGGTGAGGTAGGGAGGAGAAAGAGGTGGGTGTCCTTTCCCAGAAGCCTCCAGAAGAAGATATTTCAAGACAGGAAAAGAGGTCAGCTATGCCACATGTGGTTGAAAGTTTGACTAAGATGAGGAAAGAGGATTGACTCTGTTGACTTTGCAAGTGTTTGGTCACGGGTGACCTTGGTAAGAGCTGTTTCATTAGGGTGTTCAGGAAAATAATTTGGATTGCGATTATTTTCAGTTAAGCTATCTTCAAGGTATCCCCTAGGGGGCAGTGTTACCCTTGGAACTGACTAGGGGACTCTTTCAGTGCTGATACAAACTTGTACACGCACAGGATGGGATCATACTATATGTTACCTTGCAACTTGGTATTTACACTGAATAGTCAAAACACATACAAGTAGCTTTTGTTTTTAGTAGCTACACAATTCATACTGCAACTCGGCCGTAGTATATATGGACAATCCCATATTTACTCATGATTGCTGGGTTTCTTGGTTACTTTTCTTTCTCATTCTATTTTCTTTCTATTTCTCTCTTTCTCACTTTCTCCTACCTTCCTTCATACCCAGCTTTGTTGAGATATAAGTGACAGACAATAAATGGCATGTAAAGTATGAAATTTCATGTTTTGACATATGTGTACACCCATGAAACCATCACCACAATTAAGATTGTGAAAGCATCCATCACTCCCAAAAAGTTTCTTTTTTTTTTTTTTTAAGATCTTATTTATTTTGGGGTGCCTGGGTGGCTCAGTCGTTGGGTGTCTGCCTTTGGCTCAGGTCACGATCCCAGTGTTCTGGGATCAAGCCCTGGCATCGGGCTCCTTGCTCCGTGGGGAGCCTGCTTCTCCCTCTCCCACTCCCCCTGCTTGTGTTCCCTCTCTCGCTGCCTCTCTCTCTGTCAAATAAATAGATAAAATCTTTTTTAAAAATAAAGATTTTATTTATTTATTTGAGAGAGAGACAGATAGAGCATGAGCAGGGGGGAGGGGCAGAGAGAGAGAGAGCAAGAGGGAGAAGACTTCCCACTGAGCAGGCAGCCCAATGTGGGGCTCCATCCCAGGAGCCTGAGATCATGACCTGAAGCCTGAGATCATGACCTAAGCCGAAGGCAGACGCTTAACTGACTGAGCCACTCAGGAGTCCCAGCCCCCAGAAAAGTTTCTTCATGTTTCATTGTAGTCAGCCCCTGCCCCACCCCCCAACCCCCAGCCCCTGGCACTAACCGATCTGTTTTCAGTTCCTATAGCTTCGTATTTTTCAGAGAGTCCGATGAACAGAATCATACATCATGTATAGTCTTGAGTTTAGCTTCTTTTGTTCAGCCTGCTCGGTTTGAGACTTGTCCATGTTGTGTCTATCAGTAGTTTACTTCATGTATCACGTATTCCCTTGTGTAGACGGACCAGTTTGTTTATCCTTCTTGCACCTGTTGATGGACATGTAGGTTGTTTCCAGTTTGGGGCAGTTACAAATAGAGCTACTCTGAACCGTCTCATTCAGATCTTTGTGTGGGTGTTCATTTTCACCTCCTATTGTATTTTATTTCTGTACTAAAATATGTGAGCCCTCTGGGTTTTAATTTTTGTCTGTGGTCTGAAGCAGGGCTCAGGTTCTGTCTTCTGGGAAAATTGACAAGGCAAATAACACCTTTCCGTGAAGTTACAGCGCCGCCTTCCACCTGTATCATGTTCTCATGTGCTCTTGAATTTGTTTCTGGATTGCCTCTGGATGTTTTCTCTGAGCTCGTGTCATGTTGTTTTGATGACAGTGCCTTTTGTAAGGCAGGTCTCTCACCTTCTTATATGTGATTCTTGGCCTGCGAGGTTGTTGCAGGTGTGGCCTGACCTCCCCGACAACCTACTGGCCGCAAGAGAGTGTTACTGCCTGTCCCAGCACCTGGTGTGAGAAGGTGGGAGGGATGATAATATCCATGATGGTTGGATCACTAGAGGTTGCTTGGGGAGAGTAGAGAGGAGATGACAGCCTGTGAGTGGCCTTGAGGAGCTCTGCCATCTTGTTCTTGGATGTTTAGAAGGCGTCTTTCTAACAGTGGCTGCGTGCTAGCTGGTGTCGTCCCCTGAACTGGATGGAAACCTTTCCAGGGAGAGTGTCCGCCCTGCCTTATTCTTTTTGGCTCTCCTTGGGTCTGCAGCTGCCTGGCACAAGGCTCGATGCTTGGCAGTAGTACTCCGTCGTTGTGGAGAAGAGGGCCTGGGTGACAATGCCGCTCCCTGCCCCTCATTCCCTGTGTCAGCTCGGGTGTGTCACTTCTCCTTTCCACGTGCTGGGCCCTGTGAACAGGGACATTGGGCTAATTCCACGCTCTGGGCCCTGTGAACAGGGACATTGGGCTGACTTCTGATTCAGATCCCTGCCTGCCTGGAGCCTCTGAGTCAGTGGGAAGAGGCCGGGTAGCTGTGAACCGCCTTAACTGTTGTGGTTAAGATTAAGGGTCTGCCACTTCCTGGACATGACCTTGGGTACATCACTTAGTCTGTCGAGCTTCTCGAATGTCCTCAGAGAAGCAAGGATGATTTTGACCCTTGCCTCAAGGGTCAGGAGTAGAAGTGATGGTGTTTTTTAGCATAGAGCTTGGCTGGTAGTAATGCCAGGCAGGTAAACAACAGCTGGAAGGAATTCAAGGCTGGCATTTGGTGAGAGAGCTTTGCTGGATGTTCACAGGAACCTGGGCGTCTGTAACAAGTGCAGCAATATCAGCTTCTGTGAAGTAGCAAATGGAAGGTGCCCCTTCCACCCTGTTCTTCTCCCTGGAAGTAACTCAGTTGCATTTTGTCCAAGTTGTTATTTATTTATTTATTTATTTATTTATTTATTTATTTA